>NC_140936.1:64855950-65508450 GCF_014529385.1 Adiantum capillus-veneris
CCTTGGCGATTTGTGCACAGCAGATCAGCCCCGGCGTCGTCAAGACACAACAGATCAGCCTAGCGTTTTGCATTTGTAGAACAACCGACGACAGCAACAGATTTTCAGCCCTAGCGTTTTTGCATCTGCATTATACCCCGGCGTTTTGCAGATTCTCCACGACGGAACCTCAAGAACCATCAGCGTTTTCAGTTTTCAGCCCTTAGACCCCGCAAATCAAGTCCTGAACCTCGCAGATCTCACCTTCCCGCAGCAGTTCCTCGCCGCACGGTCAGTTTCCGCAAGGTTTACAGTTTCAGCCCGGAAAACGCAGATTTCAGCATCTGCGTTTTCAGCACGTAGTCGTCGCATCGTCGTCATCGACATAGAGTCAAAATTCAGAAGATAAAGATTTGCAGATTTCAGCCATTAGCGTTTCCAGATTTCAGCCCGTCTCGACGTCGTCCTCATCGTCGTCGACATCGTCGGCAAGTCCAAGCATTGTACCAGATCGTGCAATCAATAGTAGACCACTCTCCCCATCGAGAGTGGGGCCCTTGGAGGAGGATTTTACGTCTCTAGTGTTGTATTCTCTTCTCTATCTCTCAATCTCATGCACCTTCACGCACCGTGTCCATTCACTTTGTTCGTGTTCACTACACTCTCTCATTAAGAACGGAAGGCTCTCCCTTGCATAAGAAAAAGGAACCTTGAGCACAGTTCGGAGCACTCATCTTGAGCAAAGTTCAAACATTCATTCCGCTGCACCTAGCATTGGTATCAGAGCTTTGGCAGTGTTCTGTATCACTCAAGGAAAGAACCACAAGAATCGCAAGAATTTTTTTATCTTTTTTTGCTTGTTGAGGTCGCACGAACCCAAGTTCACTTGGGCGTGTCGATTCCTAATCGTGTTTTTGAAGAGTGACAGGAATCCCAAGAAAGAAGGGCTTGTCCAACCTCCCCTTGTGCCTCTTTTCACTCATTGAGAGCGGACCGTGCACTTAGCAGCCGCCCAATCGACGTGAGGTGGGAAAAAGCAACCTTGGTGTGAGCGCAAGGCCGCTAAGGGGTGCGCCCGCGGAAAAGAGCAGAACTCGGGTGAAGAGAAGATCCCTCTCTAACACAGATTGCAAGCGAAAGAAGAACATCAAGACCCTCAACAACATCAAGACCTCAAGACCCCCAAGAACCCAAGACCCACAAGAACCCAAGTTCCTCGTGAACTTAAGAACCCAAGAACCCACAAGAACCCACGACTTCAGTGGATGGTCATCACTCGAAGCGGAATGGATACTTCGCTTAGAGGTGATGAGCATGAGAGAGGCGAAGAAGAATTTTCCCAACCAGGAGGTTTTTCTGACCCTCCCACTTCCTCATCTACGCCACGGATTGCACTAACTCCTATAGAGGCTTTGAAGCAGTTGTTTATGGAAAGAAAGTTAGAACACGAAGAAAGAGAAGCAGAAAGAAAGGCCTACGAAGAAACAATGGCCGCCATAGATCGTGACTACAAAGAAAGCGTGGCAGCCATAGAGCGTAAGTACGACTTGGAGGCCAAAGTAAGTCAAGCCAAATTGGATCGTGAGAACAACGAAAGACAAGCAACATTTGATCGGGAGACCAAAGCAAGACAAGAACAGAGCGACCAACACATGAAAGAGTTCTTGCGACTCTTTTCTATTGTGCAAGCAAAGTTTGCACAGATTCGGGAAAAGGAGACTCTCTCAATCTTTTCTTCTCCAAAGCAAGACACACATGATTTGCATGATGATACGCATGATGATTTGAATGATAATGATGAGCATGATGATTTGGATGACACTGACAAGCATGATGATTTGCATGATCAAGATGTGATTTCTCACAAGCGTCATGATTTGCATGAAGATGACGTGATTTTTCACAAGGATGATAAGTTAGTGGATGCTTTTTCTAGCGAAGCTAACCTCGTTGAAGATTCGATCAATCAGGAAGAACCGATCTTGGCTCTCGAGCCTCGGTCCAGAGAACCCTCACAACAACTATTATGTGTTCGCATGATTCATACGCACGCATTGTTCAAGTGTTTTATTCGTGAACTTATCCTGTATTTTCGTCAGTGTCTTTATGTGATCCCTTTTACTAGGCATGACATATTGTACGTTGAGCACGTTTCAGTCATGAATGAGCACGAATGTATGCGGATTATTCATGAAAAGCTGAAAAGTATGCATTCAAGGAAGTCACATTCAATGTCTCTTCCTTGGCATGACACATTCGTAGAAAGAGCACATGGAAGTATGAGCACCCAGCATGGGCATTTCCGTTGTGAATTGCCACAGTTGATTGCTTTAGATCATAACAGAAAGATTCGATCTCATTGTTTGTGTGTGTGTGGTGAATGGTTCGGCACTCCATCTCTTTGTTCATCTACATTGCATGCACAGTCTATTAGGACGACAGGATTTTTTCCACTCACTTCACATGGAATAGGTATGTTCATGGTTTTGTGTTGGAAATGGTTTCAGGAATTTTCAGCCATGGAGATTCTTAAAGAAGAAAGAAGCATGACTCTCGACAAAGTTGAAGCATTGAAGGAGCCACACAAGACTTTGTCGCTTTTGCACGCGGCCCAAAGAAGCAAACGTTGCAGACCTTTATGAAGTTCAAGTACTGCACGACCCACACATCAGAGTGGGCCGGCGAAGAGTCCCTTCCAGGATTCCAGATGCTATTGGCGATCTCCCTTGACGCCATACAGTTCGGTACCAGTACCTCACTTTGAAAAGGAGGGGATGTAACGTGACACATCCAACCTTATGTGTCCGTGGACAAGCTACAGCACGACAAGGGTTCAGTCAGTCCACTCAGTCAAGATTTAGAAGTGTTCTAGCACTTTTGTGAGTCTGTTTGCAGACCGTGCATGCCCAGGCACTTAGTGTAGATGCATATCCTCCGATTGCACACAGCATGATCATAAGGATTGCCATCAGAATCCATCTGAATCCTTCAAGTGAATTTTCCAGTGCATTTAGCCTATTTTCCCTATTTTTGACATTCTTATTATTTTTAAGTGACTTTTGTTGGAAAGTACGTAGGGCAATTTTGCTAAGTTGATATATAAGCAAAGCAAAGTTAGCACTTTCTGGCAGAAGAGGCAGCAGGAGCACCTTGCTCAACAGGAAACTTCGCAGCAAGACCAACCCCCGCGACTTCTCTGGTGTTTTCTACACAGAAGACCTAGCGTTTTTGCATCAGATCAGCCTTGGCGATTTGTGCACAACAGACAGCATCAGCGTCGTCAAGACACAGCAGATCGGCCTAGCGTTTTGCATTTGTAGAACAACCGACGACAGCAACAGATTTTCAGCCCTAGCGTTTTTGCATCTGCATTATACCCCGGCGTTTTGCAGATTCTCCACGACGGAACCTCAAGAACCATCAGCGTTTTCAGTTTTCAGCCCTTAGACCCCGCAGATCAAGTCCTGAACCTCGCAGATCTCACCGTCCCGCAGCAGTTCCTCGCCGCACGGTCAGTTTCCGCAAGGTTTACAGTTTCAGCCCGGAAAACGCAGATTTCAGCATCTACGTTTTCAACGCGTAGTCGTCGTATCGTCGTCATCGACATAGAGTCAAAATTCAAAAGATAAAGATTTGCAGATTTCAGCCATTAGCGTTTCCAGATTTCAGCCCGTCTCGACGTCGTCCTCATCGTCGTCGACATCGTCGGCAAGTCCAAGCATTGTACCAGATTGTGCAATCAATAGTAGACCACTCTCGCCATCGAGAGTGGGGCCCTTGGAGGAGGGTTTTACAACGTCTCTGGTGTCGTATTCTCTTCTCTATCTCTCAGTCTCATGCACCTTCACGCACCATGTCCATTCACTTTGTTCGTGTTCACTACACTCTCTTATTAAGAACGGAAGGCTCTCCCTTGCATAAGAAAAAGGAACCTTGAGCACAGTTCGGAGCACTCATCTTGAGCAAAGTTCAAACATTCATTCCGTTGCACCTAACAAAATCATTTTAGGATGATCAAGGGAGATTCTTTGGACGCTTATTGCAAGAAATTTTGAAACTCTTTTCTACCAACCTCTTCATTTAAGAAGGTCTCGTTTAAGGAACAGATTGAGCGGTTTTGCTGCGGACTCCCTACAGAGATCCGAGACTATAGTCTAGAACACAAGTCTAGTTCTATTCAAGAATGATGGTCATGCAAAACGGGGTCTTGCGATACATTCAGGAAATTTGACCTACCCCACTGATGAGATGTTGACTCAGAGAACCCAACAGACCTCCCACAATGAAAGTAGAAAGAAAAAGAGTTTCCAAGAAAAGAAAGACAAGAAAGTTACATCAAAGAAGGGAAGTGTTTTGGATGCGGGGAACATGGGCACGTCTCCGCGAAGTGCCCAAAAAAGGCGCAACAAGAACAACATGAAGACACGCCAGAGAGTTTGAGAGCAACTGAGGAACGTGCAAAAAAGGCAAGATGAAAGCAGGACTGGTTCCAGATTACATGGGTATTGACCCAAGCATGATCGATAAAAGTACAGAACTTTGTCGAGCTTGGGGCAAAGTGAACGATCAAGAAGCCCTAATTTTCTTTGATGGAGGAGTCAAGTTCATTTCATCTGAATTGGCGGCGCGGCTCGAGATTACACCCGATCAAATGGGACCACCACAAGAGGCAGTTCTAGCGGCACCCGGACGGGACAGCCATTACACCTGTCATTGGCAAACTTTGGTTGCATTGTCAAGGGTATTTGGGGCACGAGGACTTTTACATAATGCCCTTGGAAGGTTGTGACATCCTCCTAGGAGTCCCTTGGTACCATAAGAATAACGCCGTGGTCGATTATCGAGCAAAGCAAGAGACTTTGACAATGAAAAGGGCCGAAAAATTGTACTTGATGTAAAACTGAAGGGCGAGTCTGTCTGAAACCGGCCCGTGGGGCGGTAGGCTTTGGCTTTCACCCGAAATTCTTTACTTTAGACACACACGCAAAGAACGTGCAAAGGAAACCTGTGACGGGAATTAACACTTAAGCACACACACGGCTCGGAAGGTAGAATGCTCCGAGGAGACGCCGACAACCTGTCGGCCTCAAAATTGGCGCCCCTTTCGGTATTTCTTTATACTTTAACAGAGGGAATAAAACCTGTGATTTCCTACGAGCTGTCCCGCATAATCCGGGCTGAAATCCGCCTGTTCTCGCCCGATTTTGGTAGCATAATTGTACTAGGATGCTTCACAAATAGTATCTTCACGCAATAGATGACTTTCCCGACGCATACGGACACTTTGCAAAACCTGGCGAGAATCTGCAGCACGCTGAATTCTCTGTTTTCTACCCCGAAAATGCGCCAAATCACCTCTACGGCGGTCTCCTCACGTCCCCAGACCTCCTGGGGGTATTAGGGACCGTTAGGGCCGAAACCCTAAACCTGCAAAAATACACAGCACGCTGTAATTCCCTGTTTTGGGCTCCGTTTCGCGACCCGGTCGCATTTGTAGCAAGTCCTCGAGCTCCTGCACCTATAGGGCTACTTGCCCTTTGAATCAGACGAGATTTCTCACATGAAACCTCTCCGAATTCACCTGTACCCGTGGGGGATTAGCCACTAGCTAATCTAGTACCTGTGCAAGAGGCTTTTGCCTCGGCAATCGCGCATGAACCCACACAATTGTACATCAATCAAATGAAAAGCCCTCTTGTGGGGCATCACATAACTGCACATAGGGGAGAGAAAGAGCAGTGTGTAGTGTGCAAGGCATCACTCCTAGCACCACAGTGTACATAGAGGGGAAAGGAAGCACTCCATAGCTCTTAACATGTGACAGAGAACTCCAATATGAGCCTCCCAGCTATAAATTCAGCGCTATCTTCTCTTGCATGAGGAAAGTGCACAGAAATGTGCCACTTGGCACAATTACACGCATTTTCCCGTTTCAGGGTTGCCGCCTAAAAATCTCCCGACCGGTTGCCCAATTGACTTCGCGGCAGAGTTGTAAAATGTTCCCCTTGTCATACCGAAGGTAATGACACGAACACATTTCACGGCCCAAAATATCAGTTCCCTAAATTTTAGGAGATGTTTCCGTTGGGCTTCCACTGGTCATCTGACCATCTATCCTCATTGGGACCGCATCCAAAAGTGCAATGTGGCCCAACTGTCAGATACTTTCCGTTGGTGATCCCACCTTGACTTTATGCCTTTATTGAGTTCACTTCCTAATATCCACCAACTTGCTAAGTGCGACGGGGAGACCTACATGATCTTGCACTGAGCCTAGACATCCTCTTACTATACGAATTCCAGTGCCGACCAACATCCCGTCTGCGGGTGAAACTACCGTTCACATTGGCCATACAATGTCTGACCATTTGCAACTTTAAAAAGAGGGTCTCAAAAATAAAACAAAAGTCGCTAGAAAGAAACCAACAACTAAGGTTAGCAGTTGCCACGTCCTCGTGACATAGTTAACAGCTGCCACGTCCTCGTGACACTGTCCCTATTGGATCGGCTTCGACCGTTTCCAAATTAATGAAATCCAGTTTGTTTGTGTACTTGATCTATTTGAAAGAGTTAAATGATGAACACAAAACGAATATGTCTGAACTTGATAAAGAACGCCAAGATTTTCTCTACACTCGTGCCGATTGCTTTTCTGAGGGCTTGCCAGGCGAGTTGCCACCATCTCGTCCTGAGGATCATACCATTGATCTGATACCTGGAAGCACGCCACCAAACCGGCCACCTTACCGTGTTAGCCGAGCCTAGAATGAAGAGATTATGAACCGAGTGAAAGACCTCTTGGAAAAGGGTCTTATCCAACCGAGTACTTCACCCTACTGCTCTCTGGTGTTGTTGGTTTTAAAGAAAGACAGATCTTGGAGAATGTGCATAGATTACAGAGCTCTCAATAAAATCACCATCAAGAACAGACTTCCAATTCCGAGGATCGATAATATTCTTGATCGACTACAAAAATCCTCTTGTTTCAGCAGGATTGATTTAAAAAGCGGATATCATCATATCAGAATCGCGCCAGGAGGTGTCTACAAGACAGGTTTTCGGACGAGCTTCGATTTATATGAATTTTTGGTCATGCCTTTTGGCCTTACCAATGCTCCAGCGACTTTCAACCGAATAATGGATAGGATTTTTAGAGAGTACAGATTATTTGTTGGCACCTCCTTTGATGACATTATAGTCTTCTCCAAGGATGAGGCAGAACATAGACACCATCTACTTCAGGTCTTTCAAACATTGCGAGATCACAAGTTAGTTATCAATGCCAAGATGTCACGTGACACATCCAACCCTATGTGTCCGTGGACAAGCTACAACATGACCAGTGTTCAGTTCAGTCAAGTCAGTCTAGAATAGGAAGTGATCTGGCACTTTTGTGAGTTTGTTCGCAAACCGTGCATGTCCAGGCACTTAGATTAGATGCATATCGTCTGGTTGCACACAGCATGATCATCAGATTCCAGTCAGAATCCATCAGGAGAATTTTTACAGTGCATACACCTATTTTCCCTATTTTTAACATTTTTCACTTATTATTTTTAAGTGACTTTTGTTGGAAAGTAGGTAGGGAAATTTTGCTAAGTTTGTATATAAGCAAACCTACCGCTAGCACTTTCTGGCAGAAGAGGCAACAGGAACCAGTGTGTTCAACAGGCACCTTCTCAGCAAGACCCCCCACATCAGCAGGGCTAGCGTTTTTGCATCTACAAGGACCTAGCGTTTTCATCCAGAGACAGCCTGGCGTTTTGTGCACCGCCGATCAGCCCCGGCAACAGCAAGACAGAACAAGAAGCCTAGCGTTTTGCATTTGCACGACATCCACCAGCAATAGGAGGATTTTCAGCCCTAGCGTTTTTGCAGATCTTCGCGACGGAATCTCCACAAGCACCAGCGTTTTCAGTTTTCAGCAGTCGGACTCCGCAATAGAAGTCCCAAACCTCGCAGATCTCACCTTCCCACAGCAATTCCTCGCCGCACGGTCAGATTCCGCAAGGTTTACAGTTTCAGCCCGGAAAACGCAGATTTCAGCATCTGCATTTTCAGCCGTCGTCATTGCATCGTCGTCATCGCCATCGTCACCGACATAGAGTTAGAATTCAGCAAATAAAGATTTGCAGATTTCAGCCCGTGTTGTCGTCGTCCTCATCGTCGTCGACATCGTGGGCAAGTCCAAGCATTGTAGAGATTTGTGCAATCAATAGTTCTCGCCATAGAGAGCGGGGCCTTCGGAGGAGGGTTTGACAACTTCCCGGTGTCGTATTCTCTTCTCTCTCTCTCTCTCTCTCTCTCTCTCTCTCTCTCTCTCTCTCTCTCTCTCTCTCTCTCTCTCTCTCTCTCTCAGTATTAGCACCTTCACGCACACTGTCCATTCACTTTGTTTGTGTCCATTGCACTCTCTCATTAAGGAACGGAAGGCTCTCCCTTCCGTAAGTAAAAGGAACCCTTGAGCACAGTTTGGAGCACTGTTCAACATTCACTTCCGCTGCACCTTACATTGGTATCAGAGCTTTGGCAATGTTTGTATCACTCAAGGAAAGAACCACAAGCATCACAAGAATTTTTTTTGCTTGTTGCGGTCGCACGTAACCCAAGACTTCTTGGGCGTGTCGCTTCCTAATCATGTTTTTGAAGAGTGACAAGAATCCCAAGAAAGAAGGGCTTGTCCAGCCTCCCCTTGTGCCTCTTTTCACTCATTGAGAGTGGACCGTGCACTTACCGGCCGGCCAATCGACGTGAGGTGGGCAAAAGCAACCTTGGTGTGAGCGCAAGGCCGCCTAGGGGTGCGCCCGCGGAAAAGAGCAGAACTCGGGTGAAGAGAAGATCTTTTTTTAACACAGATTACAAGTGAAAGAAGAACCTCGAGAACTCAAGAACCTCAAGAACCCAAGAACCTCAAGACCCTCAAGAACCCAAGTTCCTCGTGAACTTAAGAACCCACGATTTCAGTGGATGGGCATCACTCGAAGCGGAATGGATACTTCGCTTGGAAGTGATGAGCATGGGAGTAGCGAAGAAGAATTGTCCCCACCACGAGGTTTTTGCGACCCTCCCCCTTCCCCATCTACGCCAAGGATTGCACCAGATCCTATGGAGGCTTGGTGCAACACGATGATGGACATGATGACAACATGGCACGAGGCAAGAACGACAGCCATGGAGCGTGAGCGCGAGCGATTACGCTTGGATGCCAAAGAATTTGATCGCAAGTATGCAAAAAGAAAAACAGAATTGGATCGCAAGAACGTTGTTCATTCTTCCTCTCTCATTTCTAATGTGCAGGCGAAGATTGAAGAGATTCGAGAAAAGGAGACTCTCTTAGCCTCTTCTTCTCCAAAGCATGACACAGATGATTTGCATGATGATGTTAATCATGATGATTTGAATGACAATGACAAGCGTGATGATTTGCATGATGATCAAAATGTGATTTCTCACAAGCTTGATGATTTGCATGAAGATAACGTGATTGTTCACAAAGATGATGGTTTAGTTGATGCTTTTTCTAGCGAAGCTAACCTCGTTGCAGATTCGATCAATCACAAAGAATCGATCTTGGCTTTCAAGTCGAGGTCCACAACACCCCCCCAGGCAGATTCGATCAAACACGACGAACCGATCTTGGCTCTCGAGCCTAGGTCCAAAGAACCCTTACAGAAAGTGCTATGTGTTCGCATGATTAGTCAGCACGCATTGTTCGAGTGTCTCATTCGTGATCGTTTCCTATTGTCACGTGACACATCCAACATTATGTGTCCGTGGACAAGCTACAACATGATCAGCGTTCAGTCAGTCCAGCCAGTCTAGATTTAGAAGTGATCTTTCACTTTTGTGAGTCTATTCGTAGACCGTGCATGCCCAGTCACTTAGCATAGATGCATATCCTCTGGTTGCACACAGCATGATCATCAGTATTTCCATTAGAATCCATTAGAATCAGTTAGGGGATTTTTCCAGTGCATTTAGCCTACTTTCCCTATTTTAGACATTTTTCACTTATTAATTTAAGTGACTTCCCAACAAAAGTAGGTAGGGCAATTTGGGTAAGAAAATATATAAGCAAACCAAAGCTAGCATTCTTTGGCAGACGAGCAAGGAGCACAACAAGCCCCAGGCAACAGGTACTCCCCTCTCTCAGTAAGAACCCCTCAAGCACTTGGCGTTTTGGTTCCACCCTCATCGCCGCATTTCAGCCCTAGCATTTGTAGCATCGCCATCCTCCCCTGCAAGCTGGCGTTTTCAGCATTCCCCTCATCGCCAACATCCCCCTAGCCCTAACGTTTTCACTAACGCCAGCAAGGCTGCAAGCACTTGCGTTTTCAGCCCTCTTTGCAGCGGATGTACTAGCGTTTTCAGCATTAAGGACAGCAGCAGATTCAGCCCTAGACACTTGCAGAAGAACACCATTTTCAGCCTCCCAAAAACGCAGTCAGATCAACGTTTTCAGCAGCCCCGAATCAGCTCCAGATTTTCAGCCATAGCGTTTTTATAGACAGCAATTAGAAGGTTGCAAATTTCAGCCTTAGGTCATCGTCGTCGTCCCCGTCATCGTCACCGACATAGTCTCAAGTTGCATCAGTTTTCCATGCATCGTCATTGTACCACTTTGTGCAATCAATAGTAGACCACTCTCGCAGACGAGAGTGGGGCCTTCGGAGGAGGGTTTTACAACGTCTCTGATGTCGTATCTCTCTTCTCTCTATCTCTCAATCTCATACACTTGCACGCACAGTGTCCACTCACTTTGTTTGTAATCATAGCGCTCTCCATTAAGAACGGAAGGCTCTCCCTTCCATAAGAACTAAAAGGAACCTTGAGCAAATATGGATCACTCATCTTGAGAAAGAACAACATTCATTCCGCTGCACCTTACACCTATATTTCAATCAACGTCTTTATGTGATCCCTTTTCCTAGGCATGACATATTGTACGTTGAGCACGTTTCACTCATGAATGAGCATGGATGTATGCGGATTATTCATGAAATGCTCAAAAGTATGCATTCAAGGAAGTCATATTTCATGTCTCTTCCTTGGCACGACCCAGTTGTAGCAAGAGCACAAGAAAGTATGAGCACCAAGCATGGGCATTTCCGTTGTAAATTGCCACAATTGATTGATTTAGATCAGAAAGACAAGATTCGATCTCATGGTTTGCATGTGTGTAGTGAACGGTTTAGCACTCCTTCTATTTGTTCATCTACATTGCATGCACAGTTTGTTCAAAGGAATAGAATTTTTCCAGTCATTTTTCATGAAATAGGTATGTTCATGTTGTTGTGTTGGAAGTGGTTTCACGAATTTTCAGCCATGGAGATTCTTGAAGCAGAAAGAAGAACGACTCTAGACAAAGTTGAAGCATCGAAGGAGCCACAAAAGACTGTCGCTTTCGGCGCGGCCCAAAGAAGAGGCATTGCAGACCTTTATGAAGTTCGAGTATCGCACGACCCACACATCAGAGTGGCCCGACGAAGAGTCCTACCCAAGATTCCGGATGTTGTTAGCGATCTCCGTCGACGCCATACAATTCGGTACCAGTACCTCACTTTCAAAAGGAGGGGATGTCACGTGACACATCCAACCCTATGTGTCTATGGACAAGCTACAACATGATCAGGGTTCAGTCAGTCAAGTCAGTCTAGAATAGGAAATGATCTGGCACTTTTGTGAGTCTGTTCGCAGACCGTGCATGTCCAGACACTTAGATTAGATGCATATCCTTTGGTTGCACATAGCATGATCATCAGATTTCACGCAGAACCCATCAAGAGCATTTTTACAGTGCATAGGCCTATTTTCCCTATTTTTGACATTTTTCACTTATTATTTTTAAGTGACTTTCGATGGAAAGTAGGTAGGGCAATTTTGCTAAGTTTGAATATAAGCAAACCTAGCGCTAGCACTTTCTGGCAGAAGAGGCAACAGGAACCAATGTGTTCAACAGGCACCTTCTCAGCAAGACCCACTACATCAGCAGGGCTAGCGTTTTTGCATCTGCAAGGACCTAGCGTTTTCATCCACAGGCAGCCTGACGTTTTGTGCATAGGAGATCAGCCCCGACAGCAGCAAGACAGAACAAGAAGCCTAGCGTTTTGCATTTGCAGGACATCCACTAGCAGTAGGAGGATTTTCAGCCCTAGCGTTTCTGCATCTGCAAGGCCTTTTAGAATTTTTGCAGATTTTCACGACGGAATCTCCACAAGCACCGGTGTTTTCAGTTTTCAGCAGTCACACTCCGCATTAGAAGTCCCGAACCTCACAGATCTCACCTTCCCACAACAGTTCCTCGCCGCACAGTCAGGTTCCGCAAGGTTTACAGTTTCAGCCCGGAAAACGCATATTTCAGCATTTGCGTTTTCAGCGCGTCGTCGTTGCATCGTAATCGTCGCCATCGTCACCGACATAGAGTCAGAATTCAGCAAATAAAGATTTGCAGATTTCAGCCATTAGCACTTTAAGATTTCAGCCCCTCTCGTCGTCATCGACATCATGGGCAAGTCCAAGCATTGTAGAGATTTGTGCAATCAATAGTAGACCGCTCTCGCCATAGAGAGTGGGGCCTTCGGAGGAGGGTTTGACAACTTCCCGGTGTCGTATTCTCTTCTCTCTCTATCTCTCAGTCTCAGCACCTTCACGCACAGAGTCCATTCACTTTGTTTCTGTCCATTGCACTCTCTCATTAAGGAATGGAAGGCTCTCCCTTCCGTAAGTAAAAGGAACCCTTGAGCACAGTTCAGAGCACTCATCTTGAGCAAAGTTCAACATTCACTTCCACTGCACCTTACACAAGAAGAGTGAATTTTTCTTACCGGAAATACACTTTTTAAGACACATCGTCTCAGCAGCAAGAGTAGAGATGTACCCAGCCAAGATTGACACTATACGTGATTGGCCCGATTTGAAGAATGTTCATGAAGTTAGAAGCTCGTTGGGCTTAGTTCTTACTACGAGCGGTTCATTCGAAAGTTTGCAGAGGTCGCTTTCCCTTTGCACATTCTGACACAAAAAGGAGTCCCTTCTCGTGGGGACGCACAGAGGTGACTGCCTTTCAGACATTGAAAGAGAAATTGACTACGGAACCAGTATTGACTTTGCCGGATTTGCAAAAGTCATTCGAAGTATATTGTGATACTTGTGGTCGTAGTCTAGGTGCAGTCTTAATGCAAGAAGGCCATGTCATTACTTATGAGAGCCGATTGTTTTCAAGGCCGGAATCGATAGCACAGATTTATGACAAAGAGCTTTTGGCGGTTATCCATGCTCTTACTCATTGGCGACATTACCTACTTGGAGCCGATTTTACGGTCTTCACTGATCATCAAAGTTTACACTACTTGTCACAGAACCAGCTTTCGGAAAAGCAGATGCGGTGGGCTAACATCTTGTCACGGTTTTCCTGATTGTCCAAATTCAAAGACAGAAGAACTTGGTGGCAAATGCTTTGTCCTGGAAGCCGTTAGTCTTGGCTATTGCCACAACTCATCATAGAAGCTTCGAGGACATGGTCGATCAGTACGCCACAAATCCAGGTATTCACTCGAATACAGAATGGGGAGGTAGTAGCGGGATATTCCATACGGGATAACTACTTGATGAAGAAAACGATGTTGTGCGTGACACAACCATTGAGGAAAAAGGTTCTAACTGAATGCCATTGTCACCTTTTATGGGTCACCGCGGCATTGACGCCACCTTGAAAGGTGTGGAGCGTTACTTCTTTTAGCCGAGACTCAAGAAGGATGTGGACGACTTTGTACGCAGTTGCTTGGTGTGCAAGAAGATCAAGTTTGATAGGCATAAAGCACAAGGATTGTTACAGCCTTTACCCATTCCCACCCGCCCTTGGGAAAGTATTGCTATGAATTTCATTTTTTATCTCCCAAAGACACAGAGTGGGCATGATGGCATTTCGACTGTCATCGACAGATTTAGCAAGCAAGCTCACTTCGAGTGAAGAAAACAGTCAAGCCGGATCATTTAGCAAGACTGTTCATTTCACAGATTTTCAGATTACATAGCATGCCTGGGACAATAGTCTCTAACAGAGATCCCCGATTCACGAGTTTGTTTTGGAAGGCTAGTTGGGAGAACATTGGCACACGATTGCAGTTCTCGTCATCTTTCCACCCGCAAAGAGAGGGGCAATCTGAGATTGCAAATTCAATCGTATTGGATTTATTGAAGTCTTACATTTCTGATCAGAAGACTCAATGGAAAAATAATTTGTCCTTGGTGGAATTTGCCTACAATAACACGATCCACTCTTCGACGGGGAAGGCGCCATTTGAGATCATTGAAGGCACTCCGAAGGTTCCACCCTTGGCACAAAAGATAAGATTTTTGAAGCCGACTAGTACACGAGGGACTTGGACACTGCTTTTCCCAAGGTCCGAGAGGCTTTAGCGAAATCTCAAGAAAGCCACAAGAAGGCAGCAGATCGACACCGTCGCGATTTGAAATTAAACGATTGGGTGCTCTTACGTTTTGAGAAGGCACGCCTAAGAAACAAAAAGGGAAAGGAGCGGCTTTTTCCAAAGCTTAGCATGAGATACTATGACCCTTTCTAGTTAAAAGAAAAGATAAATGATGTCTCCTTTAGACTGAAGCTGCCCGATACTTGGAACATTCACAATGCTTTTCACGTGAGTCTCTTGAAGCCTTTTAAAGGCGATGTGTGGGGAGCCACATGAGCAACTTGAAGTTGAGGAAAGCGAGGGGATACTCGTTCCAGAACAGATATTGGCACACAAGGATAGAAAGATTAAAGGTAAAGCGATTAGGTGGTTCTTGGTTAAATTCAATAACTATCGTGCATTGGATGCGAAGTAGATGGAGGAGGAGGACCTAGCAGATACTCCTCAAATTTTGAAACTTTACCTTGAAGCATTCGGTTTACCATAGTCTACTCCGATAGAACCCGGTTTCAACATGGGTGAATCTAGTGCACTCGGCTTGCACAAGAGGGGAGTCACTCCGCTCCTTTGTCAACGGATTACCCCGATTTTGATATCGAGTCACTGATGTCCCTTTAGGTTTCGAGGATACTGCTCGGCTGACAATATTCTGTTGTATGACTTTATGAACTGGAATTCCCGAAAATGAAACTCATTGATTTGTACTTGACTTGTTTGAGTGCAGGAACTGAAAGACGAAATGAATGCATCATTTCGGTCTCATAAATCTCTATAGACATGATTGCAATAAGGATTAGTTAATCAGGCATCCGTGAGGTCCCCACTAGATCTAGATGCAATAACTAAATACGTTGGCGATTAATCATGGTCTGAGATTTAGAATGAATTTGAATGTGATTTGTCATGTGATATCCTGTGATGTCAAGTGATGTCTTGTGATGTCCAGTGATGTGACTGTCGATTTGTACAAGTACTAGATGTGTTGTGTCTAGTGCGTCGGTACTAACAGTTAGAGTCTACTAAGACAAGTTATGGCCTCTGTCTGTTTTGCAGGCGTAATTGAGGGCGATTACAATTCTTTCAAGCGGGGGGTATGTCACAAATTGGTGACATGGCAACCCTAGAAGTTGTCCCAACTTACGGCCAAGTGACAAGGGGACCTCGGGGACACAAGAAAATAATGCAAAGCGGCTGCTGACGTGGCTGGCATATGGATTTCCTCAAATCACGCTAGCTGTACGGATCTCCGCAAATCGCGTTGACAACCATACGGACTGGCCGAAAATTACGCTGATAGCTTTTTGCAGTTTTGGACGCCCAGTTGCTTTTGGAAAATTATTGCTTTTGAAGTTTGAAGCTTTTGGGTGCTCTGCTTTTAGCAACCCTATGTAATCTTTATAAGTGGCCTTTGGGGCTTATTACTCAGAGCAATCTGGACGCAGAGTCTGAGAGTGAGCAACCGCAGGCTCTCTTTGTACTTTGAACACAGATTAATATAAAAAGAAATACCGAGAGGGGCGCCAAACTTGGAGGCCAATACCTCTAGGCAAGAAACTACGACGGCCCGTGTCGTCTTTATGAACTGTTTTTGAAGTGCATCTCTGTTATGTTGCGGTAGAATCTTGACTTGGAGTGTCCAAGTTTGTTACAGATGCTCAAAAGCAGAGCCCCAAAATCTCAAACTCAAAAGCTTCTTAATCTCAAAAAAAACTAATATCCAAAAGCTGCCGAAATCAGCCCGTGTAATTTTCATAAATCCGTAAACTACCACGTCAGTATGTCAGCGCGTTTTCCGATGCTTTTTCCATTGGCCTGCTACCACGTCAGCCTGTCGGCGCATTTTAGGAGATGTGCGCGTGTCCGAAGGCCTGCCATGTCACTAGTTTGTGACATGCCCCCCTCTTGAAAGAATTGTAATCGCCCTCGATTACGCCTGCAAAACAAACAGAGGCCATAAATTGTCTTACTAGACACTAACTGTTAGTACCGACGCACTAGACACAACACATCTAGCACTTGTACAAATCAACAGTCATCACCGGACATCACTTGACAAATCACATTCAAGTTCATTCCAAATCTCAGACCATGATTAATCGCCAACGTATTTAGTTATCGCATCTAGATCCAGTGGGGACCTCACGAATGCCTGATTAACTAATCCTTATTGCAATCATGTCTATAGAGATTTATGAGACCGAAATGATGCATTTATTTCGTCTTTCAGTTCCTGCACTCAAAAAAGTCAAGTACAAATCAATGAGTTTCATTTTCGGGAATTCCAGTTCATAAAGTCATACAACAGAATACTGTCAGCCCAGCAGTATCCTCGAAACCTAAAGAGACATCAGTGACTCGATATCAAAATCGGGGTAATCCGTTGACAAAGGAGCGGAGTGACTCCCCTCTTGTGCAAGCCGAGTACACTAGATTCTGAAACCGGCCCGTACGGCGGTAGATGTTAGCTTTCACCCGATTCTTTAACACTTGACTATACGACACAAAGCAATGACATAAAAGGAACCTGTAACCGGAAATGGGATTACACTTCAAAACAAAAGCACGGCCACGAAGCTAGAATGCTCCCAAGCAGACAGCGACACCCGTAGGCCCCAAAGGTTGGCGCCCCTTTTGGTATTTCTTTATTCTTTAACAGAGGGAATAAAACCTATGATTTCCTACAAGCTGCCCCGCACAATCTGGGCTGAATTCCATCTGTTCTGGCCCGATTTCGACAACATAACTGTACTAGGACGCTTCACAGTCAGTATCCCCACGCAATAGATGACTTTCCGACGCATGCGGTCACTTTGCAAAACCTGGCGAGAATCTGCAACACGCTGAATTCTCTGTTTTTTGCCCCAAAAATGCGCCAGTTCACCTCTACAGCAGTCCCTTCGCGTTCCCAAACCTCCTGGAGGTATTAGAGACCGTCTAGGGCCGAAACCCTAAACTTGCAAAAATACACAGCAGGCTGTGATTCCCTGTTTCGGGCTCCGTTTCGCGTGCCGGTCGCATCCGTAGCAAGCCCTCAAGCTCCCGCACCTGTAGGGCTACTTGCCCTTTGAATCGGACGAGAGTTCTCACGTGAAACCTCTCCGAATTCACCTGTACCTGCGGGGGATTAGCCACTAGCTAATCCAGTACCTGTGCAAGAGGCTCTTGCCTCGGCAATCGCGCATGAATCCACACAGCTGTACATTGGTCAATTGAGAACCCACTTGAGGGGCATAACATAACTGCTCATAGGGGGGAGAGAGAGAGAGCAGTGCGTAGCGTGCAGGGCATCACTCCTGGCACCGCACTGTACATAAGAGGGAAAGGAAGCACTCCATAGCTCTTGCACTTGTTGCAATCCGCCTCACTGTTGAAAAATGCGCCCCCTTTCTCTTGTAGGCTCGCCCCAGCTCTCCCAGAGTGGCAGAAATGCTTACCGAGTGACACCTCGCCCAGTTTCCGACTTTTGGCCAACTTGGCTAAAAATATCTCAAACTGGTGCGTCGGTTGACTTGGTAGCAAAGCAATAAAATGTTCCCCTTGTCATTCCAGAGCTAATGATGCGAACACATTTTAAGTTCCAAAATAGCAGTTCCCTAAATTTTAGCAGATGCTTCCATGGCACTCACACTGGTCATCTGACCATCAATCACCACTGGAACCACATCGAAAAATGCAATGTCGGCCAACTATCAGGTGATTTACACTCGTAGCCCCATCGTGGCTAACCTTAGTCCAATTGCCCAACTTCAGTGCTCACTGGTCGTCCGGCCTAGACTCTCATTGTCCGCCTCACACCATGCAACTCGGGCATTGGCATTTCCAAAAGAGTGCTTCAAAACAAGTCAAATAAAATTTCCCCCAAAAAGAAATCAACAAGTAAAGTTGCCACAGACTCGTGACATACCCCCCTCTTGAAATCGCGAACGTCCTCGTTTGCATGAATATCAATCCATTAGTGTGTACAGCACTTCATGGACACCGTGTCACGGCTGTCAACCTTTTCGTGTGTACACACCTGGTCGACATGGTACGAGGCATACATGCTCGTAGTTAACACTCGTGTAATCAACACTTGTTAACTCATGTATGGTCTATCTGTGAGACTGTTTCATTGACATAGTAGATAGCTTTCACACTATGCCATTGGCTTTAATAGAGTCCATAACTTTTAGTACACTTCGAATCCTTTCAAGCATAATAAACCAACAGTTTAAAAATGCGTGAACATGTACTCATTAGAAGCAATTACTGTACTCTTGACAATTGACAAGACATACATACTTCTATAGCACTGAACAAACTTTTGGACAAAACTTTTATTCCCCAAGGGCAATTGCCAAGCAGGGTACTTCTATAGCACTGAACAAACTTTTGGACAAAACTTTTATTCCCTAAGGGCACTTGCCAAGCAGGGTACACTTCTATTGCACTAAATCCATAGATACATGAGAAGTGCTAGCTCTTGGATCACCCCCCTCTAGCGCACGTCTCTTTCCTTTTGACCTTTTCTCTACTTGAGTTGGAGAATATGTAGGTGGTAAACCAAAGGCTTCAAGGTATAGCTGCAATACATTTGGTGACTCTAACAATTCGCTCTCTTCCATCCACTTTGCATCCATAGGTGGATAGTTCTTGAACTTCACCAAATATCGTCTTATAACCTTGCCTTTGACTTTTCTTTCCTTGTGTGCCATGATCTGTTCTAGGACCAAAATTTCATCAAGCTCTTCAACTTCTGGCTGCTCTTCAACTGGCATATCCTCTGGCATATCACCAATAAATGGTCTGAGAAGACTCACGTGAAAAGCATTGTGAATCTTCCAGTTCTCAGGCAATTTCAGTCTATAACTGACGTCACTGATCTTCTCTGTTACTTGAAAAGGTCCATAGTAACGCATACTAAGCTTTCTAAAGAGACTTTCTTTACCTTTTAGCTTCTTTAAACGTGCCTTTTCAAACCGCAACAATACCCAATCACCAAGTGAAAACAGCAATTCACGACAGTGGAGATCAACAGCTTTCTTTGCTTTGCCTGTGTCCTTTCAAGGGCATGCTTTATCTTCTGGTACATTTCATCCGTATTCTGTACATATTGATCTGCCTGAAAGATTTTTTCCTTGGTATACAAAATGGGAGGAACTTTCACATGACCTTCGACAATTTCAAAAGGTGCTTTGCCTGTTGAAGAATGCACTATATTATTGTACGCATATTCAACCAACGGCAAATACAGCTCCCACTTCGCCTTGTGCTCTGACACATGACACTTAAGCAGATCCAAGACAGTAGAATTTGCCTCTTCTGACTGCCCATCTCTCTGTGGATGAAACGAGGATGAGAACTTAAGCATAGTGCCCATATTCTCAAATATGCCTCTCCACAATAGACTTGTCATCTGTGGGTCACGGTCACTGACAATCGATTGTGGCATACCATGGTACTTAAAGATATTGTATATAAAGAAACGTACCAACTGATCTAGTTTTATCTTCTTCCTCACAGGAATGAAATGAGCTTGCTTGCTGAATCTGCAAATAATGGTCCAGATTCCATCATTTCCTATCTGTGTTCTGGGAAGATCAAAGATAAAGTCCATAGCTATGCTTTCCCATGGTTTATCTGGAATCGGCAATGGCTGTAACAGCCCTGGTGCCTTTTGACTGTCAAACTTGACCTTTTGGCAAATCAGCATGCTCGCACAAAGGCATCCACATCTCTCCTCAAGGTAGGCCAATGAAAGAATGTCTCAACCGCTTTCATTGTAGCATCTATACCACGATGCCCTGCATACGATGGGACATGACTCTCTACCATGACCTTATGTCGCAATGGCCTAGTGACACAGAGTCTACCATGCATCATCATAAAACCGTCTCTAAGGAGGTAGTGCTCATGACATTGTCCTTCCTGTAATTGTTCTAAGATCCTTGCAAAATCTTCGTCACTCGCATATTGTTCCTTCATGTCATCAAGCTCATGATGATAAGGAATTGACACAGCTGAAATTTGTGGCTTTCTTGATAACGCATCAGCCACAACATTCTTCTTGCCTTCCACATGCACAATCTGGAAGTGAAACATGGAGAGAATGTTTGCCCATCGCATGTGCTTTTCCAATAGCTTTGACTGTGTCAGAAAGTATTGCAAGGTCTGATGATCCGTTTGGACAACAAAATCAGCACCTAGCAGATAGTGTTTCCAACTTAAGAGGGCATGAATCACAGCCAGTAACTCTTTTTCATAGACCTGCATGGTCATCTCTGGCCTTTGCAAGATTCTGCTCTCATAGACTACTACCCTTCCATCTTGCATTAGCACTGAACCAATGCTACTGCCACAAGCATCACACTGGGCCACAAATGACTTCCTGAGATCTGGCAAAACAATGACTGGAGCTGAAGTCATCTTTTCCTTTAAGAGATTAAAAGCTGAAATCTCTTTTTGGGTCCATCTTAAAGTGACCTCTTTCTTTTGCAAAGCATGTAAAGGTGAAGCAATCTCTGCAAAGTTGTGAATGAATCTTCTATAGTAAGAACATAGCCCTAAGAAGCTACGGACATTGTGCACAGTCCTTAAAGCTGGCCATGTCTTGATTGCTTCCACCTCGCAACATCCATTCGGACACCATTCTTTGACACAATGTGTCCAAGGAAGGGGATCTCTTCCAAGAAGAACTCGCTTTTCTTGCCATTGATGAGCAATTTGTTCCTGCGCAACTCTTCGAACACAATGGTCAAGTGATACCTATGCTCCTCTTCATTCTTCGAGCAGGCTATCATGTCATCAAAGAATGTGCCAACAAAGTTTTGATATGGACGAAATATCCTATCCATCATCCTATTGGATGTAGCAGGAGCATTCGTAAGACCAAATGGCATCAATAAGAACTCATAGAGACCAAATGTCGTTCTAAATGCAGTCTTGTGCACATCCTCATGCCTAATTCGAATCTGATGGTACCCACTTTTAAGGTCGATCCTGCTGAAAATCACCGCACCCTCTAGGCGGTCAAGAATATCATCAATCCTTGGAATAGGAAACCTATTCTTGCTGATATTCTTATTAAACGCACGGTAGTCAATACACATGCGCCACGAGCCATCCTTTTTCTGTACTAAGAGCACTGGAGAGCAATAGGGTGACGAGCTAGGCTGAAACAGCCCTTTCTCTAAGAGCTTCTCCACTTTGCTCATAATCTCTTTCCGATGCGCCTCGCTAACCCTATACGGTGGCCTATTTGGTGGGCTACAACCTGGCACCAAATCAATCGCATGATCCTCGGGCCTCTCCGGCAGTAGTTGAGACGGTAATGAATCAGAAAAACAGCCATTAAACTTTTGCAAAAATGTTAACCTGTCTTTATCTAACACAGATAAATTTAATGGCAGCTATTTGAAACATCACGTGCAAAAACCAAGTACGCACAAAGACGATTCTTTATTACAGAAGTGATAGCAGAAGCAGATACAATAGGGACTGACTCTCCTTTTAACTTTACATCCAAGATAAGAGTTTTGCCCCTATGCTGTACAGTGATTTTGTGTTGTAGGCATCCAAGACTCCATGACTCGGAACATCCACGGGATCCCCAACAAGACATCACATCCTTCCAACGCCATGATGTAGAACTCTTTTGTGTCCACATACGACTGAATATGCAGATGCAGCTTTCCAATGATGGGAGTGACGCATTCTGAGTGGCCAGGACATACCAATCCTGCCTCTGCGGTGTACCCCATCTCTTCAGCTTTGATGCCTAGCTTCATAGCTAGTTCTGGCGTGATAAAGTTCGCTTTGGCACCTGGATCAAAGAAGATGAGTGTCATCTCGTCTCTAACTTTACCCCACGCTCTGCATAACTCACTGGCATCTGTACTAGGCCTGTCGCCCAACATGTCTGGCACTAAACCTGCCGAGGGCATAGGCTTCTTTCCTTTCCTGTCCTCTTTATCATCTGAGTCAGCTAGCCTTTTCTTTTGTGGACAGTTGGCTGCAAAATGACGAGTCTGCTCGCATATAAAGCACTTGTTTTCAGCCATCAAGACCTTCTTTTCCTCGGGCATCTTACGCATAAAAGGCTTCGTTTTCTGCTTCTTTGCCTACGCTCTAGAAGTCTTGGCTGAACCTTTGCCTTTATTGAACCTCGCTGGCCCCTAAGACGCTTCAAGTGCCGCTTTCGTAAAGGGCTGCTTTGCTGAATTTTTCTTTTGCTGCCCTCCTTTCTCGTTGTTCGGAAACCCACTATCTTCTCCTTTCAACAAGGCAAGACCAGTGTTAGCAACTTCCATAAGCTGAGTAAGGGTAGCCACTATGTTCTTGGTCCAGTAATCACGAAGCCCTTTAGACAGCTTACAACAATACTTCTCTATCTGCTCTATCAATGGCACAAATCTGTAGGAGCTTACTGAGAGTAACGCTTTACAAAACCTCCTATTGTACTCTTGCATGTAGCCGAAGTAAGCTAATGCCAATCTGTCATGACGTCGGCTTAAAATTCATCTAACAGCCAAGCAGATGCAAACATTTGCTTGAAGTAAACCCAAGTGGCACCCTTGCACTAACAATGTCGTCCACCATGTAAGAGCATTGTCCTTTAAGAAAGTGGTAGCTTTTCTTACTTTAGAGGCCTCCGTAAAATTTCCTCCTGCAGAAGCTTTATCAAACTGCTGGAGGAAAGTAAGAGCCTTTGCTTTATCCTCGAAGCCACTAAAGGTGCTGAACTTCAAAGCTGCACCTCCTTCTTTGTATGGTTTTGGCTTCTCTATTGGCCCCAAATTGTCATAGGGAAGCGTCTGCAGCATGGGCACTGTAGTAGGGACCATCTGTGCCCTTTGGTCATTGAGATTCTACATCAAAGGTGCCATATCTGGCTGTTGTCCAGAAAAACCAGCCATGCCAAGATTGACTTGTGGCACACCATACTGGCCCTGATTGCTCTGAAAGCCTTGCTGCATGTCAATGTTACCACACATGGGGTTTGGCGTCATGCCATGCATACCCCCAAACACTGTTCCAGGCATGTACTGTTGATTTCCAGGCGCATAACCAGCCATACTTTGAAACACGGATCCACCCCCGAAATACCCAGGATGTACCGTGGGTGGTGGAAAAACCTGATGCATTGCCTGGAGACTGGTTCCCTGTCCATTCAATGCAACATTTTGACCCTGAAAGGTGGCGGGCTGAACTAGCAAAACCTGTGGAGTAGGGATCCTTGCCACCTGTTCGTGCACAGGAGGGACCTGTCTAGGAGCCTGACGTGAATGCTCCCTATCCTACTCAGTCGCATGGGGGACCTGGGCTTGAGCCTCAACGAGCTCTATACACTAAGGGCATTCCCTTGCCTGCTGTGACTTTAATGGTGCTTGCAGATAATCCATAAACTTGGGATTCTGCACCAACTGAGTGAAGACATTCACAGCAGCAACTAATTGTGTCCTGAACGCATCCTTTTCAAAGTGCCCAATCATGAACCCTTGAACCTGTTCTCGTTGTGAATTCACACGAACAAAAGGCGTAGACAGTGGCGGTAATGAACTCTCGACGGGACCATGAAACCGGCTCGTAGGGCGGTAGACGTTAGCTTTCACCTGATTCTTTAACACTTGACTATACGACACAAAGCAATGACTTAAAAGGAACCATGAAACCGGCTCGTAGGGCGGTAGACGTTAGCTTTCACCTGATTCTTTAACACTTGACTATACGACACAAAGCAATGACTTAAAAGGAACCTGTAACTGGGAATGGGATTACACTTCAAAACAAAAGCATAGCCAGGAAGCTAGAATGCTCCCAAGCAGACACTGACACTAGTAGGCCCCAAAGGTTGGCGCCCCTTTCGATATTCTTTATTCTTTGACGGAGGGAATGAAACCTGTGATCTCCTACAAGCTGCCCCGCACAATCTGGGCTGAATTCCATCTGTTTTGGCCCGATTTCGGCAACATAATTGTACTAGGACGATTCATAGTCAGTATCTCCACGCAATAGATGACTTTCCGACGCATAAGGTCACTTTGCAAAACTTGGCGAGAATCTGCAACACGCTGAATTCTCTGTTTTCTGCCCCGAAAATGCGCCATATCACCTCTACAGCCGTCCCTTCGCGTCCCCGAACCTCCTGGGGTATTAGAGACCGTCTAGGGCCGAAACCCTAAACCTACAAAAATACACAGCAAGCTGTAATTCCCTGTTTCGGGCTCCGTTTCGCGTGCCGGTCACATCCGTAGCAAGCCCTCGAGCTCCCGCACCTGTAGGGCTACTTGCCCTTTGAATCGGACGAGATTTCTCACGTGAAACCTCTCTGAATTCATCTGTACCTGCGGGGGATTAGCCACTAGCTAATCCAGTACCTCTACAAGAGGCTCTTGCCTCAACAATCACGCATGAACCCACACAACCGTACATTGGTCAAATGAGAAGCCCACTTGAGGGGCGTAACATAACTGTTCGTAGGGGAGAGAGAGAGAGCGCAATGTGTAGCGTGCGGGGCATCTGTCCCAAACGGGAGCACATAACAATATAAAATTACATTCGGATAAATAGAATTTATCACTTAATATTGAAGCCAAAGGATATAGAGAGAAATAAAGAGAGAGAGAGAGAGAGAGAGAGAGAGAGAGAGAGAAGATCGACACAGTACTGGGACCAGAAGATGGGCTGGTCCCCCCCCTTAGAGAGAATCCTTTATTAGGGAGAATCTTTTTATAAGCACAAGAACCGGAGAAAACCCCTCCGTTCTAAATCTCTGACTCGATGGTTGTTCCTTCCCGTAAGAGAAATCCGAGAGACGAGCTCTCAATCCTTTTTCCGTCTGTACTCGGAGTTGAGACTCCACAAACAATTTCCGAATTCCGTTTCCGGAATTCCCAAAGCGTAGACCGAAGCCTTCTCGCTTCTCCTTCCCCATGAAGTACCTGCAAACACACACGCAAACACGCGACAACAATTCGTATGGCGAATCCACAATAGATACATGTCGCTCTTGCGTGGGAAAAGCGACTTCTGTGCTTCGTAGTCTTGCGATCCTTGCGTTATCTGACGGCAGAGTCTTCTCTTGCTGACGTTGGTAACTCCTCTTTTGGTGAGGGCATGTGGTGCTTTTGTATCTCCTTGGCCACGGCACGAATAGCTATTTGCGTAGAGACCACAGCCCTTTTTTTTTTTTTTTTTTTTTTTTTGCTACTCTATCTGAAATAGGGAGAGAGAATTCGTTGGCTGGTTTTGTTGCTTTATTTTCTAAGTGGCTGCCCACTTATTAAGTGGACAGCCAGCATATTTTAAAATTGGTCTGAACCTGCCCAAAAACTCAATAAAACCTTATAAGTTTAAAACGATGCTTTTCACAACACTTCCCAGGCGTCCCTGGATGCAACCACATTGCACAAATGCAATGCAGACATAGATTCCTCGCGGGAAAGCGTTTGCTCTTCCCGGAAAACTCGTTCAAATTTTCCGCTTTTTAAGAAAAGCTTCTTTAAAACCATCTTTATTCTTGTACTTGCGTCTTTACGCATATTCCTCTTTCCAGTTCGGATTTCCTCTCGACTATGGATATCCCCTTTCCGATGCACCCGTCACCCACCTTGTGACGCATCAGGAATACCCATCACCTAGTCCTTTCCTACCGAACTTACGGTACAATCCCCTTCACGATGCTCTGTGTCACCCAACCTATGACGCATCAAAGATATCCGTTCCCGGACGGTCGGATACTTCTTTCCGATGCTCCCTGTCACCCATCCGATGTGACGCATCAGAAGTACCCGTTCCGAGTGGCCTTACTGATATTCCCGTTGTCAGTGCTCCCGTCATTACTTTCAATGACGCACTAGGAATACTCTGTACTCGGATGTCTCCACGGAGAAAAACCCTCTCACATAAACTTCCAATAATTCATTTAGAATTATTTTTCATGGTGTTCCAAGCGAAAAAACCCTCTCACTTATAAATCCAATAATTCATTTAGAATTATTTTTCCTGGTGTTCCAAGTGAGAAAACCCTCTCACTTATAATCCAATAATTCATTTAGAATTATTTTTATGTCAGATAAAGCCAATTTAGCAACATCCCTCTCACTTGTAAATAGTTGTCCTCAACTGTAGATGTCCAACTGAACTGCCGGGGAGAAGCCGGAAAATTTCCAAATCTTGCTCAATGGTGAGTTGAGTTGGTCCTTTCTCAGTACAGACCTTAAAAAGTAAATTAAACAAAAATTTCATAATTCAATACTTACCTTACCAGTTCATGTCCTTCCTCTAGTACTTCGAGGATATCCTTCACCATTCATCAAACTTACGAGCCATGTAAGAACTCGTCATTGCGTCTTTCCAAGAATCTGTTAACTCAATTCCACCTTCTCAATCCCAAGAAGAATAATCCTCCTAAAAATCAATTTAGGTCTATGTCCTTGCGCATAACCTTGCGCTATTAGTCCTGAGGATATTAAACCTCTTGTGTCCTCCCACATAGGGAATGCCCAAATCATAGAGCATTAAGCTCGATGTCTTTCTTTCACAAACAAAGTTTGCGATCACCTTAAAGAAGGTTCTGTGTTCCGGGCCGTCGCTCAACGTAGGCGGACGGTTCCAATCCGAAGATTCTTTGTGCACAGCGGCACTTCCTTCCAATCTTTTTCCTCCTGCGAGTTATTACCACCGGCAGTGTTTCCCGACGCCCATTAGCGTCTCTTACTTACAAAATCATATAAAATGATTCACCTTGCGAGCATCAATGACGTCTTGCAAAATCTTAAGCAGATAGAATTCTAGCCATAGTATTTTCTGAACGTACGTTCAAACCCGGTTCACAATAGAGCGAACCCTCTTTGATTCTTACCATTTTGAAACGGTTGGCGAACTATATTCTTACGAACATAATAGTTCGAATTTATTCCAGCAGCGTGTGAATGCTTCTTGACCTGCTCATGGAGAAACATATACCGCAACCAAAAGTTGCTACTTTAATGGTAAAAGCACATAGCATACTCAATGATCAACGACCATCAATAAACCTCTTCTCCGTAGAGAAACTCAAATTCCTTCTACCGAACACATCTCAAATAGACATTCTCGTGTCGGAATATATATACCTAGGTGAATCCAGGATATACCCAGATTCACCCTTGAAGGAAAGTGCAAGGTATGGACTCATGGTAGTCACCCACGAGACAATATAACCATCAGCTCCATCATGCATAGTATTGACTAGATACCACGACATCCCCACTAACGTCGTCAGTGCCCAATAGACATTCTCGTGTCGGAATATCCTTGCGCGCAAAAAGGCGCTCAAGAGAGTATAACAAAACTCTCATCCAGTTCCTTGACATAGGTTTGCATCTTCGTGTGTTATCCATGTACTCAAAAGTGTACATAATTCTTAAGCTGTGTTAAAGTTTCGGTGAACCTGGGAAATTACCTTCCCTTCGTAAGATCCTTAGAGCGAGGACGCTCAGCTTGACGATCCCTTGGCTCGATCTTAGAGCAAAACCCGCTCATCAAATAATCTAGGATTTCAATCCTTGGATTCCTCAAGCACAAGCAATAGTCGTCGCTTGTTCCTTCCCTCGTAAAGAGAGTGTTCATTCACTTGTGCGAAAAGCACTACCATATCTTCCCTTACCGGGTAAGGGGTGTGAGCTTAAACAGTACTCAAGCTTCATGAAAGCTTTCCTTTGCTTGAAAGCTCAGAATGGTTCCTTCATGATTTCCTACCCGCAATAGCAGGTAATTTGTTGGAGAACTACTAGATACCAGATCAATCATGGACCTTCCGAATGGTTAAGCAAAGCAGTTCATCGTATAAAACAATGTTCTGACTCAACCTTACTCTCATAAATACTCGAGAGTGATTGTCCTGGTTAGACACGTGCATATAAAAGCAATACGCAGTTGATGAGTTCCTCAAAGATTTAACTTTGATCAAAGACCTGCCCTCTCACTTAAAGTTTGAGGGTCTTCTATTCAAAAAATCAGGAGTTAGATTGAATTCCCTTACTCCAAACTTTCTATGTTCAATGATTCCCGTCCCACTACGGGGATTGGATTCTATGTACACTAAGGTGTACACTTTCAGCTTTTATTGCTGACTCTACCATCTGTTGCAAAGTATTTTGAAGATGCGTCTACAAAATTCGGACAAAAGTCCTTTGTTGAATTTCTTCATCTTTCCTCCCTCAGAGAGGGTCAAGAGTGGAGCTACCTTGGCAAGAGTGAACCACTACTTCCTTGGACTCGCTCGTATTTCTATTGGGTAAACCGAACCCAATCTTCTTAGATGCCTTCCTCAAAAGCGTAGAGGAAAAAAAAAAATGTCGGAAAATTCAGCCTTGAATTGAATCCAAGTCTTGTTGTAAGTTCCTTGCAGAGCTTTGGTATACCACCAAGTACTTGCAATCCCCTTGACGTGTTTGGTCACAATACCTCACCTTCAACGCTTCTCAAAAATTGCCGTTTGCAAAGGCAACTTCAAATTGTCGAATGAAAAACAGTAGCTTTCAAGAACTCTTCCCTTCCGTCAAAAGTATCAAACTTGACTGGAGTGTTCCTAGGTCTAAAGACCTTCTTCATATCCTTCCCGGAATGACGGAATTTCTTGGCTATGATTATGGATTGATGTTCATGGATATTTTCTGGATTCTAAAGGATCTTGAGCATTCCGCTCCTTGGATTTTCTAGGTTCTTGAGCATCATGCTCTTGTCGCCTTCTCAGAGAATCCCAAGTTTTGTGTCAACTTCTTGCAGAGAGAAAAATTTTCCCAACTCAGCCAGCTTTTTCTTGCAGGGCTTAGGGTTCCGCCTGCTTACTTCTCTCTTGGCTTGTCATGGCTTCTTCCCGTATCTTCCTAGAGTCATCCTCCTTTATAGAAAAAGAGAGGAGACCATGCTCTGATACCACTGTCACAAACGGGAGCACATAACAATATAATATTACAATCGGATGAATAGAATTTATCACTTAATACTGAAGCCAAAGGATATAGAGAGAAATAAATAGAGAGAGAGAGAGACTGAGAAGATCGACACAGTACTGGGACCAGAAGATGGGTTGGTCCCCCCCCTTAAAGAGAATCCTTTATTAGGGAGAATCTTTTTACAAGCACAAGAACCGGAGAAAACCCCTCCGTTCTAAATCTCTGACTCGATGGTTGTTCCTTCCCGTAAGGGAAATCCGAGTGACGAGCTCTCAATCCTTTTTCCGTCTGTACTCGGAGTTGAGACTCCGCAGACAATTTCCGAATTCCGTTTCCGGAATTCCCAAGCGTAGGCCGAAGCCTTCTCGCTTCTCCTTCGCGATGAAGTACCTGCAAACACACGCAAACACGCGACAACAATTCATATGGCGAATCCACAATAGATACTTGTCGCTCTTGCGTGGGAAAAGCGACTTTCGTGCTTCGTAGTCTTGCGATCCTTGCGTTATCTGGCGGCAGAGTCTTCTCTTGCTGACATTGGTAACTCCTCTTTCAGTGAGGGCATGTGGTGCTTTTATGTCTCCTTGGCCACGGCACAAATAGCTACCCGCGTAGAGATCGCGGCCGGGTTTTTTTTTTTTTTTTTTTTTGGCTCTACTCTACCCAAAATAGGGAGAGAGAATTCGTTGGCTGGTTTTGTTGCTTTATTTTCTAAGTGGCTGCCCACTTATTAAGTGGACAGCCAGCATATTTTAAAATTGGTCTGAACCTGCCCAAAAACTCAATAAAACCTTATAAGTTTAAAACGATGCTTTTCACAACACTTCCCAGGCGTCCCTGGATGCAACCACATTGCACAAATGCAATGCAGACATAGATTCCTCACGGGAAAGCGTTTGCTCTTCCCGGAAAACTCGTTCAAATTTTCCGCTTTTTAAGAAAAGCTTCTTTAAAACCATCTTTATTCTTGTACTTGCGTCTTTACGCATATTCCTCTTTCCAGTTCGGATTTCCTCTCGACTATGGATATCCCCTTTCCGATGCACCCGTCACCCACCTTGTGACGCATCAGGAATACTCATCACCTAGTCCTTTCCTACCGAACTTACGGTACAATCCCCTTCACGATGCTCTATGTCACCCAGCCTATGACGCATCAAAGATATCCGTTCCCGGACGGTCGGATACTTCTTTCCGATGCTCCCTGTCACCCATCCGATGTGACGCATCAGAAGTACCCGTTCCGAGTGGCCTTACTGATATTCCCGTTGTCAGTGCTCCCGTCATTACTTTCAATGACGCACTAGGAATACTCTGTACTCGGATGTCTCCACGGAGAAAAACCCTCTCACATAAACTTCCAATAATTCATTTAGAATTATTTTTCATGGTGTTCCAAGCGAGAAAACCCTCTCACTTATAAATCCAATAATTCATTTAGAATTATTTTTATGTCAGATAAAGCCAATTTAGCAACAGCATCACTCCTGGCACCGCATTGTACATAAGAGGGAAAGGAAGCACTCCATAGCTCATGTGCCCCCTTTCTCTTGTAGGCTCGCCCCAACTCTCCCAGAGTGGCAGAAATGCTCACAGAGTGATACCTCGCCCAATTTCCGACTTTGGCCAACTGGGCTAAAAATATCTCAACTGGTGTGTCAATTGACTTGGCAGCAAAGCAATAAAATGTTCCCCTTGTCATTATAGAGCTGATGACGTGAACACATTTTCAGGTCCAAAATAGCAGTTCCCTAAATTTTAGGAGATGCTTCCATGACACTCACACTGGTCATCTGACCATCAATCACCACTGGAACCACATCGAAAAATGCAATGTGAGCCAGCTATCAGGTGATTTACACTCGTAGCCCCACCGTGGCTAACCTTAGTCCAATTGCCCAACTTCAGTGCTCAATGGCCGTCCGGCCTAGACTCTCACTGTCCGCCTCACACCATGCAACTCGGGCATTGGCATTTCCAGAGGGGTGCTTTAAAACAAGTCAAATAAAATTTCGCCCAAAAAGAAATCAACAAGTAAAGTTGCCACAGGCTCGTGACAAGATTCACCCATGCTAAAACCGGGTTCTATCGGAGTAGACTATGCTAAACCGAATGCTTCAAGGTAAAGTTCCAAAACCTGAGAGTATCTGCTAGGTCCTCCTCTTCCATCCACTTCGCATCCAATGCAGGATAGTTCTTGAATTTAACCAAAAACCGCCTAATCGCTTTACCTCTAATCTTTCTATCCTTGTGTGCCAATATCTGTTCTCGAACGAGTATCTCCTCGCTTTCCTCCACTTCAAGTTGCTCATCTAGCTCCCCATCATCGGGCACATCGCCTTTAAAAGGCTTCAAGAGACTCACATGAAATACATTGTGAATCTTCCAAGTATCATGTAGCTTCAATCTAAAGGAGAGATCATTTATCTTTTCTTTTAACTGGAAAGGGCCATAGTACCTCATGCTAAGCTTTGGAAAAAGCCGCTTCTTTCCCTTTTTCTTTCTTAGGCGTGCCTTCTCAAAACGTAAGAGCACCCAATCATCTTCCTTTAATTTCAAATCAGAACGGTGTCAATCTACTGCCTTTTTGTGTCGTTCCTGAGATTTCGCTAAAGCCTCTCGGACCTTGGCAAATGCAGTGTCCAAGTCCCTCGTGTACTGGTCGGCTTCAAAAATCTTATCTTTCGTGCTAAGGGTGGAACCTTCGGAGCACCTTCAATAATCTCAAATGGCGCCTTCCCCGTCGAAGAATGGATCGTGTTATTGTAGGCAAATTCCACCAAGGGGAAAAAAATATTCCATTGAGTCTTCTGATGAGAAATGTAAGACTTCAATAAATCCACTACGATTGAATTCGCAATCTCATATTGCCCATCTGTCTGCGGGTGGAAAGATGACGAGAACCACAACCGTGTGTGAATCGGGGATCTCTATCAGAGACTATTGTCTCAGGCATGCCATGTAATCTAAAAATCTGTGCAATGATCAATCTCCCTAAATGATCCGGCTTGACTGTTTTCTTCACTGAAATGAAGTGAGCTTGCTTGCTAAATCTGTTGATGACAATCCAAATGCCATCATGCCCACTCTATGTCTTCGGGAGATCAAAAATGAAATCCATAGCAATACTTTCTTAGGCGCGGGTGGGAATGGGTAAAGGCTGTAACAATCCCTGTGCTTTATGCCTGTCAAACTTGACCTTTTGGCATACCAAGCAATTGCGTACAAAGGCGTCCACATCTTTCTTGAGTCTTGGCCAAAAGAAGTAACGCTCCACACTTCAAGGTGGTGTCGATGCCGCGGTGACCCGTAAAAGGTGAACAATGGTACTCTATCAAAACCTTTTCCCTCAATGGTTGTGTAACGCACAACATCGTTTTCTTCATCAAGTAGCCATCCCGTATGGAATATCTCGCTACTACCTCCCCATTCTGTATTCGAGTGAACACATTGGAAAAATCCGGATCTGTGGCGTACTGATCAACCATGTCCTTGAAGCTTATATGATGAATCGCGGAAATAGCCAAAACTAGCGGCTTCCGAGAGAAAGCATCTACGACCAAGTTCTTCTATCCCTGAACATGGACAACTAGAAGTGAAACTGTGACAAGATATTAGCCCACCGCATTTGCTTTTCCGAAAGCTGCTTTTGTGACAAGAAGTAGCCTAAATTTTGATGATCAGTGAAGACCGTGAAATCGGCTCCAAGTAGATAATGTCGCCACTGAGTAAGAGCATGGATCAATGCCAAAAGCTCTTTCTCATAAATCTATGATGTCAATTCTGGCCTTGAAAACAATCGGCTTTCATAGGCAATCACATGGCCTTCTTGCATTAAGACCGTACCCAGACTACGACCACAAGCATCACAATATACTTCGAATGGCTTTTGCAAGTCCGGCAAAGCCAACACTGCTCCAGTAGTCAATTTCTCTTTCAGTGTCTGACAGGCAGTCACCTCTGTGGGTCCCCACAAGAAAGGGACTCCTTTCTGTGTCGGAATGTGCAAGGGGGAAGCTACCTCTGCAAACTTTCAAATGAACCGCCAATAGTAAGAACACAAGCTGAAGAAGCTTCCAACTTCATGAACTTTCTTCCAATTTGGCCAATTGGGAATAGTCTCAATCTTATCCTGTGTCTAGGGAATGTTTTGATCTACCAGCTGATTCCCTTTATCCTTTCTGATTCCCGTTATCCTTTCTTTCCTTGTGCCCTGTGACCTGCGGGTAGCGTCTTTCGCTTCTCCTATCCATTGGCATGTCAGAGTCAATCATCGGAACCCTAAGACGCACTATCATCTGATTCTGCTTTCTTTGATGAACTTGCATCTGGTTCCCTTTGTTCGTCGGAACCCTCTTATTCTCCAGAATCTTGTGATGAGCTATCATCTAGTTCCCTTGATTCATTCTCTTCACTGGCAGACTTTTGCCTTTTTGAGGTGGATACTATCCTGCCCTTCGCATAAGTCAATGAGCCGGCATGCATTCCAAATTGTTGCTTAGTCATGTGTAAGGTGCAGCAGAATGAATGTTGTACTTTCTCAAGATGAGTGATCCATATTTGCTCAAGGTTTCTTTTAGTTCTTATGGAAGGGAGAGCATTCCGTTCTTAATGGAGAGTGCTATGATCACGAACAAAGTGAGTGGACACTGTGCGTGCAAGTGTATGAGACTGAGAGATAGAGAGAAGAGAGATAAGACACCAGAGACGTAAAACCCTCCTCCGAAGGCCCCACTCTCGTAGGCGAGAGTGGTCTATGATTGATTGCACAAATGGGTACAATGATGATGCATGGACTGATGCAACTCGAGGCTATGTCGGTGACGACGACAGGAATGGCGACACTGACCTAAGGGCTGAAATCTGCAATCTTCTGACTGCTGTCCAAAAACGCTCAAGGCTGATCTGCTGCAAGTTGAAACACTGATTTCGAGGCTGTTTTTATGCTGCTGAAAAACGCTGCAGTAGCCTGATAAAAACGCTGATGTGCTGCTGTTTTTGAGGGCTGAAAACGCTGCCTATCTAATGCCATCTGATGCTGAAAACGCTGGGGTTTGGTGCTGCTGGTCAAGGCTGAAAACGCTAGGTAATTGCAGCCTTCTGATGATGATGAAAACGCTATGTGCAAAGGGGAGTACTGCGGTCAAGCATTTGCTGAAAACGCCAAGGCAAAGGTGGTCTGCTGGCAATGGTGCAAAACGCTAGGTCTTGGGTGAGGGAAAACGCCAAGGGAATCTCGGCGAGTCTTGCTGAGAGAGGGGGAACCTGTCGCCGAAGCCTGCTGTTCTCCTTGCTCATTTGCTGTTTAGGGCTAACCTTGGTTTGCTTATATATTTTCTTACCCAATTTGCCCTACCTACTTTTGTTGGAAAGTCACTTAAATTAATAAGTGAAAAATGTCAAAAATAGGTAAAATAGGTTAAATGCACTGGAAAAATCCCCTAACTGATTCTAATGGATTCTGATGGGAATACTGATGATCATGCTGTGTGCAACCAGAGGATATGCATCTATACTAAGTGACTGGGCATGCACGGTCTACGAATAGACTCACAAAGTGCCTGATCACTTCTAATCTAGACTCACTAGACTGACGGAAACCCTGTTATGGTGTAGCTTGTCCACGGACACATAGGGTTGGATGTGTCACGTGACATCATGTCCCATAAGTCTCTGAATGGAGCCAAACTTCTGGTTTAAAGCATAGTCTTGAATCTCTTTAGCAAACCACAGCAAAACCGCTCAATCTGGTCTTTCAAAGTAATCTTCCGAAACGAAGACGCTGGCAAACAAGTATCCCAAAATCTCTGGCAGTAGTCATCCAATGTATCTTTCTTAGTCATTTTCAAGTGATGCCAAGTCGTGATGACATCCATCCGCACCGTTCTTTTGAAGTAATATGCCGCCTGTCGCTCCCTGGAATGTTCTGAGAGCCACTCTCCAGAGAAGGCCACGTCAAATGGCATATGGCCGAGTCTAATTGTACCCTTTCTACTGAGACGATGTGTCTCAAGAAATGCATCTCACGCAAGAAAAAACTTGCTCTTTTTTTTCACATTTATAAGCAATATATGCTTCCTAAGTGTCTGGAAAACCCACAAATAAATGGTATTCTATGAAAATCCAAAAGGTCGTCTTGAAAGCTATCTTGTAGACGTCTCCGAGAGCAATAGACATCTGATGGTAATCACTCTTTATATCAATTCAATAAGTAGAATTATGAAGTTTGTCGAGTATATCATCGATCCTCGTAATGTGGAAATCTCTTCCGGTTCATTGTTTCTTTATCTTGGCCTCGGCTAATTCTATAAGGTGGCCAGTTTGGTGTACTACCACGAATCAATCATGTGATCTTCACGACGTAAAGGAGGTAACTCGCTTTGTACGCCTTCAGAGAAACAATCAGCCCCTATTGCAAAAAATCTTGTCATTCTTTATCGAGGTCAAACATATTCGACCTTTAATCATCATTCAAATCTGAGTAAAGAAACTAAATTTCATCAAGTACAATCTCTTTGCCCTTCATTTGTCGAACTCGCTTTCTCGGCCTGATAGTCAAGCACGGCGTTGTTCTTGTGGTACCAAGGGATTTCGAGGAGGACATCACAACCTTCCTAAGGGCATTACGTAGAAGTCCTCGTGCCCTAAATACCCCTGACATTGCAAATGACGTTTGCCAATGATCGGTCTAATGGCAACATCCCGTCCGGGTGCCGCTAGAACTGCCTCCACCTGTCGGGTGTAATTCCAAGTCGAGCCGGCAATTCAAGAAGTTGGCCTTGGCTCCTCCATCAAAGAAAAATGAGGGCTTCCTGATCTTTCACTTTGCCCCAAGGGCAGCAAAGTCTTGTACTTTCGTTCATCTGATTCAGTTCGGGCCCCACTCAATGTGGTACCACTTCTGCTTTCATCTTTCATGTTCTTCCGCACTCGACTGCTGCTCTGTAACTCTCAAGTTTATCTTTTGGTGGTCCTTTGAGTTCTCGTCCATCCCTTTCTGCGTGTACAGGTTCCACTTCTGTCACAAAATGGTGACATGGCATGACCACCCGCGGGCAGAAACTGTACGAGCAGATATGCTGACTTGGCAGTACGGACAGGTGCTCACGTGGCAATACTTTACAGGTGTTGTCGTGGCAGAAACTGACAGGACAGCAATACGGATCTCCGCATATCGCGCTGACATGCTGACGTGGCTGTTGTACGGATTTCTGCAAATTGTGTTGATGCTTTTTCGGGGCAGATTTTTGGGATCAGTTGCTTTTGGAACAAATTGCTTTAGGGATTATTTGCTTTTGAGTTTAATTGCTTTTCGGGCTCTGCTTTTGGCATCCCTTGTAAGAATAAAAGAGCCCTAAGGGCAGGCATCTGGACGCAAAGTCTGAGAGCAGAGGACCCTTCGGGAGTTGTACTTTGCTCAAAGATTAATATAAAAGAAATACCGAAAGGGGCGCCAGTCATAGGGGCCAATCTCTCTTGGCCCGGAACTACACCGGGCCGTGTCGACCAAATTGAATTGTGATTTTACGTTGTGAAGTATTTTAAGTGATTCTCTCTCTCGTGTCGTGACAGATTCTTGACTTGGGGTGCCCAAGCTTGTGACAGTGGCATCAAAGCATCAGACATGTGCTTTTCCCGAAGCATATCGGTCCTATCAAATTGCAAACAAGGCACTCTTGGAAATTATTATTTGAGGTATATTTGGGATCTTCGGGTCTCGACTCCGGACTTATTAGCGACTTTCACCCTTCATACATCGCGCATCGAGCGCGCTCCCGTCTTCATCGCTCTGTCTTACAGAGCACAAAGCCATAAAGAATCCCTATGGATTCCAACAAAGACCAGTCGCCTTCTTTTGCATCTGCTAATGCGGGAGGAGATCACGAAGAAGATTCCCATGAGCAAACAAAGGAAGAGTATGGCCCACCTCGGCCTACTCAGTTCGAGGTTGAAGAGATGGAACATCGACAACTGGTTGACGAGGCCATGAAGCAGATGATTAAAATTGCGAAGGACCCAAAATTTGCAAATTTTTTGTCTCAGCAATCCATCGTTGAAGTACATACTCAATGGCAAAAAACCACCAAGCCACCAATCAAACCAGCGATCAAGAAGCCTCCTACTCCAAGAATGTTTACTGAAGAAGAACTCCATGATCCGGTCCATGCCCAAATCAATCAGCTTCTGGACACGAAGAAGCCGTCAGAAAAGCAATTGAAGCAACGTAACAAGGGAACTAGTTTCCCGGATTACTTGGGTCAAAAATCCACTTTTGAAAACGCAAGAAAGCAGAAGAAGCGTGTATGCTTTGAAGGATTCCCTAGTTCGTCCTCGTCTTCTGACAGCTCAGACACCTCATCTTCTTCTGACTCGAGTGATGCAGGAAGGGCAAGACACGACGGAAAGATCACATGTTTTATGCAAAAAGAAAGCATTTTTACAAAGCCAATCAATATGATTTCCTCGATGACAAGGGCAAAAAGCCCAAAGAATTCAAAGAGGGAGGACAGGTAGTAAAGTTTGAGCACCTTTCAGGGTTTCGAGATGCTCCCAAGTTTGACATAGCATTTTCTGAAGGCATGGAGGCCGCTATACAAAGCACTCCAAGATCAAACGGGCGGCATCCTTTCTCAAAAGGCAATGCACAGACATGGTGGTCCACTCTGTTGTTAAGGAAATAAGCCCCGACAAAGTGGTTGAAATTTAAGAAACTCTTTATTTCTTCATGGCTCACACAAGAATACGAATGAGACGTGATTATTGAATGGAACCATGTTCGGATGGTCAAGACAGAATCTTTGGATTCTTACTGTGAAAGATTCTAGAAAATTTTTCTACCTGTTTCATCCTTTAAGAAGATCAGTTTTAAGAAGCAGATTGAACGATTTTGTTGTGGGCTTCCCAAAGAAATTCGAGACTACTGCCTCGAAAGGAAGTCCAAGTCTATACAAAAGTTGATGGGACACGCGAAGTGGGGATTTGCCATACATTCGGGTAAATTGACTTACCCATCAGATGAATTTTCAACAAGTCATAGCAAGAACAATCGACGAAGAGATAGACGACCTTCTCTCACACAAGACCAAAGAGATGAATATTTCAAAGCAGGAAAGTGTTTTGAATGTGGAGAACAAGGACATATCGCTACACGGTGCCCCAAAAGGCCACAAGAATTAGGATGACTGACAGATTGAAAGAACGGCAAGACGAGGAGATATCATTCCAGAACAGATTTTTGAATTAGCATTATTTTGCTTTATAAATTTAAAAAACAAGACTTTTTGGAAGATGATTTAAAATTTTGAATAAACCTAATGTTTTATGAAAGAATATAAAAAGAGCAGAACTAAGAATGAAATGGAGCAATGACAGCTCCTAAATGAACCTGATAACGAATCCTGAATCATGACTGATTCAATGAAATGAATGATTGGACCACTTTGTTCAGTATAAACTTAGTGATGGATTGGGATCCCCAGAAATGATTCTCACACACGATAGTGCTTGAGGCGAATGACTACTTGCACACGACAGTGCTTGAGTGGAAAAAAAAAATCTCTATAAACATGATCGCAATATGGGATTAGTTAACCAGACATCAATGACGTCCAGAATGGATCTAGATGTGGTCACTAAATACGTTGCTGGCAGTCATTGTCTGAGATTGGGAATGAATGTTTCTGTGATTGATTGTCATGTGATGTTCTGTGATGTCATGTGTAGTGATGTGTCTGTTGTCTTTGTACATGTGCTAGATGTGTCGTGTTTAGTGCGTCGGTACTAACAGTCAGTGTCTACTAAGATAATTTATGGTCTATGTCTATTTTGCAGGCGTAATCAAGGGTGATTACAATCCTTTCAAGGGGAGGGTATGTCACAAAATGGTGACGTGGTGACGTGGCATGACCACCCGCTTGCAAAAACTGTACAAGCAGATATGCTGACGTGGCAGTACGGACAGGTGCTCACGTGGCAGAAACTGTACGGACGACAGTACGGATCTCACATATCGCGCTGACATGCTAACGTGGTTGTTGTTACGGATTTTCGAAAATTGCGCTAATGCTTTTTCTGGGCAGATTTTTGGGATCAATTGCTTTTGAAACAAATTGTTTTAGGGATTATTTGCTTTTGAGTTTAATTGCTTTTGGGGCTCTGCTTTTGGCATCTCTTGTAAGAATAAAAGAGCCCTAAGGGCCTCACTCTTCAGGCATTTCGACGCGGAGTCTGAGAGCAGAGGACCCTTCGGGAGTTGTACTTTGCTCAAATTAATATAAAAGAAATACAGAAAGGGACGCCAGTCTTTGGGGCCAATCTCTCTGGGCACGGAACTACGTCGGGCCGTGTCGACCAAATTGAACTGCGATTTTAAAGTTGTGGAGTATTTTTAAGTGATTCTCTCTTTCGTGTCCCGACAAATTCTTGACTTGGGGTGCCCAAGCTTGTGACAGCTTCTCTACACTCGTCTGTCCTTTCGGCTTTCCTCCCTACCTGAGAGGAGAAACAATGGCTACATGCCATCTCGTGTCACGTGACACATCCAACCCTATGTGCCAATGGACAAGCTACAACATGATCAGGGTTCAGTCAGTCAAGTCAAGTCTAGAATAGGAAGTGATCTGGCACTTTTGTGAGTCTGTTCGCAGACCGTGCATGTTTAGACACTTAGATTAGATGCATATCCTTTGGTTGCACGCAGCATGACTATCAAATTCCAATCAGATCCCATCAGTAGCATTTTTTCAGTGCATATGTGAGTCTGTTCGCAGACCGTGCATGTTTAGACACTTAGATTAGATGCATATCCTTTGGTTGCACGCAGCATGACTATCAAATTCCAATCAGATCCCATCAGTAGCATTTTTTCAGTGCATAGGCCTATTTTCCCTATTTTTGACATTTTTCACTTATTATTTTTAAGTGACTTTTGTTGGAAAGTAGGTAGGGCAATTTTGCTAAGTTTGTATAAATAAAAACCTAGCGCTAGCACTTTCTGGCAGAAGAGGCAGCAGGAACTCAGTTCAACAGGCACCTTCTCAGCAGGATCCCCAGCAAGCTAGCGTTTTCTCTCAACAGAAGGCCTAGCGTTTTTGCACCAGATCAGCCAGCGTTCTTGCACTTGTAGATTCCCGGCGATAGTAGAACCACAGATCAGCCTAGCATTTTGCATTTGCAAGACATTCGGCAACAGCATAACCAGCAAGAGCCCTAGCGTTTTTGCAAGAAGACTTCAAATCAGCCCTAGCGTTTTTGGTTTGCAGATTCACCGTGACGGAACATCAAGAACCACCAGCGTTTTCAGTTTTCAGCCTTTAGAACTTACAGAAGAACCCCCGAACCTCGCAGAACTCACCTTCCCACACCAGATCCTCGCCGCACGGTCAGATTCCGCAACGTTTACAGTTTCAACCCGAAAAACGCAGATTTCAACATCTGCATTTTCAGTGCGTCGTCGTCGCATCGTCGCCATCGACATCGTCACCTACATAGAGTCAGAATTCAGCATATAAAGATTTGCAGATTTCAGCCCTTAGCGATTTCAATTTTCAGCCGTCTCATTGTCGGCAAGTCCAAGCATTGTAGAGATTGTGCAATCAATAGTAGACCACTCTCACCATCGAGAGTGGGGCCCTTGGAGGAGGGTTTTACAACGTCTTTGGTGTCTCTTCTCTATCTCTTAGTCTCATGTACTTCCATTCATAGTGTCCATTCACTTTGTTTGTGTCCATTGCACTCTCTCACTAAAGGAACCGAAGGCTCTCCCTTCCGTAAGTAAACGGAACCCTTGAGCACAGTTCGGAGCACTCATCTTGAGCAAAGATCAAACATTCATTCCGCTGCACCTTACATTGGTATCAGAGCTTTGGCAGTGTTCTCTATCACTCAAGGAAAGAACCACAAGAACCACATAATTTGATTTTTTTGTTTGTTGAGGTCGCACGAACCCAAGTTCACTTGGACGTGTCGATTCCTAATCGTGTTTTTGAAGAGTGACAGGAATCCCAAGAAAGAAGGGCTTGTCCAGTCTCCCCTTGTGCCTCTTTTCACTCATTGAGAGCGGACCGTGCACTTAGCGGCCGGCCAATCAACGTGAGGTGGGAAAAAGCAACCTTGGTGTGAGCGCAAGGCAGCCAAGGGGTGCACCCGCGGAAAAGAGCAGAACTCGGGTGAAGAGAAGATCCTTCTCTAACACAGATTGCAAGCGAAAGAAGAACCACAAGAACCTCAAGAACTCAAGAATCCAAGAACCAAGACCCCCAAGAACCCAAGTTCCTCGTGAACTTAAGAACCCAAGACCACAAGAACCCAAGACTTTAGTGGATGGTCGTCACTCAAAGCGGAATGGATACTTCGCTTGGAGGTGGTGAGCATGAGAGAGGCGAAGAAGAATTTTCCCCTCCAGGAGGTTTTTCCGACCCTTCCCCTTCCCCATCTACACCAAGGATTGCACTAACTCCTATGGAGGAGTTGAAGCAGTTGTTTAAGGAAAGGAAGTTAGAACGCGAAGCAAGGAAGTTAGAACGAGAAGAAAGAATGGCAGCCGCAAATCATGAATACGAAGAAAGAATGGCAGCCATAGCGCATGAGTGCGAGCAAGCGCGCTTGGAAGCCAAAGTAAGACAAGACGAATCGGATCGCGAGAACAAAGAAAGAGAAGCAGAATTTGATCGCGAGAACAAAGAAAGACAAGCAACATTTGATCGCGAGAACAAAGCAAGACAAGCAATGAACGACCGACACATGAAAGAGATGTTGCGACTCTTTTCTCAAGTTCAAGCACAGATGGAAGAGATTCGGGAAAAGGAGACTCTCTCAGTCTCTTCTTCTCCAAAGCATGACACACAAGATTTGAATGATAATGATGAGCATGATGATTTGAATGATAATGATGAGCATGATGATTTAGATGACAATGACAAGCATGATGATCACGATGTGATTTCTCACGAGCATGATGATTTGCATGAAGATGATGTGATTGTTCACAAGGATGATGTGTTAGTTGATACTTTCTCTAGTGAAGCTAACCTCATTGCAGATTCGATCAATCACAAAGAACCGATCTTGGCTCTCGAGCCGAGGTCCACAGAATCCCCACAGGAAGATTCAATCAAACACGATGAACCGATCTTGGCTCTCGAGCCTATGTCCAAAGAACCCTCACAGGAAGTATTATGTGTTCGCATGATAAGTCAGCACGCATTGATCGAGTGTTTCATTCGTGATCGTTTCCTGTATTTCAGTCAACGTCTTTATGTGATCCCTTTTCCTAGGCATGACATATCGTACGTTGAGCACGTTTCACTCATGAATGAGCACGGATGTATGCGGATTATTCATGAAAAGCTGAAAAGCATGCATTCAAGGAAGGCACATTCCATGTCTCTTCCTTGGCACGACACAATTGTAGAAAGAGCACAAGAAAGAATGAGCACCAAGCATGGGCATTTCCGTTGTGAATTGCCACAGTTGATTGATTTAGATCAGAAGAGAAAGATTCACTATCATTGTTTGTGTGTATGTGGTGAACGGTTTGGCACTCCGTCTATTTGTTCATCTACATTGCATGCACAGTCTTTTAGGTAGACGAGATTTTCTAGTCACCTTACATGCAATAGGTATATATGTACCTAGATGAATCCAGGATGAGCCCAGACTCACCCTTAAAGGAAAGTGCAAGGTATAGACCCATGGTAGTCACCCACAAGACAATATAACCATCAGCTCCATCATGCATAGTATTGACTAAATACCACGACATCCCCACTAACGTCGTCAGTGCCCAATAGGTATGTTCATGTTTTTGTGTTGGAAGTGGTTGCAGGAATTTTCAACTTCGGAGATTCTTGAAGGTGGACCTACGCCCATAGAAGAAGTGGAAGCATTGAAGGAGACTCAGAAGACTTTGTGTCGCTTTCGGCGCGGCCCAAAGAAGCAAGCGTTGCAGGCCTTTATGAAGTTCAAGTACCGCACGACCCACATCAGAGTGGGCCGACGAAGAGTCTCTTCCAGGATTTCGGATGCTATTGGCGATCTCCCTCGACGCCATACAGTTCGGTACCAGTACCTCACTTTGAAAAGGAGGGGATGTCACGTGACACATCCAACCCTGTGTCCGTGGACAAGCTACAACATGATCAAGGTTCATTCAGTCAAGTCAAGTCTAGAATAGGGAGTGATCTCGCACTTTTGTGAGTCTGTTCGCAGACCGTGCATGTCCAGACACTTAGATTAGATGCATATCCTCTGGTTGTACGTAGCATGACCATCAGATTCCAATCAGATCCAATCAATAGCATTTTTACAGTGCATAGACCTATTTTCCCTATTTTTGACATTTTTCACTTATTATTTTTAAGTGACTTTTGTTGGAAAGTAGGTAGGGCAATTTTGCCAAGTTTGTAGAAATAAAAACCTAGCGCTAGCACTTTTTGGCAGAGGAGGGAGCAGGAACTCAGTTCAACAAGCACCTTCTCAGCAGGACCCCCAGCAGGCTAGCGTTTTCTCTCAACAGAAGGCCTAGCGTTTTTGCACCAGATCAGCCAGCATTTTTGCACTTGCAGATTCTTGGCGATAGTAGAACCACAGATCAGCCTAGCATTTTGCATTTGCAAGACATTCGGCAACAGCAGAACCAGCAAGAGCCCTAGCGTTTTTGCAGAAGACTTCAAATCAGCCCTAGCGTTTTTGGTTTGCAAATCAGCCCCGGAGTTTTGCAAATTCACCGCGACGGAACATCAAGAACCACCAATGTTTTCAGTTTTCAGCCTTTAGCACTCGCAGAAGAACCCCCGAACCTCGCATATCTCACCTTCCCGCAGCAGATCCTCGCCGCACGGTCAAATTCCGCAAGGTTTACAGATTCAACCCGAAAAACGCAGATTTCAGCATCTGCGTTTTCAGCGCGTCGTCGTCGCATCGTCGCCATCGACATCGTCACCGACATAGAGTCAGAATTCAGCAGATAAAGATTTGCAAATTTCAGCCCTTAGCGATTTCAGTTTTCAGCTGTCTCGTCGTTGTCCTCATCGTCGCCGACAGCGTCGACAAGTCCAAGCATTGTAGAGATTGTGTGATCAATAGTAGACCACTCTCGCCATCGAGAGTGGGGCCCTTGGAGGAGGGTTTTACGTCTCTGGTGTCGTATTCTCTTCTCTATCTCTCAATCTCATGTATTTCCATTCACAGTGTCCATTGCACTCTCACTGAAGGAACAGAAGGCTCTCCCTTCCGTAAGTAAAAGGAACCCTTGAGCACAGTTCAGAGCACTCATCTTGAGCAAATATCAAACATTCATTCCGTTGCACCTACATCTAGAGTAAATCTTATCAATCCGGTAATTCTTCAGGTGTCTCGCCAATCTCGGGTCCTTTGAGTACTTAATCAATCTGTTCACACATATGCCAATCTCGAGTCCCTAGAGTACTTAATCAATCTCTTCACATATATGCCTATCTACAGTTGACGTTTGTACCCCGTTTTGGCAAACTTGTCCAAAAGAAAAAATTGCCCAAATCTTCATTCTTTTCTTCAGTTCCCGCGCCAAATTTTCAACTTTTCTTTGCCTTCCCACTGAGAGGTGTCATTTCTGTCAGATTCTTCACGAGAACCCATGTGTAATCTGGGATTCTTTATGGCTTTATGCCCTGTAAGACAGAGAGATGAAGACGGGAGCGCGCCCAATGCACGATGTATGAAGGGTGGGAATGGCTAATAAGTTCGGGGTCGGGACACGAAGATTCTTTCACGAAAGTCTGTGTGCTGCAAAGAGGATCGGATCCTCCGTAGAAGAAGAATCTTTCTATGCTCTGATACCACTGTAACAAACTAGGACACCCCAAGTCTAGATTCGACCGCGACACAGCAGAGATTCACTCTAGAACAGTTCACAAAAGACAACACAGCCAGGCATAGTTCCGTGCCCAGAAGTATTGGCCCCAAAGACTGGCGCCCCTTTCTTTATATTAATTTGTGTGCAAAGTACAAGGGAGACTACGAGCACTCACACTCAGACTCTGCGTCCAGATGCTCTGAGTAATGAGGGCCCAACAAACTTATTTATTCTTACGAGGGATGCCCAAAAGCAGAGCCCCAAAATCTCAAACTCAAAAGCTTCTTAATCTCAAAAGCAACTGTAATCCAAAAGCTGCCAAAATCAGCCAGTGTAATTTCCGGAAATCCATACACTGCCACGTCAGCATGTTAGCGGAAATTGCGGCGATCCATACAACGTGCCACGTCAACATGTCAACGCATTTTCTAGAGCTTTTCCTGCTGGCTTGCTGCCACATCAACTTGTCGGTGCATTTCAGGGGTTGTGTGTGTCCAGAGGCCTGCCACATCACTAGTTTGTGACATTAGCACTGTAAGCAAAGAAGGGGGGGTCTTGTCATTGTTCTCCACACGCACGTCACTGCCACTCGTTGCGCATTTCAGAACGCTAGCAGAGGGTGAGCCACTGAGTTGGAGGAGAAGGTCGACGCCGTGGTGGGCGTTTTAAAACGTAAGAGACAGGGCAAGGGGCTCACATCGGCGCCGCCTTGAGGGGTCTGCGTGTTCCTGCCGACGTTTCAATACATGCAGCAGGGGGGAAGCCGGTGCCGACTGTGATTATGCTTGCAAACGCCTACATTCAAAATGCTGGTGACAGCATAACTCAGTGGCGCTCCACGGGAAGAAGCAAAGGGTGATACGGTAGTGGTGTTCCCTAGCGTTCTAGAACGCTGCTTGAGGAGGGAGGGGAATGAAAAACACCGCCAGTAGAGGGAATGGACGCCGCCAGCAGAGGGGGAGCATTTCTTCTCTTCACGGGTGATCTTCTCTCCGAGCCGTCTTGCTCGTCCAAGGTCATGGAGCACTATGCTCTAATACCATGTCAAAGTCGACAATGCGGAAGCAACAAGCATAGGCACCAAGGGGGGGGGGGGGGGGGGGGGGGGGGGGAGAGAGAGAGAGAGAGAGAGAGAGAGAGAGAGAGAGAGAGAGAGAGACTACTGAACCAACCAACCTTGGCAATGAAAATGATGATATACAATGGGGGCTGAGGGTTGCTTATATAGCATCCTCAGTGAATTGCCCTACCTAGACTTTGACAAATAAGTAAAATAAATACAAGCATGCGAAACAGAGCCTGAAACAGTATATTACAGCCTGCTGTGTATTTTTGCAGATTTAGGGTTTTGACCCCTTTTGATCCCTAATATTTCCAGTCCGATAAAAGTCGAATAGCTCGTTGGAACTTACAAGTTTTCTCCAAAGTTTTGATTGAAGAAAGGGATACCGAGAGGGGTGCCAACCTTTGGGGCCAACGCGGTGTCACTGTCTGCTTGGAAGCATTCTAGCTCCTAGGCCGTGTTTTGTTTGAAGTGCAATTTCCAGTCACAGGCTTATTCGTGAAGTTCCTCTCAGTCGTACAGTTTAACAATGTAAAGATCGGGTAAGAGCTAAAGTCTACCACCCTTTGGCGAGTCTACCGGCCGGTTTCACTTGGTGTGCTTGCAAATAGCCCAAATAGTTTGAAAAGGACAAATGAGGGTGTGATTAGATAAAATTCATAAGAGTCTTTAAGCAAGTGCACTTGACTAAACCATATTGCTTATGAGGAACCAGCTCATACCGCTTGAAGTTGTCTGTTCCATATAACCATACTCATGGACTTCAGACACTTTCTAGACATGGAACTAGCCAATCTTTTTGATATAATGATTTGTCTTAACGATTGAAAACCTTCAACTTATAATTTTTTAAGAATGGAAATAATCTTTAAGCCTTATACTCTATGGTCTATACAAAGTCACTTCACTCGGTTCTTATCCATGACATCCGAGCTCTCAAGATCTTTGTGGAAGTCCCTCTCAAGTTAGCTTTGAAGTCTTTCTCTCAAGCTCTTCAGCCCTAATCTTCGGCTTTTACAGGCTGTCATTTTCAAGTGTGTTTTTTTTTAATGTGCTTTTTACAATGTTATAGGGTCCTGTTATTTTAGCCGAGAGTCGAGTCTTTAAAGAATAAACACAATGGAACAGAGCTTACTAATATAAAGGGCTAAAAGGGCTAGAGTTCAACGTGACCAAAAAAGCAGCCTGCAACATTAAAAAATGGTCATTTAGGCCCATCAATAGAGACCCCAACGTTGACCTAAAAACTGTCAACGAGCCCTGAACAAAACGTACTACTCTGTGGTACAAGACAGAACGTACAAGTTGCCCCATACGTCGAATGTGAACAACTTTGCTATATGAGCATAGTAATTAAATTCTACCATGAAGAAACTAAGAGCGTTATTCGAATGCACCTCATCTCGATAATGACTCACCTTGCACTCAGAGGGTGTAACTGTCCCAAATGCAGTAAGATCTTCTTGACTGGCTCCCCAAGATCTTAGCAAATCCAACACTTCAAAGTTACTCAAAAGCCCTGAGTTTGCTTCTTTACTGCCATCATTCAAACAAAGAAACGCGTTTGAGTTTAAGAATACTGCAAAGCCAAAAATTGACTTAATGCTCTCAAACTTGAAGCCATAAGCTCAAAATGTAGACATGAAAATAAGAAAGTTCTGATCGAAATTTTTTTTCAAGAACATCATATTGAAATTTGATGTCTTTAAGCAAGGAAGAGATGTCTTACACTTTCATGTTCCTGATCCTCAGAGCAGTTTTCTGCTGACGGAGGACTAAAAGAAGTCTAAGCCATGTATGGACTGCATCCCCTGCAAAGATCGTTATTCCGTTTGCTGAGAAACGCTGCGGTGCGCAAGGTGAAACGCAAGGTGAAAATGGCCAACGCAGTCTTCGCGGTTTGTTCAAATGTTGTCCTTCGCGTAGGCTAGGCGTACTTTCATTCACGCCCTACACTTGGACGGCCTGGATCTAACAAAGGGAGATTGCATGCGTGTTCAGACTCTTAGACCGTAGGGTAAAACCCCCCACTTAAGGCCACCTAAGAGAGGGAGCCTAGATCTTCGATCTCCAAGCCCAATTATAACCAGTCAGTAGCTCATTTGATTCGCTTTGTCGAGAGCTTTACGAAAAAATTGATCTCAACTTTTTTGATGATCGGAGCCGAAAGTTATAAATCCATTTATGCATTCCTGTGTAACAAAAATGGGTGTGAAAAAGAAGACACACCAACCCCAAAAGAAAGACATGGGTGCCAACAAGGGTTAAAGTCATCCATTGCCCAATGAAAAGGTTGCATTTCAAATAAAATGAACGTTGAGCATTCTTTTGAATTGCACAAAGTTGGTTCAGCTTTGTATTATTATTGGGGGTGTCATTGTCCTTTCTTTGGGGGGTGGTTTTTTATTGGCCCCTTTACCCTAGACCCCTTAAAGAGCCAAGCCCATAGGCCCGCTCCATTCACGAATGAAACAAACAGTGCATTTGGTTTGGGGGTGGCTCTAGAAGGATCTCCCACCTCCGAGACCGGTGACTGCTTGTTGACTCGTGCGTTGAAAGACTCAGCCAAAGCGATTTCACTCCACGCATGAGAGAGGGACTTGATGTCAGGCTATTGAGGTTGGCTACAACCGGTCAAAGTGGGAGGTATGGGGCCGTGTTCTTCACTTCAAAGGACCTTCGAGGTCGGCAAGCTAGCCACAGAAAAGGCACCTTTAGGCACATGGGAAGGCTACCTACGAAGTGATGCCATACAACTTAGAGTTGAAGGTGGGCCACACACTACACTACGGAGCAATAGTACTTTTGGCTATGTTGACTCCTGAGAGGTCGCCACGCTAGTCCAATTTGGGTGATGGTGCAAAGATAATGGCTCTCTCTCTCTCTCTCTCTCTCACACACACACACACACACACACGCGCGCGCGCGTGCATACACGACCATGGTGGTGTTGATTGTGTTTTTTTTAGCAAAACTGAAATTCTATTTAAAAAGACAAGAAAGTACAATTGTGGCCTCAAAGGGTGGGAAAGGGTGATGATTGTGTTAATGGTTGCATTGTTGGCAACAATGTGCAGGCCGCTCATGTAGCTACGTACCACTGGGTTGAATAAATGTTGTTGTACAAGAGTCTAAGGCAGGTTAAATTTAGAGGCAAAGCTCGTAAAGGTTACTTGGACATCCTCAAATCCTTTGAAACCCTTGGCAATTCTTGTATAAGTTGTAGGCTTGCCCTAGGTAATTGCTTAGATGCAGATCTACCAATGAGCTCAAAGAAAGAGAAGAGTATTTTTCATCAATAGGACGTTGACAAGGTCCATAGCTAACTTTATATGTGTTATAGCCTAAGAATTCATGATGAAAGACGGTTGAAGAATATTGAAGATATGCAGAGTGCCAAAGGAGGTGTTAGATTGGCGCAAAGTGCCAAGAGATTCACCGCGCTTGTGAAATCAGACAACATTGCCCTATTGATAAATGTTGCATGATGGGATTAAAGGAAATCCATAACCCTTGCATGACATTCTATACAATACTAGGTTGTAGGGGCATCCTCTAGTATTACTCCTCAAGAAGAAGAAACTTCTTTCTAAAGAAATGAAGAGCGGGATCTTGACAACATCAATATTTAGAGATACATACTTATATACTACAACTTCTAACTTCACTTGAAATAGGCTAGGTGGTGGTGATTCTCGTAAAGTTTTTTGGCCATGAAGAGACTAAGGAGGACTGCATTGAGGACTTAAGAGCCAAGGTAGAATCCCTTGGAACTGTGAATCATGTTAGTTGCTTCACCTTAAAGGTTTTGCGCAAAGGGGCACCATAGGCTCTTGGTATTTGAGAACATACCCAATGAATCTTTGCCATCAGTAGGTTGCTAGCATGGGATGTATGACTACACATCATGCAAGGGAGGGTAAGGGGAATCTTGACAATGCATTTTACATCCTGACATCACATAACATTTTACATCTTGACATCACAGAACATTCACTTGGATGCAAGCTTTTGTGCAATGTTGTATAACTTTGGAATGTTTGCAGTGTTGAAGAGCGATAATAGCTTCATTGATGCATGCTCAGGGTCTTGGTGGGAGGAAATTGATGGTGTGGGATGGGTGCTTACACATGTTTGGCAAAGGTGAGGCCCCGGTGCTCAAGAAGGCATGATGGCAATCACCTTATTTTTTGCTAAGCTACCTTGTAGGCATGGAGGTTCTCCCCTTATGCAACCCTGCCAAATGGCGGAGTTCTACCCCCAGACTGCAATGGCCCCAAATTGTGGCGCTCCATGGCATGTGCTAAGAGGTGGTAGCACATAACCATATTTTATGAATCTTTGTGTTTTCTAAGTGATGCACGCCACTAGATTGGGCATGTTTCTAACAAGGTAAGTTGGAAGGCATGCATAAAATCTTGAAGGTCATCTCACTTGAATTTTAAGCGTAAAGATCACCAGTAAACATATCTAGTCCATATAAGATAATGCTTGAACGTTTGCAGTGTTGCCCAGATCCATGTTCTGCTTGAGTTACTCATGTCTCTTTACAAGTAAGTAGTATAACATCCTGCACAAAGTACTACCAAAAGGATAGATAACCCTGCAATTGAAAATGTGCTTGATGTCTATAATCATTATTTATGGAATTTATTTTCAAAACTGCTCTCGATTGTTTATGGGACTACATTTGTAGTTATAGCTATTTTCGGCACGTAGATACAGATAGTTAGAGAAATTTGTTTATGTTGGTTTTTTGGGAGCTAAAAAGGCAATAGTACAGTGAGAGAAGTAAGGGCACCTTTGTCAAGTTTATACAATGACGAACCAATTTTTACAAGCAAAAAAATAGAATAACATTTTATGTGGACATCAGGAGGGAATACCTCCAATCATGGTTGAGAACAAGGTCCTACCCGAGAGACAAAGGCTTTGGAGAATCTGTTTCTTATGATTAAGGACTCTAGCTTGTTGATACCTTACATTATTGGGACAAGGTAAATTGTACCATAAATACTTAGTTTGAGACAATGTGCAGGAACAATTTGCCTCATCTTATCCTAGAGCCGATTGCAAACTCAACTTTCAATTGAGGGTAAGAGGAAGAAAGTAAACCGGTAAAAAGCACCTTGAAATATTTTGGAAATCTTGTAATTTTGCAAATATTATTAGTACTTCTGGTTTCCATCTTAGCAAGGAGAAAATTTGACCAGCTAGGGAAGTAAGGCTTTCCCACACCCTGGTTTGGACCTATAGAAAAGGAAGGACAAGGAAAGTGGAGTCATCACTTTGAAAGGCTAACCAAACCTCCCACATCATTACAAGCGAATTGGAAAATTGGCATGGTTCATATGACCAAACTGCAAATGACAACAATGAGGCACACTACTAGTTATGGTCAAAGTTTGATGAGTTGGAAATTTGATATTAAATCAAATGAATTTAGCTTCATCAAGAAGTGAGGCGGGAGCATCAATCAGATTGTAAGAAAGAAAAGTGAATGAGGTGACAGTTGATCAATTGACTGAGCTATGGCCCATTCGTGACCTCTCTATGCAAGACGATGCATTTGATGCTTGTAGTTGCTCAACTAAGAGTTCTTTAACACTTGCGATGGAGGAACCTCACCACCTCATAATCGCACACTTGGGAGCTCTCTAGTTGCCTCTACCTATGCCATAAATATTTGGGTTATTTAAAATCTCCAACATTGGATTTAACAACAACATAAACATGTATTATAGTTGCAGTCAAACCAGAAGGTTGAGGGTGATTCTAGAGAAGCATTCGCCTTGTGATTAGCCAGATGATGCCAACAAAGATGACGATGGTTACATTGGTACCTTGGCATATACTATTTTTTTAGCTTTTTCATGTTCTAGCCATGCCTACATTATGTAAATAATGCATGCAAATATTGAGGACTTACATGCATACAAATTTTTGGGTTATACCTATTGGCTGGGAATGTCTCCTTTGCTTTTTTGTGAATGATTAGGACTTGCTACTTTAATAACATGGGACAACCCAATAAAAGATTTTATTTCCACTTCTGAAGTTCTAAAGAGAATTTTCATGCAAAGAGATGTTGCATTGCCCCACAATTAAGTGAGATGGTCCGTTCTCATACTTGAGACTACAGCTTCCAAGGATATTTTTAGGAAAGTGGTGTTAGTAACCTCAATGGGTGGGGTTTTCATGTAGAGAAATGTTGCACCATCCCCCAATTAAGTGAGGTGGCAGGTTGTGCTACTCAAGACTACAATTTCCAAGGTGATTTTTGAGAAAGTAGTGGCAGTAACGTCATTCTGGTTTTTGTTTTATTGACGTGCAACATTCAAATCAAGCTTGTTGATGAAGATTTTGTAATCTTTTGACATGAGGAGAGATTAATTCTTCTTCCATAAGGCATCAACCAACTTCGAGCATGTGGTTAGCAAGGCACGAGAGTTTTGAATACCGCGTATTTTCTGTCATTCCTTGGAGAGGTTGCCATCTCAAGAAAATCAGCTTGTAGTTGGGACATGATCACCCTTTGGAGAGAATACATGCTTAAGGATATTGCCTATAAACAACTCTAGAAGTTAGCGAATTGTAAACTCTAGTGCATTGTTGTGTTGGTATACATGCAATGCCCACCTCTCTCAGTTTTGCCATCACAATATATGCTGCACAGTTTGTAAGCCCCCCATATGAGGAGAAGCAAATGGTCCACATATATTTGGTGGATTCCAACTTTGCACGCTAATGAGATCTCTATTTGTGATTGTGGATGGTACACAGTAAATCATGGCCAACTTTGGGGGCAAGGGGGCGGAAGCCCCCGAGACTTTTTATTCGTCGGAATATTCCTTTTGACGGAATATCTTGGTTGGACGACGGCCGGAAGTCAATCAAAAAATGGTCATCCGATGGCTGGTTGTCCATGGTCTTTGGCCGGTGGCCGAGTTCTAGGAGGACTTGTCTACCCAAAAGCGGCTACACATGGGCACATGGGAGAGTCCTACTTGGACTTGGTTACACAAGGGCGGCCACACACATGGGCACATAGCCGAGTTCTACTTGGACTTGGCTATCTAAGGGCGACTACACATGGGCATTTAGAGGCTCCCTTACTTCTATATGAGGAGGCCTTCTCATGAGTAATTCGGTAGAATGGTGTGCACACTTGATGCACACAAGACATCCTTGTTGAAGGATTGTTAGTCCTTTGTATTCCTACTTTCTCTAGTTGTCTAAATTGTCATCTAGCGATCTACCTTGAGAGCGCATGGGTGGATGATGCCATCACTTTGTAATAGTGTGCTAATCTAAAGTTTTTGATTTGCCCCTAATCTACTTTGCATCGTATCTCTCTCTACTCTTCTTGCTACTAGATCCTTATTGTATTTTGTATTTCTTACATGGGATCAGAGCACTAGGTGCTCTAGCTAAGAAAGTACGATAAGTACTTGTATTACTGTGCAACACCAATTATGTCGGCGTCTTCAAGTGCTGTTGTTGGTGCTACTCCGCTTTGCATTCGTCCATTAACATTCACCGAGAAGGAAATCTTGATGACACCAACTACGCATTGTGGAAATTCAAAATTTTAGCAATTCTGGATTCATATGAATGCTGGATAAGGTGTTGGGGCCAAATGGTATAGGTCCGGAGCCCACTGCAACAAATGATCTGGCAAATCCAAGAGTTGTAATTCCCCCGGATGCTACTCTTCTACGTGCCTAGAAAAGAAGAAATACAAATGCATTATGTGCCATTGTCATGTGTATAAGTAATTATGTCCTCACTTTGGTTCAACATACCACTAAAGCACATGAAGCTTGCCAATATGAGGCACACAATCACACCAGAATTCAAAATCTGGAAAATTAGCTTGTTTGCTGAGAAACTTGATGACAGAGAGAAGGTGGAGGCCTTTATCAAGCAGATTAAGGACCTCCAAGATCAATTAGTTGCAGTTGGTGTGGCTATTTCTCCAAAAGATCTAGCTTGGCGCTGCATTTGCATACTTCTTGCAAGATATGATGGTCTCGTTACTAAACACACAGGTTCGTCCAACCCCTCTTATGTTTGAAGAATTGAATGCAATGTTGCTTGAAGAGGAGTTGCGACTCAGGACCAAGGATGGTGGAGGTGATGCTGCCTTCACAGCCAATGCAAAAGGCAAGGGGATTACGTCAAATATTCTAAGAAGAAGCCCAAGAAGAGAAAATTTTCAGGTACCTGCTTTTACTGTGACAAAAAGGGTCATGCTATTAAAGACTGTAGAAAGAAGGAAGCGGGCAAGAAGAATGGCACCATGAAAGCTTCTTGGAAGGAAAGAGAATTTGCCAACAATGCTGAGATAGACCTTGAACTATGGGCCGACATAAAAGAGGTATGCTCATCAGCACAAACTCCGCTTATTGATGGTCCTTGGATTCTAGATAGTGGTACATCTGACATATGACAATGCTACTCTGCTTCGCATTCGTCCACCAACATTCACCAAGAAGAAAATCTTGACGACACCAAATACACATTGTGGAATTTCAAAATTTCCGCAATTTTGGATTCATATGAATCTTGGATACGGTGTTGGAGCCAAATGGTGCAGACCCGAAGCCCACTGCAAAAAATGATCCGGCAAATCCAAGCATTGTGATTCCCTCGGATGCTACTCTTCTACATGCCTGAAAAAGAAGGAATGCAGATGTATTATGCGCCATTGTCATGCGTGTAAGTGATTTTGTCCTCATTTTGGTTCAAGCCCGGGGGGATTCACAATGGAAAAATTACCGCACCACGTAAGTGCAGAGGAGGGGGGTAGTTTTACAAGTTACATTACATAAGCATATAAGTTAGGGGTAGGCCCCCAATAATTTATCTCCCAAGCTTAAAAATAAGGGAGGGGGTATCATATTTATTGGGTGGAGGGGGCTTGACCTAGGTTGATTACTTGTAATGATTGGTCATCGGTTTGCACTAGAACTCGAACGAAATTTTGGGAAAGTTTTTCATCGGATCACACATCAAATTTTGCATCAAGCCAGTCATTAATAAGGGATGAATTTGAATAGGTCAAGGGTAGATTCACACCAGCTTTGGATGGGTAAGAATTGGACGAGTAGCTAGAGTGCAGGCCGATTGGGCACATAGTTTGGACTTCAAACTAAGACACATTGAGGATACATCTAGTTATCAATAGAAGTGGTTCCTTAGTATGTTGCCAGTCATTATGCTACACACTCTTTAGCTAGTTTTACTCAGTTAGATCATGTGAGACCTAAATTTTATATATAAGATAGGGGTATGACAGTTTTCTTTATTGATTGTCATATAAACATAGAAAGGGGGGTCATATTCCCTAATATGAGTCGTATATAGGGATTCTATCAAAGCTGTCCACTTGCAGATGGTGTTTCATTTTGTATATAGAGTGAATCCCGCGAGGGTTCAACATACCACTAAAGCACATGAAGCTTGCCAATACGAGGTGCACAATCACACCATAATTCAAAATCTGGAAAATTAGCTTGCTGCTGAGAAACTTGTTGACAGAGAGAAGGTGGAGGCCTTTATCAAGCAGATTAAGGACCTCCAAGATCAATTAGTTGTCGTTGGTGTGGTTATTCCTCCGAAAGATCTAGCTCGATGCTGCATTTGCATACTTCTGGAGGCGAGATATGATGGTCTTGTTACTACACTCAACACTCAAGTTCGTCTAGCTCCTCTTATGTTTGAGGAACTGAATGCAATGTTGCTTGAAATGTCTATGTCCTCTTTGGGTGGATCTTTCTACTTTTTGTTGTTAGTCAATGACTTTAGTAGAAAGATGCGGGTGTAATTCATTTGTGAGAAGTCTGAGGCTTTTGGAAAGTTTAAAATGTGGCAAAAGCTTGTAGAAAATGAAACATGAAAGAAGGTGAATAAGCTTTGCACAGATCAAGGAAGAGAATTCATCTCAAATGAATTCAACAACTACTACAACAATGAGCATGGCATAAAAGGTCACCGTACTACAGCTCACATACCACAACAAAATGGAGTTGTGGAGCGTTGCAATTGGACGGTGGTAGAAATGGCAAGGTGCATGCTCAAAGCCAAGGATATGCCAGATTCCTTTTGGGCCGAAGCAGTAAGTATAGCAGTGTACATTCTCAATCAAAGCTACACAAAGGCTTTGATAGGGAAAACGCCTCAAGAAGCCTATTCTGGTACAAAACCTTTGGTCTTGCATTTGGCATTTTTGTTATGCATGTATTCCTGATTCACAAAGAACAAAGAAGCCAAAAGCAAGAAGTGTGTTTATCGGATACAGCGAAGAGTCTAAGGCTTATAGACTCTATGATCCAGAGGCAAAGAAAATACTCACCAGTCGGGATGTGGTATTTGAAGAAGGGCCACATGCGATGGAGAAACCAGGTTCATCCACTTTCTCATCAAATTAAGAAATAACTCACCATGTGCCAAACCAATGTCAGGTAGAGGAGGAGTTGTCAGATGATGACAACTCAAATAAATCTAACCAACTTGTTGCAACATCACAAGAAAAGCCACTACCAAATTAGGATCAACAGCTTTTTGACACTCGAAATCCTCAAGTTCACAATCCTCATGAAGAGGAGGGGGTTTGTGAAGGTCAAAGAGAATAGAGGAGCAAAGGAGAGCCTCCTAACACATCGTCAACATGGCTCTCATGACAAATTTTGTGGGCTCTATGAAGGAGCCACCCTCCGTTGTTGAGGCCATGGCTGATCCAAAGTGGAAGGAAGCGATGCACTTTGAGTACGACAACATTGCAAAGAATGACACTTGGGAAGTAGTGGATAGGCCTCCAAAGAAGAAAGTCATCGGCACAAAATGGGTGTACAATCTTAAGCATAAAGCTGATGGCTCTTTGTAGAAGTACAAAGCCAGGTTAGTAGCACAAGGATTCTCTCAAGTTGAAGGGTTTGATGTTACTGGCATCTTTGCTTCCACAGCTTGAATGACAATTGTTTGTCTTGTGCTTGCTCTTGCTGCTATCTATTTGTGGGTTGTTTACCAAATGCATGTTGTGTCTGCATTTTTGAATGGAATTCTCAAGGAGGAGGTGTATATTGAGCAACCACCAGGGTTTGAGACGCCTCATTCAAAACAGAAGATTTGCAGATTGAAGAAGGCTTTATATGGCCTGAAATAGCATCATATGTCAAAATTGATAAGTTTTTAAAAAACTTGGATTTACAAGAAGTGCTTCTGAAGCGAATTTATACGTGCTTAGAGAGACATTATTATCTTGTATGTCGATGACTTGATAATCACAGGTGACCACAAAGAGCTCAGCCAACAAACTCGTGAGAGTTTGAGTTTCGAATTCGAAATGACAGACTTGGGTTTGTTGCATTACTGTTTGGGGAACGAGGTTTGGCAATCCTCAAAAGGCATCTTCATCTCTCAACAAAAGTATGCAACAGAGATCCTAACAGCTTTTGGCATGATGGATTACAAACCTGTGAGCACTCCAATGGAGGTAAATGCATAACTCTCCATGGAAGATTATTCTCCCTTAGTCGACATCAAAAAATACAAAAAACTTGTGGGAAGCTTAATTTTCTTGTGTAACACCAGGCCAGATACTTCTTTGCAGTAGGTGTTTTAAGCAGGCTATCCAACCAACCAAGGGAATCTCACTAGAAGACAAGTATGCATGTTCTTAAGTACATCAAAGGTACTTTGGGCCATGGCATTTTCTATGGCATTGACATAAATACTCTTAGTGGGTATTGTGACTCAAATTGGGCAAGAGATTGTGACTCTAGAAAGTCAAATTTTGGATTTTGTTTCTCACTTGATTCTGGAGTGTTTCCTTGGGTCAACAAGAAGCAGCCAATCGTTGCTCTTTCTTCAACGAAAGCAGAGTATAAAGCTGCTTGTTTTGCAACATGTGAAGCACTTGTCTAAGGCGAGTCCTCATGGACTTAGGTGTTTCTCTTGATTCAACAACAACACTTCAATGCGACAACCAGAGTTGCATGGCGATTGCCCAGAACCTTGTCTTTTATGCACGTACAAAGCATATTGAGGCTTGGTATCATTATGTTTGAGAGCTAATTGAGAATGAAATTGTGGAGCTAGAGTATTTTCCTACTAAAGATAATTGTGCGGATATCTTCACCAAAGCTCTAGGGAAAGACCACCTACTTCAACATCTTCATCAACTTGGAGTTGGCGCACGAATAACATAGAGCATCTTCGGGTGTTCATTGAGGGGGGTGTTGGTATACATGAAATGCCCACCTCTCTCAATTTTGCCATCACAATATATGATGCACAATTTGTAAGCCCCCCATATGAGGAGAAGCCAATGGTGCACATATATTTGGTGGATTCCAACATTGCATGCGGATGAGATCTCTATTTGTGATCATGGATGGTACAAAGCAAATTCAAGCCAACTTTGGGGGCAAGGGGGCAGAAGCCCCCAAGACTTTTTATTCGCCGGAATATCTTGGCTGGACGGCGGCCGGAAGACAATAAAAAAATGACCGTCCGGTGGCCAGTTATCCATGGTCTTTGGCTGGTGCCCGGATTTCCTTGGGATTTCTAGAAGGACTTGTCTACCCAAAAGCGGCTACACATGGGCTCATGGGAGAGTCCTACCAGGACTTGGTTACACAAGGGCAGCCACACACATGGACGCATGGCTGAGTTGGACTTGGCTATCTAAGGGGGGCTACACATGGGCGTTTAGAGGCTCCTTTACATCTACATAAGGGGGCCTTTTCATGAATAATTCGGTAGAATGGTGTGCACACTTGACGCACACAACACATCCTTGGTGAAGTATTGTTAGTCCCTTGTATTCCTACTTTCTCTAGTTGTTTAAATTGCCATCTAATCTCTACCTTGAGAGCGCATGGGTGGATGACGCCATCACTTTAATAGTGTGCTAATCTAAAGTTTTTGATTTTCCACTAATCTACTTTGCCTCATATCTCTCTCTACTCTCCTTGCTACTAGATCCTTGTTGTATTCCGCATTTCTTACATGTTGTATGTGGCATTTACCAACATTGACATCTCTCTCTCTCTCTCTCTCTCTCTCTCTCTCACACACACACACACACACACACACACACACACACACACACACACACACATACCTCTTGTCTACTATGGTTGTCGCAAACAATGTGCGCCTCTCTTATTGGTTTCTTCTCCTAGATAAGTCACATATAAGCTCTCATACATGTTCCTCTTGTTACACTAACATTCTTTGCATTGAGGAGATAGCCATTAGACAAGGCCATGTAGAAACTGTGCAACTCATATCCTTTCTCTTCACTACCATGCAACTTGTATTCAAAGGACTATTGCTACCATACCGAGTTTTCTAGATTATTTCTTAATTAAAAGAGAAAGGGCGTGTGGACTCGTCAAGTTAGAGCAATTCACACCAATAGGAGTTTAACCCATTTGATTACCTTAACAAACTATGCCAATTTTGGTAGAGTTACAAACCCCTTCCTATACCCCCACCATGCAAACGTAGCAAGCAACGACATGGCAACAAAAATGATCCCGTCAAATTAACTTTACCTTGGACGTTGGGATGCGTGAAACTCCTCTTAAATGTTCTCTTTTGTAGGAGAATCGATATTGATGCTTGTAGTGAGTTTCATTGTGACTTTTAGCGTTGATCGTCATTTTATGATGTCCTAGTGTGTTTTGTTCATTGAAAGGTATTGTTCTTTGTATATTGCAAGCCAACTCAAAAGATAGAGAAGTAGATGATAGCATTGATATGTAGCAAAAGGTTCAAGTGATTCATGTGTATGCATGCCTTGTCCTGGTTTAAAAAAACTACCTCTAGTGGCCTGTAGTAGAATGTGGGACCGTCCATGGGCATAAAGTCACTAGAGTATAATTATCAAAGGAAGAGCAAGGTGAAGGAGTTATTAGCAGGTGATATACTGGAAAGATCAAGAAAAGTTTGCAGATGTAAAGGGCTTTTCTTTATTGAGAAATACCAATACCTCCACCAACAATGTGATGATTTACATTCTTCTTGAAACATATGGTTTGAATGTTTCCTAATGTAAGGAATGTTGAAAGAATGTTTCTTGAACACATAGTTGAGTTCTAGTAAGAACCTTTTTAATTAACCATTGGTTTTTGAACTGATAAGACATTAGTAAAGGGATTTTTTTGGGTGCAATTATGGACAATTGGATAAAGCCTGCTCATTAGTGCCACATGGCAACAAACTTTTTTTTACTATTTCTTGTAAGCCCTTGTGAGATGTGTTGACATTTTTTATAATACAATTTAATATTATAACACAACAAAAACTCCATGTGATTGTAAGCACTCATTTAAACCTACTCTCCATAACTCTCATCCCCCCTTATACTTAGCAGGCCTTATTGCCTTTTCACCTTGTTTTTCTCAATTTGTTACGATGCTTCCAAGTGTTTTTTCAGTCACTGTCTTTTGTGTTTTTGAAATATAATGTAATAGATGCTTCTTTTTTAAAAACATAACGTTTTATTGTGATAAGAAATGTTTTAAAATATTGGTGACAGTCACTTTCTTGTTTTCTCTCTCACAAAGAAGCCTCTTATTATTAAATTCCTCTCCATAGCATTATGTAGGCCATAGTGAACATTCACCTTGTTTACCAAATTATTGTAGCTTTTGTAAGACCACTATAGGAAGTATGGGCCATGAAAACTGTGGAGCTCTTTTGAGGTGATTAGAGAGAAAATAGAAGATCTCCACATGGTTATACAGTATATGCCTACCATTTTGGAAGCACTTCTTTAAGGAAGAAACTCAGAAGATGCCTTTGTCTTCAGAGAAGGAAAAGTGATGCCTTTGTACTTTAGCTATCACTTAAGAGAGAGTCTTTTCATTCCAAAGAAATTAATGGATTTCATTTAGAGAAATCTCAAAAGATCTTGCATGCAAGTGAGGATTTAATAGTCAAGGGGAAGCATCTCTCTCTCTCTCTCTCTCTCTCTCTCTCTCTCTCTCTCTCTCTCTCTCTCTCTCTCTCTCTCTCTCTCTCTCTCTCCCCATATCGCCCAAATTTCTCTCTCTTTCTCTTCATCACCCAAAAGAAGGTCGTGACAAGAGACGAGGGTAGAAACGAGAGAGATAAGGTACCTTCATGGCAGACGTGCAATCAACAATACATGAGACTTTGCTCTACATGGAGGATGACGTGGGGAGGCTTTCAATGTGAGACCAACGGCAATGTGAAGCGGCAAGGGCTCGAGGGTTGCCTATAAGTAGGCGTATGGCTGGGTGGATAGACAGGCTTCACATCCCCTGACCTCAAAGTGGTATCAAAGCTAAAATTAGGGTTTTTTTTTGCATGCAAAAGGCATGGAGGGGCATGCAATAGTGGACAGGAAGAAGGTGAACTAGGTCTTGGCAAGGCGGTGTGGGCAGGGTCTCTAACACATAGAGGGGAGTTTTTTTTACTTGTGCTCAGTTGGCCTCCATGTGTGTGTGTGTGTGTGTGCGCGTGCGCACGTGCATGCCGAGCCTAGGGCAATTTTTTGTTTCTGCAACGGAGGGCGGGGATTTTGCTACATGGCAGTCTCTCTTCCCAAGCCTTTGCACAATCCTCTGCTGCCCACCATCACTGATAGGAGGAGGAGGTTTTCACACAAATTGGCCTCCTTGCATGAATTTGGGGATTTACTTTGGCCAAGGGGACTTTCTCCCTGGTGGTTATTCTCACATCCATTAAAGCCTTTGAATTTCTTCTTTGCTGCCCGTTTCGTAGTCAAAATTTCTCCGACCCACACCAACTCAAAAATTATAACACCAACCATTTCTAAGAAATTGGAATTTTCAGCCATGTTTTCAATTTCGGCAATCGACGCTCGTGTAACTTATTATGCTCATGTAGTTTATGTCTGCTATCCCACAGTCATGATTTGGAGGAATTTTGACGTTGAAATCAACAGGTCCTCTCAATTTGGGGCTTTGATTTAGCATAGCCAATTGCCATCGCCAGTGGTGTTGTTGCCCTACTCTCGCTCTTTGGTTTTGCTTGGCGGTTTTGGAACAAGGTATTCCTTTTATTTCTTGCTTACACAACACTGTTGCACCACGGATTCAAAATAAACATGCATCATGTCTTTGATCTTGAGAACCCTGCACCCATTCAACCTATTGTTGCTCTGCAGTCAGCTACTCTCACGAAGGGTGCCCGCATCGAAACTAACATTGATGGCAGTATAGAATTGATTGATATGCAAGAATTTAGAGCAATACAAGCACGAATGTCTATTTTGTAGTCAATTTTTGCATATTTGAATGCAAATGTGAGTAAAACGTGTAATGTGCTTGTGCAATTCATGCAATAGTTGGTCAACGGCCTTGTTAATGAGCAGTTGTTAGTGGGTCGCCCCACGATGGACATCTACAACATAGCTATCTGGCACTAACATATGTCAATACTTAGGGAAACGACTCGGGACGGGGCTCAGAGACTCTTTGAGATTGTCAATATCAAGAAGTGAACCTACACAACTATGCGATCAACTACTTTTAGAAAATCTACCGCTCTCTAGTCCAGAAATCTACCTATGTCCAATCTCACCGCTCTAGGATCACGCCTTTTCAACATCCAAACAGTGTCGAATTGCGAAAAAACTTAAGGAGTTTTACAACTCCTAAAGGCACAATCCTACCAAGTTTTGTGGTCATCCAGGGAGGTACCAAAATCCCGATCCATCCCAAAAAAATGTGCAAAAAACTGCAACAAAACTATGCATAGAAACACTCTTCCAAGGTCAAAACATAAAATAATAACCATTTTAGCACTCAAACCACGCATTTAGCTCACAAACAAATTGTCGCAAACCACAACAAAACGAGAACAAAACTGAGAATGGTTACACTTAGATTAAAGAGCAAGAGACAAGGAACACAATGCACTAATCGGAATCGATTGCGAATCACCACTCAGACTAAGGGTTTTGACCCAAAAACTTGGGATCCTCTCCCACCGCCATTGGCTACTTTACAAGGCTCGTAGGTTATGAACAGGCAATAGAGAATAATGGGCTAGATTACTCTTCAAGAATCATTACTTGCTGATTACAAGGCTTCTTTTGAAAAAAAAGGATAGAATACAACAAAGTGTGGTGTGTAGGCGGTTCTTTAGTGGACGGTCTGCTGCTTCCTCCAAACATTCCCCCCTCCCTATTCATTGCACATCCTTGTGCAATTGTATTTATATGTGTTTGCGGCATGTTTGGGTTTGTTGGGCCAATGATTGAAGTCTTCACTAGTCCCTCATTCTTTTTTCTCGCATCCCTGTGAGTCGCCTGAATTTCTTTGCTCGCGCTTCGATCTCGATCTTTGTTGCCAGCTCTCTGAATGGGTTATTGTCGAGAGCGCTCTAGTATGCAATATGCCGAGCCGGAAGTTCCTTTGTCACAGGGTTGAATATTGATGAGCCAACCTCAAAGAATTCTGTCATGAGTGCCTCCTCAAAAGTTTGCATGTAGTGTGAGGGCAAATACATGACTCCGGCATACAATCCCATGATGATGTTTCTACTTGGAACTTCAGTTTCCAGATTCCAGCATAAGCCTTTAGTTCTTTCCACAAACACCTGCCAAGGGTGCTCTGTTGCCTCAATATTGTTAAACATTGTGATGCATGTGATTAGCATTTTGGCAATTTTTAGAAGCATTTGGCGTGTGAGATATGGAACCTCCTTCATTATGGTAATGGGTTGGCTTTTTTATTACTGGGTAGTTGAGCAGCAATGGTCTTTTGCTTTGCCATGAATAGAAACTATCCCAAGATTGCCTTCTGTTGATGGGACAATAGGTTGGGTCGATCGTGAGATGCCGTGGCGCTTTCTTGTAATAAATTTCATTGATTGGACGCCTCTCAAATAATTTCTTCTGCCATGTTGGCTGCTTATCAATGATTTTTTGTACCTGTATAGCAGTTACATGAACATCCTTGTAATCACCTTTCTGGTTGGGCTCAATGATAGGCATGAATTTTTGCTTCCATAAGAGAGCCTCATGCCTCATCAATGGAAGTGCAATCATTTCATGCCCCAGATTCTTCACAATTTTCTCAGGTGTAATCATGAGAAGGGCAGTTGATTCCAATATTTTGAGTTCATACTGCAGATATTTTTTGTGTGAAGGATCACTCACTTCCAATATCCACCGTTGAATTTTGTCTCTGGTAGTTTCGGGGGTTTGTGTTTTGACTGGATCCTCAAACTCATGCAATGTTGTTTTTGTGGTCGTAATGGGCATCTATGTTGAGTTTCCTATGCCACCTATCCCTGTCCTATTGTGTGAGAGACTCCTATCATGGCTTGCTATGCTTGCATTATCTTTATGGTTTGATCTTTTTGTTGTAATATTACTTGATGTGCCACGCTTTGAGCAACCATGTCTTCCTATGCTTCTGTTCAATCTCCTCATCTTTGGCTTTTTTTATTGCTCGATGCCTTGCTACTAGAATTTATCTTTCATATTGTTCCTTGAGCTAGGACAACCTTTAGATCCTGTAGTTCTTGTGTTAGCAAAGTTGGTTGAGCTAACGTATTTGCTGAGGTTGGCATTTCTTGCATGGCTAAGAGTTGTGTAAGTGTCTTGCTCACCACTGCATACGATTCTCCAAGTTTTGTGTTTTTGTGCTTCTCTTTGGCTAACTCTTCTTCTAGCTACTGCTACTCTACCTGCAAATTTGTATTTGCCTCATCGAAGGCTTGAACTTCCTTGTAGTAGTATGCATCATTTTCTCCTTTTCTATGCAGTTCTGACTGGAGTTGTGTTTGAACTATTTGTAATTCCTCGATTTTTTTTTGCAGTTCTAGATTATCTATAGCTTTTCTTGGTATCCTCCAACTCCAGGTCACGCAGGTTGTAGAGTGCTCTTTGACATTGAAATTGTAGCTTGATTTGTTCCACATGCACGTCAATGCTAAATGACTTGATTAGTTGTGTGCCTTTATCTACCACTACCTGCAAGGAACGTGGCGGCCTTAGCTGTTGTTGTTTCCCTTGATCTTGGTTCGAAGTGCCAACCTCTCTTATCTTTGCCTCTTTCGTTACCTTTCCTTTTTCATGTTGTGCTTCACGATCAATTGGAGTCTGGTTGATCATTCAAATTTCAGCCTTGTCTTCTTGAACAGTATGTGTTGTTGGCAACACTTTGTCCTTTGTTTGTTCGGGTGTATCCATTGTGTTCTCTTTCTGTTCTTTCTAAATCTCTGGGTCAATTGATTCTTGAGTAGGGGAATGTACATTTACATTGATTGTTGATGGCGTGTTCCCTATATGAACTTCAAACTTTTCTAAACCACCTTCTTCCCCTTGATTTATTTATGACATGTCAGTTTTGTCCTCCTCCTCTGCCTTAGTAGACTCATTGGATGATTCAAGATCATTGACACACTGATGCTTGGCTTCTTCTCTTTCCCTTTGTTCCACGTTGCGTTTGAGCTCTTCTAAATCTGTTGCCGCATGTCGCCGGCAACATACAAATTTTCTTCTACCTCTTTTCTTCTTTGTTGCCAAGGTTTCTTTTTTCCTCATGTCTTTGTCGACGCAGTTTTTGTCTTTGGGCTTGAGGTTCTTCCATAGACCTCCGTGCTTGTGTAATGGGTATTGCTTTAGTAGCCCTGTTTGATCATACTTTTACTCTTGTTTGCCTTAGTGTAAATTCATCTTCTTCTTCCTCCTTTGAAGATTGATACTCTAAGGGAGTATCTATTTCCTTTGTTTTAACTTCATTGCAAGGCGGCATGTCTGATTCTGTTTCTTTACTATCAGACTTAGGTTTTTTAGAGCTTTTCCTAGTTTAGTTTGTCTTTGATGGTTGTCCTATAGACGGTCTTGCTATTGGCTTCACCGCTCTTTTGGATTTGTGAATTAAATCCAATTGTGTTTTTGTAGGTGGTAACTCATCAATCCTATCTAAGGCTTGGTAGGCAATTTTGGTCAACACTGGTCCATCATTCATGTATGATTTGCTTTTATTACTTCCTTTGATGTTTTCTTCCACTAAATTGTCAAGGATGTAATTTCCAAAGTCTCAACTGGCCGCCCTTCTTTCTGCCAGCCCCATTGCCATGACCACATTGCCATATGCAACATTGGTTTTGTGTATCGCGGTGTCTTTTGCACTTTGAAATGTTGTGATATTAACTGCAGAGGCAGCTCCATCGCGGAGTAGATTAGATCTTGATAGGTCAATTTGTGGCCTCTCTGCTTCAGGAAGGCCTTGTCCTGGCTCAACTTATTAGTTTTTTGGCTTTTTCTAGCTTTTTTAGCTTGAATTTTAAAGGAAATTAACCAAAAAAAATTATTTGGCAAAAAATTTGCCCAAAATTATTATGCTCACTCATATATACATCATCTCAGTGTTACTCTCATGAATTTTGCAATATGGATCAGTAATATGCCTAAAAGAGCTCATAAAAAGACAAACAACTATCAAGAAATTGTTATATACAAAGTTATGATTGTCTTGCTACTACTTTGTGTTACTCCACCCTTCCCATTCTGAGTTGTCCCCGATAAAGATATTACGTGGTTCATAGGCGCGAACGATGTGTCTATGCAAGGCCGTGTAATGTGGCCCTATCATGAAAATTGAAAATATGCATGGGGTAACAATATGTTGTGCAAGATGGGGGTCACATTTTTTGTTGGCGAGGTTGCTTTGAAGCTATTAGACCTGAATAAAATAATTTCAATAAGACACGCTCGTTCTTTGATGGTAGAGGCTGGTAACCTTGATATTTTGTTTTGTTGGTCTGGTTTGTTTTGGAATCCAGGTGAGTGGCTTTGATTAGTAGCATGGAGACTGTGATCTATGCCTTTGCCGATCTTGTTTTGGTCTCCATTGCCATGTTGTTGGTGTTGGTTGCTTTTTGTTTTGTGTGACTGGCTTTGATATCCAAGGAGAAGCGATTGATTGGGCATTGAAGGTATCTTGTTCTTTGGAGTGAGCAGGTTTTGTGTTTGAAGAAGTAGATCCACTTAAAGCGGGTAAAATTGCTTTTGGGAATCCATAATTGTTTAGGGTTTAACTGCATCACAGTCTTCTTGACCCAAACCTTTCTGACTGCCTTGGTGGAATGCAAAGGTGTAGGTTTAGGTTTTCCTAAAAAAGGCTGAACTTCCCAAAAGTGATATGTTTGTGCCAATGGAGTAGTGAAGGACGTGTCATTGAAGTTAATTTGTAATGTGTCATCCTGCCAATTTGGTGTTGCCTTGTATATGTGCATCCAAGGTAATCCAAGAATGATTGCTTCACTAAGGTATGTATCTTCCATTACAATTAATTGGTGATGAAAGCTTTGACCATCGACATTAATTGATAAATTGGCTTGACCCACGCTCATCATTGTCCCTTGATTGGCTGCCTCGAGCTTGATTTGGTTTGGTGTTAGAGGGTCCGTGGCCATTTTCAAGAACGTCGAGTATTTGATAACATTGGCTCGTGCTCCAATATCTACTAGTGCTCGTTCGATGGTACCGTCAGGAAGTTGAAGGATAATTCAGACATCTATACCACCAAGCCATGTATGTTCCGTTTGAATTGATGCTATTGGAGGGGGATTGAGGCCTTTGCATTGCTACCAATTTCCCCTATAGTTGGATTGTTCCTTTTGCTTTAATATTCTAAGTCTGGCTTCCTCCTTAGCCCGTGCTTGAATAGCATGGGCTCAATTCTTCCGCACAATTTCCACATGAATTATTTCCAGCTCTCCTTGTAATGGGAGAAGATACTTTTTTAACTTGCATCCACTTATCAAATTAGGCATCTCCTTACCTACCAATGTTGCAAATTTTATGGCATTGCTTTGCGATATGTCATGGATCACAAAAGGCCCCATCCCTCGCTATTTGAGTTTTTTGGAGTGTTGCTTTAGGGTGTACACCAATACGTAATCCCCTTTCTGAAACTCCTTGCTTATTATGTGTTGGTCATGGAAAGCCTTCACTTGTCATTTCTGGGCATATATCCCTGCTACCGCCTTTAATCTAGTTTCGTCTAGTTGTTCCAAGATGTCTAGTCTTTCAAAGAGTTTGTGTCCCGTCCAACCTAGCTATGTTGCAACTCGAAGTGTGGGAATCAAGACTTCCATGTGTAGAACAACATTTATTTCAAATACAAGGTTAAATGGAGAGGTTCCAATGGAAGTTTTAAATGCTACCCGATAAGCCCATAACGCCGAGTGTAGTTTTAGATCCCAATCAGTTCTTGAGTCACTCACTATTTTGGTTAGCACCGTGCATAAAATTTTATTGGTACTTTGCTTGCATGTTAGCTTGGGGGTGGTAGGGGACTGATTTACGATGAACCACCATGAATTCATCGAGTAAACTTGCAATGACGGTGTTCACAAAGTTGGTTCCTCGATCACTGATCACAATCTCAATGGGTAGGCCGTACCTAGTAAAGATGTTTTTGAATAGGAACTGTGCCGTAGTCCGTGCATCATTTTTTTTTTGTAGCCCTTTGCTTCCACCCATTTGGTCAATTAATCTGTTGCTACTATAATACATTGAGCATGTGTCCGGTATGCAGGAGGTATGATGGGGCTTACAAAAACTATGCCCCACTTGGCAAAGGCTCAAACTCCTATTATTTTGGTCTTAAGGGAATGTCATCTCTCTGCACGAGTGCTTTAGTGCGTTAGCATTCATCACACCATTGGTGCAACCAAAGTTGGTCCGTGCCGGGAAGTGTACAGTGCAGTGCTACGTATGCTGACAGGTGTATGGTAGAGGGCTAAAGCTAGTGTGGGAGACCTCAGCAGGAGAGTGGCAGCGGAAATGTATGCTTAAAGTGGTTTTTTAGGCCAGGGAGGGGCCTCCAAAGTGAGATAATGACGACGGTAGGTCACGATGTTCGAGATGTGGAAAATGTGCCCCGAAATGTGGTATTCGAGGTGCTCTAGAAGCCCGTCCAGACGGCTCGTCAAACGGAGCCGCGGTGTGCAAGATATTGCGGTTTAAAGCGGGAGTGTGTAGCAGATCCCCGACGGACAGGGCAGCTGGGGACAGGTGGCCCGGACTGATGTCAGTGCTTACATGTGTAAAGCTCGAGTTACAGAGCATGCATGTCTTCTCGGATTGCGAATCGGATCTATGGATAGAAAGTTATGGCCGTTTGAAGATCTTTCGGGGGCCGGGTCTGAGCCCACTTGGCCGCATTGGAGGATGTGCCGTCTTGCATATTTTGGGCCTCGCCAAGGTTTGGGAAAATTTCATGCGATGTGTGGAGTCCACCGAAATGGGCGGCTCGCTAATCCGAGTCATGGGCATTAAGATGGACCAGTTCAAGCTGACAAGCAAGGACGACGGAAAAGGCTCGTCGGGTGGCTTTTCCCGGTTTTGGAGTATTTTTCCAAGGCATGAGGTGGTCGAGACACGGTAAAACTCTCATAGTTTGGAGCAGGTAGCACGAGGTTCCGAGGTGATTTGACGAAATGAATGTTTGGCAAACCCGAGTAAGTGGAATCGCCGACCACGAGGGAAATGAATGCAAAAAAAACTATTTGGGGTGTGAATTCAAAAGACAAAGATTGGCTTAGCAAAGGTTGGCTTAACACTTTAGTGCAGCAAGCTTCAAAAAAGAAATGGCTGGCTGGCCTTTGATAACTTAAAAGGCTAATGGAACAAGTGATAAAATCACAGGGCCTGCCAATAGATGAGACAAATTAAGAACATAGAAGGGAAACACAAAAGCGCAAGGACAGAAGTCACATTGATTGAGAAAGTGATTAGGATATTATATTACAGAATGTCGGCCTCAATGAAGGGATGAAGAGTAGCAAAATTTTGTCATTTGAGGATGAAGGTAGGCATAGAATATGGAAACATGGTTTGTTTTTGTGGAGAGGATGAGGGAAGGGAGAGATGATGGGAAAAAGGGTGGGAGGTATAAGAATCATTTAGGAATGATTAGATGTGTGGATGAATGATCGGACCAGAAGCAAGACCGTGTGCCTGTGATGAATGATGCAGGGGGATTTTTAATCCAAACATGATCGAGCTTTGAGTTGTACACAATGGTCACATCATGAATTTTTTGTGTGTAGCCATTTGCTTGGAGCTTCTCCTCCAAGTAATGATATTGATTGTTTGTGGGTTCATTGTCTACATTAAAGTCTCCCATGATGACACTCATTCGTGTAGAATGGGATTGTTGCAGCAAGGTATAGAGTTGTGTGACCAACGCGGTTGGAGATGTGTTTGGTGATTTGTAGATGCATATGATTTCCCAATCAAGGTGTTCATGAATGGTTAATATAACTTGAATGATTTCTATTCCTGGAGCTAGGAACGTTTTTGCAGAGTGGAGCTTGATGCTAGGCTTGTAGTAGATTGAAACACCTAAGACCGTCGAAAATATCAATATTGCCACCGCAAAGCTCGACAATCATTCCTACTTTGAGCTCCAAGGTTGAGGACAATCCTGCTGTGTTTTGTGGGTTGTTTGGAACAACTAGGTTTTTTGAGCAAGTTTTATGGTGCTTGTCTCTCGCATGGATTACGTATGCGTGAGTAGGCAATTCCTCAAAGACAAGTCGATTATGTGAGTCTTTCAAGTTGTTAGTGAAGTATAAATGGGGTGTTGTCAATTTGTTAAAGACGTTGTTGGTATGGTTGGTATTCAAGAGCAACAAATCCTCGGCTGTGTGTTTTGCTTTGCGTATTCTATTGAGAATGGCAATGAAGTCATTATCTGATTGACGCATTGTTTTTGTGAGCTCGTGGCATTTTATATGGGTAAGCCAGAATGAAGGCGAGAGTAGTTGCGTAGAATCTTGTGGCTCGCTAAATATCCAACGATCTCGAATTGGGCTTGCCTGACACAGGTCACCGTAGAAGATGACATCTAGACCACCGAATGGCTCTATGTGATTGTGCTTAATTGATCGCAGCCTTGTGTCTATGATACGCAAGAGTCTATTCCCAATCAAAGATGCCTCATCAAACACAATAAGCTTGAGGTTTCTATACAGTTGCGAGAGTTTGGCAAGGCTATCAGAAGAAAGAGAAACATTTGGTTGGAAGACAAGGGGCAAACGCAATGCTGAGTGAATTGTTGTCCCTCCAAGGTTGAAAGCTGCTTTTCGTGTATATGCCATTAGCAATGTTGAGGGAAGATGTACATCTAATTCAAGGGAGGCATTGTAGTGACGAATCAAGCCTTGCACGATTGTTTGCAAAGTGAAAGTTTTTCCCGTGCCTGCACCACCAGTCAAAAAGAGATGGATTGGTTGAGTTGGTTGCAAGCGTTTTCTAATCATAATGTCATCGAAAAGGGAACGTTGCTCGATGTTCAACTTGGACACAAGTGAGTGATACTCCTCGTTGCACAATGCCAATTTTTGAAATGTTGGTAAGGATCTTGTAGTGGGCTTGCTTGGTTGAATATCAAGTGCCAACTCATATTTGTATGACTCACTAGGCTTAGATCTTGAGGATGAGGGCAATGAATGTGTGTTTGAGGTTGCTGCATGAAGTTCTAGCTTACAATATTTTTGACGATTGTCATGTATAATTGCATAGTTTGTGGTAAATTTGTCTTTCCAACAATCAACACTTGTCTCAAAGGTTTTCTCATCGCCCATAAATGGAAGGAACAATAAGCAAAGTTCATGGAAATGTCTCTCTGCATCCTTCTCTAGAACGAAGTTAGCATATCGTATGACTCGAGGGTTCTTAGACTTGCGGGTAGAGCCATGCACGCATTGGTAGTTGCTTGCATAATCAGCCAAACATATGTGTGCAAGGTTGTCTGGACGATGGGTGTACTTGGTGATAATATCGTCAAAGAAAATGTTAGAATCATCAGGATTCAAAGTATTCAATGTAGCTCTTCTTTTCAACAACAATGTGCGTTGGCTTTCGAAATCTGCATCGATGAACACGAATTGTCTACTCGCACTATGTAAAGGCAATGAAAGAGAGATATATGTGGCTTGCTGTGATGTCATCTCTTGTATATTGATCAAAGCACCGCCAATTTTTTTCAACCGGTCCAACGTTGACACACTTGTCTTCTTGCAATCTTGCAATATGTGCTTGATTGTTTTGCTTGTGGTCGAATCATTTTTAGTCATGTATGATGTGCAATATGCAGCAGCGCCATGGCCATTGAATATAAATTGAATGTCAATGTTTGCATCCCATAGACTACACAACTCTTTGTTGAAATTGTTTGTGTAAATGTATTTTGGATGTCTTTTCAAGAGAACTGTTGGCTCTGTGATGCTCACTGAAAGGGATTTAATATACACTTCTTCAGTGATTCCCAAAGAGGTTAACCATTCATCGTATGACACTTTTGAATCATGTCCAAGAGCAAGCAATTGATCGTCAATGGACTTTTTGCAGGCTAACAATGCGTTTTTCTCCGTTTGCGCCATTGTGACTGGATATAGAATTATAGTTTGTCGGGAGGGTGGACGTGGGAAATCAAACCGGCAAAAGCTTTTATGTTTTCTGCACGTTTTACGATGGTAGTGAGCTTGCACGCTTCTAAGAGACTCTTCCAACAGATTCTTGTCAGTAGCAATATGTGTGTCGATAAAATGTATTGTATCATTATCCGGCGCTACACCAAAGAGAGGTGCATGTTCTACCCAAAGCAATCCATGATCATGCTGACTTCCTCTATTTTGAAACTCGATCACAAAAAAATAATCCCTCAACTCACCAAGGATGGCATTGTTGCGTGTCAACTCTTTTTTCATTGCTTGAAATCTATGGACATAGTAGCGCGCTGTTGTTACAGGATTAGAACGTACAAGTGCACGGATGAATGAGGCCTTGGTTGGGTAATCTGTTTCTTTAATATGAGGATTCAATGCACACAAACTTTTTTTCAAAGGATCCCATCTTTGCTCAGCACATGAAAATGTTACAAAGAAAGTCGGTTGACCCAATTGACGAATCATTGCAAACACGTTTCGCTTAAGCTTCACCTTGTAATCGATTGAAGTGCGCAATGATTGGAAGTCGTGGTACCCTAGGTCGGATAAAAGTAGATGCTCTATGTTAGTGCTAGCTTGAACATCTTTTGCTTGTAATTGCTTGCCACAAAGTTTTTCCTTGCGTAAGCGTACCCATATAGATCCAAGCACTTTTGCAATAATAATTTTCATTGTTTTGAAGAACAAATTTTCAATGTTGCTTGCAAATTGTCTATCTACATTTTTAAGTTCCCATTGTGCTACTTTTTGGTATTTTTTCTTTGCCAACACATGATACTTTCTTCTTTGACCAAAAAACAATGTTGGGAATGACAACTCCTCACAAGATTCATCATAAAAAAAGCTCAGAGGGCTGAATCCCTCACAAGGCGCTACACTTGCAACTTGTGAATTATGGTCCACAACTTGTTGAGCGGAGTAGATACAGTGCACCAAAGTGTCCGTAGAATCATCCTCGTCTTCAACATCTTCTTGGTGTGGACTGCGACACACATCTGCATGGATTGTGAAACTAGATGACCAAGACATATCGATAGAAACACCATGCTCAATGTACAAGGGAGTACTCAATAGGTCAACCAAAGCTTGAAGCACATAGTTTGGCCGCACAATGCCACTCAAGAAGGCATGATCATAATCAAGCTTTCGCTTTATCTCAACTAGAATTGAAGCTTGATCACTAGAGAAGCGTGGCAACACTCTTTGTACTCGTGACAAATCTGCCATTACATTCACAATGCTTCCGCGCAAACCGTATTGACCTTCGAAGTTTAGTTCACGAATTTGAGCGAATGGTATGCACAATGATACAAGACGACTCTCTATTGAATTCAACCTTCCTACACTAGATATTTTGACATTAAAAGTCATCTCTCTTCTCATGCAAAATAGTGGCTCCTCTTGTTTCTTCAATGCGGCCTTACATGGGCGACACACTCGAAGCACCTTATCGTCAACCACCGCAATTGATTTTAATTTTTAAAGAAGCAATAACTCCTCCTTAGACATGCCATGCAAACTTTGACGAAACATAAGCGAACCACATGAAGCACAATCAAAAGAAGGGGTATCCTCGATGATCTTCGTATATTGAGAAGTTCTACCAGATGAAGATGAAACTGTAGATATTCTTAGATGTTTTCGAGATGACTTGGACATATTGTAAATTTTGGTTGTGACTTGCTTAAGCATAAAGGTGTTGGGGTATAGACTCAAGAACATAGATGCAATTTGCTGAGCACCAACATTATGGTTGTCGACAAGAGTAGCTAGAGACACACTAGCCTCTTTAGTCCATACACATCGTTTACGTTTAGGACTGTCAAAACCAGCAGGAAACCATAAAAATTCACCATGCATACTCAACACGACCAATGATGGCAAAGTGGATGAAGATGGACAATCATGTGCAACAAAGGACCGAGCTTCACGCATAGCTTCACCTTGGTAAAAGTAAACTTTACATGCACCAGAAAACATTCTGCACATTATACCAACCAAGTGTACACTTAACATCATTGAGGATTGGCGACTAGACAAAAGAGATATTATAAATTCTCTTTGAACAAAAGAGGGAGATAGAAGACTTATGGTCCAAGGCTGCACCCAAATTTTCAAAATGTCTTCATTTCTTAATGCTATTTGCTCTAGAATAACATCAACAACTTTGGACTCAAGAGATTGCAACGAGAGACTCAAGTTAAAAACTTGAAGTAAGCTTAACAAAACATCTTTGCTGCTCGGAAAGTTACATATAAATATGGGATCAAGGTACAACCTTTTACTTTCTGCCCACAAAATGAGATCACTTGCCATTTTACAAAAAGTTCAGCTAAAGAAAGAGAAACAGAACTAAGCACCTTTGAAAGCAGTAATTTGACCCGACTTGTCAATAGTGAACCAACCAGCCTTCTTAAAGTTCAAGAGTGAAGATTTTAAATCCACCAAGCTTTGCTCAAAGAGATGCAAAAATGGACGAGAGAATGCTAGAACTGAGTCGACTACAGCACCTTGTAAAATTACACCAACAGCCTCTCCATCTTGAGGATATAATTTGGCAGGTAACACTGGTTGCTTATTGATTGTAGACTGTCTTCCACATGAGTAGCAAAATGGGTTGCTAGCTTGGCGGCTTACATTGAGATCTTTGCACGTACCACAAGAGAACTCCACATCCAAGTTGTTCACACTCACAATCTCCAAAGTTCCAAACACCTACCAATTTCACATTTATCAATGAGGATTATAACAATTTTTAATTGTTATGCAATAAAAATTTTACCTTCTTCCCAAAGCCTAAATTCGAGACTTGTTTATGAAGGTATTCTTGGAAGACATCAGCCAATGAAGGAGGCAATGGACATAAGATTGTAGCATCCACAACACTTAGAGTGTTCGACAGGTGCTTGAAAACATTGATGTTATGAGTAACACAAGTGTAGAATCCCTTTTCTTTGACCTCATTTACCATAAGTTGATAATCGAGGCGCCCGGTTGGGACAAACAAAAGCTGCCATAGAAAAAATCTTAGAAAAAGGGCACAAACTATAAATTGCAGAGATGGGAGACACGTACACTAGCTCGATCGCTTGTTGACGGCCCATCAGCAATAGTCAATCGAAAACTAGGAGTACCATCACTTCTAGTTGCATTCTCTATTTTGACAACAATGAAGGCAACAGTAGCCACTGACTCATTAGCATTAGAACTTTGGGCCAACAGCTCTTTGATCTTCTGTTCTGGATAAAGGTAGAGGCAACAGTCAAAAGGCTCTGCCTTAACAACCAAAGCAGTTGCATCAGCGTACAAAGCCCACAAGCAAGTACCACCGTCTTTTGCAACTGCTCTTTTTACACATGCCACCTCAATGCGCACATAATCATGGACAGCAAAGGCCTCAATAAAGTCTAAGAGATATATCTCAGTCACAACAAAAGTAACAGTATGGCGAGATTCTTTGTCGAGGAGATCTGCACGTAGGTATCTACCAAAGTTAGATTTGGGTATTTTATAAGTACCATACTTACAGAGCACTTTGCCTTCAAATGCAAATATAAAATTTGCAGTCTCTGACAGCTCCGAGATAGCTAGATTTCTTAGGGTAGGGGTTATGGCTAGCTGTGAAGAGAAAGATTCAACATTAAGCTCATCTTTCTCTTCATGTATATTTTTTATCAAAGGGGACGAGAATGAGGTATCTGCTAAGCACCTAGTCGCTGTCAGGAGTTTTTTGGAGCAAGGGATTGCGCATATGTACATACCCATGCATGGTGCATTGAATAAATGATTGCCCATTTTCCAGAGCCAGGTGGTTACGTGGGGCCCACATGTGTACAGGTAGGACAGGGTGCACATAGTGCATTGATTTTCACTATTACTAGTACCAGTGTGTTTTTTCTATAATAATGAGGAGTTGGTAGCGCGTAAAACTTCTCGAGGAAGCTATCCACGGGCTGACGACATGAGGTAAGCAGGTGCGTCAAATGGCATCGAGTGGCGTCAGGAGGTCGAACATGGTCAATACTTGCACGCGCAGAAGTACGGACACAACGTGGGTGTTTGCTTGTGAGAATTATGCAGAAAGGTCATCATGAGGATCTTTTATTGGGGCCACTTCACGTGGTGGCGAGATGCATTATTGGAAAAAAGCTGAGTGCCAGGTGTGCGAATGATGCAAAAAGGTGACAAATATGCACTGCGAGGTCAGTTTTTGGCCTATTCAGGGTCCGTTTGAGGTCATCTAAAAGGCCAAGGGTGCCCAACTAATAAAGCTAAGTGTGGGAACTGAAAAAACAGAGAGAAGACCAGAAAAACCGTGGAGAAGAGAGGAGGAACAGCCGCAGGTGTGTTTTTGCTCATTTTGGAGCCTGTTTTGGCCGTAAACTGCTCATCCGAGGTCGGATTTGAGCACTTTGACATTGTAGACTGGGGTTTTGGGCCGTTCCGGACGCGATGGCGCTGTCCATTTTGCCAAATTACTCACTCTTTTCCTGCTGTTTTTCTGTGTAAGTTCCTCCTATGAGCGAAGTTTCTGCTCCAGTTTGTGATTGTATCTGGCTTCTTTTACCCATATTGTGTGAGCTATTTGCCCCATTGGTGTTGGCCCAAGCTCAATTGTATCTAAACATCAGAAATTCTCCTCTTTTGAGCTGAGTTTTTTGGGGGTGTGTGTGTGTGTGTCTGTGTGGAGTGGGCAAGTGGATAGTCTCTCTCCTCTCACTCCAGAGGTGTGTTCCCTGTCTCGGCCAGGTGTGTTGTGTAAGCCGAGTGGTGCCCCATAGTGTGTGTGTATATCCTTCCAAGAGTGTGTGTCGGGTCGTTATAGAGGCACTGTGTGTGTTTTCATCCCGCTCACATTCTTTTGGCGCCCCCACGGAGGATCTTCTTCGAGTACCTTCTGCTTCGAGCTTCGAGCTTCGAGATTCAGGGCTACAGGTTATAGGTTACAAGTTACAGGTTATAGGAATAGGTACAGGTACAGGTGATTCACACAGGTACAGGTAACTGGAGTACAGTGATATATTAGCAGTGATGTCACTTGCAGTTGTTGTGGGTATGCATCACTTGGCGCCTATTTGAGCGCATTGTCTGCTGGATTGTACGTTACTTGTGGAAACTGCCATTGTACGCATTTGTGGAGCCATACTTGGTTGTATTTGGCAGTCCCAGCCATTTCTGAGACTTGGTCTGGAAGATAGTCATTTCTGAGACTTGACTATACGCGATTTGCATTAGCCTTCGTGTGAGGGTCGATAGCGTGAGGTTTTTATTGAGCTGGGGGATTCTCAAATGTAGAGATCCTTTCGGTGATACAGGTAGCTGGAGCACCCTTTTTGTGACCTCGCCATAGGCTATGTACTAGTGAGTCCTACTTGATGCTCAGGTTCTATTGTTGACAGTTTATGCATACATATACAGTCTATATTTTGGGTTCCTACTGCTCTATTTCTGGGGAAACTCTGCCAAAATTTTTCCAAGTTATGATGGCTGGTTTTTTGGTCTTTTGAGCCATTTATGCTGTTATGCTGCTGAAATTTTGGCAAAATCAAAGGTTGAGTCAGGTGTGCCTTCTTGAGAGCTTCATGGTTGGCTTTAATGGATGATCAAAATGGCCCTCAGTTCACTCCTTTTCATTTAACTCAAAGAATTCAGATTAATGTTCATGTGTCCAGGAAGATCTTTTTCCAGCAGCGCATAGTCTTTATGTTTGGGCCAAGAAGATTGAGAGAGATCCTGGAATGTCCTTTGCCTGTTGTCATTCCGATGATTAACTATGAAAACTCATTTGATGTGCATGTGTTTGTCCTTATCTAAAGCTGAGCTCCATTGAAGTTTCTGGGGATTGGGTAGTGAAAAGTTTTGGGTTCTTGCACGTGTGTTCAAAGGGGTTCTCAAAGCATCATAATTTGGGTAGCCATGGCTTTCTCTTATCCGGAGTTTCATGGAAGAAGTGATGAAGATGTGGAAGAATTTTTGGAAAAGATGGAGGTTGCCTGCATTAGCAACCAGATTCATGACCCTGCGCAGATGTTACGCCTTCTCCAAATTTGTTTGAAGAGTGATGCACGAGTTTGGTCTAAAGCATTTGAAGAGGAGTTGCGTGTGGCTGATCCTACTGTAAGGTTGAGTTGGGACAATCTACGACATGGGTTGGAAGTGGAGTTTGTGAAGATAGAAGATCCTGACAAAGTGTGGCAAGAAGTACAGGATTTGGTGCAAAAGGAAGGTGAGCCAGTAGATGCGTACATACGTAAGTTTTCATTGGCATGGGAGTGAATGTGCAAGGCCTTAGCACCACAGGTACCCCCGCCTGACATGATGAAGAAGGACAGGTTCTTAGCTGGTCTTTGGGAGAATATACGTTGGAGAGTGGAGCTAAAGAAGCCTAGGACATATGAAGATGCACTAGAGGTAGCAAGGAACAAAGAGTGGAAGCTGAGGAAAATGAGCCAGTTAGGGGTGGAGTCTTTGCCCATGAGGTCTGAATTTCAGCCTATGGACTCTTTACAAGGTCGTATGTCAGGGGTTCATCATGAACCAGTGGTTCTTGTTACTACTCAGGTTATGCCAGCAGTGGTCACTACAGCAGTGCAAGATGATGGCCTAAGGCAAGACATGAGGCAAGTGGTTGATTTGATGAAGAATCTCAGCCTAAACATGCTAGGTCAAGTGGGAAATAATCGAGGTCGAGGGCGGTTTGCAAATCAGCCAGGAGGTGAAGAAAGGCCTAGGAATGGTGTTGGACAAAGCAATGGTAGGTTTTGGAGGCAGACGCCCGCATGTTATAATTGTGGAGAGTTGGGTCACATCAGCCCGCAATGTGATAAGCCACCAAGGATGGGGGGAGACATGTATCCATTGCCAAGACAGGTGCTAACTAGGTCAAATGATTATGGCATCGAAATTAAGGGAGATGAAGGAACCAATGGACTGACCCAGGAGGAAAAAGGAAAGACAAAAGTGCTAAGTGTAGTCACCTTGGAGAAGGCATCAAAGCTAGAGGATACATTAGTGATGCCTATTGGGAAGAGGACCACAGAGGAAAAGGAAGGAAGAAGTGCCCTAGGTCCTAGTAAGAAGAAAGGAAAGAGCCATGAAGGCGAGGATGTCAAGGCCAAGAGAAAAAGGAGAGCTCGTCGAAAGTTTCATGTTTCAGATTTTCCACTAGGGGATGGGCAATTAAGCTATGACTTGAGGGAGGATCTGACGAGCAGGAAGGCAGATGTTACTTTTGGGCAGCTTATAGAGATGGTGCCTAAGCTAAAGCGACAGTGGAAGAGGATGGTTAACCCAATGGAGAAAGAGCCAGAGAGGGGTTCAGTAAAGGTGTTGGCAATGGATGAGCTACCAGACATTTGTCCAATAGTAGATGTGTGGCATAAAAGGAAAAATTTGGGACAAGGTTATGTGGATGGCGGAGCCCAAATATGCGTCATAACACACTCATGCGTTGAGAAGATGGGTCTCACGGTGGCTGGGGTGTCAGGGTTTCGGATCAGATTGGCAAACCATCAAAAAGTAAAATGCTTGGGTGTTGTAAAGAGCTTAGAAGTGGAGGCATATGATGCAAAGGCAGTGGTTGATTTTCATGTGATGCCACAGGGTTGGGAGCATATCCTATTATACTGGGCATACCATGGTTACGTGCAGTGGGAGCTGTTCAAGATTGGCGACATGGTACGATTAGCCTCTATGGAAAGACAGGTACCAAGAAGCTTTATAATATGGACACAAGGAAACGATTAGAGGAGCTTTATGAAGATGAGGATGAGTCTAGTGATGAAGACTCTTCCACGGTGACAGATGAGGACGGTGATAGCACTACCAGCAATGATGAGGATGCTGATGTTGCATTTCTTTTGATGGACAAAGAAATCCAGGAGTTTGGTTTAGTTGCATTTGCGAATGAGGTTGAAGATGAAAGTGAAGGGCCTGATGAAGTGATTGAAGGGCTGATGCAAACCAAGGTTGAGTTGTCAACGAAGCAGGAATTGATGACACAAATGATTAGTGGAGACCTCTCAGCTATGGAGAAGGATATATATTTGCACATGCTGGCTAGTTTTCCTGATTTGTTCATTACTTCATATGAAGAGATCAGAGGGTTCAAGGGCGAAGAGATGCATATAGAGCTGAAAGAAGGTGCTAAGCCAGTGCGGCAAAGGCTAAGAAGGATGGGTCAAGAGCAAATGGAAGCCTTGCGGGTAGAGGTGGACAAGTTATTGAAGGCAGGGTTCATAGTTCCAGTGGAGACCACAGAATGGGTGAGTCTAGTTGTAGTCAGTCCAAAGAAGGATGGGAAGTGGAGAATTTGTGTAGATTTTTAACCCTTAAATGCAGCCACTAAAAAGAACCCATATCCTCTTCCATTCATTGATCAGATCTTGGATTCAGTGGCAGGTTATGAGAGGTACAGTGTGTGTGATGGTTTTTCAGGCTATTTTCAATTGAAGATTGCTCTTAAAGACCGCACAAAGACAACTTTCATTACGCCATGGGGCTGCTATTGCTACACAGTATTGCCATTTGGGTTGTCAAATGGACCTTCCTTCTATCAAGAGAGAGCAAATTGGGTGTTGGAACCATTCATTGGTAGTTGTGTTAAAGCTTTTATGGATGACTTCTGTGTCTATAGCAGTAGGGCTGATCACCATGAGAAGCTGCATATGGTATTGGCTCGATATGATGAATGTGGAGGACAACTAAATCCAAAGAAATGTCATCTAGCACAGCCAAGGGTGAAGTTATTGGGCCATATGGTGTCAGAAAATGGCATTGAGGCTGATCCAGATAAGGTGAAGTCTATTATTCTTCTTCCATCACCTATGAGTACGAAGCAATTGGCAACCTTTATACACAAAGTGAAGTACATGGCACGGTTTATTCCATTGTCTTCGCAGCTTCTTTATCCATTACAGCAAGTGGCAAAGCATGATCCATTGCAATGGGATGACAAGTGTGAAGAAGTGTTTCAAGAGGTGAAAGAGGTGTTAGGGGGGTTGTCAGCCATGCAGGCTCCTGATTGGGAGAAAGTTTTTTATGTAAATCCATCAGTAGGGGATGATGCCATTGGAGCCATGCTATTGCAAAAGGGGAAGGGCAGCCATTATATGAGGCCAGTGTATTGTGCAAGCCGAGTGAAATTGGTAGCGGAGAGAAAGTTATCGGAAGTAGAGCTAGTGATGGCCAGTGTAATATTTGCTTGTCGACGATTTCGTCATTACTCGCTACCACGGCCTTTTGTTTTCTTGACGAGTTATGCCTTTTTGCCACAGTTAATTAATGGTATTAACATGTCAAATGTGGTGAAGAAATGGGTAATTGAGCTGCAAGAGTTTGAGTTCTCTTTTTTAGTGGAAGATAGTACAAGGGCTACCCTAGCTGATTTGTTGACCTACAAATCCCCTTATTGTTAAGGAAGAGGTGGTGAGAAAGGTAGTTGAAGAAGTGCCACAGATCAGCAATGCACATGTGTTGTTCTTTGATGGTTCATACAGAAAGAGCCATGATGCAGCTTCAGGGGGTATACCTCTTTATGATCCAGAGGGGAAGCTAGTATGCAAGAGAGGGTTCAAATTGGATGCGCATAGTAACAATGAGGCTGAGTATGCTACATTGGAAGCCGGATTACACATTTGTTTGAAGCATGGGGTTCGAAGGTTGAGCATAAAAGGTGATGCCTTCTTAGTGGTGAAGCAAGTGCTGGGTGTGTGGAAGAGCAAGAACACCTCATTGAAGGAAATGTGCTTTAGAATTAAAGGCCTCTTAAAAAAGTTTGAAGCATGGAGCATCAAACACATTGAGCGTGCTCTAAATGGAGAGGCACATGAAGCAGCTCAAGGCATGATTGGGGAGCTATTCGTGTTGAGGACCAATTTACCTCTTTATCATGGCCGGGAAAGTTTGGCTCAAGAAGAGGAGTTTTTGCTAACAGGAATCATTCCAAAGGAGATTCAGAAGTCTAAGAAGTATGGCTTTGTGCGTAGAGCATACAGGTACAAATTGATTGGTGATGTCTTATACATGAAAGGGACTGATCTCGTGTTGAGACGTGTACCTTGGCGGGAGGAGCTTTACAGAGTGTTGGAAGAGAATCATGAAGGTGCATGTGGTGGCCATTTTGCTCTAAAGATCACCTTGCATAAGATTTTGCAAGAGGGGTATGTTGGCCTAGTTTGCACAAGGATGTTCACCATTGGTGTAGGTCTTGCAATAGGTGTCAAGCATTTGGGAAGAGAGTGTTGAAGCCAGAGCTACGAAAAACCATTATGGCGTTTGATGTGTTTGAAAAGTGGGGGGTTGATGCAATAGGCCCGTTACCTATCACAAGCAGGGGCAAAAGCTATATTTTGACGGCAGTGGACTATCTTTCTAGATGGGCAGAGGCTATAGCAGTAAAACAGATCACTGCAAAGGATGTGGCAAAATTTGTGTATGATGAAATATGTTGCAAGTTTGGGGTGCCATTAGAGCTACTTTCAGATAAGGGGCCAGGATTTAGAGCTAAAGTGCTAGACTTCTTATGCACAAAGATGAAGATTAGGCACCAGCATACCACTCCTTATTACCCGCAGTGTAATGGCTTAAATGAAAGATTCAATGGTGAGTTGGTACAAATTCTTTCTAAAGTGACAGAGCACCAAGGAAAGAATTGGGATTTGGAATTGCCTAGTGCATTATGGGCTTACCGTACTTCGGTGAAGACAGGTACAGGGTTTGCTCCATTTCATTTGGTGTATGGAAAGGAAGCACTATTGCCTGTGGAGGTAGAGTTGCCTGCGGTCAAGATGTTAGAGAAGTTGCTTGGGCCGCCTAGTGATGCATTCGAAGAGAGGCTCTTACAGCTACAAGAGGTTCAGCTGGATAGGATGAGTGCGTTGGAACATTATGGGCAGATGCAAGATAGGGCTTTAGCAAAGATAAATGAAAAGGTCAAAAGTAAGGGTATCAAGAAGCATGACTTGGTTTTGCGCTACAACAGTAAGCTGGACAACACCTTTCAAAAGAAGTTTCAAATTAAGTGGGAAGGCCCTTTCAAGGTATTGGAGTGTTTTCCAAATGGCACATATCAGCTGGCTAACCTGGATGGTGTTCTACATAAGTCAAGGGTAAATGGATTGCGTCTTAAATTATATCATGCCAGGTTAATGATGGTGGAGCAAGATGAGTTGTCTGTGGAGCAAGCAATGTTGGTGAAGGATGAGGAGACTTGTGATGCGGCGAGTCTCATATCTCTCTTTGTTGCTGTTGATCATGAATGATCTAGCAGGCTAGGGGATGGGCAAATTATGTCAGGAGTTTTTTGGAGCAAGGGATTGCGCTTATGTACATACCCATGCATGGTGCATTGAATAAATGATTGCCCATTTTTCAGAGCCAGGTGGTTACGTGGGGCCCACATGTGTATAGGTAGGACAGGGTGTACATAGTGCATTGATTTTCACTATTACTAGTACCAGTGTGTTTTTTCTATAATAATGAGGAGTTGGTAGCGCGTAAAACTTCTCGAGGAAGCTATCCACGGGCCGACGACATGAGGTAAGCAGGTGCGTCAAATGGCATCGAGTGGCGTTAGGAGGTCGAATAGGGTCAATACTTGCACGCGCAGAAGTACGGACACAACGTGGGTGTTTGCTTGTGAGAATTATGCAGAAAGGTCATCATGTGGATCTTTTTTTGGGGCCACTTCACGTGGTGGCGAGATGCATTATTGGAAAAAAGCTGAGTGCCAGGTGTGCGAATGATGCAAAAAGGTGACAACTATGCACTGCGAGGTCAGTTTTTGGCCTGTTCGGGGTCCGTTTGAGGTCATCTAAAAGGCCAAGGGTGCCCAACTAATAAAGCTAAGTGTGGGAACTGAAAAAACAGAGAGAAGACCAGAAAAAATGTGGAGAGCTTATATATATAGGAGCTGCATGAAATAGGAGCTGCATGAAAGTAGTGCATATGTTTCTATAATGAGTGCCACAGCCTCACGTTTAGCATAGAAGCCAAGACAAGAGAGATTGCAGTAAAGTGATGCAATATCTTTTCATAAATGAGAAGGTATTTTTGCTATAGGTATTGCACCCATTTTTGCTATAGGTATTGCACCCATTTTTGCTATAGGTATTGCACCCATTTTAGCTATTGTGGATGCCATGAAACCTTTGTGCTTAAAGCAGATGCTAGTAATTGTGCTATTGGAGCAGTTCTTCTCCAAGAGGGAAGATCAATTGCATTTGAAAGCAAGAAACTTGATTCTACATAGTAAAACTATTCTACTTGTGAAAGAGAGCTCTATGCAATAATGTTCGCTTTGAAAACATGGTGACATTATTTGTATGGTTCTCAATTTTAAATTGTGTTTGACCATGAAAGTATAAAATGGTTTACACCACAAACTGATTTAAAGGGTTGAAAGACCCTTCAAGAGCATGATGCTAAGATTTGTTATCGTAAGGGATGATACAATGTGGTAGCTAATGCTCTTAAACGCATGCCCGAGATCAACTCTTTTTTCTTCACGAGACTTTGAAGTGATTTTTTGGAATCTCTAAAGGGTAAATGTGATCATGATGATGCGTACTTCAAGGTGTGGAGCCATGCATGTCAAAATGAGGGATCCTTCTCACTCCAATTTTAGCAGTGTGTCTATTTCCTCCACACCTAGTTATCCTCTTTCAAGTAATGAGCTGCAAAGATGGAAAAATTTTCTATAAATGATGGTACCTACTCCACAAGGGGAGAGTGTGTGTACCAACGGACGCAGACATTTGGTGCCAAATTCTTTTTAGATGTCATGGAAGTCCTAGTGAACGACACCTAGACATAAAGAAAACTTACGTACTTGTATGATGATACTTTTATCAGCCAACTCCTAGCTAGGCTTACATGGGTATGTTCAAGACTATGTCTTGCATTGCCAAAAAATGTTAAGTTAATAAAGGCAAGTGCCTGAAGGTAGGAGGTCTCTTGCATCCTTTGCAGATTCCCAATGGTAAATGGGAGAGTATCTCTATGGACTTTATTGTGGATTTACCAGCCACTGTGTAAGAGGTCATGACTCAGTATGGGTGATTATTGATCAATTAACCTAACTTTGTAAGTTTATTCCAACCAAGTCCACTATTAATACTCCAGAGTTAGACAAATTATTTATTGACAATTTGTATTGTTTATATGGATTACCCACGTCAATATTTTATATGGATTACCCACGTCAATATTTTATATGGATTACCCACGTGATTGTGACCCCAAGTTTTACAACCATTTTTGAAGGCCCAAGGGATGTGTTTAAACTATTGGAAACACAACTCAACCTCAATATTGCAAATCATCCAGAGAAGGATGGCTAGATTGAATGTGTTAATTAGGTGTTAGAGGATCGGCTAAGAGCATACATTAGCAAAAAGCAATATGATTGGGAATATTATCTCCTTATTATAAAGTTTTCTTACAATAGTGCAAACTATGTTACAATTGGGTTTAATCCTTTCATGCTTATGTATGGTTTTCAAACCTAGATCACCAACAATTGCGGTGGGGTTAACGATTGAAAAAGTTTGGCAAGTCAAAGACTATATCCAAGATTATAAGAATATGATAAAATTTGCTCGTCAAAATGTTTGACAAGCATAGGATAGATATAAAAAGTATGCTGATGAGAAACATTGACCAGTAACCTTCATGGAAGGAGAAGAGGTTGATTTTACATGTGCTAGAACATTCCAAAAATCTAAAAACTGGGCCAACACTTAAATTATCTCCTAGATATTGTGGCCCATTCAAAAAACTCAAGTGATTTGGGGATATGGCGTACAAAATTTCTTTATCTGCGCACTCTCTTGTTCATCCAATTTTTCATGTAAGTTGGTTACATAAACACGTGCATAGGGAAGAAAATAACATTGACCAACATGTTTGATCAATTTCATTGAACATCTAGCCCAGACGCATCGACCGAAGCACATTCTTAACTACCATGATTTACATGCTCATCATCATCTGCATCGTCAAGCATTAGTTATGTGGAAAGACTGACTTGAAGAAGGTGCCACATCAAAAAACATCAGTGTTCTTAAGAAGAAATATCCCACTTTGGTTTTCAAAGACAAAAGAAATTCTCCAAGGGGGAGTATTGTGAGGCCAAGGGCAATGTGTAGCATCAAGGGCTTGGGGTTTGCCTATAAGTAGGCATATGGCTAGGTGGAGAGTTTGTCTTCACATCCCTTAACCTCAAACTAGAGTGAGGGGGAGGTGATAGCTTGAAGCTAGAGAGAAACTTGTGAGCAAGGCAAAAGATGATAGCTTGGAGGTAGGAAATGGGAAGAGATGGGCATGCTAGACTATATGAGGAACATAGCGAGGGTTATAGTGCAACTCTATCCACTGTCCCCTCGGGAATAGAAATGCCGCAAGTTGCGAGCACGTTATTTCTTTTGGGGGGGAGGGAGGGAGTTGAAGGTGGAACTACTACTAGAGGTGACTACATGGTAGCTTTGTGCACTATAGGGATGTTGTAGCCATTTCCCTTGTGTTGTACTCTAGTTGTCTAGTCATGCCAGACGGGGAGCAACTTACAAGGAAGGGTTGTGAGGCATACTTTTTGTTTGGAAAATAAAGTGGGGAGCCTGAATATTCTACATTAATTATTCTATTGCTCAAATCAAGCGAGTATGTAGTATATGTGCAAGTATGATATTAAAGTTTGAATATTAACCACAATTATGGATGCAAAGAATCTTACGAACAAAATCTAGCTACCTACCCTTTGTTCTGTAGTTGATTGATTATATCCTTGTAGAAAATATCTATTTGAATCCTTTATGTATTGCATGGCCACAAAAATTAGTAAAAATCAACAATATACACATTGTGCTCTACCAACCAATACAAGCTATGTATGTCCTCCATAAGGCAATGAGCTTCTTGCAATTTGAGCAATGTACAAAAGAACACAGTGCACCCTAAAATCCATTTAGAAACCAAATTGATTTCTTGACACATTTAGCGCAATTCTTGCAACATTTAACCCAAAATTACACACTCCGCGCATGGTGAAATCCATCTAGAAAACAAAGCGACTTCTTGCAACCTTTTATGAAGCAACACATCTACTATTGGTGAATTGTTTTAAAGAACGTTTTTTGCTCTCATTACCCTAATGACTCTTTGTAAGTCTTCCAACTTCACACTATGTTGTGTACCCTCTAACCCCTTTCATGAACCCCTCAAAGTGCTAATAGTAGCCCCCTGTGAACTTCACTTTTTTTAAGACATAAAAACTCCACTTGATATTGCAAAAAACTCTCTCTCTCTCTCTCTCTCTCACACACACACACACACACACACACACACAAAATACTTCTTAATTGTCAATCATGGAAGGGTGGACCTAATTAGTCAAGTAACTATCCATCTCTGCGTGCTAAAACTGTTTAGAAATCTTCTCCACTTGGAAGAGGAGTTCACCAGCAGCTGTGCCCTCACATCTATTGGAGGGAAAGAGCGTTGGTTGAGAATACCTTAGCCCAATTTGTGGAAGTTATAGGGCTGAAAAAGTTCTACACTTTTAAGATGTTGTCCCGTTTTCAATGTGACACATGACTAGGTCTTCTTCTAGGGCTATAGACCCAAGTCATTGTCAATGGTAAAGCTCTATTCCCTGTACCCTTCTTACTTAGAGACTCTGACTTTTAATAGTCCTGGAGACCTGTCAAGGACCCCATCTCAATTTTCGTATTGGTGGGTGTTAACCCTCACGGCTCATGGACACCCCATCACCTACGACGGACGTGTATTATGTATTTGGTAGAGTCAGGTACCGGGCTTGTCGGACCAATAGGAAAAGGGTAAGAGTGATCGCCGATGAGAGGCGTACTCTAATTGGGACATTCAAGGGATTAGTTGGCTAAGAATGGGCGCCCAAGTATGAATGGGGTGAGCTCATATAAAAGCCAACTAAACCTAAAATTCACTTATTCTCTCATTTGTGCAATAGAAGAGTGCTCTTGCTCCATATCCATCTCCATCTTCTTTTTCTTCACCTCCTTGTGTGTGTGTGTGTGTGTGAGAGAGAGAGAGAGAGAGAGAGAGAGACAGAGAGAGAGAGAGAGAGAGAGAGAGAGAGAGAGTGCGATCGAGCATTGTGGCGGCACGACAGCGGTGAAGTGGTTGAGCGCGATGTAGCGGCGTCTCCTTCTTCTTCGCGGCGAGGAATCCTCCATGGCAGGAGCATAGAGCGGTGAGTGACACACCATTGCCCTCTTTTGAGCTTACTAGTTAAGCTAGTTGTGTGCTTGGAGCCGTCTGTGGCTCGCACACAGTGTTAGACAAGGCCCTTGCTTCGACAGTGCGGCAAGGAGCGCACATTTTTGGCGCCGTTGCCAAGGAATCGCCCTGCACTAAGCCCAAGAGGCACTTTGTGCTTCTCCTATGAGTTGTCTGTAGTAGGAAAGAAGAGGAAGAGGAAGAGGAATGAGTTATTTTTCTGCAAGTTGTTAATTTCTGTATTGTGTGCAAGTTCTGTGATTTCTGCATAATGTTGTGTTTTCTGTTTGCACACAGTCTTTGCACAATTAGTAGTCGTTAGCTTGTTCGCAGTGAATGAATAAGTAGGAAGGCAGTTAGCAATTTCTGTTTGCACACAGTCTGTACACAATTTTCTGTCAAGGTTTGCCTGCACACAGTCTTTGCACAGTAAGGCAGTGAGAGAGGAAGTAGGTGGAATGTTAGCCCACTGTCAGTAAGCAGTTAGCAGAGTGGTTAACAGATTAGTTAGTAGATTAGTTAGTGGTTAGCAGCACTGTTAGTAAATAGATAAGGTAGTGAGCTGTCTGTGAGCTGTTGACAGAGAGGTTAGGTAGGTGTTGACAGTGTGTGTGGCCAAGAAAGCGTCACCTAAACCGCGCGCAGTCGTCGCCCAAAAAAAAAAAAAACTATAAAAAAAAAAACCGAAAATATTTAAGCGTGAGTGACTGGGGGGCTACACTAAAATTTTGATCGGGATTGGGATCCCCAAGCCCAAGCCCAAGCCCAAGCCCAGGCCTCAATCCTCAGTATTATGATATATACTAGACTCACTCTTATATATATACCCTACCCCCTCAAGAGGGAATAAGAGCATGTGGGGCAAGTCCTCCACTCTCCTCCCTTCTCTTCCCACTTGCATCCTTAGACTTTCTAATTTGGGCCTAGTTCCCTACTAGAAATTGACGGTTTTAGGGATTCCGAGGGCATAAAGTGACCAAACGGAGGGCTGTAAAGCACGGCACGTCCCTCTGATCGAGACGCTCATTTTGAGCTATCATACGTTCTATTCTATAGCTGGGTCAAAAAAAAGGCCCAAAAATCAAAAAATAAATAAATAAGAAAAGACTTGGGTTGCAAAACACCCAAAATTACTAGGTGAGCAACCTTCACGGGCACTCATTGACACTTCTAGGGGATCCAAGTCATATGAACCTACGCTCTGGACGAGTGTTAGAGCACGAGCATATTGGTAGTGCCTCCATTTACGCGGGCACCCATTATTCCTCCACCCTAGGTTCTGGACCTTCGGCCGGCACTCAAGGTAGCGCGAACCAAGATCCTCATATCGCGTCTAGTGATTCTTCCTCTGACTACGAAGTCATGGAGGGGTATCCTACACCAAACCGTGATAGTTCAAGTCAAGACACGCATGCCATGGGCCCACGGCCCGGGTCCAGCGTGTTTAGACGCTTAAAAGAGACCCTTAGTAGAGCTACTCACTCCGAACATGCGGTTAATGAAATAAATGAAGGGAGTGGGGAAGTAAATTCGTCATTCATGCCTAAAATAGACCCTATGCTTCTTGAGAGTGTGCATGTGAATGTTCCATCCACCGCACCTCCTGATCCTTTAGGACTATCTCCCTCTGAGGTTTTACTACCCGATGGTAGGAGTCTTGCCGAAGTACAAGAGATCGAACGCTATATGCAAGCAACAAGGGAGAGGGAAATTGAGAACCTATGAAGGCTAGAACAAAGTTGAGCCCTGAAAGCAAAGACTCCTATGACAACAATCATGCCAGCCGAGCAACCGAGTGCTCCCAAGGTAGCAGTCACGGAGGGGCAAGCAATGGGGAGCAATAATGCTTCCACTTCGAGGGAAACCTCCAGCACGCCAGGCCTAGATGGGATATTCCTAAACGAAAATTGGGAGTATGACCTACAAGCAGAAGCTTTAATTGATCGGTACACAGGACACACCTATCATGTGGGTTGGTTAGATGTTCTACAATCCACATCGGATGCTACTAGCATAGATGAGCAACAACAGAAAGTCTGTGATGTCCTCCATAGGATTGTCGAGTTAGAAAGACAGAACACAGGGATCAACATGCCTTCAACAGGCCTAATGAGATTCTTGGATACGGGAAAGGCCAACCAACCAACCCTATCACAAATGGAGACTCCCTCAGTGAGCCCCATTGATCCTCCATATGTTGTTTCGCCAAGAGCCTCAGTACAATCTGAGCCCACAAGTGGCAGCTTTACCTTCCCAGATCTAGCTCATCTTTCTCTTAATGACACTATGGCTACCATGCATATCCCAGTGGTGATCATGACAAGAAGTACACCATGGAGTTCATTTGTTAATACTGCGTCGATGCCTAGTAGCACAGTGCCCCCAACTATACCTACATGTATGTATCAATCATGTGCACCTGTCGTACCTCAGCCTCATGTAGCTTCTACACCTCCGATTATTCCAAGAGCTTACAATCCACAATGGCATTATCCAAGCTCTCATACAAGTGGATCCATGCCATTTAATAATAACATGCCATATCAGGCACCCCCTATGCCTAGGGCCACGCCTGTAAACTTTGGACCACCGTCTGGTACACCACCATACGAAATATGGGACCCAAGAGCTGTGCGTATGCGAAGGCCAAGGCCAACTCTCATCTCACATGTGGTTCCAGGAGCACATACACCCATTATACCTGCTCAAATAGGAGATTTGGCAGCATTTGCTCAAACTATCGGTCGCTCTATTGTGGAAAACATGCGTAGTGCACCTGATAGAGAGCCTAGGAGCAAGGCAGTTCAAGTAGCTAAGCTCACACAGAAATTCAGTGGAGACGGAGATGCTAGAAAGCATATGGAAGTCTTTGAACATGTGTGCGATTCCTTGGAAGAGCACAATGAGCTACATAAGTGTAAGGCTTTGAGTTTGACCCTAAGCGGAAAGGCTGGAGATTGGTATAGAACCTTAAGAGTAGAAGAGAAAACGATCTACTTTAGTCTTAGGAGACTGTTCTTAAAAGAATACATACGAGAGGGAGTACTTTGGGGTGTAGCCTCTCAGCTCCCGAAAGCCGAACGAGCAGAAGGTGAATCCGTGAGAGACTTCATTAGTCGCCTAAAGAATTTGAATTCTCGATGCAATCCAAACGAGCGATTCAACAACAACCAATTGCTCAATAGATTCATTAGAGGACTACGACATGAAAGTATCTATAATGGCCTAGTCATTAGAGGTATCACTACTTGGGAAGCAGTCACCATGAATGCAATCCAATTGGAGGATAATTTAATGATTGCAGGAGAAAGAGTGTCTGCCGAGCCGAAGTCTAGTAGCTCACAAGCATCAGGGCATGAGCCAATGAAGATAAAGCCAATTGTGAAAGAGCAAACGATATCTGAGATGACTTTGGCAGATCTCACCAAGGCCATCCAAGAAAGCCTTAGGGGTAATCGTGCTCCACAAAACACTCATATGTATCCAAGAAGGGAGCAACAATGGTGCTCAATTTGCTTGGGCCCACATACTACGAGTGAATGCCCTACTTTCAGAGTAATGTTTAACGGGACTTGTAACGCGTGTGGTAGGTATGGCCATCAAGCGAAGGATTGCCTAATGCTTAAACGCATCATGGAAAATAGACCGCCTATAGCTTGGGCAGACTCACCTCGAGTTCCTGCATTGATGCCTACCCCACCCATGGAGAAACAGTTGCCATTATAGCACATGGTCCCTAGAACCCAAAATGTGGTCCAAACCACACCGTTGCCACCTCCAGGGCTAGGACCGCAACCCCCTCATCCAAGAGTTACACCTATGAACCAAATAGGTTGCGAGTCATCTAGTACTTATGTAGATTGCGAAGAGGACATAAACTCTAGTATCACCTATGGAGTCGACATGCTTGAGGAGTGTCCCATGTACTATATGGAAGACCATTGGGGACAAATCAAACCGGTATATCAAGCTACTGCGCTAGCAGCAAGAGGCCAAAACATTAATAGTTTTTCCAGGAGACCACCTCTTCAGTGCTACGAATGTGGTGGACCACATCGAGTAGCTGAGTGCCCCATTAGAATGCAAAAGAATGCTGCACTAATGCAAACAAGTCAAGGGAGTGCATTGGCAATGCCAATACTCACTTGTAATCGTTGTGGCATAGATCATTTGATCGCACAGTGTCCTAACAATCCAAACGCAGAGAAAATCACACCATTGAACATAATAGAGATTGTTGATGGGACACCACCAACTATAAACATAGCACCAGTGAATGCACTCACACGGTCGATGCTCCAAAATCAAAATTACATCCTCGAAGAGAGAGATGCTGCATCCATTGGTCGAGCGAGGAAGAAGAAAACACGAAGAAAGAAATCCCTTAATGCTTCTAGCTCAAAACCTAGTTCAAAGACTAACATAGGGACAGGAGAGGATCCCGTGTATATGAATGACCCTGAGGATGACTCAGATTCGATAGAGACCACGGAGACCAAAACTGTTACTACAAAGGAAAAAGCCAGTGAGGAGGATCACGAGAGGGAATTACGACGAACACCAAAAGAGTATTCAAAGTTAAACCACCCAGTTGCGAAACCCCAAGATAAGCCACGAGAGACAAAAAATGAGGATTGCAAGAGAAAGATTGGAACGTATCCAAACCCAACAGTGGAAATTGAACGAGTCCAACAACTGAGGGGTTTGGTGGAAGAAACTCAACGAAAATTAGAACCTGAACCCAAACACATCCAGATGTCGGACACAGTGTTTCCCACACAAGTTCAACCTCACAAGAACTACAGGCCGTTCGCTATACCCAGTATCATTCGAGAAGAGAGTGAGGGTAGGACATCTGAAAGTGGACACACACCTTTCCTACTAGAGAGAATGTTCAATGAGGGAATGCCCGACCCCCTTGAGGAAGTGGAGATTCCATCTTCACCATTCTCTTGTCAGGGTCCTACGTCCCACAAGATGCCATTAAATGTTGCCAAGCTGATGGATTTCATGTCCTCAGAAACACGTACGACTATCATATCTAAGTTATACGGAGATCCAGAATTATTCCTAGCACTGCGAGCGCTTCTCAATGGAGAATTATAGGTCGGATTACCACAGTTTGCACATATGAACAAACCAGACTCGGTGATGAATGATGAGGAACATTTAGCACCACCATCTGACCTAGCGGGACATGAATCTGTAATTGAAATACCTGTTAACAAGTTGGGGCAATACTTTGAAGGTGATGAATCTAATGCTACTCTACCAATCACTACTAAAGGATTAACTGTAAAGGGGGTCCTTGACGGTGGTGCGGGAGTCAGCATGGTGACAAAGAGTTGTTGGGAGTCTATGGGGCGACCTCACCTTGAAGCCACAAGCGTAGTGGTAAAAATGGCTAATGGATCTATTGTTACGCCTATTGGAATGCTGAAGGATCTCAGAATCAAGGTCTTGCGACACAAGGTAAGGCAGACTTTCATTGTTATGGATTTTTCCAAGCATCCTATGTCATTTGAGATGATCTTAGGGCGTCCATTCATGAGGGAAGCAAAAATGGTGCATGACTGGTCCAAAAACCACGTCTACTTACAGCTCCAAGACTCTGTCATTCGAGTTGATCTTTTAAGTGGTCGAACGCATCCTCTAGGAAATAAATTCATCATTGATAATCGATTAGACACAACAATTCACTCAGCTCCATTACAGTATTGTTACACGTGTAACGAAGACACGGATATTGGGGAGAACTCTCCTTATATGGATATCCTACCCGGAATGGCTGAGTCAGACAATGTTGATTGGGTGCACCTAGCGGCAACTATAGATACATGGGGAGCTAGAGGAAAAACCTGGGTAACACCAGATGGGGAAGAGATACCACACATTGCACCAGTAAACATGTTAGGTGTAGCGCATGTAACATCCGATGATAAGAAAGAGGCACACCTACCTGAGAGTGAAACCGATGATTCCTCAAAGGCTTCAGGCCAATACACATCATAAACGGAATCTCAGGGAGAAATGGATTCAGAACCTGAGGAAACATCAAGTGAACCAAGTATAGAAACTGAACACTCAAGGCCTAGTACGACCATCTATGGTAATTTATATGAGAGTGAAGAAGATACAAGCGAAGACCTATCAGGCGAGTCGAGTTCAAACATTTACCAAAATCAAAACCTTAACAAGAAACAAAGGTCATATAAGAGACGACGATATCGAGCAAATGTGAGAGCTAGGATAAACAAGGAAAGATCTACTGCAGAATGGCTTAGCTATCTAGGGGCATGTGATGCTCATCGAAAGCTAGTAGACAATTGGGGTGAACATCTCCAGAGTGTCATGTGGTGCAGCCCGCGACCCATTGACCTCGCTCAATTGGAGGTTACAGAGCCGAAATTGAGTCGAACTATAAGAAGATGTCAAAACCGAGAGTTAGCTCAACAACAAAAGGAGGCACAACTAAAAGAAAGGTCTCTGTCAAGACAAGAGCCTGCTGACTTACATACGGCTCCTGAACATTTTAAATCTTATACCACGGGGGAGCGAAAGGTTGTGTATGCCAAAGCCCAATGAATACCTACCAATGGAAGCAGTGGAGTCTATGATGGTCCATCGGTAGTTAAAGAGATAGAATTAGCAGAACCAGGTGAGGAGTCTAAACCAGTCTTTATTGCTCAAGAACTTACCGAAACTGAAGAGGCTGTACTTAAGGAGCTCCTCAAGGAATACAAGGATATATTTGCTTGGACATATCATGACATGAAGGGCGTTCCACCTTCTGTGGTGCAACATACAATTCCCATGATCAACACTGCTAAACCCGTCCAGCAACGACCCTATCCAATGAATCCTAAGTACGCCAAAATTGTACAAGAGGAGATTGAAAAACTTATCCAATGTGGATTCATATACCCTATTGAGCACTCAGAATGGGTTTCTCCAATAGTCATTGTGCCAAAAAAGAATGGGAAACTAAGAGTGTGCGTGGACCTCAAGAAAGTTAGTGCAGCCACTAGGAGAGATCATTATCCCTTGCCATATTCAGAACATGTGCTTGAAAGAGTTGCGGGCAAGGAAGATTATAGCTTTTTAGATGGGTACTCTGGTTACAATCAAATCACAATTGCATTAGTGGACCAAGCTAAAACTGCTTTTATCACAGTGTTTGGAGTGTTTGCATTTCGTGTTATGGCTTTTGGCTTATCAAATGCCCCTGCTACATTCCAACGATTAATAAACACTGCGTTTAAAGAATTTCTAAGGGAGTTTTGTGAAGCTTTCCTAGACGACCTTTTTGTTTATTCTTCTTGGGAGAAGCATTTGTTATATCTACGAAAAATATTTGAAAGGTGCAGATTTTATCGCATCTCATTGAACCCTTTCAAATGCCAATTTTGGGTTAAGCATGGAGTCATTCTAGGGCATATAGTGTCCAAGAACGGGATATCCACAGATGAGAGTAAGATTAAAGCCATTGCCGATTTGCCACCACCTACGAACTATAAAGGAGTTCAAAGATTTATGGGCCATGTTGGTTATTATCGAAGGTTTATTTTAAACTTTGCCGAGATAGCGCGTCCATTGTACAAGCTTCTTATCGAGTTTCACTGGACGGAAGAATGTCATCAATCTTATTAGTTATTAAAGAAGGCCCTAACAAGTGATCCAATCCTGCGAACACCTGATTGGAATGTACCTTTTCATGTGCATATTGATGCATCAAACTTTGCTATTGGGTGTGTTCTAACTCAACCAGGAGAACATAAATTGGACTACCCTATTAGCTTTGCAAGTTGCCAATTAAATGATGCCAAGATGAACTACACTACTACAGAGCGCGAAGGTCTAGCTATGATTTATGCAGTAAAGAAATTTCGCTATTACCTTCTTGCTACCAAGTTTGTGTTTTATGTTGATCATCAAGCATTGCTATATTTGGTAAACAAGCCGTGTTCCACAGGTCGAATTACACGATGGTTGTTAATTCTTCTTGAGTTTGACTTCACCGTTGTTGTGAGGCCTGGGAGGAAACATGTCATGGCGGATCATTTATCTCGTATCCCTAATGGCGAAGCTCCTACGGGGGTTGATGATGAATTGCCTGATACTCCTTTGTTCATTGTTGAGACAATGCCTGAATGGAGTGAAAAGATTGTTAACTTCTTAGTTAATGGTTTTCCACCCAAAGAGCTGCGAAAAGATATAGCTCGACAATTAATCAAGGAATGCGAACCCTATTGCTTACTGGCTGGAACTCTCTATAAGAGAGGAAAAGATTATGTTCTTAGACGCTGTGCCCGCGAGGATGAGTATTTATATATTCTACAAGAGGCACACATGGGCGTAGCTGGTGGTCACTTTTCAGGAAAGTTGACTGCCCGAAAGATCTTACAGTCAGGCTATTGGTGGCCCACTCTGTTTAAGGATGCATCACTTTTTGCAAAGGGATGTGATCAATGCCAATGCTTCAAGAAGCCACAAAGAAGGGATAGGATGCCTCTACATCCCATCAAGGTAACCCAACCATTTGAAAAGTGGGGCTTAGACTTTGTAGGACCGATTAGTCTGGCTGCACGTAACACGCAATCACGATATATCATTGTGGCTACCGACTATGTAACCAAATGGGCTGAAGTAAAAGCAACACGAAAGGCGGATGCAAAAACAACAGCTAAGTTTCTCTTTGAGAACATTATCACACGTTTTGGATGTCCCTTTGAACTTGTGAGTGACAATGGAACTCATTTTATAAATGAAGTAATAAAAGAACTCACATCAAACTTCATGATATCTCACCACAAGTCTACACCCTATTATCCCCAAGAAAATGACCAAGCTGAGAGTACCAACAAAACTCTCATCTCCATTTTGACAAAGAAAGTTGAGGCTAATCGCACTGATTGGGACCTAAAGCTTACATCAGCTTTATGGGCTTATCGTACTGTGTATAAAGTTGCTATTAATTGCACACCGTTTAAGATGGTGTATGGCCAAGAAGCAGTTATGCCATGGGAGTTTGTCATTCCTAGTCTTCGAGTAGCTTCTCAAGAAGGTTGGGATGGTAACCCCTTAGTGGAGTGATTATATATCCTGGAAAGGCTAGATGAAGAAAGGCAATTAGCTGTGCGAAATGCTCTAGTGGAGAAGGATAGGAGAAAGAAGTGGTTTGATAGCCATTTAAAGGATAAAGACATCAAGGCTGGTGATAAAGTTCTTATGTACGGGGTACGTAATGAAAAGAAGAAATTGAAATACGCTGGTAAGGGACCATATCGAGTGTGTGAAATTACCCCGCAAGGTACCATTCATGTGGAGACTCTAGATGGAGTTGAAACCATTGGATTACTTAATGGGAGTAAATTCAAAAGATATTATGATCCTCTAAGCCAGGAAGAGTTGCAAGCTATCCATCAAAAGAAGGCTGCCAAGGAACAAGCAGAGCTTAGAAAAATCCAAGCAAGAGTTGAGGCTCGAGAACGACAACAACGTCTTAGACGCCAACGAGAGGCTAATCTAGGAATCACGCAAGCATTTTTCGAGGACATAGATGATGAGTCATTAGAATCTGAGCCACCGCTACGATACCCAATTGAGCTAAATAGCCTCTATGGGAAAGTACTATACAATGCCTTATTAGATACGGGAGCTAAACACAATTTGTTATCCTATGGAGTTTGGCGTCAATTAGGGAAACCGACCCTATCCCCGAGTACGATGCAAGTCAAGGGCATTAATAAAAAGAAAACTGCTATTCTTGGAGTCCTTCAGACCCCTGTTGTCTATGACAATGGAAGCATAGTGTAGAGGTTTCTAGTCATGCCCGCGAGAGCTATGGAAGGCAACATAAACCTGGGACGCACGTGGATGTTGGCAACCAAATGCACTATTGATTGGGATATTGGTAGTGTCACGACGCGACCACCGACTCTTACCCCTATCATTCAAGCAAAGTCACCTACGTTGCAAACTCTAGCAAAGTTGAAGGATAGCCAACATTCACAAGCCAAGGTGGTTAACTCGTCTTTGCCGGCTACCCATGAACCTAGCACTTCAACACTTGTAGTTGTAGCAAGCAGTAATATTGCAAGTACTCAACCTGCACGACCTAAGAGTACATATGAATGGGTCCCCAAGGCCTTACTTCCAACTACCTCAACCCTCCCATCCATTTCAAGAAAAAATTTCCATGGAGAACCAAGAGCGCGCTCTAGGAGATTCAAGAACAAATCACGATGGATTCCAAAACGACTATTAGAAGCCCAAGGCTACTATGATGGAAATGAGAAAATTTGGGTACCTAAACGTAAAATGTGTCCTTCCCTATCAACAACAAACCCATATGAGTCAAACAGTGTAACGCTAAAGCCAATGGCAGACCGTGGGAAGGGAAAGATCACAGAATGCTACACACCTAGTCCAGAGCTAGTTTGGGCTCCAAGGCAAAACCAATTTATTCCACCTAGCTCATGAAGGGGGGAGTTCCATGAAGCTTCTAGCTCCTCATGTAATTCATCCATAGAGGTAAAAGCTTCTACACAGCCTCCATCTATAGTAGTGGACCTCCATGAAGCTACAAAAGAATCCACACCTCCCAGTGTTCAAGAATCACCTGATGAACCACTTCAAGTTCGATCCTGGGAGAGTACCTTACCACCCTTGCAACTTGACGAGGCACCTAGGGTAATAGAAAACTACTGGCAAAAATCCTCACCTATTACCAACTGGAACGATTGGTTTCAAAGGGTGACGAGCTCATTTCAAACGGTATGATCTACCCAAGGAAGGGGGGAGTGTTTGCTGACAATCATCACTCACTTACTTTCCTCTCAACCTTTCTCCCTGACCTCTTAATCTCCAATCTTAGGGAATGTATATATAAAGCCTTATACTCACAAAAACAAGATAAAAAAGTAAAAGAGCAAGAGCCATAACACAAAATCATAAAAACAAATTATGCACAAGAACACGACCCTTGTAATATTTGCACTCTAACCATCATCTATTTGCGTGTACAGATATGGCTAGTACGCTAGAGTCATCCACTCCTGCCTTGGGTGAGAGGTACCCTCGTTACTTTTCACAAATATTTCACATGGTCTTTCCAGTGCTTGCATGTGAATGGGATTTGATAGGTACGCTAGCATGTGAGAGGAATTTTGAGGAGTTAGAATGGCTGATACGTCTCTTGACCACGTCTGATCCATACTTAGTAGAGAGCGTTTCTCCCATTGCACAAGCCTACCCTTTTGACCAAGATGACTATAGGCGTCTAGTGACCTTCTTAGTTAACATGGGCACCTATGATGAAGAAGAAAATTTACAGGACTACACGGATGGCACATATGGTCTCATGGATGATGACTTTGTTTATCTCGACGACGAGGATAGGGGTTTAGCCTTAGGGTTTCCCCCCAACCTCTACACTATCCTATTCCCTTGACTCTCTAGGGGGAGTGCAAATAATTAGGTTAGGGTTCCTTATGTTTTTTGTTGTGTTCAATAAGTGTTGGTACCTTTTCCCACTAATGTGCCTCCTGGAGGTATTCCTTTTGTTTCCTAGTGTGTACAGGAGAGTGTTGCTATTGATAGGATTTGGACCTTCATGGAATCTTTATCTTGACTCACTCTTCAAATCAAGCACGAAATCGACACAAACAGGTGTTTCTTGTCCATTACCATTGCCCCTTATCTTTTTTGCATCTATGATTGTCTGCTTTAATTGTGATTGGTAGCCTAATATTCACCGCATTTGCTTAGTATCAAACATTTAATTCAATGTAATTTTTTGTCATAATCACTTGTCTAGGTTTAAAAATCAAGCAGTCCGACTAAGCTAGTTTGACCAAGTTAGGTGTTAGAGATCTTCTCTTAATACCATGGGGAATGCCTTCCTAATAATTAATGGTTACTTAGGTTCTTAATCCGATTTAGGCAGCATTGTGTGAAATGTACTAGGGCTTTCTAGTGGGCTTGACCCTATTGAGCTTTAGCTTAAGTATTATAAAGGGATTTTACTAGTGTGATGAGCCTGGGGAGGTGTATCAGTGTTATATGACACCCCAAAGTTACTAAATTAAAATGATGAAAATGAACAAACAAAAAATCAAAGTGCCACATTGTAAAATCTTAAGCTGGAAGAGAAATCTCAGCTTGATTGGGTACTTCACTCACATGTATCGCCTATGGTACTAGAGCCCTAGAGGTTCCCAGTATGGGCGCTTTTTCTTGAAAAGCAAAAAACCCAAGGCATACAAAATAAGCACACACATCAAAATTGAATCACTGTGAAAAGAATTTGGGGGGTCAAAGAAAAAGTAATCAGTCAGGCGATGATTTCATGAGAAATTCCTTTTATGGTAGCTTAACTACAAGGTCTTCTAGATATAGCCTCTAGTCAGCCCTCGAACATGAATACTTGGCTCTCGCGATTAAACAACTTAATTGACCACAGAAAATTAAGAAGCTTACCCATGGTATTAATATTCGATCTCTAGTGCCTTTCGACCGTCAAATTAGCGACCCCAGACTTGTTTAATTTTTTACCTTTATATCTGTTTATGCATTTGATTACATTGCAATTTAATGTTCATTGCTGACAAATTGTTTGAAATTCTTTTACCAATCAATTTGTCTATCTAAAACTACATATGCTTTTTAATCACTCATGAGAATGCAATTACTGTGCCAATGTTGTTTGATTTTGCAGTGACTGAAGAAGGCTAAGGACATTCATCTCAAATGCTCTTCCACCTCGACGAACAAGCTTCAACTCAATAGCTTCCGAGGACGGATCTACATCAGGAAGGGGGGCATGTTAACCCTCACGGCTCACGAACACCCCATCACCTACGACGGACGTGTATTATGTATTTGGTAGAGTCAGGTACCGGGCTTGTCGGACCAATAGGAAAAGGGTAAGAGTGATCGCCGATGAGAGGCGCACTCTAACTGGGACATTCAAGGGATTAGTTGGCTAAGCATGGGCGCCCAAGTGTGAATGGGGTGAGCTCATATAAAAACCAACTAAACCTAAAATTCACTTATTCTCTCATTTGTGCAATAGAAGAGTGCTCTTGCTCCATGTCCATCTCCATCTTCTTCTTCTTCACCTCCTTGTGTGTGTGTGTGTGTGTGTGTGTGTGTGTGTGTGTGTGTGTGTGTGTGTGTGTGAGAGAGAGAGAGAGAGAGAGAGAGAGAGAGAGAGAGAGTGCGATCGAGCATTGCGGCGGCACAACGGTGGTGAAGCGGTTGAGCGCGACGTAGCGGCGTCTCCTTCTTCTTCGCGGCGAGGAATCCTCCACGGCAGGAGCATAGAGCGGTGAGTGACACACCATTGCCCTCTTTTGAGCTTACTAGTTAAGCTAGTTGTGTGCTTGGAGCCGTCTGTGGCTCGCACACAGTGTTAGGCAAGGCCCTTGCTTCGACAGTGCGGCAAGGAGCGCACAGTGGGTTGGGGATCTTTCACTTGGTATCAGAGCATGGGTTAATTAAGGTCTTGGACGTAGAGGGAAAACATTAAGGTATTAGGGGAAATTGTGTTTTGACAAAAGAAATTAAAAATGTGTTAATTGACATGAGAGAGAGAAAGAGAAAGAGAAGAAATTTGTCACAATCTTTGCAGGAAGAAGTCCATCAGGCGTTCTGTAAGTTTATGATTTTTATTCCAGCATGCACATCCTGGAATTACACAGTTCGGAAGAATGTGATGAAGCTTTTGGACTACATGTTTTCCCTATCCTGGAATTACACAGTTCGGAAGAATGTGATGAAGCTTTTGGACTACATGTTTTCCCTACCCACTTGGGGGATTAGTTGGGGAGGGTCTAATGGGGTCTTCCTCATAGATGTGGGAGAATTGAAAGGTTTTGCATTAAATCTCAAAAGACTCAATTGGACTGAGTTGAAGTATACTTTTTCAAAGGAATAGAGAATCCAAATGAAACCTTGGCAATAGATGGTATTCTAGTGTCACAAAACCAATGGGTATTTGACCAAGTAACTACCATAGTCTACCTAGAAAAAAATAGGCCCATGGATGTAGGTCCTAGCTTTAGAGGGCCAAGGGATGTTGTATTTTGTTATCATGTATCCAATCCACCCATGGTGCATAGGCTTTTAATATAGGAGTGGTGATGTCCTTGTACATATTAGTTTTCTTGTATCAGTCATCGTATATACCATGAGTTTTCCTGGAATACTATTTTTCATGTTTATTGGAGTAAAGACTAGTGGATTTATTGTTTGATCATTGCAATGTGAATGGAGTGCTAAATGTTTTGAAATAGAAATAAAGTAGGAGAAAATTTAAATAACACTAAACTCCCTAAATTAGTCCCAATGTAACCCTCGCATAAATAGCCTCTACACTGTTACACAAACGTAGATTTGGACTTGGATCCTCAATTTTCCAATTAAGGGAGTAATTGAGACATCTTGTCCCTTGAAAGCTCCATCAGCTTTCAATGCATCTCGCATCTCGTGGGCTTGTATGCCTAGCTTGGTGGCCAACTCCGTGGATATTAAGTTGTGAGTTGAACCAAGGTCAAACAAAATAAAGGCATCATGCTCTCGCACCTTTCCCCAAGCATAGGAAAGGAGAAATCCTTGGCAATGATCATCCTCTTTTGGAGCTTCAACCGTAGAGGCTCTAGGCGGCTCATTGCGCACATTTCTTTGGGGGCAAGCACGACAGGCATTTCCTTGCTCCCTGTAATTGAGGCACCGGTTATCTTTGCGATAACACTCTAGCTCCTTGAGAGAAAGTTGATTCTTGCCTTTGTAGACTCCTTTCTCCTTAGCTTGAGTGTTGCTGGTAGAGTTTCCTTTGGAAGAATTTTGAGGCATTATCTTCCCTCTAGGTTCATTTCACTCTTTAATTTCCACGGGCTTAGAATTACTCTTAGCCCCTTATTGGAAATTGATTCACGAGGAGATCACATTATTGTGTATAACTGCAGAGATGGTCCTAGGCTATTGAGAGTTGACATACTCGGTCATACCTTCAGAGAGCCTATCACAAACCTGATGTTTTTGTTTTGCAAAATCTATCTTTTTGTAGACAGTGGCTTTGAGATGTAAATCCCAAAAATTGTCCACATACTTGTGGATAGACTCGTAGGAAGACAGCTTCAAGCCTCGCCATTTGGTGATAAATTTGTCTTTGGCATTGCTTGCAAGAAACTGTTTCATTATGGAAGATCTTAGGGTTTTCCATGCTTTTGGAGATTTTTCATTCACTCGTAGGATAGCCCACCATATCCTGGCAGACCTTTGAAAATGCATAGCTGCATGTCATAGCTTGGAGGACTCTGTGAAGCCCTCAAATTGTTGGATAAAGGCCAAGACTTTGTTTGTGGCACCAACGGTGCCATCATAGGTGAGAAAAGAGAAATTATTTCCTCCCTTCTTGAACTTCTTGAGCTTGTTGGACCTTTTCCAAGCAGCATAGGATTTTTGATGGCCTTTGTGGGACGCGTGTATCTTATTGCAGTTTTAGCAAGAACCACGATTAAATTGTCAATCCATGGGATGAAGCTGACTCGACTAGTGCATAGAGGCTACAAGAGGGTGTCATCTCTCGAAAAACAACTAACAACTCGCATCTAACTCAAGCTACACTCAAGTGACGGAAATCACTAAAAGCCAATCGCTCATCGGCAAACAATTCACATCCGTTGCAGCATCAAAGGACATCCAAACATAACAAAACTTCTAGGACATGTTTATAAGGCCTAAGCACACATACTTATGGTCTCAAATCCCACTTTAGGTCGTGCCAAAATCACGATTATTAACAGCAGTGGATTTTTGACCTAGTCGTTTTCGACTCGAAATGCATCTAAATGCTTAGCAATGATGCCCCAATACCCTGTCTATGCTTAGTTTTTGATTTGAAAGTGTAAATTTCTAGTTATGATGAAATTAGGCAGCGGGTCGGCGATGCCAAAAGCTACGAATTACTGTGATGTGCTTACATCAATGCGTAGTGCTCTTACCTGTGGTTGCAACAAACACGGCTGCAATGTGACAATCGGGGAGGGAGTAGGAAGCGCGAGAAGGAGAGAAGTGAGCGTCGTTAGCTCACGTTGTGTATTTCATTATCCAAAACTTAATAATAACTTACAAAAATTGGCTTTTATACGTTAGCCAAGGTTTTTGGTGGTCAAAACTAATAATGTGGGAGTTCTACCAAAGATGGGTAATGATAGGTTTATACAATCTGGAAGCTTGTAGCCCCGGCTCATCAATTACAAGGTTTATCCGAAAAAATAGGAGTTACAATATTCCCGATTGATCAAAATAATAAGTGTTTTCACAATGAGAACTCCAAAAAATGGTATCCGTGTCAGCTTGCTGCTAACATTTTCTCCCTCTTCGCCTGTGTCGTCCCTTGACACAGCCTTATGGGCTGAAGTAGTCTTCGGGCTGACGGCTGGCGAGGTGGTTTTAAAGCGTTGTTAGAGCCTTTTGATATCTGATTTTTCTTTCCTTATATGGCACTTGCAAGAACTGCATAGTTACTCTGTTTTTCAGCTCCACTGCTGAGTAGCCTATAAACCTTGAGGTCAGGTTGTTGATCACTGGTGCAAATATCTTTGTTCGCCACGTGAAGAATCTTGTGTAGAACGCTTCCTCGAATGCCATCATATTGTGAGAAGTAGAAACATGCACCTGGCGTAGAAGCCATAAAGGACTTCTTCGGAAGGTTGGCCATTGAGATCATAGCACAACCCTTTGTTACCCTCGAGGGATGACATCCAAGGGGAGCCTGCTTGCTCTGGCTCATTGAACACTTCGATGCAGGTGAGAAGCATTCGACAGATTTTGTATAACATAGCACATGACAAATCTGGTAGACTTTTAAAGAATGACATGGCGCCCTTTAGGGTTTTCACCATGTATTCTTCAGTCGGCTATCCCTCTTCTGAAGCAGGCAACCTGGGGTAATTTAGCCAAGTTGGCCGCTTCTTTAGTAGTGCCTCATGTGCTACCCAGGTCCTTACTCTTGGTACAGGACAGAAGGTAGGATCCTTTTGCAGGGCCGCAAGTGCTCTTGTGAACATAATCAAGTACCTGGGATTCTTGTTCAACTAGCTCAACTCCACTTTGGGTGGTCTTTATCTGCGCCCTCGACTTGCATGTCGGTGTAAAGCCTTTCTTTTACTTGCACCAACTCAACTTTAATCAGAGGGTAGGGCAGGGATTGTTGGTGCCATTGCGTATTTATTTGATTGGGAGTCATGAGTTGTGTGACATTGACGGAATGAAGTACTCTCAGCTCCTAATCCATTGTTGCCTTCGACTGCTCATGTACCTCTTGTATAATCTTTTCTTTCAGTGCATCTTGTTTAGCCTTTGAGAGCTGGACCATGGGCATTGTATCTGCTTTTGTAACTGGTACTTGAAACTCCTTCTTGCCACTTAGCTCTACTGTTGGCTATGTATTCATGTCAACGAATGAGACTGAGGGGATTTCTATCTGAGGTTTCTCTGAAGTGCCTACCTCTTCTTGCATTTCTGTCCTTCCCTCTCTCAGTAGCTGGTTGACTTGTTTGAGTTCAGCTATCTCCTTCAATAGCTCGTCTTCTCTTTGCACTCGCATTAAGCGCTGAGACTGCTCTAATTTCAGTTCCAGCTCAAGGTCTTTATTTTTCTTTTCTAACGCCTTGTAGACATCGTCTGTTCCCTTGATCGAGCGACGGCTTGATTTTCTCGTATTTGCCGCAAGAATAGCACTTGATCATTGATTCATTGTTCTGAGTACTGTAGGGAAGCATTGGCCACATCTAATTGTACCTGGATCTATTGAGCTGATAGGGTTGTAGTTAGAAGTTCATTTGTAACTTCTGTCAGCTGACCATCCTTTGCTTTGCATGTATCTGATAGTTTTGTGAGCAACTCACCCAGTTCTGCCATTTCTTTCTGTTCCTTATCTCTTGCGAGCTGATGTTGTTTAGCTTCCGCTCTTAACTCCTGCACTTGCCTCTGTAGATCGGTGATGACATTGAGTCTATCGTCCAGCTCCCCTTGGAGTGCGTCAATCACCATCTCTAACCCTTTGGCCCTTGTGCTATGGCAAGTGCGGCTGAGCGAAGTCTTTCTGTCATCTCCTGCATTTGCTTAGCATATTTGTTAACTTGAAGGATGAATTCATCATTCGATTGCCAATTTGCTTTGTGTTAGTTGTCTTGATTTTTTTGCAGATTCTTTTACCTCTGGCTGCGTCATGGCTATTGGTTGCTGTTGTTGCCCTTGTGACTGCTGATCTTTTTCCGTTGAGGTAGAGGGTGGTATCTCAGCCTTATCTTGCTGTGTTGAGGTAGAGGGTGTTTCCTCGACCTCTTGTTCTCTTGTGTGCTTAAATTTACAGTGTCCTCTTTTGGTGTAGGACTGGCTACCATTTTTGTCTCCGCCTCTTTCTCTATTTGCTGCTCTTGAGTAGAGACAACTGCTTGTTGTGCTATTTTTGCTGCTTCTTGCTGTTCAGATTCTTGTGTAGATTCAACTGTTTTTTCATGTTCAGGCTCTTGTGTAGATTCAGCTGTTTTGTCCTGTTCAGGGTCTTATGTAGATTCAATTGTTTTGTCCTGTTCAGGTTCTTTTGTTGGCTCATTTGTTGTGGTTCTAACTGCCGGTGATGGTGGTGGGCTCGGCATTGGGTGATCCTGGTGTTTGGAAACAGAAGAAGAGATGCAGGGAGACACATCACATTGAGTATGTTGTTCTTCTCCTTGTGCAGTTGTTTTCTCTGCTTGCTCTTGATGTTCTACCTCCTCTTTCGCTTTTCTTGCCGCTTCTTGGGCTTCCTTTAGCTTCAAAGCTTCTGCTTCTTGGTACATTTTTTCCAAGGATTCCGTGTGATCTTCAAACTGCTTCCTGGTGTGATGCTTGGTTTTAGGACCTTTAAGCCCAATAGGCACCCACTTTTCCACTCTTTTGGGTCCTTTCCTTGTGCTTGGCGGCTGCGTTGGTATGAGTGTTTCTCTATTTCAAACTGGGCTTGCTTTTGAACAGGCTCTTCTTAGTGTGCTGCCACGGATTTTCTCTTCATTTCCTCCCGTCGTGTTCTTTTTTCTTCATTATCTGAGCTATCACTGTTGTGCCATTGCGGTGAGCTCTCAGCCGATTCTTCATCAGACTTGTAGGATCTCTTGGCAGATCTTGTAGCTCGAGGAGAAGGTTGAGATGACACTATCCAAGTGTTTTGATCTGGGGCCGGTGGTAGGTTGTCGGCCATGCTGATGGCATGGTATGCAATTCTTGTCAACACCTCTGGTGCACCCAGGTATGTGATCTTTCCTTCTTTCTTTATTCCTTTCAAAGTGGTCAAGGCATATTGAGCATGGTCATTCATTTGCCTGGTTGTTGACTTGAGGACTTGCATGAAGGTGGTGGCAACCGCATGGTTTGGTGTTGTATACCTTGGCGACCTCTTAGCAAGGAAATGGAAGTGTTGGTGGTATAATCTGGCTGGCTCTTCAACCTGTTTATGAATAAGGTCTACAAAGGTGGCCGCGGCGGTTTCTTTTGTGAAAGTTCCGGCAGTCTTCCTATCCCTTGCCCTCATTGTCGTTCCTTCTGTGGGCAGTCTGAGTGCTTCTGCCACTATTTCCTTGGTGATCACACATCAAATTTGTTCCCTTGTGGGTCAAAAATCTGCGCAGTTCCATCTTCCTTGATCGTGGACAAAAGCTCGTAAGATTTTTGGAAGTCCAATCTGTATGGCTCTTGTTCATAAAAATCTCTGAGTCCTAGCCGTTGGTTGGCTTCTTTGGTTTCGGGCTTTGCGGCGACATCAAACACTTCTTTTGGTAGGAGTTGCAACTCTACCTGATGTCCCTCCTCGCTCTTGAATCTGCTAGTGAACACTGTGGTGTGATGCTCTTCAAGCTATTCTTTTGAAAGATAGGTTGCCTTAGCGGTTTTGACTTAATCTGGGTCCAGTTGGTATGCTGGTAGTTCTTGCAACTTTTCATTCTGGTTGAGCTTCTTCTTGGCCCTCTCTGCTGCTTGCATGGATCTTGTGTTGTGAATAGAGTGTCAAAGTTAGCAGATTTGACAGATTTTTCTCCATAATGTCCTTTAGTATGAAATGTTGACAATTTTGGTCCAATTTGCTTCAAACCAATTTTCGAACAAGCATAGATGCATAAAAACATGCAAGGAACAAAATTGTAAAGTCCAAACAAAAATTTGCAACCGAAGTAAATAATCACGATTATTTACAACTGAGTAATTTCTCCAACTTTTTGCAAACTTTGGCATCACAGGCTTGAAGTATATACCAAATACATGCTCTGAGTGAAATATGGGCTCATTTGGATGCGCAGGGTGAAAATGGTACCAGATTTTGGCTTTAGGTCTCTGAAACAGTAGATATAAAGGAAATTTAAGATTTCGAGCTCCAAATTGGTTCAAAATTGGCTAGTGGGCTTAACACATCATGTACTTTGGATGTATGATGGAAAAATAACAAAATTCCCCCATTTTGGCTAGAAAGTAAATAATCGTGATTATTAACTTTTCTACCAAAATCATCATTTTTTGGTACAACTTGGTTCTAGGCATTGTACAGGCCCTGTGTATGTGATATGAGGTGATTTGGATCAAGAATTGTGGTCCATAACTCAAAAATTGACTTGCAAAGACTTCTTTGCGTTTTTTGACAATTTTCCAAGTTATAGGTGCTCATCTTGGCTCATACGTGATTTTTGGCATGATACGTGTTCACATGATAGGTGAGGTGATGGTACAATTTTCAAGCAAAAATAGTGCAAAAGTAAATAATCGTGATTATTTATAGCCGTCACAATTTTCTTGCAAAACTTAAAATTTTTGACCTAAACACATTCTATACACCTAAAACAAGTGCTAAATTGAATTTGATCAAGTTTGGTCTTGTCGACATCACTTTGTGCTTTGTCAACTCTGAAATCACCGATTTCTGTGACTACACTGCGTGTTGAGTTGGTTTGTTATTTGTGAGGCTTTGGACTTGTCCGCAACATAGTCGTGAAGCAACTCATCCAATTCTGGCTCATTTGGAGTCAGTTTGACCTCGTATGCCGAATTTGACGCTTTGTAGCCTTTGAGCTGTTTTCTGCTTTTTGAGGGCTTTGCTTGATTGATTTCACGAAACCAATCATATACTTTGTATATAAACCTCGTAGGCGAGCTGTCTATGGAGTCAGAACCAAATTCTGACATCCGCCAAAAACCTAGCTTTTCTAAGGGGACCCCCTCGACCCCTGCCGAATGGTCAACTGATGATATAGAAAGGATCTATTATGTTAGAGCATGCTACAATTCAAATCCCGTCTGATTTGGTCGAGCTGACAGACCGCTATGGTCAGTTTTTGGTCGTAGGTCTTCGTGCACTGCTCGGATTCTAGGGTTTTTTCTAGGGGTTCAGACTAGCTACCGGCCGTACAAAATGGATCATTGATGAGTAAAGAACTTACCCTTGATGTCTTGTGAGAGACGGCGCTGAAAACGAGCAACTGTAGACTCCGAAAAGTACGCACGAAAGAGGTCAAAAAGCTCTCTCTACAAAGGTAACAAGTGGAAATGAGGTGGTTTTAGCCTACCTGGGATATTTATACCCGAACGTCCCGAACGATTTTCCCCCGGATTCCCCCATTAGTCCTACTGCGCCGTGAAATCTATCTTAGACTCAAAAATTTCCCCGATCAGATTCCTGTAGTTCATTCTGCAAGAGTTTTGCAAAAGTAGGTATGGCCGCTTAATTTAGGCTTCCCACTTTCATCTTCCGATTTCATTGAGAATTTTTGTGCTTGTCCACTCTGTCCTTTTGATCACCATCATGTTCTCCGTTTTTTATCCGAGCATCTTTGCTATTTATTATTAATTTTTGACTTGTTTACTGAAAAAACAAAGAAAATAACAAAATGTGCTAAAAAGGCAAGGAGAAAATCCAATAATTAATAAAATCCATTGCAAAACACAGCTTTATTGTTTTTTGTTGGATTTCTTCCTTTTTAAGTCTCATTATCCAGAAAAAGATGAAAAATAATAAAAAAGGACTATTTTTTGATGTTAGACAAAGGGGAACTAGAACGTAGGAGTCCACCACCCAACCACCCACTATATAGCATGGCCCCTGGCCCTTTGCCCTAGTTGGACTCCCTTTCCACACTCCCTAGCCTGGCCTTGCCCTTGTCTAGTCCGGCCTTGTGGGTGTCCTGACATTACTCCCCCCTTAAAAAGAGTTGTCGTCCTCGAAAACAAAAGTGGGAAACTTCTTCTTAAGAACACTAATGTTTTCCCAAGTGGCACCCTCCTCAGGTCGGTCTTTCCACTTGATTAAGGCTTGTTGACATACATGATGACGTGTACGGTAGGAGGTTCAATGAAATCAACCAAAATCTGTTGGTCAATGACATTGTTGTCCCCATGTAACCGCTTACATAAACGGCTTACATGAAACACCCGATGAATACGAGAATGTGTAGGTAGCAATACTTTGTAGGCACGATCACCTACTCACTTGAGTATTTTGAAAGGCCCACAATATCGGGGAGATAATTTAGTTGTTGGCCCAGTTTTCAGACTTTCTGAATGTTCTGGCACACGTAAAAATACTTCCTCCCCTTCCTCGAAGGTAACCTGCCGACGTTTCTCATCAGCATACTTCTTATACCGATCCTGTGCTTGTCGAACATTCTGACAAGCGAGTTTCAGCATCCATGTGGTCTTGAAGAAAATCCTTAACCTATTGGAGCTTTTCGGTTGCCAACCCCACCGTAACAGGTGACCTAGGTTGAAACCCATACATGAGCATGAAAGGACTAAATCCAATTGTTACATGCTTAGCACTGTTGTAGGCAAACTCGAGAATAGATAAGTAGTCTTCCCAGTCTGACTGTTTTTTGCTGACGTATGCTCTTACCATATCCTCTAGCACCTGGTTAACTCGTTTAGTCTGACCATCTGTTTCTGGATGATCGGCTGTACTGAGGTTCAGTTGTGTACACGATCGTTTAAACACAACCCTCCAAAACTGATTGTTAAACTTGGGATCAGGGTCACTGACAATGTTACTTGGCAAACCATACAAATTGTATAAGTTGTCCACAAATAACTTGGCTAGTTTTGGTGTCTTAACCGTTGATTTGGTTGGAATAAACTTACATAGTTTAGTCAACTGGTCTACGACCACCCATACTGAGTCATGACCTCGTACAGTGGTTGGTAAACCCACAATAAAGTCCATAGAGATGCTTTCCCATTTTCCAAAGGATGTAAGAGTCCTCCTGCTTTCAGGCGCTCTGCTTTGTTAACTTGACATTTTTGGCAATGCAAGACATAAGCTTGAACAAAGCCATGTATACCTGGCCAGTAAAACTATCGTCGTACGAGAGCATAAGTTTTTCTAATACCCGTGTGCCCTACACTTGGACTATCATGACATTCATAAAGAATTTGGCGCCGAATGTCTGTGTCCGTCAGTACACAAACTCTCCCCTTATAGAGTAGGTACCCATTGTCGATGGTGAAATGCTTCCATCACTGTAGTTCATCACTCGATAGAGGAGAACTAAGTGTGGAGGTTAACGTTACACTACCATCATTGGAGTGAGAAGGATCCCTCATTTGAACATGGCTCCACACTTTGGAATATGTGTCATCATGCTCATATTTGTCTTTGAGAGAATCCAAAAATTCACTACGAAATTCCGTGAACAAGAGAGAATTGATCTTCGACATACGACTTAGAGCATCAGCCACCACATTGTATCGACCTTTACGATACCTAAGCTTGGCGTCATATTCCTGAAGAATCTTGGCCCACCTGGCTTTTCGACCCTTTAAATCCGTTTGTTGTGTAAACCATTTGATGCTTTCATGGTCAAACAACATTTCAAACTGAGCACCATACATATAATGTCGCCATGTTTTTAAGGCAGGCACTATTGCATAGAGTTCGCACTCATAAGTAGAGTAGTTCTGATGAGCTGCATTAAGCTTCTTGCTTTCAAATGCAATTGGCCGTCTGTCTGGTAACAAGATTGCTCCAATAGCACGATCACTGGCATCCATTTCCAAAACGAATGGTTTCAAAGGATCTACAATAGCTAGTATGGGAGCTGTAGCTAATGCATCCTTGAGCGTATCGAAACTGTGCTATTGAGCGAATCCCCACTGAAAAGCTTTGCCTTTGCCTTTTAGTTGATCTGTCATGGGAACAACAATATTATTAGCATAGTTTTTAACGAACCTTCGATAAAAACCTACAAATCCCAAAAAAATCTGTAACTCTTTCAGATTTTTAGGAGAAGGCCATTTCTGGATGGTATCCAATTTGGATTGATCCATATATAACCCATTAGCTGAAATAACATGCCCTAGATAGTGAATTTCTTTTTTCAAAAAATCACACTTAGATTCCTTGGCATATAATTTGTTTATTTGTAACAACTTGAACACCTGCCTGAGATGTTGTAAATGTTCTTCTTTAAAAGCACTGTAGACTAGAATGTCATCGAGGAAAACGATGACAAATTTGCCCAACTACGGCTTCAAGACACTATCCATAAGTGTCATGAATGTTGCAGGTGCATTGGTTAACCCAAAGGGCATCACCAAGAACTCGTAGTGTCCAAACCGTGTTCGGAATGCAGTTTTGGGTATATCAGCAAGTCGAATACGGACTTGGTGATATCCTGACCGCAAGTCTATTTTTGTAAAAATATGAGCATGAGTGAGTTTATCAAACAACTCATCTACTCGGGGCAATGGGTATTTTTCCTTAATCGTAACTGCATTTAAGCCACGGTAGTCCACGCACATGCGCATACTGTCGTCTTTTTTCTTCACTAATAGGATAGGAGAGGCCCATGGTGAAGAACTGGGTTGTGTATACCCTCTGCTAAGGTAATCAGCAAGCTGACGTTCCACCTCAGCAGCTTCCAAATAACTCATACGGTAGGGCAGTTTACTGACAGCTTTACAGCCTGCAGCCACCTCGATGCTATGTTGCACCGATTGCGTCAGCGGTAATCCTGGTGGAAAATCATTACGAAAAACATCTTGAAATTCCTTTAATAATTTTTGTAACTCACTAGCAACGTTTTCTTGTTTAGAATTAGCCATTGGTGGAAGAGATGAGAGAGAAGCATGCGGCGTTGAGGAATGTTCAACTGATTCAATGCTAGAAAGAAAATGAGACAGTGAGTAACACAAGAAACTTGATCTATTTCATTATCAGAAACGAGTTGCATAAGCTCAGTGGTACAAATTAATGGTGATGAAGGTACATCCTTCTCTCCTAACAACAACACGTGGGCACCATAGGACAAACATCAAGCTATTGTGCTCATAGCTACGCTTCAATGATGGTCCTAAGCTATGGAACCACTCCCTACCAAGAACCACGTTTGCCCTTTCCATGTTCATAACCTGAAAATCCAAGCATGTGGAGTAACCTTGTACTTCCAATGGAACATCTCGGCATTGAGTATCCAGATTTTGGTATCATGTCCATTCATCATTGCTGCCTTGTAGCAGTGGGTACTCGGAGTTTGAGGCAATTTGAGTTTTTTCACCAATCCACAATTGATGAAATTGTGAGTAGCACCGTCATCTACCAAGATGTGCACCTTGTGGCCTTGCAGAGATCCGTGCATACGTACTAACTCATGTGGTCCAAAGGTTTGTTGCCACATGGAAGCTGTGAGACAGCATTCATGTACCACCTTTGTGTGTGTTACTTCCACTGTAGAGAATCGTGAGGAAGACTCAAGAGGTAGCAGTTGCACCGTGTGCACTGCTTTTTCCTTGCCATGAGCAGCAGATTTCCCCTTGGGACAATCCTTTTTGCCATGACCGCTTCCTAAACATTGAAAACATAATTTCTCTTTCTGAGCTTTATCAAATTCCTTAGGAGAGAGAGGACCCCTGGACCCCTTGGGTTTGAATTGGCAACTATAAATTTCCTTTTATTGTGCCCATAGTGAGTGCGTGTATTACCATGTGTATTAGCAAGCACATGAATATTATGTGCTTTCTTTTCATATGGATCATCATGAATATATGCTTTCACTATGGCTTCCTCAAGTGTTTTAGGGTCTTGGGTCTTGACGTACTTCTTAAGCTCTGGTGTTAGACCTTGTATAAACCCCCGTACTTGTTGAAAGTTATCTAAGTCTTCCAGCTTGAGGATAACATCCTGATAGTGAGATATATATTCAAGCAATGATGGGTATTGGCGCATGGAACACGTGTCCCAAGCCGTCCAATTCTGATCTGCCTCATTTGTAGGCAAAAATTCTTTGCTAAACATAGCTTCGAAAGCTGCCCAACTCTGTGGTATCATATTCTTCTCCTTGAGAGACATCCACCATTTGTAGGCCTTGCCTTCTAGAGTTTAGCTCATTTGTAGAGCTCTGATTGCGTTCGGAGTGTGTCGTAAGGCGTGAATTCCATCCCACTTGCTGAGAAAGATATTCACTGCATCCTTATTGCGGTCTCAGTCTCCTCCCTTAAGAATCGGTGGTTTGGTGTTTTTTAACAACTCATCCACCTCTTTTGCAGTGAGAGTGTGCAAAGTATCAGTAGTTGGGCCTTGCCCTGGATTAGAAGGGCCTTGCCCTTGTGTAGCAATGTGCTCATGCATGTGCATGTCAGCAGGACCCTTGGATTGCTGTTGCATTAATTGAATCACTAATGTGGATAGTTTAGTAACATTTGCATTTAAAGCTTTAAAATTTTCATCCATGACTGACATGCGTGTCTGAAGTGCACGAAATTCTTGAATATCGAGCAATTCGTAAGTGTCATCACCTGCCGTAGCATCGCGGGTAATCTCCTTGAGAGGATCCGGCCACGGGCCATCATGGGCAGGATCAGGCGTACTTTGCTCAAAATCAAAAGTCATATTGATATCTGAATCCATGGCGACACAGTGCGGTGCAAGGAATAGTCAGAAAAATACATGAGATTGAGAGCATTTGCAAAGTGTAATTAGCCTTGCTAATTTCGTCAAAATCGATAGTATCCTGATGGAAATCAATCCGAATTGTCCGCCATATAGGGAATTCCTTAATTCCTTGGTAGCCGAATCAATTATGCTTGCAACCGTTAATTGTTTTTGAAAGAAATGGTACTTTGAACTCCCGTTGGAATGCTTTGATTAAATTTCCGAGTTTCTGCCGGTAATACGCAGAGAATTGGTGTGTCCAAGTTTTTGCCAGCCGTGTCGAAATGCCGTGCCTTGCCTAGCCTTGCCGAATCCGCACACAAGGGAGGGGGGGGGTACCTCACTGTGGGTACCGCCCCTTGTACTTGAAAAAAAGGGTTTGGCCACTAAACCCCAAGGGGTTGGGCACCCTTGCAATGTGTAAAGACAAACACTCAGCGGCTATGACCGCTTACAGTAGCGCGCGAGGGAGGAGATGAAGCCATGGCGGTCACTGTGTTGTGCAAGGGGCTTCGGCCCTGGGTCGAGAAACACTTCCTCACCCGGCGTGATGCCGTAGAGCCCGCAAGGGTTGGGTTTGGTGCAGGTCTTGCCTCGGCGGCTCCTCCTTGCAAGGGGGATTGCCCATGGATTTCTTGCTTGTCACCCTTTTCACAGGAGAGGTGCTCCACGGTTCCTTGACCCCGACATGCAAATTGCTCATGCAAGTTTGTGTGGCTCCCCTCCTCCACAGCTGTGCCTTTCCCAAAAAAGAACCAAGCTCTTGATACCAATGTTAGACAAGGGGAACTAGAACCTAGGAGTCCACCACCCAACCACCCACTATATAGCATGGCCCCTGGCCCTTTGCCCTAGTTGGACTCCCTTTCCACACTGCCTAGCCCGACCTTGCCCTTGTCTAGTCTAGCCTTGCCAGTGTCCTGACATTTGATGATTTTCTGATAGTATATACACTATTTACACTCATCAGGAAGATATTATCAGTGAATTTTTCCTTGATGATGAATTATAAGGGCATTATTAGGTACTTTTGCAAAAAATCACACGTTAACATTGAACTTTTTCCTCCCTCTTCAAACATTTCCCTTAATTACATAGTGCCCTTCCACCCTTCCTAGATGGCATACTCTGGGAAGGCTGTGTGCATGGGTTGAACAATCATGTCTTATGCATAGCCGTGGTTGGCTCTACCATGCTTTGAAGATCAATGCAATCCAAACCACTATGTTGTGCAAGACCTGGGTCTTGAGTAATTAACTCAAGGGTTTCTGATGTCGAGGCTTTCTAATGCTGTCTTCCAAAGAGCAAATCTTGTAGCTTGTGTGCTCTCTGTTTGATTGTACCATTAGGATGCTTCATCACACTGATTGCTTGAGCTGTTGGTAGCAATTTTGACTGTTGCCGAGCTTTTTCTCGCCATTGGTAGGTTGGTGTACTTAGTGTGGAATGGTGTCGTGGAGTCTTCTCAGACTTAACTCTCTATTGCTTGATTGGTTTTACGGTTTGTGGACAAGATAAGTGCTCCTTTTTCTGCCAAATCCATTTCAAGTTAGGTTCCTTGCTCGGAGATGCTTGTCTCTGTGTTTTGACCCTTGGAACTTTCTTTGGTTTTGTCGGTGATGTTTTGGGCACCCATATTTGAATCGTCTTATCTTTAAGCTGTTCTTTTGGTACCCAAATTTGCCTGACTCCTTGCATGCTACTTGTAACATTTCCTTGTCGAGAGGATGGAGAAGATGATTACTTCGTGGTTTGGTTTGCTGATTGCTTCCTTTCCATTCCTCCTTGCTTGGTGCAATTGGAACATGAGTTGCCTGCCTTTAGGTGATAGCTTGAGCTGATTTGTATCCCAATCTGGTACTGCTTTATATGTCCGCATCTAGGGAATTCCAAGAATCGTCATCTCATTAATGTGTTCATCTGGTAAGCATACAAACTAATGAGGACATGAACATCCATATACTATCACGTTCAAGTTGACTACTGCCAATGTTGGTGTTGGGTTCTTCTTGCATCCTTTGATTGTTGTGATTCTTGCTGTCAAAGACTGACTTGTTGCTTTCTTTGGAATATTTGACTGCATTTACTCTAGCTCCTGTGTTGACCAAAGCATTTGTGCTATGATTGTTGAGTTGTACTTTGTTGTGCAGGTCCATTCCGTCTAACCATTCATCATTTGTTGAAACTGGATCTTTAGGCAATTCCCATTGTCGGAATCTATCTCCAGAGTGTTGATGGGAATCGATATCTGTTGATTCTTGAGAGCAGCTTACCGTTTGAGTAACTAAAGCCGAGCTCCCTCTTGGGCTTCATCAATAACCTACTTCGTTTAATCCTCCTTTGCTTGGTTGCATGCATTCTTTCTAGCAATTCATTGGTTAGCGGCAAATTGTATTTCTTTAAACGACATCCACAAATCCAATTAGCCATTGGTTCACCATCTAGGGTGGACAACTTTACTGCTCCACTTGGAGATACATCTTTAATGATAAATGGTCCGTTTCCCTTTTTCTTGAACTTGGGAATGTGTTGCTTAAGGGAATAGATTAAAACTAAGTCCCCTTTCTTGAAGATTTTTGTTATTAGATTTGGAATCAAAAAACTATTTTTGTTTTCGCTTTTAAGCATAGATGTGAGCTACGGCAGTTTGCTCATCTAGCTTTTCTAAATCTTCAAGTCTTTCTGACAATTCATGTCCAGTCCACTCAAGATCCTTAGCTACCCTTAATGTCGGCAATAGAAATTCTATTGGCAGTATGGCATAAAGACCATAAACAAGGTTAAAGGTTGTAGCATTTAAACCTATTTTGAATGAAACTCAATAAGCCCATAGAGCTGCATGGAGATTCATTTCCCAGTCTGTCCTTCTTGAACTAACCACTTTATTCAGTACCGAGCTAAGAATTCTATTTGTATGCTCAGGTTGTCCGTTTGCTTGTGGGTGATATGGAGCTGATTTGTTACGGATGACCATAAACTCATTAAGCAAATACTCAATTATCTCATTGAGGAAATGAGTCCCCCGATCACTGACAATTTCTATTGGCAGTCCATATCTCGTGAATACATACTCATATAAGAATGCGGTAGTGGTTCTGGCATCATTCTTTTGAGTTGCTTTAGCCTTGGCCCACTTGGTGAAATAGTCTGTAGCTACAATGATATAGTGAGCTTAGGTTCTATAAGTGGGTGGCTGTATCGGCACAACAAAATCTATCCCCCATTTCGCAAAAGCTTTAGCCCCCATCATTGGTCTTAAGGGCATGATGTCTACAAGTGTTGGCAGTTTTGATCGTTGACAAGCATCATACCTTTGAACATATTCTTTGGCACCTGCAAAAAGTGTTGGCCACCATATGCCTGCCATTAAGATTGCTCTTGCGGTAGTCTCACTAGAGAAGTGACCCCAACTTATCTGGCATGTGCTTGTTCTATAATTGGAATATATTCGTCTTCATTTGCACAAAGACGTAAATGTTGATCTTTACCTCTTCGATTTAGTTGGTTCCCAATAAGAGCATAGTCTCTGGTTTCAGTTTCAATTTCTCTTTGACGACGTTTACTCATATCCTCAGGAAATGTTTGACTCGATAAGTAAGTGACTAAATAGTTACTCCACTTAGGAACATGTGACATTTGAAACAATGTTACATGAGGTATGGGTGTTTGTTTTTGACATTGAGGACAATCCTTTACAAAAGATCAAACATCACTCCTCATAGTTGGCCAAAATACTCCAAGTCTCAAGATTCTTTGCATACTTTGATCTTCCGCAAAGTGAAGTCCTAGTATGGTAATATGTGCTTGACTTAGGTACTGGTTTTTCTCTTCAATTAATGCATAAGAGCAATATTCCATCTTGATTTCTTTTGTATAGCCTACCAGCTAGTAATTGATACATAGCCGATTTCTCGATTAATCCGATTGTAATAAGAAGTGGTATTTGTGAATCAACTTGAGCTATGGTCATGAATGATACCATGTTTTCCGACCATCGAGGTATCGTTTCCACGGAGAATAAATAGGCATCTGGTAGATCATCGTCTACCCCTTTAGGTGATTCTCCTGAAATAATCCTTGACAAATGATCTGCTCTTTGATGTGTAGTGCCCTTTTTTACAACCACAGTGAAATCAAATTCTTGAAGAATGATGAACCATCTCACTATTCTTCCTGTGCTGCATGGCTTGTTGACCAAATACAGCAAAGCTTGGTGGTCTACAAAGAACACAAACTTGTTGGCTAATAGGTAATGTCTATACTTTTTAAAGACATAGATAATTCCTAACCCTTCTTTTTCAGTGGTAGTGTAATTCTTTTCTGCCATATTCAACTGTTGGCTAGCATAAGAAATAGGAAAGTCAATTTTCTCGTCTCCTAGTTGAGCTAGTATACAACCTATGGCAAAATTGGAAGCATCTACATGTATGTGGAATATCTTATTCCAATCTAGTGCTTTCAATATTGGAGTTGAGGTAAGAGCTTGCTTAAGCTTCATGAAGGATTCTTCACATGCCTCAATCCATTCAAAGTGTGTAATCAAGCTATACATGGGTTTTGCAATTATAGTGTACATGTAAATGAACCATCTAAAATATCCACAATGGCCCATGAAGGCTTGAGCCCCCTTGACTGTTGTTGGTCTAGGCAAATCAGCAATGACATGAATTTTTTCAATATCAGTAGCTATGCCATTTCTAGACACTATATGTCCAAGAATTTTTCCTTGTCTACCCATGAATGTGCACTTTTCAGGATTTAGGCAAATCCTATAAAGTCTACATTTTTCGAATACCTTTTTGAGATGTCCAAAATGATCAGCTCCGATCGTGAATGTACGCATAGATCATCCATATACACTTACAAGAATTTCCTAACATATTCTTTAAAAGCATGGCTCATCAATCTTTGAAATGTGGCAGGAGCATTAGTTAACTCAAAGGCATAACCCGATAGGCAAAAATACCCCATTCCATTGCAAAAGCAGTTTTATGCTGATCTTTTGGGTCAACCAAAAGTTGATTGTATCCCGAAAAGCCATCTAAAAAATTGTAAGCTTCTTTTCCTGCAACTCGTTCTAAAACATGCTCAGTGATTGGAAGAGGAAGTCATCTCTAATGATAGCTGCATTCACTTTTTTGAGATTGATACACACTCGTAATTTTCCATTCTTCTTGGGTACTACCACAATTGGAGACACCCAATATGTGTGTTCAATTTCATAAATGAATTCGGTTCCCTTTAGTTTCTCAATCTCTTCTTTGATTTTCCTAACAAATGTTTCATTATATGTGTATGGCCTTTGTCTACTTGGTTTCGCATCATCTCTCATGGATATGGTATGTTGAAAATTTTATAGATCAACACCCTTGAGATCCTTGTAAGACCAAGCGAAGATATCTCGGTATTCTTTTAGCAAGCTTAGCACAAGATATAGGTCATTTGCAATGTAGGCAGGCCTAGGTTCTTCCCCTGGTTCAGCCAAGTCTATCTTTTTTGCGTTCTCAGGCCCTTTGTAAGACTCGCCCTATTTTCGTAATTCCCTAACAGGTTATTCGATTATGATTTTTTGATCTTGGAGAGTATACTTTTTGTAATGGATGGAACACTCATGACATCCTTACCATCCTCTTCTGTGGTTTCCATTTCGGTCGTATATATCTCCTTTAGAACCTATTTTCAACTCTTGATAAATCTTTTTCCACTCAACTCGTGTCATGATTGGCCCCTTGTCCTGTTTTTTTGGTTTTGCTTGAGTATCCTTCCTTGTTTTTCTCGATGTTTTTGACATTTCTGGATTTTTGTTTGAAGGATATCTGCCAGTGATTTTGTTCTTGACACAATCATGTGCATCTATCTGCATCAGGAATTATGTCTCCTGGAGACTGATGGCATAGGTCTAGCTTTCACGTTTTTGGTGTCTTTTTTCGTCTATACCATTTTTGTCTTCTTGATTTATGGTTAGGAAAGTCAAAAACCTTTTTCTCCTCTCCTTTCAAGAGTAGCTTAGCTCTCACATGTTCTTTTTTTGACCCCAAATCTTTTGAGCTAGCTGAGTGTTCATCTAACTCATTTGATGCATCGTAGTAGAGGTCTGAAAAGACTTGTTGAGCTTTCATCAAGTCCTTGGGTTCCTCAATTTCATCTTCAATGTTGAGGGTTGAAATCATTTGGATGGGGATTATATCATAGCCGTCCTCATTGCAAAATTGAGTAGGCATAGATGTATTCACACATACATCCATTGTCACTAAAATTTGAGTCCACTCAAATGGCTCAAACAAATGTTCAGGAAAGGGTTCAGGTACATAGGCTTTGTCTGTGCAATCCCTTTCTAAGATACATTCTTCTCGTTTTAAGCTCCCATTTTCTGAAGCTCCACACATCCAAATAGGACTGTCTTTGTTTAACCAAGATGAAAGCTTAGTTTTAGCCGAAGAGACTGAATCAAACTCTTGTATGGGTGTTTTCAAAACATCTCTATAAGTGTGATCTTTTAGATTTACCCTTTTTATATATCCCACTTGTGTCAAGTACAGATAGTTGTTTCCCCAATCTTGGATAAGCTGTACCTCTCGCATGAAAGGTCTTCCCAATATGATTTTGTAATTGAGTTTTTTCCCAAAGTCTACTATGGTAGAAGTGTGTTGTTATTCAATCCCACAGGAATTGACTCACTTTTTCAAGCATCCCTAATGGTCTTTCAATGTGTCCGGTAGCCAATTGTAATTTCATTCGAGTTTGTCTAATGGCTGGTTGTCCCCAGGATTCCCATACTGCTTTCGTGGCTATGGCTATGCCTGCTCCACTAGCCAGTATTGCCATGGTTTCGATGTCATTATATTTCACTGGAAGGGTTGTGTTTCCTTCTTTCCCTTTGTAATATTCTCCGACTTTGTTTATTGGAATTGATCGAATCTCTTTGTTGTCCATTTTGTTTTTCAATTTTCCCAAATTTTTTGAGATTAGCCCCGTTATCCCCACCTTCTCTAGGGTTTTTTGTAGATCATTCCATAAATATGATCCGAGTTTAATAGTTACCCCAATGTAAGAGTGCATTGGATGGGTGTAGACATGATTGAATGAATGTTGTCTACTTCTAGGGTCTGTTCGGCTCTTTTTACTTGATTGGTCTTACACACTATGGATTCATCTTCGTATCTCCCAAGTAAGAGGGTAATGTTTTCAAGGTCAATGGTTTTGACATTCCTGAAGCTTCAGATTCACAATCCCCTTACAAGGATTGTACATTGATGTTCATATCAGGAGGTAGGTTGTCCAACCAAACTTCCTCTATAGGAGCTGACTTTAGAGTTAGGCTCCCATCATTGATATCTCTAACTTTTCCCCATAAGTGTCCTTTTTCAAGGTGGGGTTCTACCACCACTTTGGATTTTTCTTTAGTGTCTCTTACCACAAGCTCCTCAGGTTTTGTGATACTTTCAAGCTTGGGTTTTTGTTTTTTCAGCATCTCTTGCGTGATACTTACCAAATTTTGATAAGCTTCAAGCTTAGCTGCTTCCATGTCTGGAGAGGGATAGTTTTTCCATTTGTTTTCCATGTTCTGGCCTGCTTTAAGTCCCGCTCAATAAGCTTCCAAGGCTGCATTAATAGGCTCAAAAATTTTATCAACCAAAATTGATCCTCCAGATTTTACGGTTGTTTCTTTGATTTTGCTTCTTGTTTCTTTCACCTTTTCCTAGAATAGCTTTTTTGCTTTCTCCTTGATTTTAGCCCGTTGTTTTTGTTTTCTCATCTCATATCTTCTGCTTCGGGTTCTTTTGATCCTTTGAGAGAATTTTTTTGTATTTTTTGAATCATCAGAGGAGTTGTGTTTCTCTTTCTTAGCTTGGGCTCTAGTGATTACCTTGATTGGAACAATTAGTTCACTCTCAGATGAGCTACTAGGTATCACAAACTACGTTTACTACCATTTTACCCTTGTTTAAAGGATTTTTAGGACAATCTTTTGGGAAGTGTCCTCCCTTTTTGCAACATTGTATGCAATAAGCTTCAACTGGCTTGAGGTTCTTTTCAGGCTCTAGGCATTCATTTTTCCGATGATCATCTGCACCACAGTTATGACAATTTCTTGTTCTTGGCTTAATCATGGATCTTACCATGGGAGGTTTGATACCTTGATTAGCTACATAATACATTGGTGCAAGCTCTGGTGGAGCCTAAGTCATAGGTTCTTCCATTGGTGGTGGATGTGAATTATACCAATCTCCTTCTACCATTACTGTAGATGGACTAGGCTTCGCATAGGGTGTAATAGGCACTAATGCTTGTTCATCTATGACTCCTTTGGAGTGCATGTACTTTACAGGCACTGCATTATGTCCTGGATATGGAGGTTGTTGACCCAACAAAGGTTGAGGTCTTTCCATACCCATCGGTGGTCTTTGAGCTTGGGCCATATGAGGCTGATATCTGTACATGGGTTGTCCTTGTGGCCTCATAGGCATGTACTCAACATTCCCATCATACTTTGGTCGGAAGTAGCACTCGTGGATCTCATGGTTGATCCATTTATCCTCGATTGCACACCTTTTTTGTGGCCTAATTGGTTGTCCCTGTTGAGGCATCCCTTGTCCTAGTCCCCTCATAGGTGCTTTTTGCAGGTTGTTCATCATGTCGTTCATCCTTTTGAGCATATCTTCTATGGCTGAAAGAGGTGCTGTAGCAGCCGTTCCCACTTGTGCTGGTTTAGTGGATGCTGTTTTCTCACTTTGGTTATCCTTAGGGATATCTTCTTCGTTAAAAATATCACAATGGTCTTCTAAGTCAATAGCATATGACACACACTCTTCTAGGGTTGTATGCTTCTTGCTAATAATATAGCATGAAGTTCTTTGTTTAGCAGTCCTTCTATAAATAAAGATATGAGTCGTTCTTCTGCAGGTATCTCTAGCCCTGGGCATCTGGCAATGTATTGTTTCATTCCAGTTGCACAATCCCTAATAGACTCACCATGTTTCTGTTTAAAGCTGTAAATTTGAGCTATCGTATTATGTTTGATCCCCGTTTTAGAAAAAGCAGCTAGAAATCCTTGAGCTAATGTGTTTAAGTCCATGATTACCCTTGGTGGAATGTTTTGGAACCACGTCAATGGTTTTCCTTCTTATGTCATTCCAAACCCCTCGGATTGAGTATGGAAATCGAATATACGTTCTACTCTTAGCACTTGTTTAAAGCTTGCTAAGTGGTCGTATGGATCCACTGATCCACTGTATTTTCTTACCCATTTCTGAAAATTAGCTGGTATGATGCGTCTGTTTGGTTCAACTCCCAGTCTCTTGGCAGTTGGTCATGTTCCGAGTCCTTCAACCCAGTCTGTTGGAAATAGTGACTCATGTAGCCCTGGATTGGCCTTAGTATCATCCGGTTTTCTACGTTTGATACAGATCTGTTAAGCACCTCAAGTTAAGGTCTCTAGCCAAGTTTCATAAAGTTTGAACAAGTTTTGGTCAAATGGTCATCACTTTTCTGTCTGTACACTAACTTTGCAAATTTGATCACAATTTTCAATCCAATGATCCAAATCTTACCAAATTTGGTTTGTGGGCTGATTACAACATGGTAAAACTAGTGGTATGCCAACTTGGTCAAAAAAGTTGAAAAATGGGATAGATGTAAATAATCGCGATTATTTACTTCTGGCAACGTTTTGCATCTTTTTGGCAAGTGAGCATGTACACATGTTTATCACGTCAATATAAGCCTATGAATCAAATTTCAACAAGTTTGGAAATTTTTTTTTCCAATTTACACTCAAGATTCAGAAAGTCAGTACAAACTTTAGTCTTTACCCAGTTTTTTGCCAGTTTGGTGATCCAAATCTTTTGTGCCTTTACAAAAGTTGTTTGTACACATTAATGAGTCAATGGTATGAACCTTGGTCAAATCTGAGCTGAGTTCATAATTGCAATTATTAACTTCAGGCTTGAAATGAATCAATTTTTGCACTTTTTTTAAGGACAACCTTTTTATGATCTATTTTGAGCTTATGAATCAAGTCAAAACTTAATTTGGCCTAAAATATCAAGAAAAAGTAAATAATTTGAGTTTTGGACAACTCTTGAAATTTTTACCTCAAAGTGTCCTTGAGCTTAGCCACTGGTTCAGACAACTTTCAAGCTTACTCTCCAGTCGGATTGAGTGGTTTGGAGTCTTTTTGTGCTATTTCTAGCCGTAGACCTAAAATTCTGCAACTTCCAATAACAACTCACAATGATTCTTTCAGAGAGGGAAATGTTCTAAAATCCACCTCGGATCCTACTTACCCTACTCCTAAATTCTCATGCGATGGGGTTGTAGAAAGTGGCTACAAACACTCGTTTTATTGTCTTTTATGGTTTTTTGAGCATTGATCTTAAGACTTGTTTCGTCTATCAATCATTCTCAAAATCCTACTCTAATTCTATAATCCTACAGTCCTAAAGGCACTCGAAAAGTACGATTACTTCCAAGCTACCTCTACACAGCAAAAGACGACAATCTTAGGCTACGCGGTTTCTAAAAGAAAGTTTTGAACTCTAGGCGATCCTAGAGGAAGCTAAAGGATAACTTCACAAGACGCTCGTGTTTTTTCCTAGTTTCAGTCTCTTCGATCCCCGACAGCTGCGCCAAATCTGGGACGCGTGTCTAATCTCACTATCCTATCTTTTGCAATATTAGTGAGAACCATGATTAAATTGTCAATCCATGGGATGAAGCTGACTTGACTAGTGTATAGAGGCTACAAGAGGGTATCAATCTCTCAGAAAACAACTAACAACTCACATCTAACTCAAGCTACACTCATGTGACGGAAATCTCTAAATGCCAATCACTCATTGACAAACAAATCACATCCGTTGCAGCATCAAACAACATCCAAACGTAACGAAACTTCTAGGACCAAACGCGACTGCAATGTGACAACCGGGGAGGGAGTAGGAAGCGCGAGAAGGAGAGAAGTGAGCGCCGTTAGATCACGCTGTGTATTTCATTATCCAAAACTTAATAATAACTTACAAAAATTGACTTTTATACCTTAGCCAAGGTTTTTGGTGGTCAAAGTTAATAATCTGGGAGTTCTACCGAAGATGGGTAATGACAGGTTGATACAATCTAGAAGCTTGTAGCCCCGGCTCATCAATTACAAGGTTTATAAAAAAAAAAAGGAGTTACAATATTTCCAATTGATCAAAATAATAAGTGTTTTCACAATGAGAACTCCAAAAAATGGTATCCGTGGTATCTGTGTTAGCTTGCTGTTAACAACCTCTCCTCTTGGGTTCTTTGGGAAAAAAACCGCTACTTTCATCGGAAGAGGAGGAAGGCGATGAAGATGGACAAGGGGGTGATCTCTTTGTCCCCTTTTTCTTCCTTTGATTCCTCTCTTCTCTTTTGAGATTACGATTGGGAAGAGTTTGAGATCTTTCATTCTTGCCGTCTTCGTGGAGCCACATCTACCAAAGCGTTTGGCGATTCACTTCTTTCTCTTTCTTTTGGTGGGGACTCTACATTTGAAGCATGCCCAGTCCTTTTGAATAGAGGTGCATCCTCAAGTGGACGTTGAGGCCCTTTGTATGTATCCTCCTCTTCTCTCACCGGAAAGAGCCTTCTTTTGGAAGTCCCTACAAGAGACCTCACATGTACTCTCTCTTCTTGGGGAGTTTGGAGAATCCCATGGGTGCGAAGTTGTTGATAAACTTCACCTTGTAGGATGGGGTTGCCTATAGCTTGTTTTTGACTAGCAACAAGAGAACTCATTAGCACCTTCATGTGCAAAATAAAAGTTGTCAATATTCATTCTACTCTATGATAGCACCTCCATGATAAAATAATTTATTTGTATGCTAGTTTGTGCTTTGGCAACCTCAAAACTTTAGTTGCTACTCTTCTAAACTATTGAAAGTTAGCTCTCAAATAGCCATACCCATGGTTTAGAGACTATTGATTGCAAAGAGTAGTGGAGAGGTTCTAACAGTGCTCAGTTGATTATGGTTCCTATAGAGCTTCCTAGTAGCTCAATAATAGTTAAGCCAAAGGCAAGCCTCGAAAGACTCCATTATTAACTTTATAGTTCCCAACGGTGTACCTCAAACTTAGTTCATTCCAATCGGGAGAATAAATCCTTGTCCCACTCACCCTCATGCAGTGAACAATTCCAACCTTCCAACTTAAGGACCTCTCTTCTTATGCCACAAAGAGAAATGAATAGCTATGATACCAATGTAATGGAATTAAGCTGTAGTGGAAATAGATTAGCCATAGTGAGCATTTCATTAAGAAGATTCCTAATGAAGATAGAGAGAGTGCTAGGTTGGAGATAACAAAAATTTACACATTGCTTTTGTATTAGTTGATGATGAGAGGATACTATCTATGATCAAGCCAATCGTCATTCTCACACACAACATGATCATGCAATCCAAGAGCTGCATATGGACATCTTGCGATAACCTTTGTCTCTTTGCCTTGAGAACGGGACTTGTAGTGATTGCGCATTGCCCAATTGTCTAGACTCTTCAACACAGATGTATAATCACAGATACAATGGAGGATAACATGGAAGATGTCTTCTTGGAGATGGAGGAATTTTTAGCTTTTGGGATGCTTGCTACATGATAGCTTCTTCTAGTCTTCCGGACAGAGGATGTGGCCTATTCATTGCATAGAATCTACAAGTACCACCACATTCAGAGTTGATCCTCATGTGCTTTTGTGTATCCATATATGGATGGGATCCTTAGCATCAGTTGGTGTGCTACATCCACAACATGACCACTTATGGTTTAATACAACTTTCCTTTCAAATAAAGGCATTACTCACATTGAAAACCAAAGGTTTTATGTACATGGCAGACCATATACACATAGAAACCTAGCCGACCTAATCAATAGTAGTTGGGGAAGAAATGTAAGAACCAATTGCACATTTGTGGAATGTGAAAGTGGGCATGAACTAGAATACATGAGCAAGGATGTTCAAAGATACATTATTGTAAATGCCATTAGACCATTACATGCCAATGATAAACTATTAGTGAAATACAAATTTTTTAGGTCAGAACGACCACCTGCACCTCTGGATCGAATATGTAAATATGTAAACATGAAACGTGCACTTATGGATTATGCATCAAATTTTTGAAATTTACAGGTCTATATTTGATAATATTTATTTTTCTGCTCAATCAATTTGTTTCCTTCTTAATTGATAAGCAGTTGTTATAGTTTTTTTGTGTATATTTAATGCTTATTATCATGTTCATGTGATAGATGCATGATTATGATGTTGAAAATGAGTCACGCCTACCTTCACAATTGAGTGTGTGAAACTCCTTCATAAGAGTGAACCAAACACTCCTTCTTATATCAAGAGATGAGGTGAAAAAGATGTTGAGCAAGCTTGCACTCGACTATAACACCATACATGTATGTCCCAACGATTGCATTTTCTATAGAGTCTGTTACCATATACATGTTGTGGTAGTGATGTGAACACACTTAGGACCTCCAGGGCATTTTTTTCCTCATTTGGAGATTTTCCCTCCCGTGCATTGTATATACGCCCATCACTTTAGGGCTAACTTATCTTTCCATTTCACACTAAGTAATACTACTCTCTGTTGTGTGCCTTGAGCTTCTTCATCTTCTCCAAGATGTGTGTGTTTCCTTGCCACCCTATTTCCAAAAATTAGTACCAGAGCAGGTTGAGTCCTCCTAGGCTTAGTTGCCAGCATCACCAACACCACATGCATGCTCGCTTTCTCCTATTTTTGTGAGATTTGGTGAGTGCCAACATGTCAAAAAATACTTTGGGTAAGCTCATAGAGCTTGGTCTACTCAGATTTTTCATCCGGGCTCATTTCGGCCTTCGTTTCTACTACAAGCAGTACTGTGCAGGCAATTTTGTCCTTTTGTGCAATTTCTTTGTTAGTGCAATTCTTTGCATAACAGGTTCCTTAAAATCTTCTTAGCATTGTGCTTTATAGCACATGATGGTTGTTGGAGCCCCATTGGTCCAACTGTTGTAATGAGCCCATCTTGTAAAGCATATCAAATTCCATTTTTTATGTCAAAGACGTTTTATCATTTTGATCCAGTCGTCTGGATTATGTAAATATTAGTCAATTAGTCAGGACTCAGATTTATTCCCACTTTGTAATCATGAGCAAGAGAACCCCATGTACATTTTGGAGCTAAGGTGACTAAAGTATAAAAGTCACCTTAGAACCATTTTGGAAGAACATTTTTTTGAATTAATCCTGTGTCGTACGAGTCTGAGAGAAAGAGAGAGAGAGAGAGAGAGTGAGTGTGTCTTATCCTCTTCGCTACGCGCTTCTCCCTCACCGGATTCACGACGTGACCACACCATCGCAGCAGTCTCTCCGAGAGCTACGCACCCACGCCACGCATTCGCCGTTTCGAGTTGATCGCGATCGATTCTTCCTCGAGCTTGTTTTGCTTGTAAGTAGCACAAACGGTGTCTGTTTTCAATAATCAAGTGCTTCATGGAATGAGAAAGAGATTAGCTACACATAGATACTGATAAACTTAAGTTTCGCCCACTTTTGGATTATGACCTGCTGGTCTATCGCGACAGTATTCGAGATAGCTAGGGTTCTAATCTGGTGAGATGAGACTTATAGGTAAATATGTCCTAGTGAGAGGATGGTGCCTAGTAAGTTTGATGCGATTCCGAGTTCATTGGACGTGTAAACTGTGTTGTGAGCGTTAAGGGATAGAGTGGGTTGCAATCTATCAGGGTTAGTGATTGATGCATCATAAAAGTGCGTATGTGTAGATTGGTCTCAGCTTGACAAGCTAACGAGATTTCCTACGTACACCTACGGGTTAGTCGTGTCATCTGATGATAAGTATGTTGTCTGTGTCGTGCTCGTAAGTATGAACAGGGGAGTAGTTTTGTCCTAAAACATTGGCGCCGCTGCCGGGGACACAAGACCTTAAGTAGGGAGATCTACGTCACTCGTGTGATGGTAGCTTGCTTTAGTTTTGACTAGAGAGAGCTTAAACTTTTAGAACAAGATCCAGGATAGAGTATCCTGAGGTCTAGTGGATAGCCAGTAAGCCTGTGTCTTGCCGAGGGTCTGCAACGACTAGTTAGATTTAGTTAGGTAGGATAATGTGGAGTTAAGGTTTTTGGTTTTTAGTGCTTGTTATACTTGTGAAGAAAGAGAGTAGAAAAACGCTGTAAAACCGCAAAAAACAAACAAAAAGAAGAAACAATAAGGCTGTTTGCTTGCCTTGAAAGCAAAACTCACCCCATATACCCTTGAAAGGGGTGAAAAGAGTCGACATTGAAATTTATGATCCAACACTCAAGAAAACATAAAAACTGCGACCAAAACCAACAAAAAAAAAAGAAAAAAAAAAAGAAACAGGTGATTGTCATAAGGAAACACTAAGTGAACCTAAAGGGGCCAAGATGAGATATAACCATTAGCCAAGGGTAAACTAACTGTGTCATGAGGTATGACTGATGTGCACAAGTTTAAGATACAATGTCATCAAATTTGCATCACTTCAACTGCAATGGAGTGTGAATTGTCAGAGAAAAGTGAAATTTGTGAAGTGCTTGAGTTGGAGGTCAAAATAAGTCCAAACTTCACAAAACTTGGGGGATAGACTTATATGGACACAAGGAAGACTATGCAAAAACAGACAGAAAATTAAGTCCCCATTGCTCACTGCCTGGTCTATCGCGATAGATTGGTGAAGGTGGTGTTTGTCTAGCAACAAGCAAAAAACCCTTATACCACAAGCTTAACACATCAATACAAGGGTACTCACAAAAATTGAGTGAATTTGAACACCAATTTTGACCCCAAAACTTCAACACTGGTGTTTGGAGTCCGAATTCAGAGACAAGGGTAAGAAGTCTTTGACCAAATGTCCAAACAATGCCAAAATTGGTCAATGCACTACACAAGGGGAGGCTAAACCAACTGTAGAGAAAAATTTGGAAAAAAGCTGAAAATGGAGAAAGTGCCCAGTCTATCGTGATAGACCAAGGAACTTTCTGCTGGAGAACTTTTCTTTCAAATTTCCCCTAGGGAGAGCTTTATCAGGGCCTAAATAGCAGACACACCAAAATTCAAGGCATTTAGATCACTGAAGGTCAAGCTGAGGGTCAGATAGAGAATCAAGCTCCGAGTGAAATACTAAAATGGGACCAAAACCCAACCCAAGTGTCCAAACTTTATAAAACTTGGGGGATAGGCTTTAGAGGGTAACTGGAACTCAAGGGTAAAGTCACAATTTTGAATTGACTTGTGCCAAAGCAAAATGTCAGTCTATCGCAATAGACTAAGGAAGTTGTGAATCAGACACTTTTTGCAATTTGTGACTATATTGCTAGGACATACTCTCTATATAGATCCTAGCCATCATTTCATAATTGAAATTGGACCACCAGAAGACTGACTAAGTGGTTGCTGTATATACTTGAAAGATTTTTGGTAATTCAGGGAAAACACTTGTGAACAAACTAACCATCCTTGTGTAGATCCCGGAAGGAGGTAATCACAAAGCTATATAGGAAGAAGGAGTCCAGGTAAGCTTTAAGTTTGCAACAAAACTTTCATGCTTATGTATTTAAGGTCAGGAGCCTTTGTTAAGTCGGGAGCTAAAAGTGTCAAAAGTCAAATTAGCACCACGTCCACAGAAGAGAGTGTAACACAGACGAGACTAGACCCATTGGCACCAATCATTGAAGAGGGTAGTGATACTGACACTTCGTCGGAAACGTCCTTCTTCATGATGGGAAGTCAACAGCCAGGAGGTTTCATCGGTGAAGGACCAATGCCAGGAGGGAGCACCTCCCTACATCCTTTAAACGAAACCTAGTTCACTATAATCTTCTTGGAAGGAACTAACTCGAGGGGAGCCCTAGTCTATTCTGACTATCGGGGACGCAAGTGTATTTGTATTGAAGAAAGACCGGCTCAGAGACTAGAGATAATTCGAGTCTACGATGATGGAGACAGATTTAGAGACGAAAAGGGAAACCACTATCTGATAGTGAGTAACCCTGAGGATTACAACAGATATGGGGATAACGTGGCAAAAGGGAAAATGATTTCAAAAACTCAAGAACCGCCTCCTAACATTGATCGACCTGGAGCGCTTTTTATGTATGATAAGAAAGCAACCAGGGTCCCAACCTATAATGAGAATGTAGGGATTTACAAGCATGAAAGCGAGGGAATATTCTCTTACTTTCGATGCAAGGAACCCTACCCAACTGAATTAAGCAAAGACAAGGTTCTTTACTTATTTTCTTATGAAACTGCTATGGGGAAGGATATTGTTTTTGTTGACAGATACGGGCGAGAATACAAACGTATTCTCCCAGAAGAGGTTGAAAAGGCAACAGTTCCGGGAGCATCGACCTATGGCCCCGACGAGGTACCAAGAGCCACCTGCACCCCTAGCAAGTCGACTAATCCCTTTTCAGAAGAGTATGATGCTACCTCACATTCTACCCGACCACCGACGTCCAACTACCAGGACCAACCAGCTACTCAGCGATCACTACAGGCATGGCTTCGACAGAGTGCTACATTAGAACAAGACCGAACCGGAGAGGGTTATCAAACCGCACGAGGGTTCAGGGATTTACAAGAACCACCACTCTATGCACGGTATCATGGAGAGAGTAAGCCAAAGACTCAGGGGTCAACTGAGCTTGGAAGAACACCCCGAGAACGAGTTCGGAGAGATGAACCTTCTCTCACGAGAACTGTTAGGAATTATGGATTAGGAGCACCATTGGGAGAAGAACCTGGCCACTACAGAAGACCAGAGGAGGTATATCGACTAGGATGGGGAGATCCCATGATGAGATTTGGAGACCATCGTAGAATCAGACCTTCTCAAGTGCAAAAATGGGTAAACAAGAAATATACGGGAAGCAGGGATCCAAGAGATCATGTAGCAGCCTTTGTGCATGTAATTAGAGCTAAAGAGGTGCTAGACTTTCCCACCCAATTTGCAGGATTTGGTTTAACCTTAGAGGATGATGCGGCTACATGGTTTGACTCGGTGGAGCAAAGAGACTTTGAGTCTATGGAGGAAGTGTTTGACGAGTTTATCGAGGAATTCTCACAAAGGGGGATAGCTCATAATACAGTCTCACAAATCCATAAATTCAAACAGAAAGATGGAGAGTCCGTGCAAAAGGCCGCCCTCCGATTAAAAAGATATGTTAAGTTCTGTCCCGTGGAAGAACTGCCAACTCAGTCCAGACTTATGCTTATATTTATCCAAGGACTAAGGAATGCAGATCTTCAAAAGGACTTACATATTAAAAGGAGCACTACGTTGAATGATTTAATGAAGGAAGCTCTATACCTTGTGGACAATTGTGCAGTCTACAAAGAGGGTGAGTTCAAGGATCTTGACGATGATTCTTCTTCACAACAAAGCGGAGGCAAGTCTGCTAAGACAACACTGAAGGGGGAAGTAGCGGTAAGCCAAGAGGATCTTGTAGAGGAAGTGCTTAAAAAGATTAACTTGTATTCCAAACCACAAGCTAAACAACCAAAATGGTGTGGGATTGAACAAAAATGGACAAACCATGGGACGGAGGAGTGTTATTATAACAAGGGATATGTGAGAGAACGACCATATACTCCGCAAGCTCAGACGACATCCCCTCAAGTCCCACCGATGCCTAGATATCAAACACGCAACCTACTAGGACTTGTAGGTGTAGAAAGACCACAACCAGTGTTGGGACAACAACCACCCCTACCAGGATTACGACCAGTCGGCATAAGATACACACCCACAGTAACTGAGTCGGACGAGAAGGCTTTGGTACCTATGCATGCATATTATGACGAGCCCAATGGATATGCGGAGAACTCTGTCTATTATCCACCGGATGAACCCTCTACACCAGAACCATGGAGCATGATAGGAAATACAAGACCACCAAATGCTGCACAGTCAGCGGGAGAAGGACGATATAGCCTGGATGAAAGAACACTATTGTTCATAGCCAACGGAGGCATGAGCGGGCAAAGAATTGCACACCAACAAAGAGGAGCTCCAGGAGCACCTCAACAGCCTAAAGGACCATGCTACAAGTGTGGAGGAGACCATTGGCTGAGGGACTGCCCTCATGACGAAATCATTAGGGTCAACGCATATTGCACGGAGTGTGGAATTACTCACTTAATCCCTGATTGCCCTAAAAACCCGAGCAAAGGAGCAAAAACTACCTTGAATATGCTGGGAGAGCTACCGACCAGTGGAGGGTCAGAAAACGAAACTCCGATTCCTGTTAAGGTCTTGACGAGAGCCCAAGCAAGGAAAAATGACAATCTGCCCAAGAGTAACGATGAAAATCAAGAAGAAATCAAGACTGACAAGTCTAGCGTCAGTCGTGATAATCCTTGGAAAGAACGAAGAGCGAAAATGAAAGCTAGACGTGAGCGAAAAAAAAAAGATGTAGAAGCTGAGCTGATGATAGCTTGAGAGCAACTTAAACAGCAAAGAGAGTCTGACTCTCTAAAATCAACGGAAGGACCAAAGAGTGCAAGCTCAGGAGGGTCGGTATTGGTAGATAAGATCAATGAACCCTTAGATGCAATCTTGCAAGCATATGAAGCAAGATTGAAGAACAGACAGACCCTAGAGCAAAGGTGGATGACATATCCATATCCAGAGATAGAAAAACAGAGACTAGAGATGTGCAAACAGCTGATTGAAACTGCACAAGCTTTAGTGGAGCCTCTACCTATGGAAGCAGGAGATAGAGTAATCAAACCACCAAACAATGAAACACCTCACAAAACCGAACAAAGGATACCCGACAAGATAGAAAACATTAAATCCTTGTCGGACGTAGAGGATGCAAAAGACGTACCTAATAGCACTGATGAATCACTGAAAGGTTTTCCACCATATTCCCCTATTGTGGAAGAAAATTGGCCTGAAGAGCTATGGGAAACGGTGCGAAAAGCTCAAGAAAAATATGAGGCAAAAACAGTCGAGTCAGTGCCTTTCTTAGAGCTGAACTTGAATAAGACTCCATGGGATCTGGACGTTAAATCATTTCAAGGAGATAATGGTTCAATTGCATCCGAAGATAGCAGACCACAATCTCTCAGAACGTTGCCATCATATATGGGAGACTATGAGGCAAGGTCAGAAATTCAAAGAGTACCTTCTCAGAGAATAGGCGGTTCAAATCAATTGGACACTAAAATCCTGACAGACTTGTTGACCACTCCGATCAAGTGTACAATCACATTGGCAGAATTGTTAAAAATTAGGCCAAGCATGTGGACGAAAGTGGGCAAATGTCTTGAAAAATATGGCATAAGGACGCCTCTTAAGTTCTTCAAAACCGAGCTTAATGACACAGAACCGAAGAAAGTCAACACTAGACCAGTGCCACTCAACAAGGTAGGAGAGTATTGTGAGGGTGAAGACGGCAACACAACCCTACCAGTTGAGTATAATGGCATAGAGACTAAGGCAATACTTGATAGTGGAGCTGGCATTGCCATTGCGACCAAATTGCTATGGGAAAAATGGGGAAAACCAGCAATACGAACAACTAGAATGGAATTGCAACTGGTGGATGGGCACATAGAAAGGCCTATAGGATTGCTTGAGGCAATTGTGGTATCTTACTGTGGCATAGAGTACGAACATACCTTTGACATAGTAGATTTCGGCAAGAAGAATAACTATGAAATTATCCTTGGTAGGCCGTTCATGAGGCAACTCAAAATGGTACAGGACTGGGGGTATGATTATTTGTATCTAAGACATGCTGAAACTACTACATGTGTAAACATGAAAAATCATAGCTACCATGATGTCAGGAGAACCCCGGTGGAAGAATTTGACTCAGCCACCATTAGTGGATTAGAAGTCCCAGCGTGGCTTTGTAAGAAAAAAGAGATATGGATGTGTGGGGCATCTCAATGTAGTGAATTTGACCACGATGAAAGGACTCTAGAGAGGGTCTTTGAAGACGATGCCTATATACGAGAACCTTTTCCTGAAGAGAAGCTCGAACCCCTAGAATGGTCTCAAATTTTGGCTACATTGAATGCATGCGTCAATGAAGTCACTCCCACCAAATTTTGTGATGAGAATGGCTACGATATCATACCATACTATATGTTGAGAAAAATTGTGGAGGAGGACGAGGACGAGGTAGATATTGAGAATATGAGGATCCATAAAACTTGAGATTAAGATAGTGGGCTATGTGGACATCCCCACTAAAGAAATCAAGCAGGAAGGAGAACAAATTTATGATTCTTCTGATCAAAGTGAAAACAAGAATAACGCAGATGACGCGAAGTCGGAAAATACAGAGGGAGATGACAATCAAGATCAAGACACTGACGTCTTCTACAATTTCCCAAACCAAAGGGAGAGACGCCAAAAAAGATACAAGGATAACGACACCACATCAGTACACCAACTAGGTTGAGACCCATGCCGGAGTTTAAGGGTAAGACACATTTCCTTATGAACATTCATGCTGTTGATTGTGCTAAGGATAAGGTGTCAGGAAGATTTCTTAAGGTGGATGAAGACTCAGGATTTAAGTCTAGACTGTTGAAACCTAAGAAAACCAGCAAACCAAAAAAAGGAGTTGCAACAGAAAAACTGAATGTCTGTGGTAGTCCAATTATGACGAAAATTGACCGAAAAACGAGATACAATGAGTTGAAACAAAAGATAAAAAATGTATGGACAACTGAAATGGAAAGTAGCGATGGAACGAACGCTAGTGATGGGAGTAAAAAGATAGATGTACCTCCTCACTATTGTAAGTACACCATTCAGGAAAGAAGATTGGTGGTTCAACAGCCAATGAGGGAGCCTAAATCAAAGGAGTCCTACGATGGGCCAGAGAACGCCAAGAAAATAGACTTAGCAGAGCCAGGAGAAAATCCTCGACCTGCTTACATTGCCACAGATCTAGGTGGAGAAGAAGAGGACTTACTGATCAAAACACTTAAGGAATTTCGAGATGTATTTGCATGGTCGTACAAAGATTTGAAGGGGGTGGATCCTAACATTTGTGAACACTCAATCCCTTTGAAGTCTGATGCAAAGCCAAGCAAACAACGTCCATACACGTATAATGAGACATTCTCCAAAAGGATAAAAGAGGAGATAGACAAACTTATGGAGGCTGAATTGATTTATGAGATAGAACACACGGACTGGGTGTCCCTGATAGTGGTGGTACCTAAGAAAAAAGGGAAATTATGAGTGTGCGTAAATCTCAAGAAGGTAAACGCAACAACAATAAGAGACAACTACCCTCTTCCTATCACTGAACACGTCCTGGAACGAGTGGCGGGCAATCAAGCCTATAGCTTTATGGACGGATTCTCGGGTTATAACCAATTTGGGGTCAAACTAGAAGATCAATACAAAACATCATTTGCAACAGAATGGGGCATATATGCGTTTAGGGTAATGCCATTTGGCTTGACCAATGCTCCAGCCACATTTCAGAGATTAATGACACACGCTTTTAAAGAATACTTGCGAAAATTCTTAGATATTTACATGGACGACTTGTGTGTCTATTCTCTATTGAGAGAAGACCATATAGATAATCTGAGAAAGGTATTCAAAAAATGCAGAATGTATAGGATTTGCCTCAACCCAGAAAAATGCGTATTCATGGTACGACAAGGTAAAATATTAGGCCACATAGTGTCGGCTAATGGAATTACCACTGATGAAGACAAGGTGAAGGTGATCATAGAATTGCCAAGACCAAACACTGTACGAGAGGTACAATCATTTATGGGACATTGTGGATATTAACGACGTTTATCTACATGTACGTTGTAATAGCAAAACCCTTGTATAGTCTAATCACGCTCTTCATTTGGACAAATGAATGTGAGGAGTCATTCCAGAAATTAAAAGATGCATTGGTATTTGCACCAATTCTAAAAGCACCAGATTGGTCAAAGATCTTCCATGTACATGTAGATGCTTTGGTATTTGCAATAGGCTGTATATTAGCACAACCAGATGAGGGAAAGACAGATTTTCCAATCAGTTATGCTAGTAGACAACTCAACAGTGCAGAGAAGAATTATACTACCACTGAAAGAGAAGGATTGGGTATGATATATGTTGTAAAGAAATTTCGGCACTTTTTACTCGCAAACAAATTCACATTCTTTGTGGATCATCAGGCACTCTTGTACTTAGTAAACAAACCTTGCAACACGGGACGAATTGTAAGATGGTTCATTGTGTTGCTGGAGTTTGATTTTACAGTAGTAGTTAAGAAAGGAAAAACTCATCAAAGAGCATACCACCTTTCTCGATTACTACATGGCGAAAAAGCTAACGGAGTAGATGATGATCTCCCACACGCATACCTGTTTAATATAGAGATGATACCGAAATGGTCAGAGCAAATTATTCCATTGCTGACATATGGAATGAATCTTGACGACAAACACACGGTGGAAGACATTAGACAAGCATGAAATTACACAATGCTTACTGGAAGAATGTACCATCATGGAAACGATGGGATTCTAAGATTGTGTATAGGCCCAGAGGAGTACGAAGCGTATCTAGAGGGGGCCCACACACAAACAGGGGGATTCCATATAGGAAACCAAATGATGTATGCACAATTAAGAAGACTTGGAGTGTATTGGCCAGGAATGGCAGGCGATGTAGCAAATTACATCAAGAAATGCGACTTTTGCACATCCAATACCACTGTGGATTATGCCACATTATACCAAGTGACAGTAGCACTCGCATGGAGTCATGCTATTGTGGATTATTTGACTAATAAGGAGCTGCCAGGAGATTGGTCTAAAGCCAGACAAAAGGCTTTACAAATCAAAGCGAATAGGTATACCCTCATTAGTGACCAATTATACAAAAGAGGAACTGATGACCAGCTGAGGTTAGTCCCTCATGAAAATGACTACTTTCCATTATTGGAACAGGCTCATGCAGGCATAGCAGGTGGTCATTTTTCAGCAGAGAGAACCGTAAAAATCATTATGGTTGCAGGTATATGGTGGCCGACCATGATTCAAGATGCAGCAGAATTCGTGAAAAGGTGTGATGAATGTCAATGAACTAAGGTACCAGTTAAAAGAGACGAAATGCCTTTAAGACCAATGATGAGTGCTCGAGCGTTCGCTAAATGGGGATTGGACTTTGTTGGTCCTATCACTCTACCAACGTATCGTTCACAAGTACAATATATCATAGTGGCCACGGACTACATGACCAAATGGGTGGAAGCAAAAGCCACAACGAAAGCAGACGCTAGAACCACGGCACAATTCTTATATGAATATGTGTTTACACGTTATGGCCTTCCAATCGAGCTGGTGAGTGATAGAGGGACACACTTTGTAACATCTCTTAAATGAGTTTATGGTAATTCATCGCAAATCTGCACCCTATCATCCACAAGCCAATGGCCAAGCGGAAGCGACCAACAAAGTATTGTGCACAGTTCTTACGAAACTGGTTAGTGAAACAAGAACAGATTGGGATCAGATGCTCTATTCGGCATTGTGGGCTTATCGAGTTGCATATAAAACAACACTCAATGCTACACCATTTAATATGGTATATGGGTTAAATACAATATTGCCTATTGACTTTTTGATCCCCACACTAAGGGTAGCCAAACAATTGGACTGGACGGGGCATGAACTTTCAGAACGGTTAGAGGACCTTGAAAAATTAGATGAGTTACGACTCAATGTTGTAGCGCCCATCTATGCAAAAAAAAGACAACAGAAAGAGTTTTTTGACAAACATGTCAAGAACAAGGACTTTAAAACGGGCGACTATGTCTTAGTATACACCCTTAAACAACATGCCAAAAAGCTAAAGAAAAGGGGCATGGGGCCTTATTTGATCCAAGAAATATCGTCCAGTGGAGCAGTAAAACTGTCGACACTAGATGGAAAAGAAATGCCGAACTGGATTAGTGGGTGTCGTTTAAAAAAATATCATCTACCTTTAACACCGAAAATGTTGTTTCAACTGCATTATGGAAAAACCTATAGACAGGAACAACAAAGAATTCAAGACTAGGCACAACAAGAAGCAAAGGAACGGATTGCTAAATGAAAGCAGTTTCTTAGGACAATAAACATGGTCACCCCAATGATTACTGATGAATATCCTCTTTCAACATCCCAAACAATCGAAGCGGATATACAAAGCGACGAAGTAGAAAAGACCATGATAGACCTTGGCTCAGGACGATAGCATGATCGACGACTTGGAAGATACATGGTGTAGTCCTTACATAAAAGCTTATGTAGGCACAAAACAAGTTGAAATCTATGAATTACTTGACACTGGAGCAAAAATGAGTGTCATCAGCTTTGAGCTTTTTCACAAACTTGGACCAGTGAAGACGATCCCAGAGACACACAGGTTGAAACTAGCATCGGGTGATGAGGTGACCACGTTGTGGTCTATTATAATACCAATCACAGTTAGGGCACACCCATACACTACAAAATTCCATGTACTGCCACCAAGTAAATCAGCCACGCCGTGTATCTTAGCAGTGTCATGGATGAAAGCTAACAGGGTATTCAGTGATTTGGATACGAATGAGGCACTGTTCAGAAAGGAAAACTTTTCAGAACCCTTCTTATCATATAACCAATTCATGTCAAGGAGGAAACAAAAGTCAATACCACCGCAAAAATCTGCCCAACAACAAACAAAGTTTACAAGTCCAGCAACGTCTTATAAAAAATCAGCAACCATGCAGGGAACCAAGCAAGTTTGGGTACGGCGTACAGAGCTGATTGAGGCACAATTACATCAAAAGAGGAAATACAAAGTGTGGATAAGGCGCGACAGCCTAATTCCTATAAAAAAGGAGTCTGAAGAAAAGACAAAACACCGAAAGCCAGCAAAACTTCAAAGAAACATAGTCAATCTGTCAAATACGCAACGGACTATATTGGTATGGAGGCCAAAATTGCCAATTCAAAACGAGCCAACAACACAAGAAGGGCAGACAAAGATGACAATCGTGCAGCTATCTACAACTGTCAAGGTCAAGCAACATAATGCAAACAGCACGAGGAAACAAACAGAATCAACAACAAAAACTACCAGGATGTATCAGACACAAGTCATCAAGGTATAAAGAAAGAATGTTTCACCAGATACGACAATATCAACTTCAAAGAAATCACAAACGCCAATTCAAAACCAGTGGAAAACAATCAAACAACGAGCGGCAGAGTTACAACCGCTCCTTGCAAAGAAAATCTGCCAGCCAATTCAAGATACCATCGGGAAACCTCAACGACAAATGCCAATAAGCGCATCGCTTATACCTTCCTCCTGCACCGCATAAATTCTTTCTACATGCATTGACCGTACATGCATATAAGGCTACATTACAAGGCCTGCATTAGCACGAGTTCAAACCCATGCACAACACATACCCTTGACGATACCCTGTCGTCCGGGAGGACTCCAACTAGGAGGGGGGGAGGCATTCCAATGCGGACTCATCATGTCATATATTAGAGGGCAATGTTTGTGAGGAAATTTTCAACCATTTTTGCGTTTTATTGTGTGATTTTTGAAAAAAGAATATGCCCTCATAATTAATCAGAATTGGGGACCAAATCATCATTCATGATCCCCTAGGGATGTGTATACACTATAAAGAGAGTCAATTCTGGCTAAAAACTGTTTAAAAACAACAAAAAATAGGCCAAGGTTGACGATGATGAGCGAGATTGTACATAACCGAAAGAAAAGTGAGCTACAAAGTATTTTTCTTTTCATTGGTATTTTTCTAGGTTAGAATTGCTATTTTCCGGTTATTTTGGGATTTATTTGCTTTATTTTAGCCATTTTCTAGCAAAAATTATAGAGAAAAATCCGTAATCCAGATGGAAACACAAAAGAAGAGACGCCTGATCAGAGCAAGGTAAAGAAGACACAAAAAAAAATAAGGACTGCAAAGGTGACAGAGCAAAATGACCACCGTCATGAAGGGACCTCCAACAGGAGAAATCTACAAAACTGGTAAAACTAGAGCAACCGAAGTCCAAATCAGGAAATTTGCGAGCCTAAACCGCATCTCACAAAAAGTTATGGCCACAGGTAAAAGATGGGAAAATTTGGTGTCGGAGTCTCGATTACCTATAGAGAGGCTGGGCTAGAAATCCCTCATTTGAGTCATTTTCCATAGTGAGAGAGAGAGAGAGCTCCCTCCAGTAGTTGAGACTTCGAGGAGCTCATCCATCGCGCACGGTCGCCAGATCGACATCAGATATGAGAGGTATGCTCGTCAACACTGACTCTAAGTGTTGTTTACTTCAGTTAGTCGCAAAACCTCACCGGCATCACAATCACAACCTGTGCACACATACGGTAGAATGGTTGTTAGGGAGACCTAGAGGACACCGAATGGAACCAAGATTGAAAGGCACAATGCCTATAGCTTAGGGATCGAGCCTATGACCTCGGAAAGCGTGAAGGAAGCCGCTCAAAAAACCCTAATTTAGCAGGACCTGCAAAAGGGCGACAAAACCAAGGTGATCGGAAATGAGCCAAAATTCATAGACAACAAGCCAATAACCTCGACAAACCGACTGAAGGGTTAGGCTATGAAAAAGTTCGTCAAAACGGAGCCTAAAGTCCCAATCTGACGAAAACCTCACAAAGCGTCACGATATTCTAACGGGCCGACCAAGTGACAAAATTACACCAAATTCAACAAGGAACATCCAAAGGAGGTCAACTACGAGATGGAATGTGTCTACTCAGAAAAAAAGCTCTTCCACTAGGGCAAATGCCGACAACAGGCCAAAAAGACGTCCAAATGGTCGTTCTTGGTGTTTCAAACACCAAAACAACAACTGACTGCTTGGATGCAAGGTCAAAAGGAAGTAAAAGACGGCCGGAATCATACAAAGACCAAAGGGAACCGTGACCATCACCTAAGTGGTCTACTTCGACTTCACGACCAGCTAAGTGCTGCAAACAGGGAGTACATTCTGCTAAATTGATTAAAACTTGATGTGTGTGTCTAGGAGGGCCTATTAACACCATGAATGTCAACTAACATGAAAAAACTGGTAAAAATGACAAAGTGTCCAGTCTATCGCGATAGACTTGAACTTACACTTAGACAAGAGAAACTTTGACTTTGGCTTCATGAGGAATGCTAACAAGGAATGTTAACCACCAATATCAAGTCAGTGTGCAAGAAAAATCTTTTTTGGCCAAAAACTCAATCTATCGCGATAGACTTGCTACAACAATTATTGGGGGGAAGGACTTTTCAAATTTTTACAAGCTAGACTTGGAGAAGCAAATGAAGGCAGTACACCAAATTTGGTGCGAAGATGGACTCATATGGCAAGCTGAGAAAGACAGGCAGACAACTCAGAGTCAGAGCAAGACATCTCAAGGGCAGACTGGTAAAATTTACATGTGAGGGGTCAAGAAACCTTGCATCAACTGGGAGAAGGCAGACAGATGGTCACAAAGCCAAAAAATGACAAACTGGCACTAAGTCCCAGTCTATCGCGATAGACCAAGCAAAGGGATATTGGACCATCTTATCAAAAATTTGACTTAGCAGTTGTCTTCAACATGATGCAAGATGACCACCCACTAAGTTTGAGCCCAAAACAACACAAAATGAAGGAGATAGACCAACATCTCCTTGAAGGGAATCTCGAAAATTGGGAGTTGATCCAAAAAGGGGTCACTTGACATTCATTTGAGGTAGAAATGGGGTCAGATCATGTGCAAGGTATGGGAAACCAATTGGTGGAGTCACAACTGCAAAAAAGGACCCAGATCCAAAAAATGCCAGTCTATCGCGATAGACTGAGAAAAAGTAGTAAATGGATAGATTTTGAGCTTTGGCTTATGGAGTGACCTTACATGCCATGAAAGCATACACCACACAAAATTTCAAGGCATTTGGACCAGTTCTCCTTCACCAACAACATCAATTTGAAGCTACCAAAGTCGCACAATGGAAGAGCTTGTCTATCTGCTAACATTTTATCTTAACTAATCCTGGGATTAAGAAGGATCATCTAGATGCATGATTAAGTGGTAATCAATTTTGGAGAGTAGTACTATGTTTGTGCATTAACTGATAATTGTGATGACAGGATCAATGGAGGCTTCTCCGGGGAAAAGAAAAGGCAAGAACCTGGCAACGGAAGGTGCAGTACTCTATGCACTTCTACCCAATTCTTTAAAGCCAGCAGCCACCTGGATACCTGCAGATGTGCAACAGGCAGCGGCCTTTCAGATATATCAAGGTTCATATGTGGATGACAAAAGAAACTTAGTGGATACAGTGATGATTCCCAAGGAGTCAGAGAATTACTTGAAAAGATCTCCGCAAAGGTCATGGCTCAAAAAAGTCGCCTTGTGGAACTTCGTATCACTACCACCAGTAGGGATAGATTTCAAGAGGGTACAACATCTAATAGAGACTATCCAAGAAGATGGAACTTGCAGAGTGGCAGGCATGGATAATGAAGTGATGAAGATCCAGATCACCAAGGAGATCATCAACAAAGAGGCATTGAAATTGTCAGATCAAGGAGCAAACATGAGAGAAAGAAGGAAAACCCTCACAGTTTACTTGCAAAAGTCCAAACTACCTTCTTTCAAACTCATAGTAAACCCAGAAGTAAGAGAACTGACACAGATCTACAGTCAGTGTTTGTTGAGCTACAGCAAAAGGCCGCCAAGATACACTACACCGCACGGGAGCATCTCAACCACACTGACATGGGCTATGGGAATGACCCGTGAGTTTTATATAGATCACGCGTCATATCTGTTTGAAGAAATGACAAAGCTAAGGCAGGACAGACCCAATTACATTGCAGGAGGGGAAGTCCTAACCAGAGTAATATACCATGCCATAGGCGCGGCAGATCAGTTGTCACCTGCCCCTCATCAGAACGACTAGCTGGTATTAAGGGAAAATATCAAAGACAGATCACAAAGGAAAGTGCCGGCATCTATTAACACCATTGGAGGACGCAAGCTGGAAAGAGTGACAAGAAGTACACAATAAAAGATGGAAGAAGAAAAAAGAACTGAAGAGGAAGATGCCCGACTAAAGAAGAGGAAAGCAAAAATGGAAAACAACACCAGGTTGCAGAAGATAGCAAAAATGGAAAGGATGCTAGAAGGGTTTGCTCTAGAAAGATCTCTACGAGGCGATGTAGGCGCCACTTGGAAACCTTCTAGTAGCACTTTCACAATGAGAACAAAGAATAGAAACAACCCAGCTTTTGAGCTGAACTGGTTTGAGAAATACATCCAAGAAAGAAATTCTAGGGATGAACCAGATTTGCTACTAGAAGAGGAGGATCTCCAAACTTTGAGAGATCGGCTGAGGCCAACTTCACGTGATCAGGAAACACCGCCGCCATCTCTAGGGCCAGATACAAGTGAAAGCCAATCTAGCCCATCTGTTGAATCTACTTCGCATTCAGAAAGCTCACATCGTGATGACAGAGTTCACACATTGCCTAGTGAACAAGAAGAAGAGGAAGAGGAAGAAGAAGGAACAGATAGACACCCAAACACTGGAGCCATATCACAAAGTGATAAAGGCAAGCAAAAAGAGGTGGATCACACTAAAGATAAAGCTTCTTCCTCTCAAGAAATTGAGCTGGAAGCTACTATAGATGAAGATCTACAGTCAATGGCGACAATACTAAACCGAACAAGACTGCACAGTCAATGGCTAGTTGATCAGAACCGATCCAACAAAATGAAGCTACAAAGAACTGATGAGGAAGTTCTGAGACTGCAAGAGCAAAGGGAGGACACTCTAAAGCTGAGCATCAGAGATGCTGAAATATTGGGGCTCAAAGGCACAGTAAATCTTCTCAAAGACAATTTACAGGAGTCGGAAGACTTCAATGCCATATGTGAAGATACACTAAACGTATTCCTTGAAGATGTCAGTGACAGAGACGAACACATCCAAAAGTTGGAAAAGGAAAAGCAAGATGCGCTGGAGACCATCAAAAGTTTGCAAGTCGTCATCGATGACTTACAAATTGAAGTCAAAGATTTGAGAGCAGTAACAGATATCCAAGCAAGAGAAATCGAATGCGCTAAGAAGCAAAAAACGTCGCTACCAACAACACCAGTAGTCCACCTAGAAGAAGAAGTGGTTGCACTAAAGAGGGAGTTGGAGTTGGAAAGAAAACGCGTTTAATGATTGCTGAAAGTGCGCTTAGAGCAGAAGATCAACTACAAAGACAAATTTCATACTTGCAAAGTGAACAACAACAAGGACCAGCTCCTGACAGTGAAATGGAAAGCATTGTTTCCAAATCACTCAGGGAAGAAAATGAAAACTTGCACATCAGGATAAAACAGTTAGAGGAGTCGGCCGCTAAAAAAGACATGGAATTTCAAGCTCTACAAATCAATAGTAGAACAATGACCGCACAAATCGCAAGTCTACAAAGTGCAGGGCAGCACCAAGGACAGGTACGAGTGCACATGGAGCCAGTAACAACGAATTTGGCTGGACTCGTAGAAGTTTATGGGGGTCAAGATGAGTACGACGAAGATTCAGATGAACAGGAGGCACATACGCAGACTGATCAAACTGGCTCCAAAGACCAAGAGACAGAAGAAGATTCAGTCACGAAATTGGAAGAGCAGAGGCTCGCTGAGTAGATGGAAAAACAAATAGAAATGATATGGTACAAGGCTATGCAACTCGAAAAGGAGTTGCTACAAGGGCTTTCCAGATCGGGCAAAACAGTAGCAGAGCTACGGCAGGAATGGAATGCACCTATGTTACCCTATGCTCTGCTGAAGTATGAGACTCTAACACATCAACGACAGCTCGAAAAAGAAGAACAAGTGCCAGTATTTGAAGGACAAGTACAAGATAGGGAGCAGCAAAACAGAATAGTGGTCAGCCAGCCAAAGTGGAGGTGTCAATGGCTATTGGATCATCCGAATAACCTGATCCACTTAGTCAACGCACCGCCTGAACTGAGGAATGACCGAACGTTTTGCCCAACTCCCCGAACATACACCTACAGCCAACATAAAGCACTCCAGAGCAGGAATCCGACATGGCTGAATTATCCAGTAATGCCATGGCCAGTAGAGGGAGAGAGAATATCCGGTTCTTACATGGTGAAAACCCCGTAGGGTGCCATAGCAGAATTCAGAGGCTCTCCTGACCTATCCTGCAAGATGCTATGTAAGATAGCTCGAACATTTTTGGCCTATCTCACAGTCTTCTCAGAAAGCTGGACATCATAGTATATGAATACTGAAAGGAGCATCTCAGAGTTGTCATACGATTTAAGTGGGCCATCGACAGAGCCAGTATTGTATGCCTATTTCAAACGGCTGATGTTTCTGCCAAGCTACCATCTCCAAACCTTTGAAGAAGCATTTTACACGGGCTTCTTCATGTACAAGTCAAAATTTTTTGTCCCATTAATGGCAAGTGAGTCTATGCGCTATGATGCGTTTCTACATCAAATCAACCACGAAAGACGACAATGACAATGAAGACAAAGACAATCATGTCGTGGTAGACATGAATTAGGAGGGGGGGAGTGTTGGAGCCCCATTGGTCCAACTGTTGTAATGAGCCCATCTTGTAAAGCATATCAAATTCCATTTTTTATGTCAAAGACGTTTTATCATTTTGATCCATTCGTCTGGATTATGTAAATATTAGTCAGTTAGTCAGGACTCAGATTTATTCCCACTTTGTAATCATGAGCAAGAGAACCCCATGTACATTTTTGAGCTAAGGTGACTAAAGTATAAAAGTCACCTTAGAACCATTTTGGAAGAACATTTTTTTGAATTAATCCTGTGTCGTACGAGTCTGAGAGAGAGAGAGAGAGAGAGAGAGAGAGAGAGAGAGAGAGAGAGAGAGAGAGAGAGAGAGAGAGAGAGAGAGAGAGAGTGAGTGTGTCTTATCCTCTTCGCTACGCGCTTCTCCCTCACCGGATTCACGACGTGACCACACCATCGCGGCAGTCTCTCCGAGAGCTACGCACCCACGCCACGCATTCGCCGTTTCGAGTTGATCGCGATCGATTCTTCCTCGAGCTTGTTTTGCTTGTAAGTAGCACAAACGGTGTCTGTTTTCAATAATCAAGTGCTTCATGGAATGAGAAAGAGATTAGCTACACATAGATACTGATAAAATTAAGTTTCGCCCACTTTTGGATTATGACCTGCTGGTCTATCGCGACAGTATTCGAGATAGCTAGGGTTCTAATCTGGTGAGATTAGACTTATAGGTAAATATGTCCTAGTGAGAGGATGGTGCCTAGTAAGTTTGATGCGATTCCGAGTTCATTGGACGTGTAAACTGTGTTGTGAGCGTTAAGGGATAGAGTGGGTTGCAATCTATCAGGGTTAGTGATTGATGCATCATAAAAGTGCGTATGTGTAGATTGGTCTCAGCCTGACAAGCTAACGAGATTGCCTACATGCACCTACGGGTTAGTCGTGTCATCGGATGATAAGTATGTTGTCTGTGTCTTGCTCCACTACAAGTGCAACAATTGTAGAATCTTCTGTGAAGGGATATTGTGATGTTGATGTAAATGGAGAGTGGGCGTTTAGTGGAAAGGGAGGCTGTGAAAGCTTTACACATGGGAAATGTTGAAACCATTTTGTCTCCCCGTAATAGAAAGAGCCTCATTTGAGAATCCTACTACCTCCTTGGAACTCGGATTGTTTGGCACACTTATGATCCTTTTATCCATGATGCATGTATGTCGATTGCTACAGATGCTCATGTGTGGTACTTTGATAGTGGTGCTACAAAGCATATTACCTCTCATCGTGACTTGTTTACCTCTCTTGAGGATGTCCCTCGTGGGAATATAGTCACTTGTGCCAACAATGCCTCTTATTCGGCCAAGGGAATTGAAAAGATTATGCTGACTGCTGCGAATGGAAATTATTTCACACTTGTTGATACACTTTATGTACCTAGGATCAAGAAAAACCTTTTGTGTCTATCTACACTTGCGAGACTTGGTCTTGTTGTCAAATTTATGGATGATAGATGTGTAGTTCGTGATCTCAGTTTTGGTGATAAAATTGTTGCATCTGGTATTTTGTGTCGTGGGCTGTATAAGCTCACTTTGTATGACAATTATGGGCAAAATTTTACAAATGCAAATGTGGATTCAAAGGTTGTTTTAGATGCAAAACTTTGGCATGCACATTTTTGCTAGTTTGCTGCATTTGCAAAAAATTGATACTTCTTTGCCGCCTCTTGAAATAATTGGTGCTAGTGGATCCATTCTCACCTGGGTCATGCTCTCCTCTGTAGACACTAAGCTGACGTGATCTCCTTGTGATCTCCGATCTCTTTGGAGATTTCTTCCTAATCTTAGATACATCAATTCCTTAACACACAGCTATCAATCCAAACATTTTACCTCAAAAGTTTGCTCCATCATTCCTTATTTTGTCTATTCTCCAGATATTCTCTACCATGCAAGTAACTCTCAGAAGCTTTCAAAGTTGGATTTGAACCAATTTTGTGCAAGTTATAAGTAGCTCAAGCCTCACTCTGGTCCAATTTTTGTTCTTTAGCACTTACTGGCCCAAATATGCTCCAATTTCCATGAAATCTTGCCTATTGGCTTCTAAGGACCCTTAGAAAACTAGGGTATGCACAAATTTAGATTTTAGAGTCAATAGGGTCAAAAACATGTCATATACAAACGCAAGCATAAAACAAATTCTACTTGGTGAACCTCCAAGCAAGCAAGCATACGATGGATTGGTGCTCCACCCCTTAACATACCACATAAAGTAACAATTACGTTTTTTTTCTGAGTTGCATGATACATGGTTTGACAAACACACACATGCACACAATCATATGCATAAGAGTTTAAATGAGCTCTGTATAGTGCGCCATCATTAGAATCCCATGATATTGTTGTGCATATGCACCCACATGGCCAACAATCAATCACGTTTCTGCTCTCTCTCTCTCTCTCTCTCTCTCTCTCTCTCTCTCTCTCTTACACACACACACACACACACACACATTGTATTACCTAGAAAAGCCCCTATGTTATTATGACATTTAAAAGGCCTCACTTTATTAAAGACCTCAGCATGGGACTTGGCCCGTCCATTACACTGGAAATACGTGTTTTTCTTTTGAGTACTTTACTACCCTATGGCAATGCTGGCTGTGAAGGCTCTAAGGTTACCCCCCCTGCTACATAGGCGACCGTGAAGGCTCTAGGGTTACCTCCCCTGCAACATGGGTGGCCTGGCTGTCTCCAAGGAAGGGTCGCTCCACTTATACCGATTATTCTGCTCATCACAAAGGACTGACAGCCCACCGCCCTCCTCTATATAAAGAGGTGAGGGTGCACCTCTGCCCTCACTGAGCATTGTTTGGTGTTCTGCTAAAGATCGTGTTTCTTTTTTACACTAAACTATGGAGCTCGCTACAACAACAACTTAGGTTGGCTACTTTGCCTAGACATGTTTCGTTGCAAGTTCTATAAAATAGAAAAGAGGAAAGGGGGCATTTCTGTGATAATGATAGTTTTTGGTATTTTGGTCTGCATATAGTTTTTGCTCTAAACCTGGTGATGGTCCTTGTTGGACTATGAGTATATATGGTATGGCAGTATGAATTTTTCCTCCCACTGGGTTTTTCGGGTTATTGTTTTACTGGTAAAATAAAAGGGGGTGTAATACTAAAAGTTACCATTCATAGTCTCTGGTTTTTTTTATAATCACTCTACGTCTTTTTGGAAACTATCTTACTGCCACTATACTAAAACTGGCATTACTCTGCTGATTGAATGCCGAACTCACCTTAGTAGCTTGGAAAACATCAATATACTGCTCGGTTTACCTATCACTGACGCCTCTCGTTGAGAAGCTTGATTATTGGAGGGCTATGGATACGTACATGATTTGAAGATGTTTACTGCACACTGGTTGGATTGGGCAGATGATGATGTTTTTATGTCCTACTGTACTCTGTTTTTTCGCACACATCATTAGGATATGGTACCCAGGTGCACACTATGGCAATTCTTGGCCTATACATATTTCGTTGCAGGTTTTATAAAATAGAAAAGAGGAAAGGGGGCCTTTCTGTAAATGATGTTAGTTTTTGATATTGTGGGTCTGCATATAGTTTTCGCTCTGAAACCTGATGGTCCCTGTGGGACGGTGAGTATATATGGTATTGCAGCATGGTACCCAAAAGCACACTATGGCAACTCTTGGCCTACACTTTGGTATGGTTAGGATGAACATTATTGTTTTTTCATTCACTAAGCCAGTTGTTACCCCAGTTATAGCTTTGGTTATTGCTATGATGCTAGTACTTTGAAACATAATGTTCTTTTTCTATGGAAAACTAAATAGATTCGGAATAAGGCCTGGCTTAGCAGGTACCCCTTGATACTTGGATGGCCTAAGTGCAGTATATGGTAAATGATGTACAAAGCGAGGGTGGATTTGGGGACCATTCACTATGATAGGTATCTAACCTAGTAGCAAGTTCAAACGAGCTCGAGATATTTTTTATTAAACTATAAATAAAACTTTTTTTGATGTAGCTTTCATAAAGGAAAAAAAGGGGGGGATTCCGACACTTGGATTAGAAGGAGTGATGATCTTCTAATCAAAATGATACTCTTTTACTAAGGAACTTTGGGAAATAAGAGAAAATATTTGTTAAAAAATAAATACTTTGGACTAAAGCTTGCAAAATTCTTTTTAAAACAGTTTGTAAGATGGACATGAATAACAACTGGTATAGTCCATTGATACCTATAAAACACATCCAAGGCTAATTGAATTGTTGTTTTGTTTAGATGGATGCAGGTAAGGACTCTATCTTATCTTGGAAAATATTTTTTTGGCTTTGGCAAGTTGTCCGTCACAGATTACACATACACTGCAAGGAAAGTTCTTCTGCTATTTGTATACTGGAATGAGGCTTTATTTTCACAAACATTGTACAAAGATAATTCTAAGGCTGAGTTGTTTTTGTACTTATCAGTTCCTCTTTTCTAAAGCCAACTGTCTTTTGAATGTAAAAAGTTCAATTATGTCTTATTACTTATGATAGGGCAACCACACACACATGTTCATAGTCGTCTCTGTAACATCTCCGTAACATGTTTGTTGCCGTAATGACATAAAAGATCAGTTAGGCAATAAAAAAATATGCACATAAGCACATAATTGTGCGTAGTTATAAACCAATTGTTTAGGAAAAAAGTATGACAATCTTGTGGTTTCTACACACACACACATACACATACTCTTGTCACACACATACACATACTCACAAGCATACACACATGATCCACACAACACATGAAGAAGGATCTCAGACGGGTAACACAGTAGCATGTACACACATACATATAATCATGTGCATAGTTTATCATTAACATATAATATAAATGTCTAAAGCATAGTAATACTCATCATTTTAAACTAATACTGATCCTAAAACTATCATTTGGAAGTCTATGCAGTAACGAAGTTGCAGAGTCTTGGGTAATAAGCGTGATAACAAATACACAAATGACGATGACAAATTCCGTTCAGGTACCAGGATACATATGTTTTTGAATATGTACAAAAGTTTTCTATACATACTGATTAAGCACTTAAATTGATTAAAAAATAGGTTTTTTTAATAAAAAGTGCTTTATGATCTTTTTGGTGAGCATTAATAGTGGTATTGGTAAAGATATAGCATCTTGGTTATGAAAACCTCCCGTGAGGGTAAATAATTCAATGATTACTTTTGGTTTTTTTAATAAAAAGAGTGATGTTACAAAGGAAATGTTGCCGAAATTTTCTCAATTTAGGAAGTATTTCTATAATATCATAAGTAAATAACGCTTTGATTGTTTTTCAAAATGAAAATACGCACTTGAATGTATATACCGTATTAGTAGACATTTGGTGGAAACATAAAAGGATATATGGGTATACTCACAAATACTTGTGAAGTGGGGCAAAAGGTAGGGCTCTAACATAGGATATTAACTAAATGTTTCTAATTCTCTCTGGTAAAGAGGGTTAAAAATAGACAACTTGGATGAGCATCACTCGGGACACATTTAAGTTACAACAACAAATTCGGGACAAGCTTATGGCTGCACATAGTAGGCAAAAGAAAATCAAGCCAATAGCAATTAGGGACCCTATCTCCAAACCATGTAAACCCATCAAACTGTTCAAAGACCGAAAATATAGACCCTACTTGGATAGACGACGAGCTAAAGAAAACATAAGTTACATTGAGGAGTATAGTTGGGTTCTGGGATGTGACAGCGATAACAAGCAGTGGGGTTTGCTTGGATAGGTGTCACCCATTTAGTACGAATTAGTTCTAATTAATTGTACTGGTGGTTGATTGGCAGGTAAATTAGATCCCCGTTCTCATCTGGTAGAAGTTCTGACTAAAATTCCTACTTAGTCATGTATCAAAGTATCTTGTAATGGATTGTCTATGTATCAAGAAATTCTCCAGTTTTCTTAAGAAATTGTTCTTTACACAATATGCTTTACAAACAGTATTTTAGTCTTCAGTATATGATTCTAAATGATGGAATTTTAAATTCAAACAAACACACACACACACACACACACTCGCACACTCGCGTGCAAACCCTCACATGAACACAATGTGCACACTAGCGAGGATGAACTCTCCTTCTTCATCATTGCTCTAAGAGACAATAATAACCTAGGTAGCTGCTCACAACCACCTGCACACTCCCATTGTAACTATTGTTAATCTCTCACAAAATAATTCTCTTATTTCAAAGCAGGTTTTGCTTTACCAATAGATTGAGATATTGATCATTATTTATTGAGAAGCATGAATATACCACAAAGAATGGATATATGCATCATTAAAATCATGGGGATTACCTCAATGATATAAAACACAAAAAAATAAAATAGTGACTAAATGTACACATTGCTGAACGTTTTATAGGTGGAAACCAATGCTTGGGGAAAAAATATGAGTTTTGCAACCACACATAGTTCCCCTTTAAGGATCCTCTTTCCCTAAAAATCTAGGCCCTGTTTTACCTTTCCTCTTCCTCTCAATTGACATTTTGTGGATTTCAAAGTAGCATGATTGTAAGTTGAGACACACTTTTCTTGAACATTGATACCAAAAACAAGGGTAGTGTTACCTAACTACTCTACAATCCTCATGGCTTGCCAAATGTACACAAACATGCACGTGCACACACAGACACACACACGAACACACGCGTGCACACACACACACACACACACTCTTTTACATTTACTTGCATTCAAGGCTTGGTAACCAAGCATGTTTGCACGAATCTTGTAGGGTTCTTTTGATCAATGACTCTTTCAGAATGATGTGATATTTTGTAGTGAAGCCCAATTACCCATGCTCAACCTCAAGTAATAACAATTCATGGAATCACATTTTGTGTGTCTTTCATGTGTTACAAGTCTCCTTTAGAGCTTATTCAATTGTATGCTTATAGAGTTTGATGCTTGGAAACTCTGCGTTAGTCATTCATAGCTTTCAAGCACCTTGCTATGTCACTACTGGGTGTTAGAAGTTCAGACAGAAAGAACAAGGGACAATCTTTTTAAGAGAGCATTATATCACAACTTGGATCATTCTACAATGGTCATCCTTCTTGGGGTAACCATCAACCTACATACTTAGAACTTACATTTCACCTATACAAATAAGAAAATTAAGTCTTCTTTATATTTCAGGATTTCTTCTCACTTTGACTAGGTTTAGTTTAAAAACTAGCCATGTAGCCATTATAATAGATTTTTGAGTATTAGTCATGACAATATCATTTAAAATCATAACATAATAAGAATGCTTAATCTTGGTATACTGGTGAGTGTTTAATATAGTCATTAGATGCTCACCCCTTGTACAAGTTTAATTAGGTGTGATATTTAGTAGTAGAATTTGTTCATTTGATCCCATTTAATCTTAGTATAGTGGTGAGTGTTTATATAGTCATTAGATGCTCACTCCTTGAATAAGTTTAATTAGTGTGATATTTAGTAGTAGAACCTATTCATTTGATCCCATTTAAGTAAAGGACTCATTGCTACCAATTCTAGTTGGTCATTACGTAAAATTTGGTTAACGTTTGTAGCTTCAGTTTGTTTATAAAAATTGTAACACATTAGGTCTGACTTGAATGACATTTATCAAATGATTTTTTATTCCTCACAAAAGGCTATGTAGAACATGATGTGGACTAATCACCTTTTTTGGTGCTTGTTGCATGGATAATTCTCTAGTTGAAGTAGCATGTGTAGATTGGGTGGTTTAGGCAGCACAAGATTTGCCAATTTAAGTAGTGTACATATATAATCTTGGTGTAGATATGTCAGTTTAGGCAATACCAACTTCTTTTAATGCAAATCCGTTGGTTTAAGTAGCACAATTTCAAATGTAGATCTACCAATTTAGGTAGAATTAGTGTAGATTTTTTGGTTTAGGCACGATGATTATAAAAGCAAATTCTCTAGTTTAAGTAGCATATGTGTAGATTCACCGGTTTAGGCAACACACGTGCATATTTACCTATTTAAACAACATACATAATTGGGATTGATTTACTGGTAAAGGCAACACCGATTACCACATAGTACTATGATGGTGGGCCACCATTGCTACTAGTGTGATTTTTTCAACGTGTGTATATGATGGATATGATTTGGATAATATGGATTTGTTTTATGATTATATGATATTGATAATGTTTATGGTTTTGAAATTCAAATTAATGGAGCTTGGTTATTGAACAATGATTGTGATGAATGACATCGGGATATGATATATACTTCTGTGGGACGCATGTCTAACCTCACCATCCTATCGTATTGCAGTATTAGTGAGAACCACTATTATTTGTCAAACCATGGGACGAAGCTGACTCGACTAGTGCATAGAGGCTACAAGAGGTTATCAATCTCTCGAAAAACGACTAACAACTCGCATCTAACTCAAGCTACACTCAAGTTACTGAAATCACCAAAAGCCAATTGCTTATCGACAAGAAAATCACATCCATTACAGCATCAAATGACATCCAAACGTAACGAAACTTCTAGGAAAAGTTTACAAGACCTAAGCACACAGTCTCAAACCCCACTTTAGGTCAAGTTCCAAAATCACGATTATTAACAACAGTGGATTTTTGACATAGTCGTTTTCGACACAGAATGCATCTAAATGCTTAGCAATGATGCCCCAATACCCCGCCTATGCTTAGTTTTTGTTCTAAAAGTGTAATTTCCTAGTTATGATGAAATTAGGCCGCGGGTTGGCGACGTCAAAAGCTACAAAATACGGTGAATGGCTTACGTCAATGCGTAGAGCTCTTACCTGCGGTTGCAATGCAACACACATTCACAATGTGACAACCGGAGAAGGAGTCGGAAGCACGAGAAGGAGAGAAGTGAGCGCCGTTAGCTCACACTGTGTATTTCTTATCCAAAAACTTACAAAAATTGGCTTTTATACCTTAGCCAAGGTTTTTGGGTGGTCAAAACTAATAATCTGGAGTTCTACCAAAGCTGGGAAATGACTGGCTGATACAATCAGGAAGCTTGTAGCCCTGGCTCATCAATTACAAGGTTTATCCGAGAAAATAGGAGTTACAATATTCCTGATTTATCAAAATAATAAATGTTTTACAAGGAGAACTCCAAAAAATGGTGCAAAAATGGTATCCGTGTTAGCTTGCTACTAACATTCCCCCCCTCCTCGCCTGTGTCGTCCCTTGACACAGCTTTATGGACTGAAGTAGTCTTCGGGTTGACAGCTGGCAAGGTGGTCTTTAAGCACGTCCAGTGTCTTCTGGTATCTGATTCTTCATTCTTTGTCGGGCACTTGTAGAAATTGCATTGTTACTTGATTCTTCAGCTCCATCGCTGAGTAGCCTACAAACCTGAATGTTAGGTTGCTTATCACCGGTGCAAATATCTTCGTTTGCCAGGTGAAGAATCTAGTGTAGAATGCTTCTTCAAAGGCTAGCATATTATTCGAGGGTAGGAACATGCATCTGGCATAGAATCCGTAAAGTATTTCTTCTGAAGGTTGCCCACTCAGATTGTAGCATAAGCCTTTATTTCCTTCCAAGAATGAGAGCCATGGGACTCCTGTCTACTCAGGCTCATTGAAAACTTGTATGCATGTGAGTAGCATCCTGTAGATCTTATATAACATTGCACATGAGAGATCTGGCAGACTCTTGAAGAATGACATGGCGCCCATTAGGGTTTTCACCATGCATTCCTTTGTAGCTTGGTCTCTCTCTGGAGCTGGCAACCTGGGGAAGTTGAGCCAAGTTGGCCTCTTCTTCTGTAGTGCTTCATGTGCTTGCCATGTCCTTACTTCGGGTATAGGACAGAATGTTGGATCTCTTTGTAGGGCTGCAGGTTCTCTTATGAGCAGAATCAGATATCTCGGATTCTTGTTCAACCAGCTTAACCTCCACTTTGGGTGGTCTTTATCTGTGCCATCTTCTTGCATATCCTTGTACATCCTTTCTTTTACTTGTAATAGTTCTACTTTGATGAGAGGGTATGACAGGGATTGTTGGTGCCATTGAGCGTTGATTTGATTGGGAGTGAGTTGAGTGATGTTGATAGAGTGTAAAACTCTCAACTCCCAATCCATAGCGGCCTTCCACTGTTCATCCACATCTAAGGTGATCTTCTCCTTCAGTGCATCTTCTTCAGCTTTTGACAGTTGGACCATTGGCACTGTATGTGCATCTGTGATGTGAATCTCAAAATCTTCATCACCACTCGGCTCTTCTATGGATTGCGTCTCAAACTCAGCAAACGAGACCGAGGGTATTTCTATTTGTGGTGGCTCTGAAGTGCCTGCCTCTTCCTGCATGTCTGGCTTTCCATCTCTGAGGAGTTGATTTATCCGCTTGAGTTTTGCTATCTCCTTTAGGAGCTCCTCCTCTCTTTGAACCCGCATCAGTGCCAGGTCCCTGCGCTGTGACTGTTCAAGATTTAATTCCAATTTTAGGTCTTTGTTTTTCTTTTCAAGTGCCATGTACACTTCATCAATTCCCTTGATCGAGGCCACGGTTGGGTTTTCTCTAATTTTTCGTAAGAAAATGGTCTGATCATTGATTCTCTGTTCAGAATATTGCAGAGAACCATTGGCAACATCTAACTACACTTGAATTTTTTGAGCTGACAGAGAGGTTGTAAGAAGTTCATTTGTAACGTCTGTCAGCTGCTCGTCTTTTACTTTGCAGGCATTAGATAATTTGGTGAGGAGATCACCTAGCTCCTCCATCTATTTTTATTGCTTATCTCTGGCTATCTGATGTTGATCCGCTTTTGCCTTCAGCTGTTGCACTTGCCTTTGGAGATCAGTGATGCTAATCATCCTGTCTTCTAGCTCTCCTTGAAGAGCGTCGATCACCATTTCCAGTTCCTTGGCCTTTGTGCTGCGGTTCAAAGCTGTTGAATGGAGCCTCTCCATCATTTCCTGCATCTGACGTGCATATTCATTGACGTGTATTATTACTTCATCATTTGACTGCCACTCCTCCTGTCTTGCCAGCACGGATGTGCTTGCAGCCTCGTGTGTTGCTTCTTGCTGCGTCGTAATTGCTGGTGGTTCTTGTGTGGAGGTAGATGTCGGTCTTCTCCTTCGCCATCCTGAGGCTTTGACGCCTCGGTAGTTTTTGGCTGAGTAGAAGTGGATGGTTTTGTCTCAACCGTTGCTATCTCTTCAGGTGCCGACCTTTCTTCCTTCTCTGGCTCGGGCTCCGTCTCATGTGCACTGGTAGGTTCTTTTTCTGTGTGTGCTTCCTTATCAGTTTCTTGTTCCGATCGACTTGTCTTTTTCTCTTCCGGCTTTTGAGTCTCTTCTGCTGCCTGCTCCGGTTCTGGCTCAGCTTCTTTTTCCTTTTGCCGGTGGGGTGGTCAGCTTCTTGTGTAGATTCTGTTCATTGGGTGGACTCAAAATCTTTCTCTTTTTCATGCTCTGCTTCTTCATTGGTATCTTTGCCTGTTGGTGATGGTGGTGGGCTAGGCATGGGATAGTCTTGTTGTTTCGGAGGCGGTGAGGTGGGTCGGGGAGATCCATGGCTTTGCTTTTGGCTAGCCGTCTCCTCGGCTTGCCTTTGCTCTACTGCTTCCTTGGCTTTCTTTGCAGCCTCTTCTGCCTCTTTCAGTTTTAGGGCTTCGGCCTCTTGGTACATTCTTTCTAAATATTCTATTGGATCATCTGCCTCTTTTCTGGTATGATGCTTTGTTCGAGGTCCTTTCAGTCCTGTGGGTACCCACTTTTTTGGGTCCTTCCCATGTGCTTGCTTACTGTGCTGATAAGCCTGTTTTTCTCTTTCAAAACGCACTTGTTTTTTAGCTGGCTCCTCTTGGTGTGCAGCCACAACTTTCCTTTTCATCTCTTCTCTCCGAGCTCTCTTTTCTTCATTGTCAGAACTCTCGTTGTTGTGCCATTCTGGTGAGCTGTCAGCTGACTCATCATCTGATTTTTGTGACCTTTTACCCGACCTTGTAGCTCGTGGAGAGGGTTGTGCGGCCAAAATCCATGTATTCTGATCAAGGGCAGGCGGTAGGTTGTTGGCCATGCCGATGGCATGATACGCTATTCTAGTTAACACCTCTGGCGCGCCCAAGTATGTGATTTCTCCTTCCTTCTTGGTGCCCTTCAAGATTGTCAAGACATACTGCACGTGGTCCATGGGCTGTCTTGTTGTCGACTTAAGAACCTGAGTGAAGGTGGTGGCCACGGCGTGATTTGGTGTAGTGTACCTTGGTGGCCTTTTTGCCAGAAAATGGAAGTGTTGATGGTACAAATGGGCTGGCTCTTCCACTTGTTTGTGGATAAGGTCGATGAATGTAGCCGTGGCTATCTCCTTGGTAAATGTGCCTACGGTTTTCCTGTCTCTTGCCCCCATGGTCATTCCTTCAATGGGCAATCTGAGTGCTTCTGCCACTATCTCTTTTGTGATTACTACCTCGACCTTGTTCCCTTGGGTGTCGGATATTTGTGCGGTTCCGTCCTCTTTGATGGTGGATAGAAGCTCGTAAGCTTTCTGACAGTCCACTCCTCAAGGCTCTTGTTTGTAGAAATGCCTAAGCCCGAACCTGCGGTTAGCCTCTTTTGTCTCTGGCTTGGCAGCTACATCATAGACTTCTTTGGGCAGGAGTTGCAACTCCACCTGATGCCCCTCTTCACCTTAAACCTGCCAGTGAAGATCGTGGTGTGGTGTTCTTCCAGCTGTTCTCTAGAAAGGTAGGATGCCTTTGCTGCTTTGACCGACTCGGGGTCTAGTTGATACGCAGGCAGTTCTTGTAGTTTCTCTTTTTGGTTTAGCTTCTTCTAGGCCCTCTCCGCTGCTTGCATTGCTCCTGTTCAGTGAATAGAGTGCAAAGTTAGCAGATTTGTTGGATTTTTCTCTGGAATGTCTTTTTAGACTGAAATGCTAACAATCTGGTCCAAATTACTTCAAATCAATTTTTGAACAAACAAAGATGCATAAAATCATGCAAGGAACAAAACTGTATGGTAAAAAAAAAAAATGCAACCAAAGTAAATAATGGTGATTATTTACAACTGAGGAAAATTTCCAACTTTTTGCAAACTTGGCTTTATAGGCTTGAAGTATATACCAAGTACATGCTCTGAGTGAATTTTGGGCTCATTTGGATGCACAGGGTGAAAATGATACCAAGATTTGCCCTTCGTAAGATTTGCCTTGTTTCCGTAGTTCTCTAACAGGTTGTTCCAGTATGATTTTTCGATCTTGGAGAGTATACTTTTTGTAATGGGATGGAACATGCATTACATCCTTGCCATCCTCTTCCGTGGTTTCCATTTCAGTTGTGTATATCTCCTTTAGAGCTTTTTTCAACTCTTGATATTTCTTTTTCCGCTCGACTCTGGTCATGAGTGGTTTTTTATCCTGATATTTTTCTTGAGTATCCTTGTTTTTCTCGATGTCAGAGACATTTTCGAATTTTTTTTCGAAGAATTTTTGTCAGTTATTTTGTCCTTGACACAATCATTAGCATCTATCTGCATCAGGAATTGTGTTTTACTGGAGACTGATGGCATAGGTCGTTTTTTCACAATTTTGGTGTTTCTCTTTTGTTTTTACCACTTTTGTCTTCTTGATTTTTGGTTTGGAAAGTCAAAAAACTTTTCCTTCCCTCCCTTTAAGAGTAACTTAGCTCTCGTATGCTCTTTTTCTGACCCCAAATCTTCTGAGGTAAGCTGAGTGTTCATCTAACTCATCAGCTGCATCGTAATAGAGGTCTAAAAAGACTTGTTCAACTTTCATCAAGTCCTTGGGTTCCTCATTTTTGTTTTCAATGTTGAGGGCTGACATCATTTGGATGGAATTATGTTGTAGCCATCCTCGTTGCAAAATTGAGCAGGCATAGACGTATTCACACATACATCCATTGTCGCTAAAATTTGAGTCCACTCTGGAAAGGGTTCAGGTACGTAGGCTTCGTCTGTGCAGTCCCTTTCTAGGATACATTCTTCTCGTCTTAAGCTTCCATTTTTTGAAGCGTCGCACATCCAAATAGGAGTGTCTTTGTTTAACCAGGATGGGAGTTTAATTTCAGCCAAAGAGACTGAATCAAACTCTTGGGTGGGTGTTTTCAAGACATCTCTATAAGTGTGATCCCCATTATCCCCACCTTCTCTAGGGTTTTTTGTAAATCATTCCACAAGTATGGTCTAAGTTTCAATAGTTCTCCCAAAGTAAGAGTACATTGGATGAGTGTAGACATGATTGAATGAATGTTGTCTACTTCTAGGGTTTGTTCAAATCTTTTTACTTGAGTGGTCTTGCAAACGATGGATTCATCTTCGTTATCTCCCAAGTAAATCCATGTTCATATTAGAAGGTAGGTTATCCAACCAGACTTTCTCTATAGGAGCTGACTTTAAAGTTAGGCTCCCATCATTGATCTCTCTCACTTTTTCCCATAAGTGTCCTGGCCAGTCTTCCTCTACGATTTCGTCTAAGGCATCTTCGCAGTCCGGCACTATAAGCTCTGGTTCATTTGTTTCAAGTTGGGGTTCTGCCACCACATTGGATTTTTCTTTCGTTCCTTCTACCGCAAGCTCTTCAGGTTTTGCAATACTTTCAAGCTTGGGTTTTTGTTTGTCCAACATTTCTTGCATGATTCTTACCAAATTTTGATAAGCTTCCAGCTTCGCTCCTTCCATGTCTGGAGATGGATAGTTTTTCCACTTGTTTTCCATGTTTTGGCCTGCTTTAAGTCTTGCTTGGTAGGCTTCCAAGGAAGCATTAATAGGCTCAAAAATTTTATCAACTAGAATGGATCCTCCAGATTTCACAGTTGTTTCCTTGAATTCACTGCCAGTTTCTTTCAAATTGTCTTGGGCTAGCATTTTTGCTTTCTCTTCAATTTCAACCCATTGTTTTTGTTTTCTCATCTCATATCTTTTGCTTCTCCTCCTTTTGATTCTTTGAGAAGAAATTTTCGTGTTCTCCGAATCATCAGAGGAGTTGTGTTTCTTTTTCTTTGCCTGGGCTCTAGTGATTACCTTGATTGGAACAATCGGTTCACTCTCTGATGAGCTACTAGGCATCACTTGGACTACGTTTACAACAGTTTTTCCCTTGTTCAAAGGATTCCTAGGACAATCATCCAGAAAGTGTTCTTCCTTTTTGCAACATTGTATGCAATAGGCTTCAATTGGTTTGAGGTTTTTGTCAGGCTTTGGACATTCGTTCTTCCAATGGTCATCAACACCAGAGTTATGACAGTTTCCTGTTCTATGCTTCATCATGGGTCTTCCCATGGAAGGTCTGACACCTTGATTAGCTACATAATACATTGATGCGAGCTCTGGTGGAGCATAAGTCATGGTTTCTTCCATTGGTGGTGGATGTGGATTATACCAATCTCCTTCTACCATTACTATAGATGGACTAGGCTTTGCATAGGATGTAACAGGCACTATTGCTTGTTCATCTTTGACTCCTTCAGAGTGCATGTACTTTACAGGCATTGCATTATGTCCTTGATACGAAGGTTGTTGTCCCAACACAGGTTGAGGTCTTTCCATACCCATTGGTGGTCTTTGAGCTTGGGCCATATTAGGTTGATATCTGTACATGGTTTTTCCTTGTGGCCTCATGGGCATGTACTGAACATTCTCATCATACTTTGGTTTGAAGTAGCACTCGTGGGTCTCATGGTTGGTCCATTTACCCTCCATTGCACACCATTTTTGTGGCCTAATTGGTTGTTCCGATGGAGGTATCCCTTGTCCTGGTCCTCTCATAGATGCTTTTTGTATATTGTTCATCATGTCGTTCATCCTTTTTAGCATATCTTCTATGGCTGAGAGTGGTGCCGCAGCAGCCGTTCCCACTTGTGCTCGTTTAATGGATGCCATCTTCTTGCTTTTGTTATCCTTAGGGATATCTTCTTCGTTGACGATCTTGCAATTGTCTCCTAGGTCAATCGCATCAGACACACATGCTTCTAGGGTTGTATGCTTTTTACGATAGAGTATAGCATGAAGTTCTTTGTTTAGCAGTCCTTCTAGAAACAAAGATACAAGTCGTTCTTCTGCAGGTATCTCCATCTTTGAGCGACGTGATGAGGTGGTTTCTGGTTTCTTCACATTACTCTCAAATGATCTCTCACGAAGTTCATCCCTTGGAATTGTTTCTGGTCCTGGCCCCAATATCCAATCCCGTATGGAATACCCTTGGTATTTGGTTTGTTCTACCTCCTCAGAGTCATCATAACAAAGTTGTTGTTATAACAATCCCTAAATAGGCAGGTTGGTATGTCTGTTGATCCCTTATCTTTTGATCTTGAAGATATAGATGATCTTCATGGCCGTTAATTGTCCTGGTTTGGCATGAGAAGTCCACAAAAGATATTTTATGTTTCTATCTTCCCAACAATAGACTCCGATCCTAAGATTATCCATACTAAGCCGTTTCAAAGGCTTCAAGTCTACTTGATCATATCCCTCGAATTCTAAAGTTGGTAGTCCTTCTTTTGCTGACATATCTAGGATTATTGTGTCTACCTCTAACCCCCATTTGTCTATCACGTCAGGGTTTTCGACTTGTAAATATTGAATTCCGTTTCGATCCATGTACATTTTTCCTTGTTTGTTTGCCCTAACCGCTTCTTTGAACTCAATACCATGGTCATCAATGCGAATAGCATACTCTTCGTTAGGGTCCAAGTAAACATGGGCTCCATGACGGTTAGTCTTGTAAAAAGATATAGTATATGCTTATAGCGCATTGTCGTTCCGGTTTTCGAGTGAGTTGAGTAAGAAGACATTTTGGATTTTGAATGTGAAAAAGTGTCTGAGACTTCTTTAGGAATTGTGTGCAAGGAATTGCCTTGATTCACGCTTTTTTCGGTAGATACTCTACTGGAGGTTTCTCCGAGTATGCCCTGATTTCCTAGTACACGACCAGATCTAAGGTTCATATAGACTTATGAAGACCTGGATAGAGTACTCACCTTTGGATTGACTTGTCGTCAAATTCCACTCGATTTAATTGCAACTTTTTGTCAAGCCACTGATTCCTTGTCTGCAACCTGATTCCTGTACAAATTTAATCAAGTTAGCTATTCTTCTATAAAGACAGTAGAGCTCTTGAGAACTCTCGTGATTGGCCTCTGTGTATCACTTCAAATCGAGCTATGGGAGTAAAAATTTGACTTTCAGATTCGACTTAAGCAAAAATCAAACGTCTAATCTGCAACCTGGAAACTGAGTGTATCTGTACCAATTTTGATATGATTGAACCCAAAATTGCCATGTGGCTTTATATTATGTTGGTCTATCACTGTATTAGTTCAAAAGTCAAAAAATGATATCTTTGGATAGCAGAAGTAAATAATCGCGATTATTTACTTTTGTACACTTTTTTGATAGGTTTGGCCAGTATACAACTTGTTAGAGTCTCTGGGCAAATTTCAACAAGTTTGGACCAATTCTGATCGAGTTTATCAATTGTTCGGTGTCTGCAGACTCTGATTTCGAGAATCTGATTTAAGTCTCACTTTTGGGATCCAAATTTCACCAAAATTGATTTGTAAGGTCTACTTGATGTGCTTGACCTTGTGAAATACTCTAATTTGCAAAATCATCAAGTTTTGAAGCAGATATAAATAATCGCAATTATTTACTCCAGCTATATTTTTATAAATTTTTGCCCAAACTTAGACACAGATTTATTAAGCACCTTAAGTTAAGGTCATTAGCTAATTTTCATCAAGTTTGGATAATTTTTGGTCAAATGGTCATCAATTATCTATCCGCAGACTAACTTTGCAATTTTAGTCACAAATTTCACTCCAGTGGTCCAAATCTTACCAAATTTGGTTTGTGGGCTTATTACAACATGGTGAAGCTAGTGATATGCAGACTTGGTCAAAAAAGTTAAAAAAATTAGGCATATGTAAATAATCACGATTATTTACTTTTGACAGATTTTTACAAATTTTTGGTCAACTGAGCATATACACATGTTTATCACATCAACATAAGCCTATGAAACAATTTTCAACAAGTTTGGATAAATTTTTTCCAAATTTATACTCAAGATTCAAAAAGTCAGTACAGCTTTAGTTTTTACCCAACTTTTTGCCAATTTAGTGATCCAAATCTTTTGGGCCTTTACAAAAGTTGTTTGTACACATGCAATGAGCCAATGGTATGAACCTTGGCCAATTTAGAGCAGAAAGTTAATAATCACGATGATTAACTTTAGGCTTGAAATGAGCACTTTTTTGCAGTTTTCTCAAAGACAGTCTTTTTATGATGTTTTTGAAGCCTATGAATCAAGTCAAAACTTAATTTGGCCTAAAATGTCAAGAGAAAGTAAATAATCTGAGTTTTGGCCAACTTTTGAAATTTTTACCTCGAAGTGTCTTTGAGCTTACCCACTAGTTCAGACAACTCTTAGGCTTACTCTCCAGTCGGATTGAGTGGATTCGAGTCTTTTCAAGCTATTTCTAGCCGTAGACCTAAAATTTTGCAACTTCCAATAACAACTCACACTTGATTCTTTCAAAGAGAGCAATGTTATGAAATCCACCTCGGATCCTACTTACCCTACTCCTAGATTCTCATGCAATGGGGTTGTGGAAAGTGTCCACAAACACTCATTTTCTTGTGTTTTTTATGTTTTCCAGAGTCTTGATCTTAAGACTTGTCTCGTCTACCAATCATTCTCCAAATCCTAATCTAAATCTACAATCCTACAGTCCTAAAGGTACTCAGCAAATACGATTGCTTCCAAGCTACCTCTACACAGCAAAAGACAACAATCTTAAGCTATGCGGTTTCTAAAAGAAAGTTTTGAACTCTAGGTGAACCTAGAGAAAGTTAAAGGACAACTACACAAGACGCTCGTGTTTTTCACTAGTATAGGTCTCTTCAATCCCGGCAACGGTGCCAAATGTGAGATGCATGTCTAACCTCACCATCCTATCTCATTGCAGTATTAGCAAGAACCACTATTAATTTGTCAAACCATGGGACGAAGTTGACTCGACTAGTGCATAGAGGCTACAAGAGGTTATCAATCTCTCAAAAAATAACTAACAACTCGCATCTAACTCAAGTTACACTCAAGTGACTAAAATCACCAAAAGTCAATCGCTCATCAACAAGAAAATCACATCCGTTACAGCATCAAATGACATCCAAACGTAACAAAACTTCTAGGACAAGTTTACAAGACCTAAGCACACATACCTATGGTCTCAAACCCCACTTTAGTTCAAGTTACAAAATCGCGATTATTAACAGGAGGGGATTTTTGACCTAGTCGTTTTCGACCCAGAATGCATCTAAATGCTTTAGCAATGATGCCCCAATAACCCGCCTATGCTTAGTTTTTCGATTTAAAAGTGTAATTTCCTAGTTATGATGAAATTAGGCCACTGGTCGACGACGCCAAAAGTTACGAAATACGGTGAATGGATTACGTCAATGCGTAGAGCTCTAACCTACGGTTGCAATGCAACAAACGCATTTGCATGTGACAACCGAAGATGGAGTAGGAAGCGTGAGAAGGAGAGAAGTGAGTGCCGTTAGCTCACGCTGTGTATTTCTTATCCAAAAACTTACAAAAATTGGCTTTTATACCTTAGCCAAGGTTTTTGGGTGGTCAAAACTAATAATCTAGAGTTCTACCAAGGCTGGGAAATGATTGGCTGATACAATTTGGAAGCTTGTAGCCCCGGCTCATTAATTACAAGGTTTATATGAGAAAATAGGAGTTACAATATTCTCGATTTATCAAAATAATAAATATTTTACAAGGAGAACTCCGAAAAATGGTGGTGTCCGCGTTAGCTTGCTGCTAACAAGTTCTAATTTTAGTGGTATGTGACACTAGAATATGTAGTATGTGGATTACCAAAGGCATACAAAAATTAGTCTATTTAAGTTTATGTGGTCTTCTTCTAATACATGATATTTTTGAAACATGATTTTAACCACTGTTTCTAAAAAGTATGATTTGCAAATTGATAACATAGTAACTGAGGGCAGTTGCTTCTTTAAAAGAGAGGTATGTTATGAGATTTGATTATGATACATTAATAATAGTTTGGTGTAGTTGACAATGGCAAAGCACATGTTGATTTATGGGTTGAGCAGTAGCCCATGGACATTTTATAATTCAAAAACTGTCATTTAATGTATAGGCAAACAATTGTAATCTTTATGAGATTTGAATAAAATCTATAAATAAAATTGTGCAAGAGGAAAATGCTCACTCTTGCAAGGGGGGAGATCTTACTTAATGCAAGTGTACCCAAAGCTCTGTGTCCCTCTTCTCTCTTCACACCTCTCCCCTCTTTGTGCATGTGTAGCACTCTACTCTAGGAGGTACACATGCACATCACATGTATGAACTTTATCCATACTCCTCTAGGGTCTCTTTAGCCGTCTAACAATGTTTCACATTCTGTTATTCCTCCATTTCTAATCCGTCCTAACAAATATTATCCTCACTGAGGATACATTTTGCAACAAGAAGCGAATGTTTTTCATGATTTTAGAAGCACAAGCTTCTTAAAAAAGAAAAAAATCCCCTTGTTGAAAATTTTAAAACATCTCAATACCACCTTAAGGTGAGTTGGACTAAAGTATAACAAGGTGAATTTTGATATTTAAGTATTAATCCAATGGTTGAAAAGATATTTTGGCATGTGGGACAAGTTCCTCAAGTCCTCCACCATCCCCTTCACACTCACCCTTTGGACTTACTAATTCTAGCCCTCTCCCTACCTAGGAAAAAACTAGTTTTAGGATTCCAAGGGCTGTACGTAACCGACTCGGGGGCTGTAAAGCACGACATGTGTCCCTAGCCAAGATGCTTGTTTTGAGGTATCGCATGCCATATTCCTTGGTTCGGCTAAAAAGGACCAAAAATACAAAAACAATTGGGTTGTAAACACCTAAAAAACTAGGTGAGCGGCCTTCACGAGCACCCACTAACACCTCTAGAGTGTTGAGGTCACATGCACCTACACTCTGGTCATGTGCTAGATAACGAGCACATCGAGAGCGTCTCCGTTTACGCGGGCACTTATTATTCCTCTACCTTAGGCTCTAGGCCCTCAGTAGGAACCCAAGGTAGTACCACTCAAGACCCACATATTGTTTCTAGTGACTCTTCCTCTGACTATGACATCATGGAGGGTTACATGATGCCTAATCTTGATAGCTCAAGCCAAGACATGTATGTCATGGGCCCACAGTCCGGGCTGAGCGTGCTTAGCCGCTTGAAGGAAACCTTTAGTAGAGCCACTCGCTTCGAGCATGGAGCTAACGATGTAAATGAGGGGGGTGGGGAAGTAAATTCGCCATTCATGGCCAACATAGACCCCATGCTCCTGGAGAGTGTGCATGTGAATAATCCATTCACTACACCCCCTGACTCTTCAAAGCTGTTCCCCTCCGAGGTTATATTACCTGATGGTAGAAGTCTTGCCAAAGTGCAAGAGGTTGAGCGGTATATCATTGCGGCAAGGGAAAAGGAAATCAAGAGCTTACGCAAGGTAGAGCAACGAAGAGATTTAAAAGCAAAAGCCCCTATGGCAATATCCTTGCTAGGAGAGCAATCGAGTGCTCCTCAATTAGCGACCACTAACGGTCAATTCATAGAGAGCCACATTGCATCTAGTTCAAAGGACACCCCTAGCACCTCAATCCTAGATGGAGTGTTCCTAAATGAGAAATGGGAGTGCGAACTACAAACAAAAACTCTAACCGACCTATACACAGGTCACACATATCATGTGGGTTGGTTAGATTTCCTACAATCCACAACGGGTGCTACTAGTGTAGAGGATCAACAACAAAGAGTTTGTGAAGTCATCCATAGGGTTATTGAGCTAGAGAGACAGAACAAGGGGATCCACATGCCTTCAACGGGTCTCATGATATTCTTGGATATAGGGAAGGCTAAACAACCAACCTTATTGCAAATGGAGACTCCCTCGGTAAGTCCGATGGATCCTCCATATGTTGTTTCGCCAGGGGTCTCAGTGCAATCTGAGCCCACAAGTGATAGCTTTACCTTTCCAAGTCTAGCTCATTTTTCCCTTGATGACACTGTATCTACCATGCCTATCCCAATGATGGGCATGCCAAGAAACATGCCATGGACCTCATTTGTTAGTAAAGAACCGATACATGGTAGCTCAATGCCTGCAACAGTACCTACAAGTGTGTACCAATCGTATACACCTATGGGTCCTCGTACTCATGTAGCTCCTACCCCTCCCATTGTTTCAACAACCTATGCTCCACAACCACAACACCCATGATCTTATTTTAATGGGACCATACCGGCTAGCATTAGCATGCCACATCCGACGTCTGCTATGCCTAGGGCCACACATATGAATTTTGGACTGCCACATGGCACAACATCGTACCAAACTTGGAACCCAAGGGCTTCCTATGCACCAAGCTCAATGCCAATACCTACTCCACATGTAGTCTCTGGAGTGCCTTCACCCACGGTGCCTACTCACTTAGGTGACTTGGTAACATTTGTTCATGCTATTGGTCGATCTATTGATGAGAATATGCATTGCACGCCTGATAGAGAGCTTAGAAGTGAGGCAGTACAAATAGCCAAGCTCACACAAAAATTTAGTGGAGATGGGGATGTGAGAAATCATATTGAAGTGTTTGAACAAATATGTGATTCCCTAGGAGAACACAATGACCTACATAAGAGTAATGCTTTAAGCCTGACCTTAAGTGGGAAGGCTGGGGATTGGTATAGAACCCTAAGGGTGGAAGAAAAAACAATTTACCCTACCCTTAGGAGATTGTTCTTGAAAGAATACATACGAGAGGGAGTGCTTTGGTTGTAGCATCTAAGCTCCACAAAGCCCAACGAGAGGAAGGAGAGTCGGTGACTCACTTGAAGCATTTGAATTCTCGTTGTAATCCAAATGAGCGCTTCAATAATAACCAATTTCTTGATAGATTCATTAGGGGATTACGACATGAGGATATCTACAATGGCCTAGTCATTAGAGGTATCACCACTTGGGAAGCAGTCACAACCAATGCGATCCAATTGGAGGACAATTTAATGATATCGTAACTTAACTAAAAGGTCTTTTAGGTATAGCCTCTAGTCAGTCCTCGGACATGAAATACTTGGCTCTCGTGATTAAACAACTTAATTGACCAGAGAAAAATGAGAAGCTTGCCCATTGTATTAATAGTTGACCTCTAGTGCCTTTTGCCCGTTAAGTTAGCGACCCCAAACTTGTTTAGTTTTTGACCTTTACAACTCTTTATGCGTTTGATTATATTACAGTTTTATGTGTATTGCTGACATATTGTTTAATACTCTGTTACCAATCAATTTGTCTGCCTACAACTACATATGCTTTTTAATTGTATATGAGAATGCAGTTACTGTGCCAATTTCGGTTCATTTTGCAGTGGTTGAAGAAGGCTAATGACATTCAATCTTGGACGCTCTTCCACCTCGATGAACGGGCTTCATCTCAATAGCTTCCGAGGACGCAATACACATCAAGAAGGGGGGCATGTTAACCCTTACAGAGACCCTATCACCTTCTATGGACACATATTATTTATTTGATTAAGTCATGGACCAGGCTTGTCGGTCCAATAGGTGTGTAGGTTTTTCAGTAGTTTGGCGACGATCGGCCATTGTGGATGCCCATGTGTGAATGGGCCAAACTCTTGTAAAAGGGCCATTTGACTTAAAAATCCTTATTCTCTGAGGTGTAAGTGAAGAAGTGCTCTTGCTCCATCTCTCTCTCCTTCTCCTTCGTGTATGTGTGTGTATGCTAGAGAGAGAGAGAGAGAGAGAGAGAGAGAGAGAGAGAGAGAGAGAGAGAGAGAGAGAGAGAGAGAGAGAGAGAGAGTGATCTAGCATTGCGACGACATCAACGGTAGAGCGCGGCATCGGCGGCAGCTCCTTCTTCGCAGCACAGGATCCTTCACGACGGAAGCATTGAAAGGTGAGTCACACACCATTGTTCTTTAAGATTTCTAGGACTCTCTAGCTATGTGTTTGCAGCCTTTTGAGGCTCGCACATAGTGCATAGCAAGTTCCTAGCCTTCGCCACATATGGCAAAGCATACACATTTGCATAGATGACTTACATGAAATACCGGATGAATACGAGAATGTGCCGATAATGACAGTTTGTAAGCTCTATCACCCACTCGCTTGAGTATCTTGAAAAGCCCACATTATCTGGGAGATAATTTAGGTGTTGGACCACTCTTCAGATTTTTTGAATACTTTGGTATACGCAAAAATGCCTCTTCCCCTTCCGTGAAGTTAACTTGTTGATGTTTCTCATCAACATACTTCTTATATTGATCCTGTGCTTGTCGGACATTGTGAGGAGCATGTTTCAGCATATCCATATGGTCTTGGATAAAATCCTTAACCTGTTGGAGTTTTTTGGTTGCCAACCCCACTGTAATTGGTGACCTAGGTTGAAAAATGTACATTAGCATGAAAGGACTATACCCAGTTGTGACACGCTTAGCACTATTGTAAGCAAACTCAAGAAGAGATAGATACTCTTCCTAGTCTGATTCTTTCTTGCTAACGTATGCTCGTAGCATATCCTCTAGCACTTGGTTAACTCGTTTAGTCTGACAATCTATTTCGAGATTATCTGCTATAATGAGGTTGAGTTGTGTACCCAATCATTAAAGACAACCCTCCAAAAATGACTGTTAAACTTGGGATCATGATCACTCACAATGTTACTTGGCATTCCATACAACTTGTACAGGTTGTCCACAAATAACTTAGCTAATTTTGAAGTCTTTATTGTCGACTTGGTTGGAATAAACTTACATAGTTTATTCAACCGGTCTATGACCACCAATACCAAGTCACTCAGGGGATTCCCCCTCGAAAACTTATCGCACAACGTAAGTGTAGGGGAGGGGTTTTTTTAACAAGTTACATAAGTGTATAAGTTAGGGGCCAGCACCCAATAATTTATCTCCCAAGTTGAAAAATAAGGGAGGGGTGTATCATATTTATGGGGGGGGGGGGGGGGGGGGGCTGACCTAGGTTTATTACTTATAACGATTGTTCATTGATGTGCACTAGAACTCGGATGAATTTAAGAAATTTTTTTATCAGGTCACACATTAAATTTTGCATCAAGCCAGTCATAGATAAGGGCTGATTTGGAGCAGGTCAAGGGTTGATTTACAATGTGCTTTGGATGGGTCAGAATTGGAGAGTAACCAGAGTGCAGGCTGATCGGGCACATAGTTTGAAAGTCAAACTAAGACACATTGAGGGTACATCTAGCTATCAATAGAAGTGGTTCCTTAGTACATTGCCAGACACTATGCTACACACTCTTTGACTAGTTTTACTCCATTGGATCATGTGAGACCTAAATTTTATATGGAAGATAGGGGTAAGATAGTTTTCTTCATTGATTGTTGTATAAGCGTAGAAAGGGGGGTCATATTCCCTAATATGAGTCGTATATAGGGGTTTTATCAAAGTTGTCTACTTGCAGGTGGCGTTCCGTTTTGTATATAGAGTGAATCCCTCGGGCCAAGTCATGACCTTGTAGAGTGGTTGGTAAACCCGCAATGAAATCCGTATAGATACTTTTCCATTTACCATTAGCCAAAGGATGTAAGAGTCCTCCTGCATTTAGGTGCTCTGCTTTGTTAACTTGAAATTCTTGGCAATGCAAGACATAGTCTTGAAAAAAGCCTTGTAAACGTGGCCATTAAAACTATCGTCTTACAAGAGCATAAGTCTTTTTAATGCCTGGGTGCCCTGCACTTGGACTGTCATGAAATTCTTAAAGAATTTGGAGCGGAATGTCTACACCCGTCGGTACAAAAACTCTCCCCTTGTGGAGTAGGTACCCATTATCGATGGAGAAATTCTTCCAGCTCCCCAGTTCATCACTCCACGGAGGAGAATTGGGTGTGGAGGTTAACAAAACAGTACCAGCATTGGAGTGAAAAGGATCCCTCATTTGCACATGGATCCATACTTTGGAGTATGCATCATTATGTTCATATTTTCCCTTCAAAGAATCCAACAACTCACTTCAAATTTTTGTGAACAAAAGAGAGTTGATCTCATGCATACAACTAAGAGCATCAGCCACCACATTGTATCGTCCTTTATGATACCAAAGCTTTACCGAAGCTTTGCCTCATACTCTTGAAGAATCTCAGCCCACCTGGCCTTTCGACCCTTCAAGCCAGTTTGTTGTGTAAACCATTTTATGCTTTCATGGTCGAACACAATCTCACACTGAGCTCCATACAAATAATGTCTTAAGGAAAACACTATTGCATAGAGTTTGCGTTCATAAGCAGAGTAATTCTGTTGTGCTAAATCAAGCTTCTTACTTTTAAATGCAATTGGCCTCCCTTCCTATAGAAGTAATGCTCCAATAGCATAGTTAGTGGCATCCGTTTCCAAAAAAAAAGGCTTCAAAGGATCCACAATAGCTAGAATAGGAGTTGTAGCTAATGCGTCCTTGAGCGTATCAAAACTTTGTTGTTGAGCAGCACCCCACTAAAAGGTTTTCCGCTTGCCTTTCAGCTGGTCTGTCATTGGCACAACAATATGGGCACAGGAATATGGGCATAGTTTTCAACAAACCTTTGATAAAAACCTGTAAATGCCAAGAAAATCTATAACTCTTCAATTTTTTGGGAGAAGGCCACTTATGAATGGCATCCACTTTGGATTGATCCATGTGCAGCCCATTAGTTAAGACAACATGTGTTACGAGATTGGGCACCCTCCTGTTGTAGTGGTTAACTGCAATTGGGATAGCTGGGCGTAATGGTTAATTATGTGCTGTCTATTTATTTTACTAATTGAGTTGATGATGATTTTGTAGAGTGGAATGCGGGGAGTTGATGAAGAGGCGACGGCAATTATTCTTGGCCATTTTATATTTGCACAGTATCTTAGAACATCATTTCAATAAGCCACTATGGCTCTGTAAATAGTTGTAGTGGGAACTCCCCTTATGGGTCATGCAAGAACTAATGAGCTTCACTCATTTGCAAAAGTAAAGTGGTTGTAAAAGAGGGGCCTCAATTTTTGGCACCTTAAACTCAAAGTAATATATTAAATACCAACTCCACAAGAGAGGTGCAGTGGAGTTTGGGGCTAGATTTAGGCCTTTCTCTTGCAGATTCTCTTCTCTACTCTCTTAAGCTATGGTTATTTTGCTGTGTACTCTCTAATCTAATCCCCATCTCTTACACATCTCTTACACCTCCTTACAAGCTTGTCTATATCAATTCTCTGTTTAGTGTGTGTGTGTGTGTCATAGTCTAGGTGAGTGTGTGTGCTTGGAAATTGGAAGAAGAAGTGGACAGTTTGATGGTGATGGCTTGAAAGCTTATGTTGAGTACTTTAAGCGGTCGATCTCCCCCTCTTCTCCCAACAGTGGTATCAGAGCCTCAGGTTCGAGGATTAATCGGCACCAGATTTCAGTTTTAAGAAGGAGTTTTCTCTAATCGACAAAACCCCAATTGCAATTCATCGACTTTGCAATTCAAGGATTCAAGGGTTCGTGGAAATTCGAAGTATAATTGATCGAGTTCACAGAAGAAAAACTCGATTGTTAATTGGTGGCTAATCGGCAATCAATTTTCAAATTCGGCTTCAAGAAGATCAAGAACGGGTATGTTCAGTGGTTAAATTTAAGCACTAGTTAACCTTGCGTATACATGAAGATACGGACAAGACAGTGAGCTGACGCATAATTGAAAGAAGTCGAAAAGCTTAATTACAACTTTGAAAGAGAAGTTGAAATTGGGAACGAGAAGGCGGATTATGGTTTACTAAAGGAAAGAGAGAGCAAGACTCAAAGCAAGCAGGGAAATTTTAGTCACATCGATTCAGCTTGTCATTGGGAAGCGGCATCGGAAGGCATAAACGAAGAGAAGAAAGAAGGCGAGAAATTTATGTGGGAATCCTTGCTTACACACAAAAAAATTTCTCGATCGACCTATTCGAAAAAGCTCGAAATTGCTATCAACATGGACGCCCAAGCTGTGTGAGTACTTTTGCCTTCTTGCACTCGGGCCGAAACCTCCTCCTTTAGTCACCATGTGCAATTCTTTAATGGCGCTGTCGTTCTCAGCTTGAGAGAGCTCGCTGTCTTCAACTTTTTCCATGCAATTGCAATTCACACCTTTTAAGTCAAAGTGTGGCCATTAAGAAAGCCTCAAAACTTTACGCGTTAAAAAGTGAGGCTATTAAGCTTCAAGCCTCAAAACTTTACCTCTTTAAAAAGTGAGGCCATTAAGCTTCAAAAAAAAACAAAACAAAAAAAGAGTGCCATTGAACATTAAGCTTAGAAGACATTCCTTACAAAGTTTGGCCAACTCAAGGGTTGAAGTGCATAAGAAGGTGGTCACTCTGTCCTAAGCCGGCAAGTGAGCATCAAAAAAAAAAAAAAAAAAAACAATACCTGCTCCATTGGCCTAGCTATACAGGAAACTCGAAAATAACATTCAATTTAATTGGATGGTTAAATTACCAAATGTAATACCATTAATTTTGGGAATACGAGAGATCGAGTGCCACAAAATTCAACTGGCTCGGTGACACACCGTCGGATTGTCTATTCTCTGGCAATCTCCTAGCGCATCGCCATTCTGGACTGGACGCCACCGCTCTTTTTCAGCTAAGTACATTACATTTCTGTTATTTATTTTATTTTATTCCGCATATTGTATTTGTGAATATCACCAAATAGCCTTTTTAAGCATTACCATTTAATTATTTACTTTTTTTAAGAAAAAGAAAGAAAAAAAAATTAAAAAAGAAAAAAAAAAGCACGCAATCATGGCACATCTTCCTCATGCACCCACGATTGCAGAGCAACTTCAAAATTTGCAGCAGTCACTCACATATGAACGCATGCGAAGGCAAGAACTTGAAGATAAATTATTACATTCTGCACGCACCGAATCTGCACCGACACCCAAGAAAAACAAAATTAGCAGAAAAGCCTTCACTTTCAAAGATTTTGATGGCACTAAAGATGCTAGCACGGTTCTAGCATGGGTTAGTCAGTTAGATGACTACTTTCATGATGAAGACTTTCCCGAGCGTGAAATGGTAAAGTGTGCATCCAATCATCTCACTAGCAGCGCTGCATTGTGGTGGAACGCCACCAAACAACATGGAAGAAGACCACGCACCTGGAATGCATTCAAAAAAGTGTTTTTACCCCAATTTTTGCCAACACAGTACAAAGCTAAAGCACGACGTCAATGGGATTTAATTCGACAGGGTAGAAATGAAGATGTACAGGGTTACACTGACCGTTTTTGGAATTGTCTAATTCAATTGCAAGCTATTGAACATGTTAGTCGCAGGAAATTGAAGCGAAAGTACATATCAGGCTTGGCACTACAAATTAGTGCTGAGGTAGATATGTTCGAACCAGATTCTCTGTCAAAGGCCATTAACTTGGCTCTCAACGCAGAAAAGAAGAAAGGTGGACATTCCTCTCACACTGATCAACCTGCTAACACTAACCGCAACAAGAGACCTCCTTTCTCTCCTAACTCTGACAGAAGCAAACACCAAAGCCGTACCTTTTTTAAAAGACGAAGATTTGACAATCCTCCTGCCACTGCTCATCCTCATACGAGCAACAACCACAACAACACTCAGCAACGAGGCGACCAACATCCTTTCAACCAGCGTTTTCCTCCAAATTCTAATGGTAACAAAAAGGTGAAGTGTTTTAAATGCTTTCAATATGGTCACTATGCAGATAAGTGCCCAAATGGTCATGCTAAGGGCAATGGTCAATCCAATGGCCATTCAAATGGAGTCAACAGGAATTCAAGTCAAAAACCCTTCAACAACAACCGCCCCAACGGAGCTACTCTTAACCTCATCGAAGATGCTACACCCGACGACAATGAAGTGGAAGTTAACTACGGTGAGGGATATGATCCTGATTATGATAACGATGACAACCCATCCTCAGGTACTCCTATATCTCCTCACACTTTGTTTAAAGTGCAAGGCACTGTTAAGGGTGAAAATGTCACCATTCTGCTAGATGATGGTAGTAGCCATGATTTCATTTCCACACGATTGGCACAACAACTATCACTCTCTGAAATTTCATCACCCCACAAGGTCAAAACTGTTTTTAATAATCAACGTTTTAATTGTAAAACTCAAGTCACTGTTGAAGTTTGCATTGGTGAATTCACACAAGCACGTACATTTTTGGTAGCACCATTGCATGGACTCGATATGATTTTGGGAATGCCATTTCGTCATGAATTTGACCCGTTGATTAATTATAAAACACGTACAATGTCTCTCACTCATAATAATAAAAAATTCTCCATCCAAGCAACACTGGCACATCAAAAATTTCCACTCCTCTCTCACACTCAAGCCAAACGAGCAATTCGAAAACAGGGGAAAACATATCTAGTATTGGTAAATCAAATTTCTGTTGAAACTGAAACTTCACGTAACTCCACACACGATGAATTTCTCTCACAATTTAAAGATTGTTTCATGCATGATCTCCCACCTGGAATTCCACCATCACGCCCAGAAGACCACCAAATTGACATCATACAGGGTAGTGAACCTCCTTGTAGAGCACCTTATCGTGTAAATCCTACCGCACACAAGGAAATACAAACTCAAATCACTGATTTACTTGACCGAGGCCTAATCCGACCTAGTAGTTCACCATACGGAGCTCCAGTACTTCTTGTCAAGAAGAAAAATGGAACCTTTCGTATGTGTATCGACTACAGGGCTTTAAACAAGATCACCATTAAGAATAGGTTTCCTATTCCTAGAGTGGATGATCTACTAGACAAACTGAAAGGGGCAAACATCTTTAGCAAAATTGACCTTAAATCAGGATATCACCAAGTCAAAATGTTTGAACATGATGTCTACAAAACTGCTTTCAGAACACAAACTGGGCATTATGAATTTCTTGTCATGCCATTTGGTTTGACAAATGCACCAGCTACATTCACACGCATGATGAATCGAATTTTCATTGACCATCAAGATTTTGTGATTGTATTTTTTGATGACATTTTGGTATTCAGTAAATCTGAAGAAGACCATAAGCAACATTTAACACGTGTATTTGATCTGCTTGCACAAAATCACTTGTATTTGAATCCTGAAAAGAGTTCATTTTTGCAATCTGAAATTGAATATTTGGGACATATTGTATCGGGTAAAGGAATTCATGTCGATCCAAAGAAAATTGAAGCCATTCAATCCTGGCCTAGACCCAAAAACTTGCATGAGCTACGATCTTTTATTGGTCTTTGCAGCTATTACAGGAAATTTGTTCGTAATTTTGCTTACAAAGCACATTATTTGACTCTCTTGTTGAAGAAAAACACGCCTTATGAATGGACTGATTTGCAAGAAAGCTCATTTAATGCACTTAAACATGCTTTGACTAATGCACCTGTATTGCAATTGCCTGATTTTGAACGACCATTCTTTGTGGTAGTCACTGATGCTAGTGGTAAAGGTATCGGTGCAGTCCTTATGCAAGATAACCATCCCATCGCTTTCGAAAGTCGTAAATTCAAACCGTCTGAAATAAAGTTCAGTACTTATGATAAAGAATTGACTGTTGTGGTACATGCATTGAAAATCTGGAAACACTATGTAATGGGTACTGACTTGATCATTAAAACTGATCAACAAAGTATCAAATATTTACTTTCTCAGCCTTTAATAGATGATAGACATATTAAGTGGGCCGCTTTTATTCAAAGTTTTCAGCCCAACATTCAATACCAGCCTGGTAAAGAAAACGTTGTAGCTGATGCCTTGAGTAGAAGACCCTCACTTAATCATCTATCAACCATTGCGGGAACTTCATTTGACACTATGCCTGACACTTATGCACATGACGATGACTTCAAAACGACATGGTTGCACATGCTTGATAATTCTGTACACACATTTCTCGAATACACTATTCAAGAAAACTTCCTTTATTTCAAACAAAAATTGTGTGTGACTAAATCTTTTCGTACATTAATTATTGAAGAATTGCACAAACCACCTTATGCTGGACATAGAGGATTTGCTGCAACTTTTCAAAATTTATGTCGTGATTTCTATTGGCCTACTATGAGAATGGATGTTAAACAGTATATGTCCACTTGTTTGATTTGTCAAAAAATCAAAGCAGCTACAGGTAAGAAATTGGGACTTTTACACCCTCTCCCCATTCCTGAAAGACCTTGGGAACATATTTCAATGGATTTTGTTACTGGTTTCCCACTCACAACGCACAAACATGACATGATATGGACTATTATTGATCGTTTCTCTAAACAAGCGTACTTCGTTCCATGTAAGAAAACACTCACAGCACATCAAGCTGCACTTTTGTTTCTGAAGACTGTTTTTCCACATCATGGTTTGCCTAAAGTGATTATTTCCGATCGAGACTCAAAATTTTGTAGTGCTTTTTGGACTACTGTATTTGAAAATCTTGGCACTACACTTGACTTTACTTCTGCATTTCATCCTGAATCTAATGGTCAAACCGAAGTCACCAACCGCACTATTATTGACTTGTTGAAGGCTTATGTTTCCTCTCAACCTAAGAAATGGGATGACTACCTACATATTTTGCAATTTGCATACAACAACACCACTCACACTGCCACGGGTAAATCTCCCTTTGAAATTGTATACGGTCACTCACTTCCTACTCCTGCTTCACGTCTTTCTAATGTTGTGCCTGCCGCTGATGATTTCACTACTGACTTTCATGATATTTATGCAAGTGTGCATTCTGCCATTAAACACTCACAAGAACTTTACACCAAGCATGCTAACAAGCACCGCAAGGCACACCAATTCAAAGAAGGTGATCATGTTTTACTTCGCATCGAAAAACGAAGGATCAAAAGTGTTGATACTAATGTCTTTGTTAAGCTTGCTCCTCGTTTTTATGGACCTTTCAAAATTTCAGCTGTCATTAATGATGTTTCTTTTCGTTTAGAATTATCTGCACATTGGCACATTCACAATGCATTTCACATTAGTCTTTTACGACCATTCAGAGGACCCCTACCTACACACCACATTTACGAAGACCCACCTTCACTTGTAGACCAAGAAGAGCAACTCATCCCTGACAAAATAGTTGACCATGAGACCACCACTACACGCACTGGAATGGTTTATAACCGTTACCTTTTGACTTTCAAGGGCCACCCTAGAGAGGATGCCAAATGGATGCCTGAAAAGTTTTTTCGCAACTTTCCCAACCTTCTCCACACTTTCCATCACTCACGGTCCAGTTGATTTCTCTATTGAGCAACTGAGGACAGTTGCTATCCCTGGTGGGAGGGATGTTACGAGATTGGGCACCCTCCTGTTGTAGTGGTTAACTGCAATTGGGATAGCTGGGCGTAATGGTTAATTATGTGCTGTCTATTTATTTTACTAATTGAGTTGATGATGATTTTGTAGAGTGGAATGCGGGGAGTTGATGAAGAGGCGACGGCAATTATTCTTGGCCATTTTATATTTGCACAGTATCTTAGAACATCATTTCAATAAGCCACTATGGCTCTGTAAATAGTTGTAGTGGGAACTCCCCTTATGGGTCATGCAAGAACTAATGAGCTTCACTCATTTGCAAAAGTAAAGTGGTTGTAAAAGAGGGGCCTCAATTTTTGGCACCTTAAACTCAAAGTAATATATTAAATACCAACTCCACAAGAGAGGTGCAGTGGAGTTTGGGGCTAGATTTAGGCCTTTCTCTTGCAGATTCTCTTCTCTACTCTCTTAAGCTATGGTTATTTTGCTGTGTACTCTCTAATCTAGTCCCCATCTCTTACACATCTCTTACACCTCCTTACAAGCTTGTCTATATCAATTCTCTGTTTAGTGTGTGTGTGTGTGTGTGATAGTCTAGGTGAGTGTGTGTGCTTGGAAATTGGAAGAAGAAGTGGACAGTTTGATGGTGATGGCTTGAAAGCTTATGTTGAGTACTTTAAGCGGTCGATCTCCCCCTCTTCTCCCAACAACATGCCCTAGATAGTGAATTTTCTCCTTGAGAAAATCACACTTCGACTCTTTGACAGATAACTTGTTTGCTCGTAGCAATTCAAACACCCGCCTTAGATGTTGCAAGTGCTCTTCCTCAGAGGCATTATACACGAGGATTTCATCGAGAAAAATGATAAAAAACTAGCCCAAGTACGGTCTCAAGACACTATCCATTAGCATCATGAAAGTTGCGGGCCCATTGATTAACCCAAAAGGCATAACAAAAAACTCATAATGTCCAAACCTTTTTCAAAACACAGTTTTAGGTATATCATCAAGTCGAATGCATACTTGAAAATGCCTCGATTGCACGTCTATCTTAGGGAAAATATGAGCCTGAGTGAGTTTCTCAAACAACGCATCCACTTGTGGTAATGGGTACTTGTTCTTAACAGTTACCGCATGCAAACTACGGTAGTCAACGCACATGTGCATGCTACCGTCCTTTTTCTTCACCAATAGGATAGGAGAAGTCCATGGTGAAGAACTTGGTTGAATAAACCCTCTGCTAAGATAGTCAGCAAGCTGAGGTTCCACCTCAACAATCTTAGAATGACTCATTCTGTAGGGTGGTTTGCTAATCAGTTACTGCCTGCAACCACGTTTATGCCATGTTGCACAGATCGTGTCGGCGGTAATCCTAGAGGTAAATCATTAGGAAAAACATCTTGAAATTCCATTAACAAATCTTTTAATTGACTAGCAACTTTTTCTTATTGAGGAGAGAAAGTAGTAACCATTGTTACAAGAAAAGAGAGAGAAGCATGCGGCGTTGATGAATTTTCAACATTTGAAAGAAAATAACATAAAGAGTAACACAAGAAAACTTCTTCTATTTAATTATCAAAAGTGAGCTTCATAAGCTCTGCTATACATATCAATGGTGAGAAAGGCACATCCTTCTCTCCTAACAACAACACATGTGTGCCATGTGGTTCAAACATCAGACTGCTATGTTCATAGCTACACTTTAGTGAAGGTCCTAAGTTATGCAACCATTCTCGACCAAGTACCACATTTGCCCTCTCCATATTCATAACCTGGAAATCCAAGGATGTGGTATACCCTTGAATTTCCAATGGTACAACTCTCACTTGAGTGTCCCACACTTTGGCATCATAGTTGTTCATCATTGCTACCTTGTAATGGTGGGAACTCGGAGTTTGGGGAAACTTGAGCCGTTTCACTAACCCATAGTTAATGAAATTGTGAGTAGCACCGTCATCTACCAAGATGCACACGTTGTGTGCTTGAATAGATCTGTGCATACACACTAGGTCATGTGGACTAAAGGTCTTCTGCCACATGGAAGCTATTATACAACCTTCATGCACCACCTCAGTGTGTGTTACCTCCACTTGAAGAAATGTGAGGAAGACTCAAGAGGCAACAATTGCACCGTGTGCACTGCTTTCTCCTTATGCAGTAGATTTTCCCTTGGGACAATCCTTTTTGCCCTGGCTGCTTGCCAAACATTGAAAACAGATAATTTCCTTTTTTGCCTTCTCAAATTCTTCTGTAGAGAGAGGCCCTTTGAGACCTGTTGGGTTTCTTGGCCGCCTCTGAGTTGGCTACTAAAAAAATTCTTCTATTGTGCCCATGTTGTGTGCATGTATTACCATGTGTATTAGGAGGCTCGTGAGTACTATGTGGTACCTTATCATCTAGATCATCATGGATGCGAGCTTGCACTATGGCCTCCTCATGTGTTTGGGGTCCTGAGTCTTGACGTGCTTCTTAAGCTCTGTCATCAAGCCGCGAATAAACCCACGTACTTGTTGAAGGGTGTCTAACCCTTCTAACTTGAGGATAACATCCCGATAGTGTGAGATGTATCTCAGCAATGATTTATGTTGTCGCATGGAACACTTGACCCAAGCCAACCAATTTCTATTGGCCTCATTCGTGGACAAAAACTCTTATCTAAATACATCGTCAAAGGTTGCCCAAGTCTGTGTTATGATGTTCTTCTCCTTGAGAGACATCCACCATTTATAGGCCTTGCCTTCCAAAGTTAGACTTATTTGCAGTTCGGTAACTGCGTCCGGAGTACGCCGTAAGTCGTGAATTCCTTCCCACTTTTGTATCGACTGATTCAAAGGGATTGTCGTATGTTCTTTTGGGTATCGTTATACTGGAAACCAAGAATTAGGGCGTCGTCGAAAGATTCAAATTGACTTGAAGTTTCTATAATTTCTAAAAATCAGAGAATTGGATGCCTTCAATTTGCAGCTATTGATCGATAATACTCTGTATGCTTAGCTTCGATGGACGAAGGCAAGTAGAAGAAAAAGTTGAGATGGGATTTTCTCCCGTGGGCACCTCCCCTTAGCTTGAAACCTTTTTTGCCCTAAGACCATGTTGGAATTAGGGTTCCAGAGAAACACACACAGCTTGGAGAAGACGAAGGAAGCTCAAGGCACACAATAGAGAGTGTGTTACTTAGTGTGCAATGGAAAGATTGATAGCCCTAGAGTGATGGGCGTATATACAATGCACGGGGGAAAAAACCTCCTAAAGAGGGAAAAAATGCCCCGGCGGTCCTAGTGTGTTCACACACATCACTACCACATGTATATGGTAACAAATCCCCCGTGGAGTGATGTGGTGAACGAGAGCTGGCACATGAGTAAAGGGAAGTGCCATGCCCTGAGGACAGGATCAGTCCACAAAGGGGAGTAAGCCCAAAGCTTTGCGGAAAGCTTCAAGCTTCTCACGAGACAATGCCTTTGTGAAAAGATCTGCAAGGTTGTCCTGTGTTGGCACATAAGACAAGTTGATCTCTCCTGCTGAGAGCCTCTCCCTGACATAGTGGTAATGCACCTCAATGTGCTTTGTGCGAGCATGAAAAACTGGGTTCCTCGCAACTGCCAATGCGCTCTGACTGTCAGTGTAGATAGTGTTGGCAGTGTCCTGTCCAACACCCAAATCAGCCATAAGGCGTCTGAGCCATACACACTCAACCGTAGCTGTGAAGACTGCCCTGTACTCAGCCTCACAAATCGAAGTGGCCACAATAGGTTGCTCTTGCTCAACCATGATATACATGAACTGCGAAGCATGAAACAAAAACCACTTGTGGAAACTCGCGTGTCAAAACAACCAGCCCAATCTGAGTCCGAAAAGGCATGAAAGTCTGGCGGCAATGATCCCCCCTTGGGATAAAACAAGCCAAGATGTAAAGTGCCACTAAGGTAGTGGAAAATCCTCTTGATAGCCTGCCAATGCTTAGACCTTGGGCTATGCATAAATCTGCTGACCTGTGAGACTGCAAACTGAATATTTGGCCTCGTGTTGCATACATAAATGAGGCAGCCAACAGCAGTTTGGTAAAGAGTGACATCAGCAGGATTGCCAGCATCATGTAGACTCAACTTCAAACCTGTTTCCATGGGAGTGGCAATAGGTTTGCAATCCTCAAGTCCAAACTTACATAGCAATGTCTCTATGTAACTTTTCTGACACAAGGCAATACCACCATCACACTGCTTAAACTGTATACCCAAGTAATGATGCAACAGCCCCAATCTTTCATCTTGAAAGTAGCATTAAAATCAGCCTTAAATTCAGCAATATGTCTCTCATTTGGTCCAGTGATCAACAAATCATCAACATAAAGAACCACAATGAGAAGTACATCACCCTCACGCTTTACATACAATGTGCTTTCTGTTGGAATGTTACGAAAGCCTTGTTTGACCAAATGAGTGTCAGCTTTCTCATACCAAGCACGAGGAGATTGCTTCAACCCATACAAAGCCTTCTTACATCTGCACACTTTGTCCTCTTGTCCTTTTATGACAAAACCGCGAGGCTGCGTTACATAAACTTCCTCAAATATGTCACCATTCAAGAAAGCAGTAACAATGTCTGATTGATGTACATCCCAACCAAAATGAGCTGCCAATGCACATAGAAAACGCACAGTAGTCATACGACAAGTGGGAGCAAAAGTCTCTTCATAATCTATGCCTTTTTGTTGTGCATAACCCTTTGCAACAAGTCGAGCCTTATGGCGATCGATCTCACCATCCGGCTTGCGTTTCAACTTGTAAACCAACTTCGTACCAATGGCCTTTTTGCCAGGAGGCAAATCACATAAAGTCCATGTGTCATTTTCTATAAGTGCATCATATTCTGATTGCATGGCAGCCATCCAATTTTTTGAATTTTGTGCTTCATCAAAAGTCAGAGGCTCCTCAACATCATGTAAGCTAGACACAGCCAAAGCATAACAATATGATGCATAAGATGCATGGCAAGAGCCTGAACGAGTACGACTAGACAAAGGTGCATCCAATTTACTGTCACGCAAAGTGTGCACCAGCCATTTTGGCATACCTCTAGCCTGCTCATTTTCAGCCCTTTCCTCATCAAGTACATCATGTACATCTCCATCAGTAATAGGCTGATCTAAAACATTTTCAGAAGCCCCCATAGGCTGTACATTTGCCTCATTGGAACTTACATTCGTATTTACACCATTGAAAAGAGGAAACAAAGTGTCATAAATGTCCTGTGAGCTTACATTACTGTCTCTAGTACATGACAGCAAGGGCTGAACAGAATCTTCCACAAACACTACATCCCGTGAAACCAGAATACGTTTTGTTTGTGGATGATACAACCTGTATCCTTTGCTTTCAGCACTATAACCAACAAAAATACATTTGACAGCCTTATCATCCAATTTTCTGCGCTGCACTTGTGGCGCTAAAGCATATGCCAAACAGCCAAAAACACGCATGTGCTCAATAGAAGGCTTTCTATCATGCCATGCTTCATATGGAGTAATAGACTGCAAAGCTTTCGTAGGACACCGGTTAAGTACGTAAGTGGCACACACAATGGCCTCAAGCCAAAAAGAATGTGGCAAAGCTTGACTTTTGACCATACATCGTGCCATTTCCGTCAGTGACCTGTTTTTCCTCTCAGCAACACCATTTTGTTGAGGCATATAAGGCACTGTACATTGGTGTTTTTGCCCACGACTAGCCAAAAATGCATTAAATTCATGAGACATATACTCCCCCCCTCGATCGGAACGGAGGGTGCCCATAGTACATTTCGAGACATTTTCAGCCATAGCCAGAAATTGTTTGAAGCACATAAAAACTTCGAACTTCGCTTTAAGCGGAAATACCCATGCATGCCTGGAGTAGTCATCAATGAAAGTCACGAAGTACAGGTAATTGCCCAAGGATGGAGTTTGCATGGGCCCACAAACATCACTATGCACAAGCTGCAACCTGCATGTGGCCCAAACTGAACCATCCTTTGGAAATTTAGAACACTGCATCTTACCCAAAATACAGCCTTCACAAAAATGTTTGACATGTGCTTCAAGAGGCGGCAAAGAAGCAACCTTATCAGATTTCTGCAAACGCAGCAAACTGGCAAAATTCAGATGACCAAAACGTGCATGCCAAAGTTTTGCATCTGAAATAGCCCTTGAATCTGCAACAACATTTGCAAAATTTTGTCCACCCTTGTCATACAAAGTGAGCTTATACAACCCACGACACAAAAGGCCAGATGCAACAATTTCATCACCAAAACTGAGATCATGAACTGTACATCTGTCGTCGACAAATTTGACTACAAGTCCAAGTCTAGCAAGTGCGGATACAGACAAGAGATTCTTCTTGATCCCAGGTACATAAAGTGCATCAGGAATTGTGAAGGAACTGCCATTAGCAGTAGTGAGCACAATCTTTCCAACTCCTTGAACTGGATGAGAGGCGTTGTTGGCACAAGTGACTGAATTCCCATGAGGGACTGACTCGAGAGAGGTAAACAATTCATGATGTGAGGTAATGTGCTTTGTAGCACCACTGTCGAAATACCACACATGTTAATCTGCAGCAACTGACAAGCATGCATCATGGACAGCAGGATTGTAAGTGCACTCTACGCTAAAAGCCCATTCTGCATCAACATCAGCATCACAGTCTCCTTTCACAGAAGACTCAACAATGGCTGCATTTGGAGTGGAACCAACATTTGCAGTGGAACCACCCTCTTTCTTCTTAGCCTCTTTGGCCTTCAACTTAGGACACGACTTGATCAAGTGATCATTAGCTTTACAATAATGGCAACGCATCTTCTTTTTGCCCTTATCACCAGAATTGCATGATGAAGTGCTGTCAGCAGAAGCATTAGGAACAGAATTTTTTTCACTCGTAGCAGAACCATAAGAAGTGGCTGCATTACTGTTACCACCCTTTCTTTGAGAAGCAATAAAAGCCTGTTCAACTGCACGCTGCCTAGTCCTGTTTTTTCTAGAAAGTGAGTCTTGCAACAGCAATGTGCATAATGCATCAAACTTGACAACTTCAGCATTTCCTTGGGTCATGAGTCTCCAAGTACTAGCAAAAGTCTAGTGGGAATCTGGTAAGGCATCAAGAACAGTCTGCACAAGTGAACTGTCTGAAATGACTTCACCTGCAGAAATAGGCTGCTCATTGATATCCTTGACACTAGCAAGGAAAGTGTCCATATCATCTTCCTCATGAATAATCTTCGACTCCAGCTCTTTATGCAGCAAAGCAATTTTAGCCTCATTACCACTTGCATAAAGACCTGTTAGAATATCCCAAGCCTGTTTTGCAGATTTTGCTGAACGGATGTGAGGAACAATGGTGCGCTTCACAGACAACGCAATCAATGCATGAGCCTGCGCATCCTTAACATCCCAATGAGCTTGTTCTGCCGTAGGCAAAACAACTCTAACAACTGCAATCCTTGCAGCAAGGCCTGCAACATCCTCAACATCGCCTACATCCTTAGAACCAGGACGTTCATCAATGCCCTGCACAATGTTCGAGACGCCTTTTGACACAAGAACATGTTGCATCATATAAGCCCACATAGGGTAGTTGTTCCCATCCAACCTGTCCTCAGCAGCAAACATCTTGAACACATCTGTGTTGTTGTTGTCAGCCATGGTAAATGCTGCACCTGATGTGAAAACTGCACGAAAATAGGAGAAACGGAGCGGGAACAACCTATGCTATATAGCACAAACCATAGAAGACTATAAGGCACATCTTATGCAAAAAACGGCATTGACAGAAATTCTGCACAAAATGACGAAATAGCTTGTGTAGTAGTGGCTGTAGTGGAAACGGAGGCCGAATGAGCCCAAATCAAAATTTTGAGCAGACCAAGCTCTTCGAGCTTATCCAAAGTATTTGTCGACCTGCGAACGCTTGCCAAAGCTCACTGAAATCGGAGAAAGTGAGCAGGCGTGTGCTGGAGCAGCTGTCGACTAAGCGCGGGAGGACGTGACCTGCTCTGATACCAATTGTTGGAATTAGGGTTGCAGAGAAACACACACAGCGTGGAGAAGACGAAGGAAGCTGAAGGCACACAATAGAGAGTGTGTTACTTAGTGTGCAATGGAAAGATTGATAGCCCTAGAGTGATGGGCGTATATACAATGCACGGGGGAAAAAACCTCCTAAAGAGGGAAAAAATGCCCCGGCGGTCCTAGTGTGTTCATACACATCACTACCACATGTATATGGTAACAGACCAAAGGCCTTTGGGCAGTTATGTGTGAAAAACAAACATGCTCATAGTCGGGAGATGGTGGCAGTAGGGCACCGAGAGAGAGAGAGAGAGAGAGAGAGAGAGAGAGAGAGAGAGAGAGAGAGAGAGAGAGAGAGAGAGAGAGACTCCTAATGCTTCTTGGTCGTCACTCATGTGACGAACTCTATTCCCCTTGGCCTTGTACTCACAATAATCCTGCCCTTGCGGCATTTGGTGGAGGTCGTCCTTCTCTCCTTCCTCGTTGTTGCAAGCGGCTCTGCACACACTTCCCTAGTTTCAGCCAAGCCATCCCCGCCTGTCACGAGCTCCTCTCCATGGTCTAGAGTGGCATGAGCATGCAAAAGCATGCAGAGAGAGGTCCGGGACCCCCAAGCTCCGAAAATAGCTCTGATACCGGTGTAAAGCCATGGGACTGGCATGCCTTGAATCCTCCGCCCAACCTCCCTTTATAGCCACCTGGCCTAGGATCCCTTTCCACTAGCAGCCGACCCTTGGTCCTTGACTTCCTGGGTCCCCCTTGGCATGACATGTCCCCATTAACAAGCTCTACATCCACAACGGAAAAATTGCACCTTTTGTGCCCTACCCCCCCGGCCTTCTGCTGAACAAAAATGAAAAAGACCCAAAACGGGGGGAGGGGGGGTGGTTTGATAAAAAATCCTATTGATGGGAATCTTGGACATATGCTTACTCTTTCACAATCTAGACTTCAGAGCAAAGAATGAAAGAGGTGAAAGATGGAGCACACGGGAGGCTTGAGCATGTTGAGCATTAGTAGGCGGGACACGCATGAGAGGCCCTATAGGTGTAGACCTCTTGAAGGGTTGGGCACTGCCTCTCTCTCTCTCTCTCTCTCTCTCTTTTGATTGGCTGAAGGATGAGAGCGGTCTAAGGCCTTCAAGTGTACATTACTGAAAAGGGAAAAGGTCGTATCTTCAAGTTGGTCTTGGTGTTCTGTTACACTAGTCGTCTATGGCTACGAGCTACGAATAGGTTGCTTAGATTCTCGCGAACGAGCACCCTCTTAGATAAGAGTCTTTTGTGATACACAAGGTGAATCAAGGTCCACCTTGGAGACTTAAGATCTTGTTTTTTTGAAATGCTCGTTAGAGCTTGATTTGAATTAGCTCAAATAATACATGCAAACCCTGGCATCATCTTTGCACAGGGGCTTCCAACAAACACAAAAAAGTCAGGTCATTGGGCGCAAAGCCCCCTAAGGGATTTGGGACCATTGACCCTAAACATACCCTTAATCCATGTTACAAAATTTTTGATCGTGCGCTATATCTCTGTCAAGGACCTATCTTCTTCTTCTTGGCAAGCCGCTTCCTCCTACTTGAGAGATGCCATCCACAAGTTTCTAGCACTAGTTGTGCATGCAACACCCCGTTCTTTTTTTGGAATAGCTGTTCATTCTTAGAAACCCATATGGATTTCAGGACTACAACTCTAATTGTGCAAATTTTTGTCCTCAGATCTTCATTGTCCAAGCACCTAGAGCCAAGCGATAGGTCTCATCTAATGAAAGGGGTCAAAACACCCATCTATAGACTCTTTGAGTGAAGCTCTTGATTGGTGGACATCCCCATATGAGGTGGGATATGGTCTCAATTTGCTAGTTGCGTTTGATGCAGGTTCCATCACCAAGAGCCCTTACTTTGGCCTTGTTCCCCATCGATAGAAGCCCAGAAAGCATTTTCCAAAGGAAAACTTTATGCTCATCTCTGCATTCAAACTGCCATATGTTCTTCAACACCTGGCTCCATTTGATCTTGCTCCAATTTTTAGACCAAGTTTTGTTGACATGCCCAACCCATTGTTCAGAGAAATCCAGTGTCTTATGAACACTCTTTGTCAAGGGAGAAAGAAATGACTTTCCCTCGGGCCACTTCCACGCCTTCCACTTGACTGCCATGGAGCAAGGTGGGAGGAAAATATGGGAAAGCAGATCCAGGAGTCTACCAACAAGGACCTCTTCCTAAAGGGACATGCTATTGACCTCTTTTAATCATTCTAGAGATTTCCGTCCTCCTTCACAATGGTTCCACAGAGAGGCCAAGGTGCCAGAGCCTTTGTTGTTGAGTCGTCTTGCAATCTTAGTTTAATGGCGATCAAGAACAAGACCTTGTAAAATGGGCCCCCAAGGAGACCAGTGCATAGCAATGTTTTTTAAGTATCTAATCTCTTTGTCCCAAATGAGTGAGGAGGGTGAGTGAGGAGGTGGCTTTAAAAACATTTGCCAATGAATTTACTAGTGGACCCCCCCGCTCTAACTACATTCCTTTGGGAGGCAAAAGTCTATTTTGCATATTAAGATTCAAACACTTACCCCCTCTAGACTTCAAATTTTCATTCATTGCCATTTCCCTAGCCATACTGGCCCAACTCTTGTCAAATTCGACCAAAGTCCAAAACAATTTTGCACATAGGGCCTCACTGTGAATGAAACGGTCTAGGATGCCCAAACCTCCCTCATTCTTCGGTTTAGCCATGACCTCCCACTTACCCCATTGCCATGGCCTGCTTCCAATTACTTTGTTTCTCTATAGGAACTCCTTGATGGGCTTGAGAAATGCCTTCGAGTTCCTTTGAGATAATTGGAGGAAAGGAGAGGCAAATGTAATGTACAATATAAGGAAGGTGTTAATGAGTCTTGCTTGGCAATGAAACAAAAGTAGGATAAAATCCCATCTTTTTATATTTTGTTTAAGCATATTCTAAAACCAATCAAAATCTTGTTTGAAGGTAGTCCCCTCCCCATAGGTACTCTCAAGTGTTTGAAAATGTTTCCCCTCTTGACAATGTCTCTAGTCCACCCAACATAATCGAAATTATCACCTTGTGAGAGAGAGAGAGAGAGAGAGAGAGAGAGAGAGAGAGATTAATTGCAAAAGTCTAAACTAGCTCCAATGCCTTTTTGACATTGTTATGTTCAGCTTGCAAAAACATTAATGGGTCTTCTGCAAACATCTTAATTAGTAGTTGGTTGCCAATTTGAATTTTCAATCCTTGGATCTTGAAGAGATTCTCAAGGCCATTAGAGATAAAGGAGCCATTGGAGGCTCTTAAATGAAAGGGACCATTTACAAATAAAATATAGAAAAAGATTCTAATGCTTTTAAATGAAAAGGACATTACCAAATAAGATTCCAATGCTTTTAAATGAAAAGGACCCATTTTTGAGGTTATTATATGTAAGTGCGTATTTCAAAGTGAAAAACCACATAAGATTCCATGCTTTTGTATTGCTTGGATCCTATGCTTTTTAGTGAATCTTCACCTTTTTGGTATGTCACTATAAGTAATGTACTATTCCATTGGGTTACACATTACATCCATCAATCCCTTTCACCCTTTAGCTTTGAATGTATCCATTCATGCATATATCTATGTCCCCTTCTCACAGTTCATCTGCTCATTTCACGATTTTGTCCCTCCTTGATCTCTCTGTTTGACTTCTTATCCTCCCCCTTCCCAACATAGAGAGATACTCAAGTAGGAGTTCCCTCAATTCAAAATCCACAATATCCAAAGGGCCTTATTGGCCTCCTAAAAGCCTTAGTACCCAAGGGTGAAGGTCGTTCAAATTTCTTTACTATACAAGTGTTCTTAATAGCTTTGAAGTCTTAGCCTTTCAAATGCTATCCTCTAAAACCTACATTCACTTTTGGGCATGCTTGAAAAAGACTTTAGAAAATAAAGGACATGAGTATGTGTATACGATTTTGGGTTGATTCTTTTGATAAGAGTCTAAGTGGGATATTGCTTTCTTGAAGGGAGGAAATAACAAGCAAAGTCAAAGGGAGGTCAAAAATGGTGGGCCACCGGTCAATTGGAGGCGAGAGAGTGACCCAAGTGTTGGCAGGAGAGGCTACGCCACAGAGTTAGGAGAAGAAGATTGCCTTTTTTTTTATATGTTTGTGCTCGCGTTGCATGCAACAAATATTTCGCAAGTGGAGTGGCTTAGCCCGAAGATGTCTCCTTGCTTGGTGAGGTCGTGAGGCCGTGAGGTCGAGGTTGCTCATTACGTGGTGCTTATTTGAAATGTGTCGATCTTGAATTGTTAAGTTGAAGTGGGATCTATGAAGATTCGATCTAATGAGAGTAGAAAGAGGGAGTTTGATCCCATGGTGTGAGGAATCGATAAATGATCCTTTCATTTAAGGACTTTAATAACTCACTAAATTGTTTTATTGTTTTCTATGCTTATTAAATCTACTTTTTCTTATTAAAAAACATTAAAATATTTTTTTGTTTGATTTTTATTGTTTTTATTACATATAAAATTTTCATATATTTTGAGAATTAAAGTTTTTTTAATTTTTATTATATCCTATGTCTATTAGACGTACCTTTTCCTATAAAAACGTTAAATTTCTTTTTTGTGTTTTAATTTGGCAATGGGTCCCTTAGTGTTTTTATTACATATATTTTTTCACAAAATGTGAGTATTACCTATTTTTTTAATTTTGTTATATCTTATGCCTATTAAACCTACCATTTACTATGAAAACATTACTTTTTTTGTTTTAATTTGACAATGGGTCCTTTTATTTATTTTTCTTTCTTTTTATTTTATTTTGTATTAGAAATGTCAATGGGAGCCTTTCACTTTGTTATTTAAGTGGGGCCCTCTGTAACATATAAGCCATTTGTTATTATGTGTGTATAATGGACAATAAAATTTTATATTGAAATACATGTGATTGTAAGCACTCATTCATACATGCTCCCCATAACTCTCATCCCCCCTGATGATAAGTCATATATTTAGTAGACCTTCGTGACTCTTCACCTTGCTATTTCAATGTGTACATATGTGTGTGTGTGTGTGTGTGTGTGTGTGTGTGTGTGTGAGAGAGAGAGAGAGAGAGAGAGAGAAGATGAAGAAAAGTTTTAATGGCTTGAGAACCAACCAAAGAAACCTCAAGAGAGATGCTAGACCATAGAACAATATAATCTCAAATGGTTCTAGTCCTATTAAAAGAGGAGGTGTGGCTAGAAAACCACTTAACTTCTGGTAACCCAATACCAACTTAATAGCTTGGAGGTTTTGCTAGTCAACAAAGTGATGAAAGAGCTTGACTAGGGAGTGATGCCAATCTGTGACTCGGAGTTTAATTGGAATGCTTGGAAATGGCCCGGAAGAAGTCTCTTATGGAAACCCTATTCTAAAGGCATTTACCATACAATGATGCTAAAGAAGAATTGGTCTAGCCCCCTTAACAAGTATGGAAAAAACAATGGTCGGAGGAAAGGTGGGAGCAAGTAATGGAGAACATCTGGGCGCCAAAGGTTTCGCATCACATGAAGGAATTTCTATGGAAAGTAATTAGGGGGTGCTCTTCCGACGGGGGTGAAGATTCAGGAGAGAGGGATTGGGACAGATCGATGCCTAGGGTGCAGGGTTGGCTAGTGAAGATCTGGCCCACCTATTTATGGAATGCCCAGCTATTCGAGGCCTCACAAGAAAAATATGCAAGTGGGTCCAAAGAACATGGAAAATTGGTTTTTTCACGACTGATTTACTCCTTGGAGGTAAGAATTTGGGTAGTCTTGCCCTCCTCATCTGCACTCAAATTGTCAGGTACTTCTTCTTACATAATGTATGGCAGTCAAGGAACCGCCATGTGTTTGAAGGAGTTACTGAGGTGGCAAGCTTCATAGAAATTATACAAGAAAGTAGAGTGCTAATATGGACGCTCGGGCGCAAGCAAAACTCGGATGATTGGTCTAGGATTACCTGTGCCTTGATGTCAACGGAATGCTTAGGAAAGGGGAAAATCTTGGCCATTGGAAAACAGAAGATTTGTGAAGAACATGATAATTAACCTTGTGTATCAAGGGCAAGGGAGCAAGTAGTTAGGGGTGGCTCCCCCAGATAGCCCATGTAATTATGGTCTCTAGATGATGTCATGGCTCGGCACGAGCATGACAAGTTCTTGTAATTTTTTGGGATGATCAATATAATTCACTCACAATTGTGAGTTTTGCTTTAAAAAAAAAGGGAAGTCTGGGTGGTTGTGACATTGACAAAGACATGCTACCCATACATATATTTGTATCATATAGAGAGGATCTATCCGTTGATGCTATCACTTAAGTAATATATAGGGCTAGCAATATTAATGTTTGCTCACATTTGAGGGTGGAAAAATGAACGTCAATGTATACATACATACAAGAAAATGGATTTTTCATGCCAATGGGGTTATAGCCATAGTATTTGTAATTTATAGATATACCTAGATGGAATCTCTAGGGTGCTCAAGCTATCTCCACTCAAAATTATGGATAATGACACCACTTTTTTTCTATATTTCACAAGCTTTGCTCATAAAAGTAAGGTGATGACTTATCACTACTTGCCTATCTTGAAAAGCATGCACTTGTGTGTGAGGGTGCATGATTAGTGCATGAAAGAGAAATATGGCCTCAATCCCCTGTTCATGTTTTGATGAGTTTGCATTGCACATAATTAATCACAATGCGACAGGTGGAGAGGATGAATGGTCTCCCTCTCTATCTTTGTATGTGTGGGTGTGTTGGTTAACAATCTCTCTCCCTATCTTTTGAAGTTAATACAAGAAATTTGTTTGTTTTTTCTTGGATTATAAATATTGCAAGATTTAGAATGTTTAGTATCCCATGGGAGCCTAGCTAGATATCAATGATAGTGCTCAATACAAGAAGAAGAAAATTTGATAGAGAAGGGGGTGAGATGTTGTAATTTTACCTATGGTAATGGGACCATATAGCACACACGACATACCTAGATAGAGTCTGTAGAGCACACCATGGGTGCATAGAGGTTGGGGGTGGAGGCCAAAGTAGGGCCACTCACCACATGGAATGTAATGAAAGCCTAGAATAGCCACATGGGTGTCTAGCCTGGCACACCACAAGTCTGGTTATGCATGGGCGGTGTTTGATCAAGTGTGAACAGGAAGAGAGAAATTTGTACATATGGAACTCCTCCGGTTGGGTGGGTAGTTCATTTCGAGTGCTCCTTTGTAGCGAACTCATCGATGGAGAGCTCAGCATGAGAGGTTTAATGAGAGGCATACGACGCCTTTGTTTCATTGGACATTTCATTCTGAGTGCTCTTATGTAAGGAGCTCTTGGATAGAGAGCTCACCAAAAGTATGATGAGAGGCATAAACCTTCATTTCACTAATAACAAGAATTTAACCACTTGGAACCAGCTGAAAGGAGCCACATCTAATGCCACGTGGTGGCTTCTGCGTTCAGAAACCGCAAAAAGAGCCTTGGGCTCACCAAGTAATAATTGCAAGTAAAAGTATAGCGGAAAGGACAACCTGTCTGGCAGTTTCTGCTAATCATCTGTATGAAAAGGTCACCCTTCTGGCTATGGACATCGCAGCTCTGCAGAACAGTACCCTTATGATCGTTCACCTGCTATTCCTGCTACTTTTCTGTTCTATTGATGCGCACAAGGCAGAAAAGAGTTACACATTACGAATGAAAGAGCCCATTAGCAAGCCTTCTGAGCAACTTTGCTCTGGGGATGAACCAACTTTACAATTGAGGCCGCTGATCGGTATTCTGTCGCAGCCTGGCGACGGTGACAAAGGCCGTCTCATCAAGCGGATGGGCTGGAACAGCACCAACGTTTCTTACATCGCTGCCTCCTATGTCAAATTCATCGAGATGGGGGGAGCACGCGCTGTCCCTCTCATCTACAATGAGCCCTTTGATACCCTTCTTCTGGTTTGCTTCCTGCGCATAATAACACAAGGATTTGATTAATACTGTAGGCTGTAGATCAGGCTGTGTAAAATTCCTTTTGTGGTGGAAAAGCAGATATCATTAATTTTCATAAAAGGGGCCTTTGATCAATCCTTTGGTTTGGAACCAATCGATAACAATTCCTTGGATTGGAACTAATGAAGTATCACACAATTGAACAGCACTCCTGTTTCTAACAAAATTAATGTCCACTTGTCTCAACTGATGATGGCAGTGGGAATGTCATAGCACTATGCATGATGGAGCTAAAAGCTACATAAGTCTACAACCTGTCTTTTCCTTCCTAGATTTATTTACATGCATGTACATATAGATATGCCTCAAAATTTAATCGAAGGGTTTGTTAAAATCTAGGGTTTCATGACTTGTGAAATGTGTTTCAAAATCATTGTAGAAAGATGAAAGTCTACCATTGAAGTGAGAGAGTAAGTAGCTAAACATATTGTAGGCTAAGCTCCCCTTTCTGTGTAGAAGCTGTAACCTGTCATCTGTCAGTTTAATCCTCTGAGCTAGCCTTGCTTGTGATTTCTCCATCTACCTTTCTTTTGTTTGCTAAGATGAGGAATAAAAAATGAGAAGAGGAATGCTCATAGGTCAGGACTAATTCATTATACTGGTTAAAGAGGGTACCTAGCTCATATGGATAGACCTTGGCTATGTAACTAGAAAGGGCACTGCTAGTCATTGGAAATAACAACCAGAACCAAACTTTTACACTTCAAGCACTTGAAAGGAAAGAACACTTTACACTTGAACTGAGACACGGAGTGGTGGAGTATGACTCCCAAATTCACCGGCCCCTAACTAGGCGCCTCTTGCGGTATATTAATCGCTCTTCATGTATACATCTGCCGCAAGGAGCACTTCCCCAAAATTCTACAACTGCTCGAGTGAGAGTGTCTCCCCCTAGGCTTATATTTAAAGACCCTTGGCCTGCTTTTACAAAGGCTTAAAAGCTTGTAGGTTAATTGCTTTTAAAAGCTAATGCCCAAATAGCTTCAAAATGAGACACAAAAGTTGCCGCGTCATCCTGTCCGTACAGCTGCCACATAAGCATGTGTGTTTTTTCACAAATCCGCCCGTACAAGGGCATGCCACATCATCGAGTTGTCACATTCCCTTCCTTAGAGAAGGGTAATCGCCGATGAAAAATAATTCCGATTCTTGAGTAGACACTGATGTTATGCATACCCCGCCCGTACAAGGGCTTGTCACGTCATGGAGTTGTAACTTGTCACATACCCCTCCTTAGAGAAAGGTAATCGCATACCCCTCCTCACATACCTCTCCTTAGAGAAAAGTAATGGCCTGCGAAAAATAATTTCAATTCTTGAGTAGACATTGACTTCATACGCACATGCCAATGACCATTCCTACTAGACGATACATTCTCTAGCATGTGTCACAAGTCGGTGATGTGGAAGCATCTAAAGTACAAGGGGTTAGGGTTTTAAACCTAACTGTGACAAACTTACAGGATAAGGCAGAGGGGCCTAAAACCTCCAACTTACAGGACATGAGTGAGGGGCCTAAAGCCTAAAGTAGACGAAGACACTCAAAATTGCGTAAGGGCTGACGTGGCATCATTATACGGTAGGGCCCGCGATTCATGGAAATATGTACGGACAGGACCGCGTTTTGCGTTGCGAGTTTTAGGCGCCAGGTCTTGGACGCTTGTGCTTTAGGGCAAGTAGCTTTTCACACGTATGCTTTTGGGAGGCCAAGGGCCTTTAAATATGAACATGGGGGTCTCTTTTGGGCATTCCAATTTGCAGAGAAGCAGAGGAGCCCCAAATCTTGTAACCATTGGAAGGAATATAAAGAAATATTGAAAGCAGCGCTATGGTTTTGGGGCTAGTGCAGTAACTCCTACTTCTAGGGTTTAGGTCAGCCTGGAAGTGTTCTAGCACCCTTGTGAGCCTGTATGCAAGACATGGATGTTGAGGCACTTTAGAGTAGGTGCATACCCTTTGATTGCACAGTTCATTAGAACCAAGCATAAGCATATTACTGCATGTGACCCAATTTACGGCATGTAAACCATCCCTTATTAGTAAGTTGTCAAACTTATTAATAAATGTCTTTTTGCCTTTCTTCCCAAATCGTGGGGTTCAGCATGAGACTGCTCGACCCAGCTTATTGTGGCTATATAGGTGTTAGGTGCAGCGGAACGAATGTTTGCGCTTTGCTCAAGATGAGTGCTCCGAACTGTGCTCAAGGTTCCTTTTGTTCTTATGGAAGGTAGAGTCTTCCGTTCTTTAATGAGAGAATGCTATGATCACAAAGAAAGTGAGTGGACACTGTGCGTGTAAGTGAATGAGACTGAGAGATAGAGAGAGAAGAGAGATACGACACGAGAGACGTTGTAAAACCCTCCTCCGAAGGCCCCACTCTCGTCGGCGAGAGTGGTCTACTTATGATTGCACAAAGTGGTACAATGTGTATGCAATGGACTGATGCAACTTGGGACTATGCCGATGACGATGACGGTGATGACGACGACGACTTTAGGGCTGAAATCTGTGGTCTTCTATCTGCTGAATTTCGAGACTGTTTCAGTGGCTGAAAATGACTGTTTTGGCTGCGTTTTCGAGGGCTGAAAATGGGGGTCTTCTGCAACCAACTAGGGCTGAATCTGCTGCTGTCCCATAGGGCTGAAAACGCTGACAAACTGCTGTACTTGAGGCTGAAAATAAAAACGCTGGTAGGTCTGCTGTCGTTAGTGAAAATGCTGCCCTGTCTGGGTACTGCTGGCGATCATGGGAAAAACGCCAGGGCTGAGTATGGTGATGCCATGCAGGAAACGCTAGGGCTTAACTGTGGATGGCGATGATGCAAGGGATGAAAAATGCCAGGGATTTGGGGGTACTGCTGGGGAGGTCCAAAAACGCTAGGTTGATGGGTTCTTGTTGAGAAGGTGCCTGTTGAGCATGTGCTCCTGCTGTCTCTTCTGCCAGAAAGTGCTAACTGGGGTTTGCTTATATATTAACTCAGCAAAATTGTCCTACCTACTTTTGTTGGAAAGTCACTTAAAAATAATAAGTGAAAATACCAAAAATAGGGAAAATAGGCTAAATGCATTGGAAAATTCCCTTGACTGAATCTGATGGATTCTGAAGGGAATACTGATGATCATGCTGTGTGCAACCAGAGGATATGCATCTATACCAAGTGATTGGGCATGCACGGTCTACGAATAGACTCACAAAAGTGCCAGATCACTTCTAATCTAGATTGATTGGATTGACTGAACCCTTGTCGTGCTGTAGCTTGTCCACGGACACATAGGGTTGGATGTGTCACGTGACAATAGGTAACCGAGGGGGCGCTTGGAAAGACAAGAAGCAGTAGAAGAAGTACAAACAGTACCGCAGCACCAAGGACTAGTAGTACCCTCAGCCTGAGCCAGCCTTTTCACCCTCAACCAGCGTTTACCACCCTCAGCATTCCAGCGTTTTCCATCAAGCCAGCGTTTTCAGCCCTTCAAGCCAGCGTTTTTAGCATCACCATCATCAGCGTTTCCAACGTTGCAGATATCAGCCAATACCGCTTCAAGTATAGACACTAGCCTCAGCATCATTAGCATCATTAGCGTTTTCAACGTTCAGGCATTAGCCTCGTAGTACCCAGCATCTACGGCAAGTACTGTCAGCATTCCCGCATTTAGTACTGTTGTACCAGTATTTGTGCAATCTAAAGCAAATACCTCTCTGGAATGAGCTGGATGCGTTCATACAGCTATTCCAGGTTGGTACTTAGAACTACAGATGTCAGACTTAAGAAGACTCAATGACTGTTGGAAACCAATATTGGAACTGAAAGAAGAAACACTAGGACTGAAAGATGAAAACACTGGATGTCACAAGACGGACACCACGTGCCAATAGAAAAGAACAGACTGAACAGACTTTTAGCACTTCAATAACAACTTTATTGAGAGAGAGAGAGAGAGAGAGAGAGAGGACACGCGATACGGAGTGACGGAATTCCACCCCAGAGAGTATTGGCCCCAAACCTTGGCGTCCCTTTCGGTATTTCTTTATAATGAATCAACACAGTACAAGCCGGTACACCAGACTCTGCACCTTCTCCAAGAAGCATTCCAGCAATGATAAAAAGCTGCCAACGTAAACCACGGAATTCCGTCCAACTGCCACGCTAGTAGTCGGCACAAAACGCGGAAATCCGTACAGTCTACCACATTATCATGTCAACGCAATTTTTAGGTTTTTCCATATAGTTGCCGCGGCATCAGCTGCTACGCAAGTCTTTCAATGCGTGTGTGGGTCCTGCTTTATTTTAATCCTTTATGTCACTTGGGCCCCATCGGACGGGGTCCCATAAGTTGGTAGGACTTCTTTTTCTGATGCTTGTTCTTCTTAGGGTTTAGGCCGTGATCTGATCTGAAGGTTGGCTCTGCTCTTCACTGACTTGACACGTCAGTAGTTTGTGACATCCCCCCTTCTTGAAAGAGAGTAATCGTTCACGATTACAACATATCTGCAAAACAACTCAAGTTAGCTTAATTTTTTTTTCCGAGGGTCATTCCAAGGGACAATCAGTTTGCTATTTTTTTGTTAAGGAGTGGGCTTCTCCTTTCGGCCCTTTTGATCAAGGAGTTGGCTTCTCCTTTCGTCCAGTTCGGAACTCTTGATATGTTGGCGTAGTAAAATTAGCCATCACACCCAGACTGCACTTATCTTCTACGGGTGTCTTGATGCAGTAAAATTACATACCCATGCAATCTCATCCAATTAGGAACATTCAGTAGTTGGCACATCACAATGCAACACAAATGCTTACATATGGATGTTACAAGACACAACAAACAGCGCTGTTGAGCACTCCCCCGAGACAAATGGTTTGCGGTATAAAGCTACTCAACGACTACCTCGTCACTCCCCCCCCCCCAAATAACCTAAGGTCCGGGCCATGAGCTCAGTGGACTGTACAACCAAACGCTCCCCAAACCACAGTCTGCGTCGCTTGGAGGTTCAAGCATACAACCAAACGCTCCCCAAGCATCTGCCTGCGTCGTTGGGAAGTTATCTAGCATACAACGGAATGCTCCCCAGACATCGGCCTGCGTCGTTCCGAGGTTTTCAAACATACAACGAAACGCTCCCAGGCATCGGCCTGCGTCGTTCTAAGGTTCAAACAATACCAAAACAGTATTTCTCACTTCTCCACCTGGGAGTAAAATCACCAATCATTGAAACCAGTATTTAAAACCAGAGTCGAACAATTGAAATCAGCGCCACAGGTTTAAAACAGATAGCATCTATTTCAAACAAATTTCAAACAATACTTTCTCAAACAATGTTCAAAAGTATCTAACTAGAAAACAACTCGAGAGGTCATTCAGGGCTTTGTTCGGACAACTGAACTTTGAGGACAACTGGCTTGCCCTTCTGCATCACGGTGATGGTTCGGTTCTGAACCTGGAGAGTTGCATCATTCTTGTCGTGCCAGGGCATGCCCAAGAGAACGTCGCAATTGCCCAACTTCATAATGTGGAAATCGGCTTTTCCATGATAATCTTGTATGGTCAGTGGAAGAGCACTAATGAGCGGTACCACTTTTTGAGTTTGCCCCGTGGCTAGCTTAGCTTCAATTTCTCCACCCTCTGCATCATAATCAAAGTGCATCTGCTTCAAGAATTCTGGATGGATGAAGTTCTTCATAGCTCCGGGGTCAAAAAAATAAGGGCTTTCAAGCCGTTGACTTTTCCATAAGCTCTGCATGATTCATTAAAGCTCTCGAGGTGTATACCATAAATATCGGGTACTAGTTCAATAGCAGGTCTAGGCCCTCTTGGCCGAAGGTGGCCCCAGGGATTTGTCTGACGTGGGAGCAGAAGGTTGCACTGAGGACGTCAAGGCTCGCTCAGTACATGTATTGAACGTATGCTCTGTTTGGAAACATTTGAAGCATGGGCCTTCTTGTAACAAGGCGTCTCGTTGACGGTGTGTTAGACGAGGCCGTTGAGGTTGGTTTTCACGGGATTCTCGAGAATTTGTTCGTTGTCTTTTGTAGGACCAGTATGCTTTTAGAAAAGCACACGCCTAATGCTCTGATACCATTGTCACAAGACGGGCACCACGAGGCCAATAGAAAAGAACAGATTGAACAAACTTTTAGCACTTCAATAACAACTGAACGGAGAGAGAGAGATGACACGTGACACGGAGTGGCGGAATTCCACTCCAAAGACTATTGGCCCCAAACCTTGGTGCCCCTTTCCGTATTTCTTTATATTGCATCAACACAGGACAAGCCGGTACTCCAGACTCCACCTTCTTCAAGAAGCATGCCAGAGAATGAGCCCATGGCCTCATATTTAAAGGCCCTAGGCCCCCAAAGCAGTTTACATGAAAAGCATTCAAGCTCAAACGCTTCTAGTCCAAAAGCAATGCCAAAAAGCTACCGGCGTAAATCACGGAATTCCGAACAGCTGTCGCGTCAGCAGTCAACGCAAAACGCGAAAATCCACATAGTCTACCACGTCATCATGTCAACGCAATTTTCGTGTTTTTCCGTACAGCTGCCACGTCATCAGCTGCTACGCAAGTCTTTCAGTGTGTGTGTGGGTCCTGCTTTATTTTAATTCTTTGTCACTTGGGCCCCATCGGACGCATAAGTTGGTAGTACTTCTTCTTCTGTTGCTTGTTCTTCTTTGGGTTTAGGCCCCTTTGGCAATTTGTCTAGCTGAAGGAAATCATACACTTCTTGCCATTCTTGGTTTGGCTCTTCCTCAACTGTGCTTTGAAATAGTTCAGAGTCTACTGGTTCATCTCTCAAAGATGTTTTAGAGTAACTGGCTTCTGCTTCAGCTTCTCTCTTCTGTTTGATAAATTTAGCCGCCTTAGGCAATGTGCGTCGAATGTCATCCAACTCTACAATTAATTTCTGAATCCGATCACAGACCTTAACATATATCTCATCTTGCTCATTGCCCGATCGCTCCCGGTGTCCGAACCTGAAGACTTCTCCCTTTGAGAATCTTCACAGTTCCATTCTACTGGTTTGCTTGTAGTTACTGGCTTGCTTTGTGATGAATCCACCTGATTCTTTCCCAGGTCAGTATGTCTAGCCTCGACCAAGTTTGCTCTGACTTGCCTCGATTCTTCTCTCAAGCTTTATACTGCAGCAATCATAGACTCATCTAATCGATCTGTTGCCTTCTCCGGTTTTGGTTATGAAGGTTGAGGTGGTATTTTATGAATGGTCCGAGCGTTTGAACTTTCTGGTTGTTCTGGCAGCTTCCTTGATCGATTTTCAATGATTTTCGCTGCAAGATCCCTTTGCTCTTGCCACTCGTCTACTATCTTTTCTTTACCCTTATTAGCCGTCCACACTTTCCTTTGCTGTTCCCACTTTCTGGCCTCAGCAGTTAAACTATCTTCTTCAGTAGGGATTTCTTCAATCACTAATCTTTTTCTTGTGAATACTCTTACGAGTACTGGCTCTGGCGGTTTCTGGTCAGGTACCTCTGGCTTTGGTAAATCTGGACACTGAGCTGCGAAGTGGACATACTTGCCACAAGTATAGCAGTTCATGTTTCTTTTAGAAAAATCTCCCCTGCCTCTACCCCTTCCAATTCCATTCTGGTAGCGTCCTCTGCCTCCTCCAGTGCTTGTAGTGGCTTCATTTTCCCTAGCCCCACTGGCTACATCTTCCTTGGGTGCTTCTGGATTCGTGAGGGCAATCATTGACAAGTCCCTTTCCTTTTTGGAGTGCTGACTTGCATTTAGAACACCATATTTCTGTTTTCTTACTGAAGTTCTTGTTTTGGCTATCTTAGTGATTTGATTACACATTTCTTTAATTTTCCTGGTCCAAGCTCCTTTCTTAGCTGTACTCTTTTCCTCTGTCTCACTTTCAAAAGAACTCGAGCTGGATCCGGATTCTGAACTTTCTTCAGCGGATGATTCATCGTCACTAGACTGCCTTCTTCTATGCCCCTTTTTCTTTTTCGCCTGCTGTTCCAAGCTTCAGTGCTCCCTGTACCAGGTCATTGAATTTTCTTGTTGGTGCTGGTACTTCTTGCTCTGGCAGCTTCCTACTCTTGCAACTTCCTACTCTTAAAGCCATTAAGGAACCAAGCTCTCATCCTTTTCTCTGAGGGAGGTTCTTGCAGTTGTCTGGTTAGTTCTTTTATCTTTTCTACATAACTTCTGACTGACAACTTTCCTTGTTTGATCTTATCCAGCTCTCACAAAATATCTTCATCTCCACTATTGTTTGAGTATTCCAGTTTGAAGGCTTTGATGAGCTTGTGATACGACCTGAGTCGGCAGGCTGGGTAATGGTAATACCATTTCCTAGGTGCGTCCTTCAGTGTTTGAGGAAAATATTCCCCCCATTTATCTTCGTCTATGTCTTTCAGTTCAACATACTGCTCAAAGGTTTGTATGTGAACATCTCTTTTAAGTTTTCCCCTTTGAATGTAGGAAAGGAAATTTTCAAATCAGTGGAATGTTCCTTGGTCTTGGTGATTCTAGTTTTACATACTGGTTTCTTCCCGCATGACTTCTTCTTGTCGTGATGATCAGTGTCAGCCTCACAGTCCTCGGTTTCCATCTCTGTCATTGTCTCTTCGATTGTTTTCTTGGTTCCCTTGTGTAGTGAGTGATGAGTTTTTTGACTCCTATCACTTTCATTAGTCTGCCTTTGACTTTTGGATCCTTGAGTCCTATTCTGTCTAGTAGCCCTTTCAGCTCTCCGACGCCTGGAATGACTGGAATGTTTCGAATTCTTGATTCAACAGCAATACCCTCTCCTGGAGCGACCTCTGTCTCATTCCCAGGTTGCAGATCAGTTTCAAAGCCTACTTCAATCTCCTCTGGAATAGGACTAACCTTCTCTTGATTTTCCATAAAGCGAGTTGTTGGCCGACGACCTTTGATACTTGTTCTGGGTGGCATTGTAGACATACAATAGCTCTAATACGAGCTGGGAGATAGTTCACCTGTCTCAGAGCTTCTTAGCTCAAAACACCGTGATCGCTGTCACGAGGACGTGGCAACTGCTAACTTTAGTTGTTGGTTTCTTTCCAATGGGTTTTGTTTTATTTTCGAGACCCTCTTTTTGAAGTAGCAAACGGTCGGACATTGTATGGTCAATGTGAAAGGTAGTTTCACCTGCAGATGGGTAGTGGTCGGCACTGGAATTCATATAGTAAGAGATGTCTAGGCTCAGAGCAAGATCATGTAGGTCCCCTCGTCGCACTCAGCAAGTTGGTGAATATTAGGAAGTGAACTCAATAAAGGCATAAAGTCAAGGTGGGACTACCAACAAAAATTATCCGATAGTTGGGCCACATTGCACTTTTGGATGCGGTCCCAATGAGGATAGATGGTCAGGTGACCACTGGGAGCCCAATGGAATCATTTCCTAAAATTTAGGGAACTACTATTTTGGGCCGCGAAATGTGTTCGCGTCATTACCTTCCGTATGACTAGGGGAACACTTTACAACTCTGCCGCCAATCTACTGGGCGACCAGTTGGGAGATTTTTAGGTGGCAACCCCGAAACGGGCAAAAGCTTGTAAATGCGCCAAGTGGCACATTTCTGTGCACCTGCCTCATGCAGAAGAAGTTGCGCTGAATTTTAAGCCGGGAAGAGGCCTCATTTGCATTTTTGTCACATGTATGGAGTGCTTTCTTTCCCTCCCATGTACAGTGTGGTGCTAGGAGTGATGTCCTACACACTACACACTGCTTCTCTCTCCCCTACGTGAAGTTATGTGATGCCCCACAAGAGGGCTCTTCACTTGACTGATCTACAGCTGTGTGGGTTCATGCTTTGGTGCTGAGGCAAGAGCCTCCTTGAGCAGGAACAGGGGTAGCTAGCTGCTACTCCAAAGCAAGCACCGGCGAGGGTCATAACCTCACCGTACAGGTGCAAATTCAGTGCTGTGTATGTGCAGAAAATTGACTGTTTTTCAGCCATACGGACGCCAGAACTCTTGGGAATCGTGCCCCACTGGCAGAGGATAGCTAGGGGACTGTTTGGGGCTGAAAACAGGGCAAAAACCAGTAAATACAGCGAGCTGAATTTACTGTTTTTGGGCAGGAATTAGAGGGTTTACGCCAGTGCAAGTGAGATCCAGTAGGGGAATTGATTTTGCGCAAGTTTTGGGGTTGTTATGTTGCCGAAATTTGGCCAAATCAGGTAGTATCTAGCGGGATACAAGTAAAGAATTCCCAGGACTCTATGTTGTAATTTACCCTCTCAAAGTATAAAGAAATACCGAAAGGGGCGCCAATTTTGGGGCCTACAGGTTGTCGGCTTTTGCTCGGGGCATTCTAGCTTCCGAGCTGTGTGTGTATTCAAGTGTTAATTCCCGTCGCAGGTTCTTTTTGCAAAGTGCTCTGTGTGTGTGTCTAAAGTAAAGAATTTCGGGTGAAAGCCAACGCCTATCGCCCCACGGGCCGGTTTCATTGTTTCATTGCCGAGATATCAATTACTTTTTCCTCAAAGAGTGAGCCTCGGTTGTTTTGGGTAAAGACACAGAGTGCAGGAACGCGGGATTACACTATGGCCGACAAAGGAAAGGGCATTATGGAAGAGGGTTCCTCTTCAAAGGACAGACAGGAAATCCCTATGGTTTTCAAGATTGGCGAGCTCACGGCCACGTCAGTCTGTACCTCTTGTCAATGTGAATGTCCCTCTAGTAGTACAGGGCTTTATGATTGGGCAACTTGAGGATGATGCGTTCAGGACTCAGTTAGTTGCCGCGGTGAATGTCTTTTCGCAGCTGGTGCAGAATCAAAGGTTTATGGAGTTCTTGCAAGCGCCACCAGTGCAACAACAAAATAGGCAACCTACACCGCGTATGGAGCTTGCTGAGGCTCAAACCCAAGTACCTAATGCGACTTAGCAGGAAAGGGAACACTCGCATGTTGCGGAGTCAGGGGCTCCAAAACAGGTTCCTTCTGTGTTTGAAGAGGTGGCTAGAGCGCTTATTCCACAGGCTATGCCAGTTCAACCTGCCACCTTTCAGAGCCCGCATGCTGTCTTGAATGGATAGGGAACTGGATACCAAGCTATACACCCAATTTTTCCACCACCCACGGTACATCCTGGGTATGTTGGGGGTGGATCAGTGTTCCAAAGTATGGCTGGTTATGCGCGCCTGGAAGTCAGCCGTACATGCCAAGAATAGTGTTTGGGGGTATGCAAGGTATGATGCCAAACCCCATGTATGGTAGTATCGACATGCAACAAGGTTTTCAGTGCAACCAGGGCCAGTTTGGGGTGCCACAGGGTCATTCTGGCATGGCTAGTTTTTATGGACAGCAGCCAGATATCGCACCTCTGACGCAAAATGTGAATGGCCAAGATGTGCCGATCATGCCTACTACAGTGTCCATGTTGCAGACCATTCCTTATGACAACTTGGGGGCATTGGAGAAGCCAAAAGCTTACAAAGAAAGAGGGGTCGGCTACGTCAGGAGCTGTAGAGATGCCTTGTTGGTGGTGAGATTGACATTCTTATGTTGCAGGAGCATCATCTTTGTGAGAGCCGCATTCGACGATGTGGTCAGATTTTGCGTGGTCGCTATGAGACTTTTTGGTCAACTGCTTTTGGACCTGGCGGCATCCAAGGTGGGGTATGTATGACCATTGCGGACTCTTTGCAGCAGGCCATTGTGGGCAGGGGGATTATTGTGCCAGGCAAGGCTCAGTGGATTACTATGCAGGTTCAGGGTTTCTTGATGGGCTTCCTGAACATCTACGCGCCCAATGTGGTGAGTGCACGTGTAGAGTTTTGGCTCACATTGCAGAGTCTCTACCGCAGGTAGAGCAATGGTGCATTGGGGGAGACTTCAACATGTTGGAGGACCCAGCTGATAGGGTTGGAGGTAGCCATACTACTGTGCATGGAGATGAGTTGGCAGCTTGGGAGAGGTTATGTATGACTGTGGGTTTCAGATGTGTGGTAGCATTCTAGCTTTGTGAGGCCACCTGACAGCCTGTCCTCCTCTTGTTCGGACTGTCGAGTGGGAGGAGTGATTCTATCTTGGATAGATGGCTTCTACACTAGTGATCACCCCTATGACTTGGGTGGGACTGTTGGCATTTTGGCTGGGACTTCCTTTTCGGACCATGCACTAGTGATCCTCATAGTGACTGATAGGAAGAGGAGGGGGAGCACGATGCTATGCATCCCAGAGAAGGTCTTGTTGGACTCTGCACTCAGAGAGCAAGTGGAGGCTCTATGGACAGAGAGCTTATTCTTACAGGATTCTCCTGCTGATAGAGTGGCCTTAGGACTTGCTCAGCTTAGTTGGCTCTTTCTTCAGGAGTCTTCGGCTCACCTGGCTGCAGCGAGAGAGGAGCAGCGCCTCCGACGGGGCGTGCTTCCTTGCAGAGGATGCAGGAGCATCATTCAGACAATCCTTGATTGGAGGAGCAGCTACAGCAGGCTCGCCAGGAGCTCGTCCGCACAGAGGAGAGGCGCCATGAGTTTGCTTTCCATCGACACATCTCAGTGGACCCAGGTGGGTGACAGAGTGATAGGCGCTTTCTTTGAGGCAGTGGGACCTCGGCATACGCATGCTAAGGTCAGTGTCACGTGACACATCCAACCCTATGTGTCCGTGGACAAGCTACAGCATGACCAGGGTTCAGTTCAGTCATGTTAGTCTAGAATAGGAAGTGATCTGGCACTTTAGTGAGTGTTCGTAGACCGTGCACGTCCAGACACTTAGAGTAGATGCATATCCTCTGGTTGCACACAACATGATCATCAGATTTCCATCAAAACCCATCAGGAGCATTTTTACAGTGCATAGACCTATTTTCCCTATTTTTGACATTTTTCACTTCTTATTTTCAAGTGCCTTTTGTTGGGAACTAGGTATAGGGCAATTTTGCTAATGAAATATATAAGCAACTTAGCGCTAGCACTATCTGGCAGAAGAGGCAGCAGGAGCACTTACTCAATAGGCACCTTCTTAGCAAGACGACCCCCCCCCCCCCCCCCCCCCCCCCCCCCCCCCCCCCAGCAAGGCCTAGCGTTTTTGTAACGCAGCATCAGCCCCGGCGTTTTTGCACCATAGACCAGCTTTGGCGTTTTTGCACAGCAAATCATCCCCGACGACCACAGCAGACAGCAGATCCCCTAGCGTTAGCAGATCCTACAGCAGTTAACAGATTTCCACCGCAGCAGAAGATTTTCAGCCCTAGCGTTTTTGCATCTGCAAGACACCTCATCGTTTTTGTAGATCTTCGCGACGGAATCAGCCCTAGACTCAGCGTTTTCAGTTTTCAGCAGCCAGTTACCGCAGAAGAAGTCCCAACCTCGCAGATCCTAACCGCACGGTGAGATCCATCAAGGTTTACAGTTTCAGCCCGAAAGCGGAGTCTCAGCATCTGCGTTTTCGGCACGTTGTCGTCACATCGTCGCCATCGACATTGTCACCGACATAGAGTCTGAATTTAGCAGATAAAGATTTGAAGATTTCAGCCATTAGTGTTTTCAGATTTCAGCCCGTCTCCTCGTCATCCTCATCATCGTCGACATCGTTGGCAAGTCCAATCATTGTAGAGATTTGTGCAATCAATAGTATACTGCTCTCGTCATAGAGAGTGGGGCCCTTGGAGGAGGGTTTGACAGCTTTTCTGGTGTCGTATTCTTCTCTTCTTTATCTCTCGGACTTAGAACCTTCATTCACAGTGTTTATCCACTTTGTTTGTGATCACTTGCACTCTCTCATTAAAGGAACGGAAGGCTCTCCCTTCCCTAAGTAAAAGGAACCTTGAGCACAATTCGGAGCACTCATCTTGAGCAAAGTTCAACATTCATTCCGCTGCACCTTACATTGGTATCAAAGCTTTGATAGTGTTCTGTATCACTCAAGGAAAGAACCACAAGAACCACATAATTTTTTTTTTTGCTTGTTGCGGTCGCACGTAACCCAAGCCCTCTTGGGCGTGCCGATTCTGTAAGCTGCAGCGCAAGTGAATGTTGAACTTTGCTCAAGATGAGTGCTCCGAACTGTGCTCAAGGTTCCTTTTACCTACGGAAGGCTCTACGGAAGGGAGAGCCTTCCGTTCTTTAATGTGAGAGTGCAATGGTCATAAACAAAGTGAATGGACACTGCGCGTGCAAGTGTATGAGACTGAGAGATAGAGAGAGAAGAGAAATACGACACCAAGGATGATTTAAAACCCTCCTCCAAAGGCCCCACTCTCGTTGGCGAGAGTGGTCTACGATTGATTGCACAAACTGGTACAAAGTGTATGCATGTAACTTATGCAAGTCTAGGCTAGATCGATGACGACGAGGGGGATGGCGAGACCGATCTAAGGGCTGAAATCTGACGCTTATGAACGGCTGTCCAAAAACGCTGCTGGCTGAATTCTGCTAGTGCTGAAAACGCTATGAAAAACGCTAGATTTGCTGGTCTTATGGCTGAAAATCTGCAGTTCCTGTGGGGCTGAAATGACTAGGGAAAGAGGGCGTCCAGGGGTTGCTGAGATCGCCCAAGGCTGAAATCTGTAGCGCCCAATGTTGGGTAAAAAAACTCTAGATCTGATGAGGTTTGGCGAGGGAGGCTATTGCTGAAAACGCCAAAGCTGAAGACTTCTGGCGTTAGTGGTTGTTGATGGAAACGCTAGGTAAGGGGATCGCCTGCTCTGAAGGAAACGCCCAAGGGTTGGGAGTCTTGCTGAGAGAGAGGGGGAACCTGCTCCCAAGGGCCGGGCTTGTGTTCTTCTTTTTCATCTGCCAAATAGTGCTAACCTTGGTTTGCTTATATATTATCTTACCCAATTTGCCCTACCTACTTTCTAACAAAAGTCACTTAAAAATAATAAGTGAAAAATGTCAAAAATAGAGAAAATAGGCTAAATGCACTGGAAAATTCCCCTGAAGGATTCTGATGGAAATGCTTATGATCATGCTGTGTGCAACCAAAGGATATGTATCTACACTAAGTGCCTGCGCATGCACGGTCTGCGAACAGACTCACAAAAGTGTGAGAACACTTCTAATCTAGACTGATTGGACGACGGAACCCTTGTTATGAAGTAGCTTGTCCATGGACACATAGGGTTGGATGTGTCACGTGACATCCCTTCCTTTTCAAAGTGAGGTACTAGTACCGAACTGTTTGTCGTCGAGAGAGATCGCCAATAGCATTTGGAATCCTGGAAGGGACTCTTTGCCGGCCCACTCTGATGTGTGGGTCGTGCGGTACTTGAACTTCATAAAGGTCTGCAACGCTTGCTTCTTTGGGCCGCGCCGAAAGCGACACAAAGTCTTCCATGGCTCCTTCAATGCTTCAACTTCGTCTAGAGTCATGCTACTTTCTTCTTGAAGAATCTCCATGGCTGAAAATTCCTGAAACCACTTCGAACACAAAAACATGAACATACCCATTCCATGTAAAGTGAGTTGAAAAAATCTTGTCTTCCTCAAAGACTGTGCATGCAATGTAGATGAACAAAGAGACGGAGTGCCAAACCGTTCGCCACGCACACACAAACAATGAGATTGAATCTTGACTTTCTGATCTAAATCAATCAACTGTGGAAAATCACAATGGAAATGCCCATGCTTGATGCTTAATCTTTCTTGTGCTCTTTCGGAAACTGTGTCATGCCAAGGAAGAGACATGGAATGTGACTTCCTTGAATGCATACTTGTCAGCTTTTCATGAAGAATCCGCATACATCCGTGCACATTCATGAGTGAAACGTGATCAACGAACAATATGTCATGCCCATGAAAAGGGATCACAAAAAGATGCCGACGAAAATATAGGAAACGATCACGAATGAAACATTCGTACAATGGGTGCTGACTAATCACTCGAACACATAGTACTTCCTGTGGGGGTTCTTTGGACCTAGGCACGAGAGCCAAGATCGGCTCTTCCTGAGGGGGTTCTTTGGACCTCGACTCGAAAGCCAAGATCGGTTCTTCGTGATTGATTGAATCTGCAATGAGGTTAGCTTCACTAGAAACAATATCAACTAACTCATCATGCTTGTGGACAATCACATCATCTTCATGCAAATCATCATGTACGTGAGAAATCACATCTTGATCATGCAAATCATTATGCTCGTCATTGTCATCTAAATCATCATGCTTGTCATTGTCATGCAATTCTTCATGCTTATCATTATCATGCAAATCATGTGTGTCTTGCTTTGGAGAAGTAGAGACTGAGAGAGTCTTCTTGTCCTGATTCTGTGCAAAGTGCCCCTGCACTTGAGAAAAGAGTCGCAACATCTCTTGCATTCTTGCTCTGTTCTCTCGATCAAATATTGCTTGTCTTTCTTTGTTCTCGCGCTTGTGCTCACACTCTATGGCTTCCATTCTTGCAGCGTATTCACGATCTATGGCTGCCCTTCTTTCTTCGTAGTCACGATCTATGGCTGCCCTTCTTTCTTCGTGTTCTAACTTCTTGTCCATAAACAACTGCGGCAACTCCTTCATAGAAGTTAGTGCAATCCTTGGGTAGATGGGGAAGGGGGAGGGTCGGAAAAACCTCCTGGTGGGCAAAATTCTTCTTCGCCTCTCTCATGGTCATCACTTCCAAGCGAAGTATGCATTCCGCTTCAAGTGATGACCATCCACTATAGTCGTGGGTTCTTGTGTTCTTGGGTTCTTAAGTTCACAAGGAACTTGGGTTCTTGGGGGTCTTGGTTCTTGGGTTTCTTAAGGTTGTTTCTTTAGCTTGCAATCTGTGTTAGAGAAGGATCTTCTCCTTATCCGAGTTCTGCTCTTTTCTGCGCGCGCACCCCTTGGCGGCCTTGCGCTCACACCAAGGTTGCTTTCTCCCACTTGACGTCGATTGGCCGACCGCTAAGTGCACGGTCCGCTCTCAATGAGTGAAAAGAGGCACAAGGGGAGGCTGGACAAACCCTTCTTTCTTCGTTTCCCGTCACTCTTCAAAAACACGATTAGGAATCGACACGCCCAAGTGAACTTGGGTTCGTGCGACCTCAAGAAGCAAAAAAAATTATGTGGTTCTTTCCTTGAGTGATACAGAACACTGCCAAAGCTCTGATACAAATGTAAGGTGCAGCAGAAGTGAATGTTGAAATTTGCTCAAGATGAGTGCTCCGAACTGTGCTCAAGGTTCCTTTTACCTACGGAAGGGAGAGCCTTCCGTTCTTTAATGTGAGAGTGCAATGGTCATAAACAAAGTGAATGGACACTGTGCGTGCAAGTGTATGAGACTGAGAGATAGAGAGAGAAGAGAAATATGACACCAAGGATGATGTAAAACCCTCCTCCAAAGGCCCCACTCTCGTTGGCGAGAGTGGTCTACGATTGATTGCACAAACTGGTACAAAGTGTATGCATGTAACTTATGCAAGTCTAAGCTAGATCGATGACGATGAGGGGGATGGCGAGACCGATCTAAGGGCTGAAATCTGAGGCTTATGAACTGCTGTCCAAAAACGCTGCTGGCTGAATTCTGCTAGTGCTGAAAATGCTATGAAAAACGCTGGATTTGCTGGTCTTATGGCTGAAAATCTGCAGTTCTTGTGGGGCTGAAATGACTAGGGAAAGAGGGCGTCCAGGGGTTGCTGAGATCGCCCAAGGCTGAAATCTGTAGCGCCCAATGTTGGGACAAAAAACTTAAGATCTGATGAGGTTTGGCGAGGGAGGCTATTGGTGAAAACGCCAAAGCTAAAGACTTTTGGCGTTAGTGGTTGTTGATGTAAACGCTAGGTAAGGGGGTCGCCTGCTGTGAAGGAAACGCCCAAGGGTTGGGAGTCTTGCTGAGAGAGAGGGGGAACCTGCTGCCAAGGGCCGGGCCTGTGTTCTCCTTTTTCATCTGCCAAATAGTGCTAACCTTGGTTTGCTTATATATTATCTTACCCAATTTGCCCTACTTACTTTCTAACAAAAGTCACTTAAAAATAATAAGTGAAAAATGTCAAAAATAGAGAAAATAGGCTAAATGCACTGGAAAATTTCCCTGAAGGATTCTGATGGAAATGCTTATGATCATGCTGTGTGTAACCAAAGGATATGTATCTACACTAAGTGCCTGCGCATGCACGGTCTGCGAACAGACTCACAAAAGTGCGAGATTACTTCTAATCTAGACTGATTGGACTGACGGAACCGTTGTTATGAAGTAGCTTGTCCACAGACACATAGGGTTGGATGTGTCACGTGACATCCCTTCCTTTTCAAAGTGAGGTACTAGTACCGAACTGTATGTCGTCGAGAGAGATCGCTAATAGCATCCGTAATTCTGGAAGGGACTCTTCGCCGGCCCACTCTGATGTGTGGTTTGTGCGGTACTTGAACTTCATGAAGGTCTGCAACGCTTGCTTCTTTGGGCCGTGCCGAAAGCGACACAAAGTCTTCTGTGGTTCCTTCAATGCTTTGACTTCGTCTAGAGTCATGCTTCTTTCTTCTTGAAGAATCTCCATGGCTGAAAATTCCTGAAACCACTTCGAACACAAAAACATGAACATACCCATTCCATGTGAAGTGAGTGGAAAAAATCTTGTCTTCCTCAAAGATTGTGCATGCAATGTAGATGAACAAAGAGACGGAGTGCCAAACCGTTCACCACACACACACAAACAATGAGATTGAATCTTGACTTTCTGATCTAAATCAATCAATTGTGGCAAATCACAATGGAAATGCCCATGCTTGATGCTTAATCTTTCTTGTGCTCTTTCGGAAACTGTGTCATGCTGAGGAAGAGACATGGAATGTGACTTCCTTGAATGCATACTTGTCAGCTTTTCATGAAGAATCCGCATACATCCGTGCACATTCCTGAGTGAAATGTGATCAACGAACAATATGTCAAGCCTAGGAAAAGGGATCACATAAAGATGCTGACGAAAATACAGGAAACGATTACGAATGAAACATTCGTACAATTCGTGCTGACTAATTTCTCGAACACATAGTACTTCCTATGGGGGTTCTTTGGACCTAGGCTCGAGAGCCAAGATCGGTTCTTCCTGAGGGGGTTCTTTGGACCTCGACTTGAAAGCCAAGATCCGTTCTTCGTGATTGATCGAATCTGCAATGAGGTTAGCTTCACTAGAAACAATATCAACTAACCCATCATGCTTGTGAACAATCACATCATCTTCATGCAAATCATCATGTACGTGAGAAATCACATCTTGATCATGCAAATCATTATGCTCGTCATTGTCATCTAAATCATCATGCTTGTCATTGTCATGCAATTCTTTATGCTTATCATTACCATGCAAATCATGTGTGTCTTGCTTTTGGAGAAGTAGAGACTGAGGGAATCTTCTTGTCCTGATTGTGTGCAAAGTGCGCCTGCAGTTGAGAAAAGAGTCGCAACATCTCTTGCATTCTTGCTATGTTCTTTCGATCAAATATTGCTTGTCTTTCTTTGTTCTCGCGCTCGTGCTCACGCTCTATGGCTTCCATTCTTGCGGCATATTCACGATCTATGGCTGCCCTTCTTCGTAGTCACGATCTATGGCTGCCCTTCTTTCTTCTTATTCTAACTTCTTGTCCATAAACAACTGCGGCAACTCCTTCATAGAAGTTAGTGCAATCCTTGGCGTAGATGGGGAAGGGGGAGGGTCGGAAAAACCTCCTGGTGGGCAAAATTCTTCTTCGCCTCTCTCATGGTCATCACCTCCAAGCGAAGTATGCATTCCGCTTCGAGTGATGACCATCCACTAAAGTCGTGGGTTCTTGTGTTCTTGGGTTCTTAAGTTCACAAGGAACTTGGGTTCTTGGGGGTCTTGGTTCTTCGGTTTCTTGAGGTTCTTGGGTTCTTTCTTTAGCTTGCAATCTGTGTTAGAGAAGGATCTTCTCTTCATCCGAGTTCTGCTCTTTTCCGCGGGCGCACCCCTTGGCGGCCTTGAGCTCACACCAAGGTTGCTTTTTCCCACCTCACGTCGATTGGCCGGCCGCTAAGTGCACGGTCGGCTCTCAATGAGTGAAAAGAGGCACAAGGGGAGGTTGGACAAGCCCTTCTTTCTTGGGTTTCCTGTCACTCTTCAAAAACACGATTAGGAATCGACACGCCCAAGTGAACTTGGGTTCGTGCGACCGCAAGAAGCAAAAAAAATTATGTGGTTCTTTCCTTGAGTGATACAGAACATTGCCAAAGCTCTGATACCAATGTAAGGTGCAGCGGAAGTGAATGTTGAACTTTTCTCAAGATAAGTGCTCCAAACTGTGCTCAAGGTTCCTTTTACTTACGGAAGGGAGAGCCTTCCGTTCTTTAATGAGAGAGTGCAATGGTCATAAACAAAGTGAATGGACACTGTGCGTGCAAGTGTATGAGACTGAGAGATAGAGAGAGAAGAGAAATACGACACCAAGGATGATGTAAAACCCTCCTCCAAAGGAACCACTCTCGCCAACGAGAGTGGTCTACGATTGATTGCACAAACTGGTACAAAGTGGATACATGTAACTTATGCAAGTCTGGCTAGATCGATGACGACGAGGGGGATGGCGAGACCGATCTAAGGGCTGAAATCTGACGCTTATGAACTGCTGTCCAAAAACGCTGCTGGCTGAATTCTGCCACTGCTGAAAACGCTATGAAAAACGCTGCTGGTTGAATTCTGCTACTGCTGAAAACGCTATGAAAAATGCTGCTGGCTGAATTCTGCTACTGCTGAAAACGCTATGAAAAACGCTGGATTTGCTGGTCTTATGGCTGAAAATCCGCAGTTCTTGTGGGGCTGAGATGACTAGGGAAAGAGGGCGTCCAGTGGTTGCTGAGATCGCCCAAGGCTGAAATCTGTAGCGCCCAATGTTGGGACAAAAAACTCTAGATCTGATGAGGTTTGGCGAGGGAGGCTATTGCTGAAAACGCCAAAGCTGAAGACTTCTGGCGTTAGTGGTTGTTGATGGAAACGGTAGGTAAGGGGGTCGCCTGCTGTGAAGGACGCCCAAGGGTTGGGAGTCTTGCTGAGAGAGAGAGGGGGAACCTGCTGCCGAGGGCTTGTGTTCTCCTTTTTCATCTGCCAAATAGTGCTAACCTTGGTTTGCTTATATATTATCTTACCCAATTTGCCCTGCCTACTTCCAACAAAAGTCACTTAAAAATAATAAGTGAAAAATGTCAAAAAGAGAGAAAATAGGCTAAATGCACTGAAAAATTCCCTTGAAGGATTCTGATGGAAATGCTTATGATCATGCTGTGTGCAACCAGAGGATATGCATCTACACTAAGTGTCTGGGCATGCACGGTCTGCGAACAGACTCACAAAAGTGCGAGAACACTTCTAATCTAGAATGACGGAACCCTTGTTATGAAGTAGCTTGTTCACGGACACATAGGGTTGGATGTGTCACGTGGCAGATTCCTAATCGTGTTTTTGAAGAGTGACAGGAATCCCAAGAAAGAAGGGCTTGTTCAGGCTCCCCTTGTGCCTCTTTTCACTCATTGAGAGCGGACCGTGCACTTAGCGGCCGGCCAATCGACGTGAGGTGGGAAAAAGCAACCTTGGTGTGAGCACAAGGCTGCCAAGGGGTGCGCCCACGAAAAAGAGCAGAACTCGGGTGAAGAGAAGATCCTTCCCTAACACAGATTGCAAGCGAAACAAGAACCTCAAGAACCTCAAGAACCCAAGAACCCAAGACCTGCAAGAACCCAAGTTCCTCGTGAACTTAAGAACCCAAGACTTCAGTGGATGGTCATCACTTGAAGCGGTATGGATACTTTGCATGAAGGAGATGAGCATGGAGTTAGCGAAGAAGAATTTTCTCCACTAGGATGTTTCTCTGACCCTTCTCCTTCCGCATCTAGGCCAATGATTGCACTAACACCTATGGAGGAGTTGAAGTTGTTGTTTATGGACAGGAAGTTAGAAAAAGAAATGCAGAAATAGCCGGCGAACGCGAAGAAAGAATGGCAACCATAAACCGTGAAAACGAAGAAAGAATGGCAGCCATAGAGCGTGAGCACAACGAAAGGAAAGCCGCCTTGTTGCGACTTGTTTCTCAAGCGCAGGCACAATTGCAAGAGCTTCGGGAAAAGTAGACTCTCTCAGTCTCTTCTTCTCCAAAGCATGACACACAAGATTTGCATGATGATAAGCATGATGATTTGAATGGTAATGATGAGCATGATGATTTGGAAGACAATCGATGTGATTTCTCACAAGCATGATGATTTGTATGAAGATGATGTGATTGTTCACAAGGATGATGTGTTAGTAGATACTTTCTCTAGTGAAGCTAACCTCATTGCAGATTCGTTCAATCACGAAGAACCGATCTTGGCTCTCGAGCTTAGGTCTGAAGAACCCCCTCAGGAAGAACCGATCTTGGCTCTCGAGCCTAGGTCCAAAGAACCCCCACAGGAAGTATTATGTTTATGAATGATTAGCCAGCACGCATTGTTCGAGTGTTTCATTCGTGATCGTTTCCTGTATTTTAGTCAGCGTCTTTATGTGATCCCTTTTCATAGGCATGCCATATTGTACGTTGAGCACGATTCACTCATGAATGAGCACGGATGTATGCAGATTTCTCATGGAAAGCTGAAAAGTATGCATTCAAGGAGTCACATTCTATGTCTCTTCCTTAGCTTGACACATTTTCCGAAAGAGCACAAGAAAGATTGAGCATCAAGCATCGGCATTTCCATCATGGTTTGCTACAGTTGATTGATTTAGATCAGAAAGACAAGATTCGATCTCATTGTTTGCGTGTGTGTGGTGAACCGTTTGGCACTCCGTCTATTTGTTCATTCACATTGCATGCACAGTCTTTGAGGAAGACGAGATTTTCTCCACTCACTTTACATGGAATGGGTATGTACATGTTTCAAGAATTTTCAGCCTCGAAGATTCTTGAAGAAGGTAGAAGCATGACTATGGACAAAGTTGAAGCATTGAAGGAGCCACAAAAGACTTTGTGTCACTTTCGGCGCGGCCCAAAGAAGCAAGCGTTGCAGACCTTTATGAAGTTCAAGTATCGCATGACCCACACATCAGAGTCGGCCGGCGACGAGTCCTTTCCAGGATTCCGGATGTTATTGGCGATCTCCCTCAACTCCATACAGTTCGGTACCAGTACCTCACTTTGAAAAGGAGAGGATGTCATGTGACACATCCAACTCTATGTGTCTGTGGACAAGCTACAGCATAACCAGGGTTCAGTTCAGTCAAGTCAGTCTAGAATAGGAAGTGATCTGGCACTTTTGTGAGTCTGTTTGCACACCGTGCATGTCCAGACACTTAGAGTAGATGCATATCCTCTGGTTGCCATCAGGAGCATTTTTACAGTGCATAGACCTATTTTCCCTATTTTTGACATTTTTCACTTATTAGTTTTAAGTGACTTTTGTTGGGAACTAGGTAGGGCAATTTTGCTAATGAAATATATAAGCAACCTAGCGCTAGCACTATTCGGTAGAAGAGGCAGCAGGAGCACTTGCTCAACAGGCACCTTCTCAGCAAGACCCCCCTAGCAAGGCCTAGCGTTTTTACAACACAACATCAACATTGGCTTTTTTGCACCATAGACCAGCCCTTGCGTTTTTGCAAGCAGATCAGCCCCGGCGACGATAGCAGACAGAAGATCCCCTAGCGTTAGCAGATCCTACAGCAATTAGCAGATTTCCACCGCAACAGAAGATTTTGTCCTGGCGTTTTTGCATCTGCAAGACACCTCAGCATTTTTGCAGATCTTCGCGACAGAATCAGCCCTAGACTCAGCGTTTTCAGTTTTCAGCAGTCAGTTACAGCAGAAGAAGTCTCGAACTTCGCAGATCCTCGCCGCACGGTGAGATCCATCAAGGTTTACAGTTTCAGCCCGGAAACAGCGCGGCGTTGTCGCATCGTTGCCATCGACATCGTCACCGACATAGAGTCAGAATTTAGCAGATTTCAGCCATTAGCGTTTTCAGATTTCAGCCCGCGTCTCGTCGTCGTCCTCATCGTCGTCGACATCATTGGCAAGTCCAAGCATTGTAATCAATAGTAGACCGCTCTTACCATAGAGAGTGGGGCCCTTGGAGGAGGGTTTGAAAACTTTTCTGGTGTCGTATTCTTCTCTTCGTTATCTCTCAGTCCCAGAATCTTCATTCACAGTGTTTATCCACTTTGTTTGTGATCACTTGCACTCTCTCATTAAAGGAATGGAAGGCTCTCCCTTCCCTAAGTAAAAGGAACCTTGAGCACAATTCGGAGCACTCATCTTGAGCAAAGTTCAATATCCATTCCGCTGCACCTTACAGTCAGTCAGTTGAGGAGGCCCGACGGGTTAGTTGCTTCAGAGCAAGAGGACATGCGTATCAGTTGCTATTGACTTTTACCGTGATTTACTGTCTGCAGAGCCCCAGATAGAGCGTCAGGATGCATGCAGAGAGCAGGTGTGGGCACAGATGCCTTGTCTTGTGATTGAGGAGATGCGTCGGAGGCTTGAGCTACCTCTATAGCTAGAGGAGCTGCACACGGCTCTTAGTGCACTCCCCCGTGGTAGCTGTCTAGGTGAAAATGGCTTGACTCCTAGCTTTTTCTTGGAGTACTGGGACTTGCTTGGCTCAGATCTTTGTAGTGATTTTCAGTACATCCTGCACGCAGGTGAGATGCCTGACAACATGAGTGAGGGCCTGATTTTCCTCCCTCCCAAGGAGGGTGGCTCCTTGGATGAGATTCGACAGTGGTGCCCCATCACCATCCTCAACTTAGCCTACAAAATTCTTGCCAAGGCTATGAGTTTGAGGATTTAGCCACTTCTAGAGAGCCTTATACATGGGACTCAGACAGGTTTTGTCAAGGAGCGTAGTATCCTTGACAACATCTTTACTTTTTGGGAGGCTTCTGCCCTCGCGCGGCTCCGTGGTAAGGGTTTGGTGATTCTTCTTCTCGATTTTGAGAAGGCCTACGACAGAGTTGACTGGGATTTTTTGGAGGGCACTCTTCGCAGGATGGGCTTCTCAGATGCTTGGATCAGAGGGGTGTCAGCTTTGTACAGACGGGCACACAGTCGGGTGCTTTTAGCAGGAGGTAGACGTGATCGTTTCATGCTCACACGTTCGGTCAGACAGGGCTGCCCTCTTGCCCCCTTCCTCTTTCTGTTCTATGCTGAGGCGATGAGCAGGTTTTTGGTTTCCTAGCAGGTTGGTTTACGTGGCTTAGCGCTCCCTATTCGGGGAGATGAGCTACTGGACTCTGAGTTTGCAGACGACATAGCCTTGTATTTGGATGGCCAGGAGGCCAACCTACACAGGTGTGAGCAACTCTCGAGACTTTCTGTCGTGCATGTGGTGCGCTGATCAACTGGAGAAAGACAGTGGCTTTCTCGGTTGGTAGTGCTATTACGCCCGATTGGATGCCAGGTGAGGGTTTCAGGTGGATTCCCCCAAGGACTGCAGTTTTGTACTTGGGCTGTCAGGTTGGTTTGGACTTGTCTCCCGAGCAGCAGATTGCTCTCCTCCTCTTGTCTATCAGGAGGAAGTTGTTGCATTGGAGCTCGGCACGACTTTCTTTGGTAGGCAGAGTTGTAGTGGCCAACCAGGTGTTGTTGGCTACTATGTGGTACGTCACTTCTTGCTGGATCTTCTTGAGCTCTTTATTAGCCAGGTAGAGAGGCTGATCAGGAACTTACTTTGGTCAGGGCGTGACTGTCACAAAGTGATGACGTGGTGGACAACAGAAACCCTAAAATTCCTGCAAACCCTAATTTCTGCCCAAAACCCTAATTTCCGAAAATCGCGGAGGCTTTTTTTAAATTTTTTATTTTTTGGAAAAATGATGAGCGACGCGAATTTTGCTTTTTTTTTATAAAAGAAAGAGAAAAGACTCTCTAAGAGAGAGAGAACTGATGCTTTTTATTTTAAAAGCTTTTGGGGCTCTGCTTTTGGGCATCCTTGTATCTTTAAATAAGTGGTGAGGGCTTCACTTCTCAGAGCATCTGGACGTAGAGTCTGAGAGTGAAACCCTAACCGCTCTCTTGTACTTCGATGATTCATTAATACAAAAAGAAATACTGAAAGGGGCGCCAGTCTTTGGGGCCAATATCTCTAGGCACGGAACTCCGCCGGGCCAGTGCAAATCTATTGTGATCTGTGAATTGTTTTGAAGTGGTTATTTGGTGCTGTCGCGGTTGATTCTTGACTTGGAGTGTCCAAGTCTGTTACAGTGACACTCAGATAGCTCGGGCCAAAGTGGCATGGCAGGTCATCACTCTTTCTTGTTCTCAGGAAGCATTGGGGATCATAGACCCAACACAATAGAGCAGAGCCCTTCTTGGGAAGTTCATCGTCAGAGGACTTCTTCGGACTTCCAGGTGAGGAGCCTTGGAAGGAGTTCTTGCTTCAGTGGCTTAGTGCTAGGGTGCCTCAGGCTCGAGGCCCATGGCGACCCTTGGCTCGATGGATTTTTCACAGAGATGCGCAGAGTTGGCTTGAGCAGGAGATTGGAGGACCGCTTCGCTGTGAGTCTGCTCCGATCCTAGGAGCAACTGCGGCGAGGCCTGGAGCAGCGTCAGCCCACTTGCACGGAGGAGCGCTTGAGACAGCCCCTTGTTTGGAACCCCATGGTTAGCACTCAGAGAGGCCACTTGGTTGATAGTCGGCCTCATGTTTCCTAGGGTCCCATGGCAGAGGGTCCAACACGCTCTCTAGGTGACTGGTTACAGTTTTCAGGCTTGTCAGAGGAGCTTCAGGGCATTCAGTTACAGGGCATGAGAGGGGTGCAGAGCATGTGTCACGACATCTCAGAGGCAGTACCAGCTGAGTGGCTCACACCTCTCAAGTCAGCAACGCCCAGATGGATGGGAGCCTTCACGCGTTTGGAGGTTCTTATCTCAGTTCGGACTTGCTCAGAGACTATACTCTCCCTGTTTTTCGAGCTACAGGGTGAGGGACGCTTACACAGAGTTGCAGAGAGGCCCCGCAGGTGGCAGAGTGTTGTTTTCAGAGGATTCGCGTGGTGGGCATCTGTGGGAGGACTTGTGTCATAGATGCCGACCGAGCAGCTCTTGAGACTGGCCACTGGCGATTGTGGGCTTGGGAGAGCTGTCCACTAGCACGAGTACAGTGGGATCTTGGAGAGTGGCTGTGGAGGGACCCATTCTCCTCTACAGACCATCCAGGATTCCCTTTCTTTCAGTACACTGCTCGACTGGGACGTCACATACTGGCAGTACAGAGAGAGGCTCGTCCTGCTGCAGCACCTCATTGGCAGGAGGAGGGTCTCACTGTGAGACTCTCATAGCTGAGTTCTTGGCAGCTTTTTGGGAGAGGTTGTGGGACTCCAGACAACCGAGACGAGTCACTTTGTTCCAGTGGTTGGTTGCACACAGAGCTACAACAGTTGGGAGCTGGCTTGTTCATAGTGGTCTCTCGGCCGCATGTGTAGCTTGTGACCATCTTGTGGAGAGTCAACGTCACTGTCTTTGGGACTGTCCTTTGGCACAGCAGGTGTGGCTTCGTGTCCTTCGGTTGCTGCCAGCTCTTTCCACAGCTCGGTAGTATACTTGGGGAGCAGCTGCAAGGCAGAGTCAGCACCAAGGCTAGTATTCTGCGACAATAGTAAGCGTGCCTAGTAACGCGTATGGTTGGTGTTTACATCGCAGCGGATCTACATCCGTAGTATTCACCCCGTTTGGAGGAGTTTATGCATCCACAAGCATTAGAAGTATAGAAAGAATCCAAAGATAGAAGTTCGGCAGTTGTGCCTCACCTTTAACAAGGGGGGGGGTTTGTCACGTGCGCACTTCACTTGTTCTACGTGGACATGCTTCTGCTACAGTCTAGCATGAGTCTTAGCTTAGGACCTAGCCTGGCACCTTTGTGAATATTCAACCCCAAAACTTGAAGATGAAGAAAGAGACACTCTTGTCGGCTTTGTGAATTGTAACAAATGGTCAGCCATGCCGTGCACCCTTGCTACCCATTGGCCGTGCCAAGCACCTTTGCCTCCTTCAGCAAACAAAGAAAATTGACCCTGCCACATAAGCCTTGCTTGTGAGAGGCTTTGAATGGATCCTTGCTCCTTTTTCCAAGCATAATCACATGTAAATCTGTGCTATGTTCATTAAGCGTGGTATACCTCTGCAAAATAAATTTGAGATCAAGCTAATAAAAATTATACGTACTTATCCACGATTGTGTCGACCAATTGGGTTTGTCCTTCTCTACTCAATGCTTGATTAGATGCTCCATACCTTGGTCGTACGAATCCGTGCTCTGTAGTCAAACACAATCGATATATTAGGGCCAATCTATTGCCCTTGCATTGTCGATACACCCTCTTTTTTAGGCACTTGGCCTTAAAAGCTCCAAGAAGCAACTCAAAAATCATGACAGTGTTGAAGTGCATAAATCGTCTGATATCAATAATTGTTGGCACATAAAAGCGTCTACTTTAAAATCTGGACCAAAAGCAGTTTTTGTGCATAAAATCCGCCATGTCAGCAGCATCCGTACACTATGCCACAGTATTAGGCCATACTTTGCCAGGCCCGCACTGTCCATACAGTCGTGTGCAGCATTTCATGGGCAGCTGTGCTCAGACTTGGTGTTAAATATTGCTTCGGGTTGGTTTCTACTTTGCTATCGTTGGCTCCAATCATGCCATGCCATCATTTTGTGACAGACAGAAAACTTGGGCAAATTTCAACTTTCAAGCTTTCAAAGTTCAAGAAATGATTCAGAATGGGCAGGCTAGTGGGCCTCTTATATATGGAGGAAGAGGCCCTATGTGGGGGGCCAGAAACTGCCCATAAAAAATGGTCAAACAGTGGAATGGTGACCACTGCGAACTGCCTTCCAGATGGGGAGCTCCAAACAGGCGCAATGTGTCCCAGAGCGTTTTTGTGGTAACAGACTGAGTCATGGAATGCATTTTGTGTTCTGGTTTTCCGGGGGCCCTTTTGGCATTCCCTAGTTTCAATGATTTTGATGCCTAAGGATGATCTTGCATAAGACTGGAGATTTTTTTGTTTTCATAGTATTTTGCATATACTCATTTACGTGAAATGAAAAATAGCAGTAGAATCTTTAAGGATTTGTATATGTCTTTTGAATGTTTGAAACATCAAGATGTTTCAGGGAGGGAAGTGAAAGGTCTCCTTGTTGTAAGATTGCACAGACATGATTAATTATTGCAGTTTTATTCTGCCAGAAATTTGCAGCGATTAACGGGATCCTGTTTCCAGGAGGGAGTGCAAGCCTGCGAGATGGCCTCTTTTATCGAACAGCAGAGAAACTTTTCAAGGTTTGTTCCAAAGTGCTTCACAAATTTTAGCGAGAGTCGGTCCATGTGTACTGTATGTCGATTATGATTGTTGTCATTAATTCTCTTGCAGATGGCTTTGGAAGAGAATGATAAAGGAGATTACTTTCCAGTATTTGGAACCTGCTTAGGATTTGAGCTATTGTGCATCATCGTAAGCCAGGCATGTTCTCTAGATACCCCTCTTTTGTGGTGGTATTGCATTGCAGGACGTCTGGTCTCAACTTTAAAACTGGATGTTGCATCTAGACATTTTCACATGTAAGTGTTCTCTATATGATCTGAATGGGACAGTGATTGTGGTTAGGAATGCTGCAAATAACGGCATATGTGGAGCATTTTGGCACTCATCTTGTGTTTGTGTGCGCACATGTTATGTATGCACGGGTAATTCAAGATCACAGAACAAAAACATCATGGCATGCTATTGATTTTTGAAGGATCATGATGTGCTTCAAAGATTTTCCGCTCAAGGGCAACCATCAACTCTTCTTTTCAAAAACGACTGGTCAAAGCAGCGTAATATGTTCAAAGAGTAAGCAGGGTAATATGGTCAGGCAATTTAATTATATGCTGGGCATTTTATGCAAAGTAGAAATAGGTAAATTTTGAGGTCTTACAGATTGGGAGATGCAGATTTCTTATCGTAAATCAACTTATTGTGCTTGAAGGTTCCCCTCAAGACTGATTGAGAAGGTTAGCACAGAGTCCCTTGCCATGGAGAATCATCAGGTAGGCTTGCTCGCTTAGTCTTGATATGCAAAAAAAACTCATTTACTTAAATCTTAGTGTAATGATCTCCAAAAAGTGCTCTTCCGCTCTTTACAGTTTGGTATTTCACCAGAGAATTTCACTACCAATGAGGCACTCTCAAGTTTTTTCCGGGTGCTTACAACCAGCCTCGATAAGAATCACAAGGTATGTCCTCTTCTTGAACAAGGTCTGCTTAGCTCGTAAACCTTTGCACTTTTAGGTCTTACAATTATAGGCAAGTTCTTCTCACTTTCAAGTTTGACAAGGATTGATTTAAGGCCTTGCTAGTAGAAAGCTTTGCTTTTTGCATTTTTGTGGAAATAAGAATGTAGATGCAAACGAAGGGGAAATTCATCAAATTTTAGATAAAAATGACCTTTTACCTTTCCAGGATTTTCTTATGGATAATATGTATAATCATAGGTGACCCTATGCAAGCAACCATTTGCTTTTCCCATGGACATCAATTGTGCTGTTTTATTGGTTAATTTCCATCTTTTCACTTATCAGTTTGATTTATGGAGTGTCTTATAATTGCTAAATCTTGCTCAATAGTTTTGCACAAGCTTTATAATGTAAGGCATTTGTAGATGACCTTTAAAGAAGTAGATATTTTTGAGTATGCCAGTCCAAATATTTTTCATATGACTTGCATTTCTATGACATTCTTCTCTATCTGTGTAAAAATTAGGTGTTTTTTGTTCTTTGTTTTTGAGATCTTTTTGAATTTGTTATAGAACATCCGGGTTACTTGTTTGGTATGGCCATCTTATTTCCTTGTTGAAAAGGATACTTGTGTGAAACTGGTGGGACAGGCAGTAACCGTGCAAATCACCAGCTAGACGACAAACAACAAAACTAAATGACTTGCACAATCCAGTTGGTGAGACCTCTGCTTAACCCCTGAACTTGGCACCCCTTGTGGTATTTGTTTCAAAATTAACCCTGACAAACAGTGTGATCACAACTCATCCTCTTGGGGTTATGTTTGCAAACTATACACAAGGATTTCTTGGCTTCAAGTTCACAACTCAGATTGTAATGGGGGTCTTTATACTGATCGTAAAGCAGTACGCAAAAAGCGTTGCCAGGCTGAGAAGAATGCGCCACAAAAGCAGGCATAATCCCTGCTTTCCCTTAATGTGCACAATGTTGCTTTTTGGTAGAGAGCAAGGGTCTTTTCGTTTAAGTGGTCGACCCAATTGCTTTTTTTATGCTGATTTTTCCAATTGGTTGCCAGCTGGTTGCCACATAGCAGTGTTGCCATATTGTGACGTTGTGACGTGTTTTTGAGGAATGGTGCAAGCCACCCTAAAAAGTTTGAGAATTGTTTTTAAATGCTTTTGTGACCCTTTGGATGTACATAAAGCATGCTTGTACAAAGTGTACAAAGGCGGTGTGTGCGAGGTGTCTCTACGCATGCGGGCCAGTTGTGCGGGGTACATAGTTTTGCTGTTTTTGTACATAGAGGTGTCGAGACTTCAAGGAGTGCTTTAAAAATATGAACAAACACTGAACTTTTATCAGCTTGGGGTCGTGAGTGAAGAGGGATATTCAGCTGCAAAGAAGAAACTACGTGTTGCTACAGCCTGCGATGAAGGGTGGGGGTTTTGGTGTAGAGGTGTCCCTCTTGCCTTGCGAGAGCCTGGTGTGGTGAGTTGAGAGTGTCTCTCTTGTCAATGGGCTAATGAAAGTGGGTTCTTAGCTCTGCATATTGACCTCTCTTCATCTTGGTTTGAGGTACGGCAGCCATGTTGTGCATAGTTCCCTTTGGTACAGCTAGTCGAGGGTAGACTATGCGCTACAATTCCTTGCTTGTATAGATGCAAAAGGGCAAGGTTTTCTCCAAGTTTTCCATCACTTTTTCTGAGTTTTTTTACTGAACTTTGTGGGTTTTCAAATTGGGCTTGATTTGGATGGGTTTTGGTCAAACTATGTGTATATATGGAAGTGCCTATGGAGTCTCTACTAGCACATGGAGGGGCGTTTGAAAAGAATTGAAGCCCTTGGTTTTATGAGAAGAAGTGCAGAGATTTCATTTTTTTTCTTTACTTTTTTCCTTTGGTTTTCTTTGTTCCCTTGCTTCCTTTAGTGCATCCAAGTATAGTGGGAGTTGTAGCGGTGTAGAGGGAAGTTAGTCGAAGCTAGTCGAGGCTCAGTGCAAGTGAGGGTGTCAAAATTTGCGAGAGAAGATCAACCCATATTATCTTGAGAGAGCTATTCTCTTCATCCTCTTTTCTTGGTGTTGGTTTGAGGTGTTGTACAGGCTAGTCCCCCAAGCCTTCACATAAACTGGTGTCTCCATTGAGGAGAAGAGAATCCTTCTAATAGGGTTTTGATCTACAGATTGGCATCCATTTGAAGATCAACTCAAGTCCTATGGTGGGAGATGGGTATGAAGTCTTTAAAGGTGAGACAGGAGAAGATGTGGACAAGTTCATCCGAAGGATCGAATTGATTGCATTGAAGAGCAACAGGGACAATGGTGCATTCAAGGCACGTTTTGTGAGTTTGCTACTTGAAGGTGAAGCACGTGAATGGTATGAAGATAGGGTTGAAGATGATGTTAAGGGAATTGGAATCTTCTTTCTCATGCCTTGAGAGAAGAGTTTGAGAAGGAGGATGATCCTAAGTATTTGTGGAGAGAGCTAAGCAAGCTGCAACAAGGAGAACATGAAGACATTAATGTGCACATAAACATGTTTGAAGCTTGTTGGAGAAAGATCATGAAGGGACTTAAAGAGAATCAAATACCCCCTGATTTCTTGAAGAAAGATAGGTTTGTAGTTCTCTTACATCAAAGCATTAGAGACAAGGTGGAGCTCAAGGACCTAGGGACCTACAATGAGGCAGTAAAGGTTGCTAGAGAGCAATGGAGAAAGAAGGTGAGAAGGCATGAGATGGCAAATAGGGAAAGAGAAGCAAATGTACATCAAAGGGATGGTTATGTATCAATGAATAATGTGGTCGAGCCTTTGCCTTTGGATATGCATGTTGAAAGGGAAATCCATGTAGAAGCTCCAAGAGTGGACATTAAAGGATAGGAATCTATTCTCCAAGACATTCAAAGATTGACAGAGCAAATAGGAAACCTCAACCTTGCTATGCAAGCTATCCAACAACAAGTAAGAAGACCTCAAGGAGAACGGCCTCAAAGGAATAGAGGTGATAATGTGATGTGTTACAATTGTGGGGTGAGAGGGCATATATTGCCCAATTGCAATCAACCAAGGAGAGAGCCAGGAGTTATATATCCTATCATACAAAGGCAAATAGGTAATGAAGGCAATGTCAATGGAAATGTGCAACCGCTCCAAGGCCAAGGACATGCACAACAATAGGGACAAAATCAAGCTCAAGCACCTCCACAATTTAATGTAGGAATTTTGGAGGTAGTTGAGGAGAGAGATGAAGATGATGAGGTTGATGTCTTTGCAAATAAGAGAACAAGGGCACAAAAATCAGGAAGTGAAGGTCTTTTCAAAGAGGAAAGAGCAAGGACAAAGCCAAGGAGAGATATAGATAAAGGCAAGGCACCTATGGAAGAGGCTGAAAGTAGTAAGCATGCAAAGGTAAGAGCAAGGAGAAGGAATATAGGCATGGATGATTTTCAGCTTGGGAAGGGTCAATCAGCATACAACCTCTTAGAAGACTTGAAGAAGAACAGGGACGACATCTCATATGGGCAACTCTTGCATTTAAGTTAAAGTATGGGAAGACAGTGGCATAAACTAGCTAGTGTTAGAAGGGTGAAGGTAAAGACGCGTGATGCACATGTAGTGCAACTTCATAAAGTTACTGATGTTTTGCCTGTGGTTGATGCTTGGATACATGGAAGGAGGGTGAATAAGGCTTACATGGATGGTGGAGCCCAAGTGTGCGTTATGACAAAGGAAACAATGCAACAATTGGGATTGCAGCTCACAGGCAAATCCTTGTTTAGTGTGATGATGGCAAATAGTAGTAGAGTGAAATACTTGGGAGTCATGTATTTTCAAATTGGGATTGCATATGAAGATCAAAAGAAGACCAGCTTTTTGACCCCATGGGGAGTGTTTTGCTATAGGGTGATGCCCTTTGGCTTAATGAATTCTTATGCAAGCTTCCAAAGTTGGATGGGCATAGTGTTGGAGCCTTACCTTGGAAGCTTTGTAAAAGTTTCTATGGATGAATTTTGTGTTTACAATGATAGAATGCTTCATGTGCAAAAGCTTGATATGGTGTTTAAAAGGATTGATGATGATGGGGGTCAACTCAATCCTTTGAAATGTAAAATTGCAAGAGCTAGAGTGACACTTCTTGGCCATGAGATAAGTGAGAATGAGATAGCTCCAGATTCTGCAAAATTGGAATGTTTGCTTATGATGGAGAGTCCTAAAAGCACAAAGGAGTTGATGAGTTTTGTACAAAAGCTAAGGTACTTGTCAATGTCTTTTTGTATGCTTGCTGAATATGTGCACCCTTTACAGGAGGCAATGTCAAGGAAAAGCTATCTATACTACCTTTGATGATGCCTCCTTGTTGGGATGAAATGTTTTACTTGAGCTTAGCGTGGGTGAGCATGCTATTGGTGCGGTATTGATGCAAAAAGGAAAAAAGAAATTTTATATGAGGCCTGTTTACTACATAAGCAAGGTGAAGAATGATGTACAAAAATCTTGGCATGAGATCGAGCAATTGGTTTGGACATTGGTATATGCAACAAAAAGGTTGAAATTTTATCTTGTTTGTAAGCCTTTTGTGGTGTTGACATCATGTAGCTTATTGCCTCATGCACTAAGGTATCCTGAGCATAGTCCTAAATTGCAAAAGTGGATACTTAGTTTGCAGCAATTTGACATGAGCTTCACTAAGGAGAATAGTGTGAGAGCAAATATGGCGGATATGCTCACTTTTAAAGAGATTCATGTGAGGAATGAGTTATTTGGAAAAGAAGATAGTACCAAGTCCAACTATGCATGTGAGCTTCAGGATGTAGAGGGTACCTTGTACTTTGATGGGGCTTTCAAGAGGAGCATTAATAAGGGCACTATTGGTTATGTATTTGTGGATAAAGATAGCATTGAATGCTGGTTTGGAAGCCAAGAAGTGGATGTAAAGAGTAATAATGAAGCTGAGTATGCAAGCCTCTGTTTGGGATTGGAAGAATGTGTCAAAAGGCATGTAAGAAGGTTTTTAACTAAAGGTGATGCTATGTTGATTGTGCGGCAAGTTCAAGGTACATGGAAAGTGAATCAAGAAGGCATGAAGGGCTGGTTTTTCATAGTGAGGAAGTTGTTAAATAAAGTCTTTTGCTTCCTTTCAAATATGGCATGTACCCCGAAACATGAATTTAAGGGCTCATGAGTTGGCAGAACAGGTGTTCACAAAGGATGTGCATGCAGTGATAATTAGAGAGCCAAGGTATCTTGGAAGGGAATCCCTCCATGAGGAAGAGCATGTATTGCAAACGGGTTTTGCAAGGAAGGGATTGGCTTCTCAACAAAGACATGAAATCACACGAAGAGCTATGAGGTACGTCTTGGTTGGAGAGCAAATGTATCACAAGGGGGCTGATGGTGTTATGAGCATAGTTACATGGGACGGCGGGTCGGGGTCGGGGTCGGGAACGGGAACGGGGACGGGACGGCAAAAGTCAAGAAACGGGGACGGAGGTCGGAACGGCAAAAAAAGAAGAAGATTTTTTTTGGCATTTTTTGACCTACACACATGCAACACACATAGAGCATCACTTTGACCACAAATTTACACTAATTAGACCAAATAACATGAGTGATATAGACGCAAATGTGCTTATAAAACATTGAGAAATGAGGACCAAAGGGTGGCTTTTATAGCCATTGGGGTGCTTCAAAGTTCAAACATATGGCTATTGGAGAGGAACTAGCCACTAGAAATGATCAATTTTTCAAATTTTTAAAAAAGTCTCCTGCCGTCCCCTACCGTTCCCTGCCGTCCTGGGGACGTTTTGCCTACGTTCCGGCCTCGCAGCCCTTTTGCCGTCCGTCCCCACCCGTCCCCGTCCCGGAATCTGGCGTCCCCCGTCCCTAGGGTCCGTCCCCTCCGTCCCCTGTAACTATGGTTATGAGAAGAGCTCTCTACCATGATGGAAATTTTTGATTGCTTAAAAGCATGTCATGAGGAAGGATGTGGAGTTTGGAGTGGAAATTACGAGAAGGAAAGTATTGAATGCTCAACTTATGTGGCCAAGTATGAATAGGGATGTAGTGCATTGGTGTAGGAGTTGTCATGAGTGCCAAATGTATCAGAAGAGAAAGTTGATGTCCGAGCCTTTGAGACATACTGTAAGCTATGGACCTTTTGAGAAGTGGGGTGTGGATGTAATTGGTCCTCTTCCAGGCACTAGAAATGGGAAGCACTACATACTTAGTGCAGTGGATTATTTGACAAGATGGCGAGAAGCAAAGGCTAGTAGAGGAGGGGCTACAAGCAAAGATGTATGCAACTTTATCTTTGATTGCATATGTTGTAGATTTGGAGTGCCATTGGAGCTTGTAAGTGATCAAGGGAAAGAGTTTAGAAATGACCTTATCACTAAATTGATGGAGAAATTGGAGATCAAACATAGGGGTATGCTACTCCTTATCATCCACAATGTAATGGATTGGTGGAGGCATTCAATGGAGTTTTGCAAAAGATATTGTTCAAGCTTGTGGGAGAGCACCCAAAAGATTGGGATATGTATTTGGAGAGGGCATTGTGGGCATGTAGAGTGACTCAAAAATCATCCATGGGGTTCACTCCATTTCATTTGGTTTATAGCGAAGAATGTGCTATGCCGGTTAATGTGATGCTTCCTTCATTGGAGTTCATTTTGAAGCATAGTTTGGTTGAGGAGGAGCATGTAAAGGAAAGATTGGCATCTATGCATAGCCTCTTGTTGGATAGAGAAAGTGCCATTAGATACTATGAAGACGAAGGGCTGATGTATTCAATGAAAAGATAAAGGCAAAAGGGCTATGTGAAGGCATGTTGGTTATGAGGTATAATAGTGATTTGGACAATACCTTTCAAACAAAGTTCAAGGCAAAGTGGGAAGGTCCTTTTGTGGTGCATAAGGTGTATGATAATGGAAGCTATCAACTCAAGGACTTGGATGGAAAGATGCATAAGGCAACAGTCAATGGGATCAGGCTCAAGCCTTATGTGACAAGAATCATGTGATGAGGCAAGAAATGCATATGGAACACTTGAAAGTGTCCCATGCTTGTTGGAGGGGCAATATGTGATGTGTTTTTGAGAAATGGTGCAAGCCACCCCAAAGACTTTGAGAATTGTTTTTAAATGCTTTTGTGACCCTTGGATGTACATAAAGCATGCTTGTACAAAGTGTACAAAGGCGGTGTGTGCCAATTGTCTCTACGCATGCGGGCCAGTTGTGCGAGGTACATAGTTTTGCTGTTTTTGTATATAGAGGTGTCGAGACTTCAAGGAGTGCTTTAAAAATATGAACAAAAATTGAACTTTTATCAGCTTGGGGTCGTGAGTGAAGAGGGATATTCAGCTGCGAAGAAGAAACTATGTGTTGTTGCAGCTTGCGGTGAAGGGTGGGGGTTTTTGTGTAGAGGTGCCCCTCTTGCCTTGCGAGAGCTTGGTGTGGTGAGTTGAGAGTGTCTCTCTTCAATGGGCTAATGAAAGTGGGTTCTTAGCTCTGCAGATTGACCTCTCTTCATCTTGGTTTGAGGTATGGCAGCCATGTTGTGTATAGTTCCCTTTGGTGCAGTTAGTCGAGGGTAGACTATGCGCTGCAATTCCTTGCTTGTACATACGCAAAAGGACAAGGTTTTCCCCAAGTTCTCCATCACTTTTTTTGAGTTTTGTTGTTGAACTTTGTGGGTTTTCAAATTGGGCTTGATTTGGATGGGTTTTGGTCAAACTGTGTGTATATATGGGAGTGCCTATGGAGTCTCTACTAGCACATGGAAGGGCGTTTGAAAAGAATTGAAGCCCTTGGTTTTATGAGAAAAAGTGCAGAGATTTTCATTGTTTTTCTTTACTTTTTTCCTTTGGTTTTCTTTGTTCCCTTGCTTCCTTTAGTGCATCCAAGTATAGTGGGAGTTATAGCGGTGTAGAGGGAAGCTAGTTGAAGCTAGTCGAGGCTCAGTGCAAGTGAGGGTGTCAAAATTTGTGAGAGAAGATCAGCCCATATTATCTTGAGAGAGCCGTTCTCTTCATCCTCTTTTCTTGGTGTAGGTTTGAGGTGTTGTAGAGGGTAGCCCCCCAATCCTTCACAACGTGTTTTTTGATGATGATGCAGACCACCCCAAAGTTGTTGGGAGAAGCATATGTGATGGTTTAGAGTCCCTCATTTATCTAAGTTTATGTATCCAAGTGAATGATCCCATCTATTAAATTGGTCCTTTTATGTACGTTTACTTATTTGGTATGTAAAGTTGGGTCGGTCAAATTCATTCAGAGAGTAAATAAGAAACTACCCACATTTTAGAATCATCTAACTCGTTGCCATGAGCTTACCAAGAAAGGAGTTCCTTTCACTCGGGGTCGGAGATAGATTACAGCCATTGAATGTCCAAAGGAAAAGCTAACCACAGGACCAATCTTGGTGTTGCTAAATGTTCAAAAGTCTTTTAAGGGCATTGTGATACTTGTGGAAGTAGTCTGGGAGCAGTTTGGCAATAGGACGGACATGTGGTTGCCTATGAGACCAGGTTTCTCACTAAGGCTGGGACAATAGCCCTGATAAACGAGAAGAAACTTTTAGCAATTATCCATGCTTTGAGTTCTTGGAAACACCATCTGCGAGGTGCTAACTTCACTGTTCATGCGCCATGCGGATCATTAGAGCTCGAAGTACTTGCTAACTCAAGCCAAGCTGTAAGATAAATTGATGAGGTGGGCAAATTTTCTGTCTTCGTTCTACTCCATATGGTTGATTTACAGGGTAAGAAGAATGTGTTCACAGATGCTTTATCACGCTAGCAGCAGGTAGCAACTGCCACTACTTTACTTTATCGAGAATTTGACGATATGAGGGGGCCAGACTTTTACAATATGCTTGACAGACTTTACAATGGAGAGAGAATCTTCGGATTTTCTCTACCACTTCTTGTACAATGTCTAAGCTTTCTTCCAAGAAGAGAAGGCCTACTACTTTCCTACGTAATACTAAAGAGACCAGATAACCGCAAGCGTCACCACAAGATGCAGGTTTTCAAATCCGGTGACCAGGATGTTAAGTTTGACAGTTACACAGGACGGAGGAGATGGAAAGCAACTTGTGGTTAGCCAAGATTCTGGAAGGTAGACAAGCCAGAACATGGACTCAGTTCAAATCGAACAATTCCTTCCGCTCGACTTCGAGAAGGACATCCGGAAGGAATGTGACTGACTCGCCTAAAAGGAACATGAGAAAGTCATGGCTTATGGTCGCTTCTTTTGAAAGTTACGCCTTTCATGAAGATTTCCGATGAGGAAAAGATGCGGAAATTTGAAGTAGGTTTTCAACTACCGCTTCGAAAGAGCATGAAGGTGTGTCCCCATGATACTCTTGACCGGATGATGGAGTCAGCAATCATTGCCGAGGATATACATTCCAATGGTACCCCCAGACGGATGGAATAAAGCACATACCGTGCAAGGCAAAGAGCGGTCAACGATGACCATGGCGACTAAGGCGAAAAGCATACCCGTGAGGACCCGGATCAGTCTATGAAGCCCGAGGGTACCGAAAAACGGCTTAAGTATCTCATGCCCAACCAAGTGCAAACCTTCAAAGAGCAAGGAAGGTGTGTGAGAAAGGACACATGAAGACTGATTGCCCTGTTCGAAAGCAAAGGCAGAAACAAGCATCTTTGAAGAAAGAACAAGGGAAGCAAGAATCCGCTTCACCGAGCTCCAATTCTATTCCTCCTGTTCTAAGGAATACAAAATTAGAAAAAGGGAAGCGTCAACTTCTAAAGGGCTGGGGATCTGTGAATAACCAGCAGGTTTTGATCCTCTATGACCCTGGATCAACGGACAACTTTTTCTCGTTGGATAATGTAGAACTCTTGGGCCTCACACCGGCTCAGCTTAGAACTCCGTTCACATCCGGAACGACATTCGAGGGGTTGACTACCAATGCAATTTCCGTGCAAGGAGAGCTCAATCTTCGGATTGGCGAGTACAATGACCGCGAATCGTTTTTGATGGAACCCATCGAGGGATGTGATATCATCTTGGGTATGCCATGGCACTACCATATGCAACCAATTTGAGTTTGTGGCAAAGACACTCGCTTCTGAGCATCAAGGAAAGAACATAAAGTTTTTTGCTGATGCTGGGGATTGGCTATTCCCTATTGTAAGCCATATCTCCTTAAAAAAGGATTGGCTATTCCCTATTGTAAGCTATATCTTCTTAAAAAAGGAAATAAAGAAGTGCGTTTCTGCTTACTTGATTTACACACAGGAAAAGGATAAAATTAACGAGGGTTCTCTCTCTAGTTTGAAAATTAAACGTTTTCAATCTATTGAAAGGTATAATGACTGTTTTACGGACACTCTTCCGGAGAGGCTACCTCCGGAATGTCTGGAACATCACTGCATTGATCTCGTATCGGGTAGCTCTCCTCCAAACCAAGCCCCTTGTAGGATAAGTCTTGCTCAGAAAGAGGAAATTTTGAAGCAAGTTAACGAGCTTTTGAAAAAAGGTCTAGTACGACCCAGTACTTCACCCTATTGCTCTCCCGTTTACTAGTGCAGAAGAAATATTGCACGTTTCGAATGTGCATAGACTACCAATCTCTAAACAAGATCACCATCAAGAATCTCTTTCTGATTCCTTAGATTGATGATATTCTCAATAAGTTGCAGGGTGCAAGCATCTTTAGTTGTATTGACTTAAGGAGTGGGTATCATAAACTACGAATCACCCTTGAGAATGTCCATAAGACTGCTTTTCGCACTACCTTTGGCCTTTATAAATTTTTGGGAATGCCTTTCGGCTTGACCAATGCTCTTGCCACATTCAATCGAACGATGGATCAAAAATTCAGCCCACACCGAGCTTCTACAGGAGTGTTCTTTGATGGCATACTCGTCTCTTGAAGACAGAGGATCCATACTCACTTGGTTGTGAGAGACTATATGGCTTTCCGTGAGAAAAAACTCACTTTTCTTTGCATTTACATGCAACTCATGCTTATGCAGTTCTTGAAACACTATATAGAAGTGCTTCAGATGTTCCTCCAGCCAAGATCCAGACGGTACAAGATTGGCGAATTTCCACTATGGAACATGATGTACGTAGCCTTTTGGGATTATGTTCCTATTATTGGAGGTTTATCCGAGGCTTTGCTCATGTAGTAGGACCACTTCATGACCTAACAAGGAAGAAGATTCCCATTAGATGGGGATCGAGACAACAAGGGGCCTTTGATCTGGATAACATAAGAATATAAAGAAGATGTCATCACGGCTTGGCATCATTTGAGAATGACCAAGAAAGACACTTTGGATGACTAGTGCTAGAGGTTTTGGGATATCTATTTGCCAATGTCCTCATGTCGGAGGGTCACTTTGAAGGACCAGATTGAGCAGTTTTGCTATCGTTTTTCAAAAGAGGTTCGACGGTATTGTCTGCAACAGAAGTTTGACTCCATTCAGAGACTTATGGGACATGCCAAGCAAGGTTTTCGTATGTATGCTAGCTCATTGACCTATCCTATGGACAAGCCAGTGTACACCTCAACAGGGCTAGTCTTTCAAGGAACTGAAAGAACCAAGGGAATCAGATGAAAGTTCATCAGAGGATTTCAAAGAAGTAAGGAATCATCTGAGAGTGCATACGAGGGTTCCAACGAAGCGAGGGAATTAGATGATGGTTGGAAGAAAGCTCTCAGACCAGAGGAACTATGCAAAAAGTACAGTACTAAGAAAATTGAGAGAATGTTGGCTTCAATGAACATTTTTCCATTATTAGAGATATATTTAAATGCCGTCTTGATGAACAAAGAACAAGCTAAAAGGCAGAGAAGATAGTACCCAGATCAATTCACTGAGCTAAATACTAGGGAAAGATCTGCTCAGCTAGATGAATGACCACTGGAGTAGCAAGCACAAGATAAGTTTGACTTCAGACCGCCAATAGTGGAAACCAGTGAGGCGGACTCAGAGGGGAACCAAGGAGTCGATCAAATAGAAACACAAAATGAATTACTAGAGTTGAGCAACCTCTACAATGATTATGCTGTTGGCATTAGGACTGAAAAGGAGGTTGAGTCATTGGCTGACACATGCTCTGTACCCCCCTCATGCCGCGTAGATGGATGCTTTGACTCTCCTCAGGAAGTGCTGTAAACTGCAATCAATCTCCCAGGGTGTGGGCAGAACCCCCTGCCATGGGACCCCATGAGACATGGGGTCTACTGCCAACCATGTGACCTTGCTGTGTACTGACTAAAGGGTTCGAGACTGTCTCAAGCGCTCCTCAATGCATGTGGGCTGGTGCTGCTCAAGTCCCCCCCTCAGCTACTCCCAAGACCGAAGTAAGATCAACGCGATGGTCCTCCCATCTCTTGCTCAAGCCCACTCTACGTATCTCTCTGAAAATCCAACGAGTGGAGGGGCTCCAAGGGCCACGTGTCTGTGGAACTGTGCCTTTGATCCTATATAACAAGAGCTCTTTTCAAGGCTCCTCCCTTGGAAGAAAACCCTTGACAATGAGTTTCCCAAGGAGGGCTCTACTCTGCCGTGTTGGATCGATGATACCCCCCCCCCCCCCCCCGAGAGCAAGGTAGGGTGATGACCTGCCAGGAGACTTTGGCACGAGCCGACTGCGTCTCTCCTTGTCCACAAAAAGTTCTTGATTAGCCTCTCTAGCTGGCTGATACAAGAACTCGAGAAGATCTTGGAAGATGCGATGTACCACATGGTGGCCAGAAGCACCTGGTTGGCCACAACAGCCTTGCCAGCAAGAGAGAGCCTCGCCGAGCCCCGCTGTAAAAGCTTCCTCTTGATGGCTAGGAGGTGAGGGACAGTTTGCTGCTTTGGTGACAAGTCCAAGCCAACCTAGCAGCCCAAGTAGCGATCGGGCGTCCTTGGAGGGATCCAACAAAAGCCCTCTCCAAGCATCCAGTCAGGTGTGGGAGCATCACCAACCCAAAAAAAAACCGTCTTTTGGGAGTTGATCAATGCTCCCGACGCACAACAAAACACCTTTAGAGCCTGCATACACTTGCGTATTGAGCGTGTAACCATGAAGCGTTCCCCTCGACCTCCTGCTAGCAACACCTGACTGTGAGCACAGTTGTAGAGAGCAGACATCCTTCTGATCCATGCATTTGAAAAACCAATCCTGCGCAAAGTGTCCTCCAAGAAGTCCTAGTCAACTCTGTCATAGGCCTTCTCAAAGTTGAGAAGGAGCACCACAAGATCCTCTCTTCATAGGTAGGCGAGGGCAATCGCCTCCAAAAGGTGAAGATGTTGTCAAGGATACTACGCTCCTTGACAAATCCCGTCGAGTCTCATGTTTGATGCTCTCAAGTAGTGAATGAACAGAGTAGGATGAGTTGAGAATGGGGAAGGGTGGCCACTGTCGAATCTCATTAGAAGAACCCCCTCCTTGGGGATGCGGTAGATCAAACCCTTGCTCATGCTATGAGGCATCTCCCCAGTGTGGAAAATGTGCTGGTATGCACTACATAGGTCCTGTCCAAGCACCTCCCAGTACTCCAAGAAAAGTTGGGAGTCAAACCATCCTATCTTGGGGAACTACCCCGAGGGAGTGCTTTGAGAGCCCCCTGAAGCTCCTCTGACAGGAGAAGCCTCTTAAGCATCTGTCACATCTCTTGAGTGACGAGGCAAGGCATTAGTGCCCACACTTGCTGTCTGCATGCATCCCTGCTGTCACCAGGAGGTGTATATTTTTCCTGTTGCCTTCAATAAATAAGTACTAGATATTTTTATTTATTTTTATTTTTACTTGTTTTCCCCGGGACCCTTGAAAAGGTGCAAGTGGACATTGCATGGCTAGTGTGAAACGGTTGCGACCGAATAGGTTTCCCACATCGGGAGTCTGGGTCGGTCAGTCTGGGACTGGTCGGGCCAGTCAACACTGAATTCTGATGAGTATGGAAGCCTGTGCCCGCCAAACGAAATCTGGGCCACTCGGAAAGTCACTTACAACTTTATAAGTCAGTGGGAACTAGAGAATTAACTCAAAGGGGCAAACTGGACACTTGGCAGGAGGAGAGATGCTTGCAGAGGAGGCGCCCAAGAGAGAGGGGGCTGATTTTTCACTGAGAAGTGACCTACAGTGTGTGTGTGAGTAGTGGGTGCAGGTCTACAGCTTTAATGGAAAGCTTGCCTTCTCCTCTGTCTCATGTAGTGCGATGATTTGCTCTCGTGCATCTCTCTCTCCCCTTTGGCACATATGGTAATGCCCCACTAGTTAGGCTACTGAGATGAACATGTACAGTTCTAGGGGTTTATGCAGGACACCTCAGCTAGAGGAGGCGCCCAAGAGAGAGGGGGCTGATTTTTCACTGAGAAGTGACCTACAGTGTGTGTGTGAGTAGTGGGTGCAGGTCTACAGCTTTAATGGAAAGCTTGCCTTCTCCTCTGTCTCATGTAGTGCGATGATTTGCTCTCGTGCATCTCTCTCTCCCCTTTGGCACATATGGTAATGCCCCACTAGTTAGGCTACTCAGATGAACATGTACAGTTCTAGGGGTTTATGCAGGACACCTCAGCTAAAGGAGGCGCCCAAGAGAGAGGGGGCTGAGTTTTCACTGAGAAGTGACCTACAGTGTGTGTGTGAGTAGTGGGTGCAGGTCTACAGCTTTAATGGAAAGCTTGCCTTCTCCTCTGTCTCATGTAGTGCGATGATTTGCTCTCGTGCATCTCTCTCTCCCCTTTGGCACATATGGTAATGCCCCACTAGTTAGGCTACTTAGATGAACATGTACAGTTCTAGAGGTTTATGCGCGTTTGCCAAGGCAAGAGCCTTTTGAACAGGAACCGGATTAGCTAATTGCTAATCCCCCACAGGTACGCACAGTTCCATCGCGAAAGATTGCGAGTTCGGAGAGTTTTCTCGCGTGAAAACTCGTCCAATTCACAGGGGAGCTGTCCCATTGCGTGCAGGAGCCCTTGGAACACGCGTAGGCGTGTTCGCTCCGCTAAAAACGATCCGAAACAGCGAATTACAGCCTGCTGTGTTTTTCTGCAGGTTTAGGGTTTTGCACCTAAACTGCAAGGGAACCCCGGGGGAGCCTCGTGAGAGCCTTGGGATGCGTGTACAGGCTTTTGGGCACCCGGCAATGAAAAACAGGGAATTACAGCCCGCTGAATTTCTGTGACAGCTCACCAGAAAGCTTTCAGATAGCGAGGGAATCCGTCCTAGACAGGTGCTTTTGATCGACAGGGGTTTTTGCGTCGTTATGTTGCCAAAATCAGGTTGAAAACCTGCGTTTTCAGCCCTCGCCACGTTTGGACAGCTTTGTGAAAGCTTGTGCTAAGTGGTCGGATCTTCTACCTTAATTTGAATAAAGAAATACCGAAAGGGGCGCCAGTCTTTGGGGCCTACAGGGTATCGGTCTCGTGTGCGCAATGACATTCTAGTCGCTGGACGCAACTGTGTTCTCTTCCCTTCTCAGTGCTCTGTGTAAAGTTAACAGATAATTGAAATAGTACCGCCCTCTACATTGTACAGGCCGGTTATATGGTTCCATCGGCGGGATAGTCACTTTTGCTTCAAAAAGTGCAGCTTGGATTGTTGTGGGTGAAAGCAACACAGAGCTTGTCGTTATGGCAGAGAAGAGAGACCAAGTACCTGAAGAGGGATCTTCCTCTCATGGCACGGAGAAAGTTCCTTCAACTCTTCAAGAAGAGGACATGTTGTTTAGAACTCAACTGCGTTGCTGCATGGACATGTTTCAGCAGTTGGCTAACAACCCAAGGATGCAGGAGTTCTTACAGGCTTCGACACGGGGTTTTCAGCCTCCTACACAGGGCATGACTGAGCCGTTGCAGGAAAAGGAGATTTCCAATGCGCAGAGGACTCATGATGCTCGAGGGAAAGCCCATGTGGTTGAGCAACTAGCAGTGTCCAATGATCCAAAGCAACTCGCTTTAGCTGGACAGGAACCGTTTGTGAATGGTCAAGGGAGTAATGAACACGCTATACGTCCGACCCTTTCATTACCTAATACTTATCCTGGTTATTTTGGAGGTGGTTCAATGTTTCAAGGTATGGCTGGACCTTCCACAGGTTATATGCCAAGGAATGTGTTCGGGACAGTGTGCGAATCTGGAAGAGTACAATAAACAGTTTTGGGCCGCACTGTTGCCAGTCACCTCTTACAGGTTTGTGCCATTGTCAGAGCAGATTGAGAAGTATTGTTGCGGATTGCCCAAGAAAATCAGGGACTACTGCACAAAGACTACTGTCATGAATATGTTTCAGTTGATTGAGAATGCAAGAGTGGCCAACAATCTGTCGAAGGGAGATTCCGATGGATTTAATAGCCACAAGAAAGGGTCCCAGGGCAAACAGTTTTCAGCCAAGGGCAATGTTGCAGCAAAGCCTTTTGAGCCTTCCACAAAGAAGCCCTCCACTGAAGAAGGTGATACGTCCAAGAAGCAGTCTAAGTCTTCTTCGGGACGAGGACAAGGACAAAAAAGGCATTTTTCTGGCAAAACTTTTGAAGAAAGGAAAGCTCTTAGGGAGGCTAAGAAATGCTATATTTGTGAACAAGAAGGACATTTTGCAAATGAATGCCCACAGAAGAAGTCACAGGATAAGGATGACAAGTCAGACCATAAAGGGAAGAAGCCAAAGCCAAGTGGAGGACTTGTTCCAGATTTGGTTGGAGACCAGCCAAACACAGATGCCACGGAGCTGTGCAGAGCTTGGGGCAAAGTTGGAGACCAGACATTGCTGCTTTTCTTTGATCCAGGAGCCCGTGCAAATTTCATATCACCAGAATTGGCATCAAAGTTGGGCATTTGTGCATAGGAGATGGGTATGACGGGGGAAGCAGGTTTGGCATGCCCAGGTCATTCAGAGCCTGTTACTCCCATTTTGGGAAAGCTTCGTCTGCACATTCAGAGCTATGTGGATGCGGAAGAATTTCATATTATGCCACTTGAGGGCTGTGATGTGTTACTGGGCATCCCATGGTGTTACAAGTTGCATGCAATGGTGGATACTTGCAACAAAAAGATTACCCTTGTACATAGAGGAAAGACTCATGTCCTTGATGTAAAGCTTAAAGACGAGTCTGTTCCAGTTGTTTCTGCTTCAGCTATTTCATCTGTAATAAAAAATCATCTTTCTGTGTACTTAAGTACTACCTCAAGTTGTATCTAATTTGTCTACCTTAGATAAAGACAGGTCAACTTTTTTGAGTGGTTTCAGTGATTGTTTTTCGGACTCTTTGCCAGGGGAGTTACCTCCTGAGAGACCTGAGGATCATACTATAGATCTTGTGCCAGGTTCTAGTCCACCGAATAGACCACCATACAGGGTTAGTGCAGCCCAACAGAAAGAGATTATGAGTCAGGTCAACGAGCTTTTAGAGAAGGGACTGATTCAGCTCAGTTCATCCCCTTTTTGTTCGCCTGTACACTTAGTGCAGAAGAAGGATGGTTCATGGCGCATGTGCATTGACTATCGCGCCTTGAATAAGAATAGCATCAAGAACAGGTTACCCATACCGAGGATAGATGACATTCTTGATCGGCTTGAGGGAGCGTCATTGTTTACAAGGATAGACCTAAAGAGTGGCTACCATCAGATACGCATTAGGCCAGAAGATGTCCATAAGACTGCGTTCAGGACAACATTTGGTCTCTATGAGTTTCTTGTCATGCCATTTGGTCTCACAAATGCTCCTGCCACGTTTAATAGAATGATGGACATAATTTTTAGACCACATAGAAACTTCGTGGGTACCTTCTTTGATGACATGATTGTCTATTCGAAGTTTGAAGAGGAGCATAGGGATCACTTGAGTGCAGTTTTCAATGAGTTACGTAAGAACAGGCTACTCATTAATGCGAAGAAGAGTGAATTCTTTTTGCAAGAGAGTCACTTCCTTGGGCACATTGTTTCAAAGGATGGGGTATGCATGGATCCCGCTAAAGTGGAAGCAATTAGGTCATGTCCAGACTTGAAGTCCGTACATGACATTTGAAGCTTTCTAGGCTTATGTTCCTACTACAGGAGGTTCATTCGAAATTTTGCTGAGATTGCTTCTCCACTCCATGCACTACAAGGAAAAGAAGTTACTTTCAAGTGGACAGCCAAGGAAATTTTAGCGTTCAAACACTTGGAAAGAGAAGCCGACTTCAGATCTGGTAATCATTTTGCCAGATCTTTCGAAACCTTTTGTGGTTCAGTGTGATGCGTGTGGCCATAGTCTTGGTGCAGTTCTAATGCAGAATGGGCAAGTAGTCGCATATGAGAGCAGAATTCTTTTGAAGACTGAAAGAAACTTGCAAGTCTATGAGAAAGAATTGTTGGCAATAATTCATGCTCTCACTAGTTGGAAATACTAACTGCTAGGGGCTGATTTTGTTGTCCAAATAGATCATCAAACCTTGCGATATTTTCTCACACAGACGAAGTTGTCTGAGAAGCACATGCGATGGGCAAACATCTTGTCAATGTTCCATTTTCAGATTGTGCATGTGCAAGGGAAAAAGAACGTGGTGGCTGATGCGTTGTCACGAAAGCCCCAAATTTCAGCAGTGTCAATTCCGTACCATTGTGAACTAGACGAAATGAAGACACAATATGCTGAAGATTCAGATTTTGCAAGGATCTATGACCAGCTTGTTGATGGACAACATCATGAGCACTATATTCTTAAGAATGACTTTCTCATGATGCATGGAAAGTTATGCATTACTAAACAATTACGGCCAAAGATTTTGATGGAAAGTCACACTCCACCTTATGCTGGGCATCGTGGAATTGATGCGACAGTGAAAGGGGTTGAAGCATTCTTCTATTGGCCAACTTTGCGTCAAGATGTTGACACATTTGTAAGATCATGCTTAGTATGCCAAAAAGTCAAATTTGACAGACAAAAGCAACCGAGATTGTTGCAGCCATTGCCAATCCCTGATAGGCCATGGGAAAGCATAGCAATGGACTTTATTTTTGATCTTCCAAGAACACAAACAAGCAATGATGGGATTTGGACTATCATTTGTAGGTTCAGTAAGCAGGCCCATTTCATTCTTGTGAGGAAGAAGATAAAGCCGGAACACATGGTCAAGATATTCATGAGCAATATCTTTAAATATCATGGGATGCCTCTGTCAATTGTCAGTGACAGGGATCCACGTATGACGATTCTTTTCTGGGAGGCATTGTTTGAGAACATGGGCACTACGCTAAATTTCTCTTCTTCGTTTCATCCGCAAACTGATGTACAGTCAGAAGAGGCAAATCCTACTGTCCTGGACGTGCTCAAATGTTATATGAGCACAAGGAAACTTGGGAACACCACCTTCCATTGGTTGAATATGCTTACAATAACACTGTGCATATGTCAACAGGTAAGGCACCATTTGAGATAGTGGAAGGAGGGAAGAAAGTCCCGCCCATTTTGCATACTAAGGACAAGATATTTGAGGCAGACAAGTATGTGCAAGATATGGATGAAACATACAGGAAGATAAAGATTGCTCTTGAGAAGACTCAGGCTAAGCAAAAGAAAGCTACCGATCGTCACCGTCGTGAACTTGTATTTTCTCTTGGTGATTGGGTGATTTTGCGCTTTGAAAAGGCTAGGTTAAGGAAAAGGGAAGGCAAGGAACGCTTGTTTCCTAAGCTCAGTATGTGATATTATGGTCCTTTTCCCGGTTGGTTTGCATTGACACAATGTCTGAAGGCAATGTCAATACTTTTGAGTTTCCTTGCCTTCTTTAACATTCAAGTTCCGTGTAGACCAACTCCTCATATAGGAAGAGCCATAGGCACTCAAAAGATTTTAATGAAACTTCTATTGTGGTGTCATAAAGTAGTGAAACCGTTTTGGAACTTTTGAAACTCGCTTTATACGAAATGTTTCAAAACTTCACGGCTACTATGGGACTCCAATGAATTAGTGTTTGGGTAAATTTTACCGCGTGTATTTATTGGCAATCAAGGTCTTTTTCTCAATTTCAAGTTCTACCATCAATTTGACATCTTTAGAAGTGCTGCTTAGTGCGATCGTATAATTAAACAAACTGGATATCATTTTTCTTGCAAACCTATTAGCAATTATGTTATTTACACAGACCATTTACAGCAAACATAATCTGGATAGCATTACAGGCTACAGCTTTTGTTTTTCTAAAATCCAGGTCTATGTCTCAACTGTGGAAGGGCGTAATTATCCTGTTACCGGCGTTCAGTGGCATCCAGAAGTACATGCAATTATCACATACTTAATCATTGGATTTTATGTGAGTAATCGCCCAACTAACTGATTTTTTGTTTTTGTTTGTTTTTTTTCAGAAGAATGCCTTCGAATGGGGTTTATCGAGTATTCCTCATTCTGCTGAAGCCATCCATGTTTGTCAAAGTGTAGCCAATTTTTTAGTAAGGTGTGCATGTGACCAGAACATTGCTATGGATACTAAATAGAAACCGTATCGAGACTTATAAACATTCTCATTAATTGACTCCAGTGAATTAAGAAAATCTAACCATACAAGAAGCCTGGAGGACGAGAAGAAGTTCCTTATCTACAACTACAGTCCTTATTACACAGGCAAAGATGGGTATGTCAAAACCAATTCTTGTCTTTTCTGTTTTTGGGGAGTGTGTGTTTGCATGCATATGGGTGCATGTGGGCATGAGTGTCTCAAGAGAAAAAAAGGTCTCAACCTTGGCACTATAGGCATCATTTTGTCACATCCCGTGTTGAATTGTTAATTTGTGCCTCGTGGTCTTGGGCTGGGCGCTCACTTTCTTTGCTTTCCCGAAACCGCTTCGCGAAGCACCGCATATTGTGCTGTTTCTCTGTTTGTGTCTCAAAAGTTAGTACGTTTTTTCACTCGGTTCAATTCTTATCTTGCAGGCACAGCAGTTTTGAGCAGTCATATGTCTTTGTACAATGACTTAATACTTCACCTGGCTACTTAGTGTTGGGCTTTGGATTCAGACATCCTCTGTGGGCAATTTGCACACGTATATGCCTTTTTGCCCACCTACAATAGTGGCCTTGTGTACATGTATGTCCCCAACATATGGGGATTGTTATATATTATTATTGTTCACAAACACTCATCGCAAGAATTCCTTATGTTAAATCATTCTTTTCTTTCAGTAGCTGTATTTGACAGTTTTATTGTTCAAAGTCATTCTCAAAGTGGCTCTGCAATTTTCTTCAAGATGGATATAATGAATAGCTACATGACACTTCATTGCCTTCGTTGGAAAAGTACTTGCCCTCGCTCTTATGAAGCAGTCATATAACATTTTTAGGGATGCAGAATATTGCCAACCTCCTTACCATCAGCATTGTTGCAATTTATCTCTTATCGGAAAACCATAGGAGGTCAGTTTTGATTTGCATGGGGTCTTTTTGCAATATGGAGTGAAGCATAATAGAGATTAGCAACTAATTACACACAGTGAAAAGCGTGCAGCAGGAGAGAGAATGGATACAATAGTAAACTTAATTATTGAACTAGAGAAAAGATTACATTATATTTGAAAACGACGCCGCAAGGAAGTTAATGAGGGGGGAGAGAAAATGGAGGGAAACCAAAAATGAGGGTGGGAGGTTTATTGTGGAGGGAAATGACCCAAATTTTTTACTATTTGGTATATAGTCTTGTGCTTCTATTTGGGAGTGAAGAAGGGAAGGTGACATTAATAAAGAGAGAAATACCAGGAAGCCTACTTGGGAGCCTCCTCTATGTGTATGATGGCCTCACAAAGCTACATGTGGCTAAGGATATGATTATCTGACACAAACTGATCCAGACAGCCCTATGTTATTTCTCCCTTGGCGGTCCACATATGCTCGGGAGGGGATGATTTGCTAGGCATACAAGGGGGGAGATGGGGAACATGATAAGAGAGATGGTGACAAACGACTAAGATAGAGGAGGGTCCATAGACTCAATCACTCTACACCATACTAATTGGAGACACACTTTGATTTACTGAGGAGGGAGAGGTAGTTTTATTGGAGGACTTCAATGCTCCCACACACAAAGCTGAGACATACTTTGATTTACAGAGGAGTGATAGGTATTCCTAATGGGGGTCTTCAATGCTCCCACAGAACACTGTCAATATCATATGTTTAATTTTGAGGACCCTATACTCTTACAAACTATAGACCTAGGGGATGTGGACTTTGGGTAGAGTTGCAGCAAAAAGGGGAGGAAACACCACATGCTCTGGATCATACGATTGAGAATTGGATTTAGCCTATGAACCTAGCCTTATTAAATTTACAACTTCTATATTTGGGTGTTTGTGTGTTTGTATGGGAAAGACAATCAGGCTAATATACATTTACTTTACTTTTCTCCCACTAACATACAAGGCCTCCAAAGAAAGGGGAAGGGGCCCCAAAAACTGGACCTTTGCTTTCCCTAAGGGGATTGATTCTAAAGATAGGCAAGAGGTTGTGGGGTCAAGACTCTTCCTGGTTTCGATCGGGGGCTCTAGGCGGCTTGAAAAATCGGTTCAATTCCAATGAGGGGCTCTTGGTGGGTCCAATAGAGGCCATTCACACAAATCGAGGCCTTTTTGACCCTACATGTAGTCTTCAACCCTCAAGAAATTGGCCCTAAAGCGAATTGTCAAGTCTGAGCCTCGTGTTTCCACAGACCAATCTTGAGCTCCAAGGTTCCTCTCTACATTAGAGAGGCTTCACATACTAAGCCCTAATGCCCCATCCCAATTAAGGGCATTGTCCCACACTGTCCCACAAATTTTTGCTTGTTCCCAAAATGCAAGTAGAGGGCCATCCAGAGAAGCATTTCCACAAAACAAAGGCAACAAGAGTAAAATTTCTTGCATTAAGGAAAATTCTCTCTCTCTCTCTCTCTCTCTCTCTCTCTCACACACACACACACACACACACACACACACACACACACAAACTTGTTGCACACAAGGATAATCACAAATAGCAATGAATGTGTACATTATTTATATATTTGGAATTGTATTGTAGTTATGCCATTGTGAGGAGTTTTTGACATTCATTAGGAAGAGAATGGGATCTAAGAGGACCTTTTTATTTGATAAATTAAGGAAGTCAAAACCTTTAGTATTAAGAAAGCAAGCAAAGGACAACTTTTGAATTCAAATAGGCAAAACGACAAGTTTATATGAATTCAAAATTTCCCCCCAAAATGAAATTTACAATCTAACAGGTAAAACCATATTATGTAACATGTCTTTGGAAAGAGCTTAGCGTGTAGATTGTGGATCTATAATCTGTGCTCAAAATCGAGATCGTATATAGGAGTTATGGAAGGCCCCAAATCATAAAATTATCCATCTCCTTTTTTTGTTTTGTTTGGAGGGGGGGGGGAGTGCATCCTTTGACCACTCTTTCACACCTACCATCCTTGCACACATGTCATGCACCTATTTGTCAAAAAGTTAATCACCTCCATAATCTCGTGGCAAATAAAGAGGCCCTTGTGGACTCCATCCTCTTTCTAATGTGAAAAGTTTTGCAAAGTCTCCAAAGTCATTAAAACCACCCCATAAGCCACTCCATAATCTCGTGGCAAATAAAGAGGCCCTCCTAAACTCCATCCTCTTCCTAATGTGTGAAGTTTTACAATGCCTCCAAAGTTATTAAGACAAACCCATAGACATCATGGAAGACAAAGGTGTTGAAAAACTCAATGGCCAAGGCTTTGATACTAGGCGAATAAATATGAGAGGGTATTCGATGAAGACAAAGCTTTGGTTAATTGTGAAAGCTTTCTTAGACAAGCAATTTGAGTTAAATCTTACCCAAACTAGGGAATCTTCATCCACTATGCCACCCAATTGCCTGCAGAGGGCGAGCAAGGTTCAATCATAATTATCATAGGATTGCACACCACTTACATTTACTTTGTGGATGTGTAATAGTGCGCATGAAGCGTGGGATGTGTGAGAGAAAAATTATGGAGCTAAGCATGTTGAAAAGGCAAACAATATCCTCATCACCCTCCATGTTTACTAAGGATGATTGTTTCTTTATGTTTACTTTTGTCACACATCTTGCTTACATAAAACTATGGTGCAAAAAGTTAATAAAGTCGTATGAGCTCTACCCAGTCAATATGATCACATGGTCACCAAACTTGAAGAAAAAGAACGTGCACCTGCTTTACAAAGTGTAATTAAAAAACTATAAGAGGAGGAAAGAATGCACAAAAAGGAAGAACAATTCTCTTAAAGGGGATGAGTCACTCCGGATGAAAGCATGAATGGGTGGTACACTTTTAAGGGTGGGAAGTTGTTTTTCAATAGCTTTTTTTTTCAAAAGTGGGGAATGGTAAAAGTTTTACAAATCAATTCTACATTGTGCACCCAAGATAGATTTAGATTTTCCTATTGAAGATCTATCTAGTGATATATAGTATGCCCTATATATTTTCATTTTGGTCAAACACTAGCTATGTCTCAAACACAACTTTTTTGTCCACTCACTCATGCTTTCACCCATCTAGCCTCAACATCCAAAACAAAGATCATTCTAAGAAGAAGACGATCACCAATGATGAGAAGTAGACTCAAGCCATGGTTTTTCAAGGACAAGATGAATAAGGTCGAGGAAGCACTGACTTTGTCTCCTTTGTCTCCTTTGATTTTTACTCTGTAACATTTTGTAGAGCACATTTTTGACTACCTCTATCTAAATCTTTTGTATTATTTTGGAGATATGAATGTGAGTGCTTAGTGTCAATTAGGATCATAAGTTTGAGAGGAGGGTTTTATGAGTCATTATGGAATTTATGATTATGAGCCTTGTAGACACCTCTTTTTGGCACCCACGATATGAGCCGTCTTTGACATGGAAACCTATGAGCCATTTTGACACGTATGAGTTGCTTCTACATAATCCATAGTCTAAACCTTAAGGGGGGGAGTGATGAGAATGGTATTTAGCATGTGAACCTACCCTTATGAAATTTATATGGGATGAGAAGACATTACATGCGACTAGATGCAACTTCGAAAATCAAACCCTATCTTCTTGGTTTGACACCTCTTCCTAAGGATGCTTTGAGGATGCATTTGGACTCTTCTTGAGTTCTACTACATACATTGTATTAGCCACATGAGATACCTAGCTCAAGGCTATAAAGAAACCCCTCTCATATTTTCTACTACTTGAATAATAAAGTTTTCAATTTACATCTATTTCTTGCTATGTGCAATTATGCAACTATGATCATGGATGCTACTTTGTTTAGCCCTCCATAACCTAACACAAACTTGTTCACTTTGTGAGTTTCACATCCTGCCCATAAAATGGCATGGCACAATAGCATGAATATGGATAACTCACATGCTTTCAAAAGGGATGCTTTTTGTGTGTGTGTGTGTGTGTGTTGGGGGGGGGGGGGGGGGGGGGGGGGGGGGGGGGGGGGGGGGGATCCTTGTATTGCATTTAGCTAATATCAAGAGATTTCCACATAGGAACTAAACCCTATAATACTACCATTTCTATTGGGACACTATCCAAAAGTATGTCTTATGATGATGAGTGGATAGCTATATAGACACCTTTGAGATCAGAGACTCTAGGGACATGTATCTCACAAATAGGCTACACATGAGATATGTAGTCCTACTATATATAAGAGGTGCCTATGAGGGGGCACATCAATGATACCTCTTTCAAAAGTTAATGCCTAGATAGTTTGACATAGTAAGGCATGACCTATGTGAGTGGAGCCCTCCTCTACCTATTTGGAAACCACATGTATGGCACACCTATGTAGAGACATTTCATCAAACACTAGATTAACCCCCCTATACTACAACCTACAGACTCATAACCAATGAATTGCAAGTTCTTCACTTATGACATGATGCTACACAAGGCCATACAAAAACTGCATGATGGGAGACCACACTGATATTCAAGGAGAGCACTTCATTTATGTAGCTAGGAACCAATCACCCATTATTGCTCATGTCTTAAATAAGGACTTGGTTGAGGGTCTTCTTAAGACTTGGACTATGAAAACTATAGTGCCTTTACACAAGGCAAGGGACTACATGGAATTTTCCAACTAGAAGACTTTCATAATTGGTTGGTCAAGTTATATGGAATGGTGTCTGAATCACATTTGAGCGCTTATGCAAAGTGCAAGATCCCTAGAGCATCATGATAAGAAAGTTGAAGATGCAACTTCTCTATTGTGGATTCACATTTTCACATTCAGATGCTTGATAGGTAGGCAAGGAGTATGGTGCATTGTTTCTCTAGTACTAGTTGATAAAATTGAGGTATGGCAAGACCAAATATACCAAACTTATAATAGGAAAGGGCATCTTATAGATGTGGAAATTGAGAGCATTGCACCAACTCCAAAAAGAGGACACACACACACACACACACACACACACACACACACACACACACACACACACACACACACACACACACACACATAAACACAATCATATTTTTCATGCAAATTGGGCCATTTAGATAGGTGAATTGCATGACATATTTGGAGAGATATTATTCCAGCTCGTGGGTGGACTATCATCAAAGGCTATAAGCTCTTTTAAATCATGCATGAGGCCATTTCTGCCCATGTCTCTTAGACGTGCTTCTCACAAAAATCTGAGGCTTATAGCCCATCAATAATCATGCCTTAGATGAAGCTTAAAAAAGAAAAGACACGACTTGATTGGTGTGTCTGTTTTAAATTTCAAGTGTATTGAATCCCATAAAGGATGCTGCATGTAGATTGAGGTCATAGATATTATGCAAGGAACCCCTCACAATACTCAATACCTTGCATCTTCAAAATTCTACCCTAGTAAGCTTACTACATGGAAGTATACCAACTAAGTACAAATATTGCTCAAGGTGCTAATGGTATGTTGTGAAAATCACAAAAGCAAACCCCATCAAGTTGTTAATTCACAGAACAAGCACTAAATGAACTTTGAAAACGAGTTGACCATAAATCTAATTAGGGTGTGGGTGACCCTTCAACCAGGGGGAGTATGAGCCAGATCACCTATCTTAGCCCTTGATGTTCAAAGAATCCCAAGTTAGGGGGGGAACCATTAAGATAAGCCTAAATTTGATGCAGGCAATCCCTTCTCCTTCTAGTTCTTTGAATGTGATGATTTATAAGCAAGGGTTCAAGAAACTCAAGAAGTGAGTGATGATTATCAATGATCTAAAATTGCAAGCTGGTCCAACCGAAGTGTAGAAGGGATGGTACACATAAAATAAGCACTTAACGAGATACGATACCTTCAATGGTAAAAAAACAAACAAGAAAAGAAAAACAAAAAATCCAAATAGAGTAGGAAGATGTCTTGGCTTTCTCAAAACAGACTTTGGGAGATTCACTCATAGTAGACAAGCTATATGACCCACTGAAAAAAGGCTAACGTAGGTATAAAAGCAAGGGTAGCCAATCTACGTAAAAACACTAGGAATATCTCTTGGATAAGACTATACCCCCCACCAATATGTATTTCTCAAAGGAAGGTCAATATTCTGGAAGTAGTGGTTGACATCAAGTACTTGGTTGACATCAAGTATGCAAACTTCACCAACCAAGAATGTATCCTCTTATAGCTTGCCTAGACAAGGCATACGCCCCGATTGTTTGGTCTTACATTAAAAACGTCATGAAAGCACAGGGATTTGGTCCTCGACTGCGTCACATAATAAACTGAGAGTAGGTAGTCACTCAGAGCTATTGATTAAAAACAAAATTGTGGGTGCCTTTGAAATTAAAGGATCCATCAAACAAGGATGCCATCGTTCTTGGGTCACCATGATGGAGGCAAGTGGGGAAATTCAAGGGCTTGTGCTGCTAGGTAATAAACAAATCTTGACAAAGTTATTCGTTGATGACTCACTAATGTTCTTGAAATCCAACCCTGAAATGACGAGGAAGGCGTTGAAGATTGTTTAGATGTTTGCCACAACCTCTAGATCTAAGTGCAATGTGGAGAAATCAAGACTGAACGTTTTCTCAAAAAACAACTTGTTTGACCCTTCTAAATGGCTAGGTGAGATCGTCTCAAAAGGAAACGTCTTTTGCCATCTTGGAGCCATGGGATATGTGCTCCTCCCATTCCACAAAAGGGTGAAGGTAATCTATCCTTTGTCGGGCCCCTTCTCAAGATATCAAAATGCAATTGAAGGAATTCTTGAAACTCGTGAAAAAATTCATATGGAAAAATAACACCAAAGATTCAGTACCCTTGTAGTGGGCTAAATGGGAATACATTGGCAGACCCAAGGAGTTAGGTGGTATTCGGATCATCAAACCTATAGTGCATGCCAAATCCCAGTGTGCCAAATTTTTAGTCGCAATCACCAAACAAGACCCGTCATGGCATGGGACATGATTGACAAGGCAAAGCTTGTCTCCTAGGGGGCTTGTGGAAAGAGGTCGGGGGTTCAACTGACAGCTTAATGGGTAAATCTAAAACTAGGCAGCAACACATGTGAGCTAGTACGTAAATGCACAAAAATAGCATAGACACTAGAATGGGGAGAGGACATTAGATATTTCAAGAACTCAATAACCCATTGGTGCCCTTGGCTCTCTAAAGTGGGAAGTGGAGTGTTAAATTTGTTTTGGAGAGAAGTTGCTAGAAAAGTTAATAACAAAGGTCTCACTCACTTCACCCAATTTGAGGATCGGGATAGTATGTGATGGAAAGATGCAAATCAGCTGGCCACATAGTTTATTCTCAATGGAATTGAATGAATGCTTATCAATAGAGCCATTGATGGTCTCAAAATTGTGCCCATGCCAATTTGTGAAGTTGAATTTGATTGGAAAGCGTAGCACTGGCCTGAGAAGAGAAATTTCACCAAAGTATAAACTAAGGGAATCTACTGCAAAATTATGTTCAAAATGGAATGATTCTCCCCACTCAATAAATAATGGTAGAAGCACTTGCCAAAATCTAGATGGGTGTCAATAATAAGAAATATATGGGACCCTCAGTGGCCTCCAATTATATGAAGATCTAACTATGGAAGGTGCTATTGGGAGCTATTCCAACCGGGGTCAACATAGCAACCGAAGGGATAGGACTTGATAGATTCTCAGAGTACAAAGCGGCTAGTGAGGATCCCCTTCACTTATTACGAATCCATCCAACTATGAGAGGCCTCATGGGAAAATTATGTAAATATATATAGAAGACCTAGAAGATCTTGTTCTTCAAGAACGACCTACTCTTGGGAGGCAAGGTTTGGAAGAATTAAGCCATCCTAGTGTGCACACAAATTGTCCACTTTTTCTACTTCAGACAATCTTGGGAGGTTAGGAATTGCCATATCTTTGAAAAAGACCACTTGACAGCCAACTTCAAAGATATTATTCAAGAAAGCAAGGAATTGATTATTTTTACCCACAAACATAAGGACTCTCAAGACTAGAGTCAAGCAATTAAAGCCCTCTTGGGTCTGGAATCTTCCAGTCATCAAAATCTAACAACCTAAGTAGCTCTTGTATTTCAGGGACCGTGTAGCCCCGAACCATCCGAACATGCTTGAGGATGTTTGTACAGTCCCCTTTTTCTTAAAAGTGCTCAGCTGAGCTTGAATTGCTTAAAATCTAGACACTTACAAAGAGCCCTATCATATCCTTTGCACAGGGTTATCCAAGAAAAAATACATCAGAGGTGACCCAAACAACCTTACATATTTACCTTATTACAATGTAATCTCCACCAGCACGCTTTTAGAACAACATTAGAGTCCAGGGGCTCACACTTCCCTTAAAGTAGTAACACATTCCTGGATTGCCAAATAGCTCTCATACCATGGCTCTTTCTAAGCATATGTCAATCAGAAGATCCATATCATCAATGAACTTGGATCTTATAGCGAGGTCGATCCTAAAGAAGGGAATTCCCTGATGTGAGTGTACCCTCCTGCAAATTGCGCCCATGACATCACTAATTTTTGGACATCCTCAAAACAGGTGCGCGAGGGATTCATTTGGGTGCTTGCATCTGATGCAAGAACCTTTGACAAGACCCCTAGCTTTGGCTTTGTCACCGCTCGAAATGAATCCAAACAAAACTCTCTAGAGAAAGACTTTGTCCCTTTCTTCACACTTGGCCCTCCAAATATTCCCAAGAACTTTGCCCCATTTTCTTGCAGCCCATTTTTTGGACCAAATCATGTTGAGGTGATCAACCCACTCCTTCACAAAGCATATCTTTTCCTAGATAGTTTTAGTCTTGGACGAGTTAAATAGTCTCTCTCCAGATCACTTCCAAGCTTTCCAATCCAGCGGTGTTGAGTAAGGAGGAAGGGTTAGGATTGAAGCTTTTTATAGAAGCCTTCCGACGAGGACTTCCTCTTGGAGCAATAGGTTATAAAAGATCTTTAGATGCGCCAAGGTTTGCTGATCCCCTTTTTGTTCATTCCACATAGCATCCAAGGTGTCAAGACCCTTGTTATTCAAAACCTGGGAATTTCCAGCCAATGGTTATCGAGGCGCAAATCTTCAACAATTGGGCCCCACGGAGACCGATACCTAGCCATCCCTTTCCAGTAATTAATTTCCTCTTTCCACTTGAGTGCCACTTCAGCTTTTACAACATTTTTCAATAAACTTCCCAGTAAAGCCACCTACTAGATCCTTCAATGTTTGCACATTCCTTTTTGGATTAATATAATTCATCCACTCACAATTGTGAGTATGGGAAAAAAGGTTTAGGAATATTCATGTGTGTTTAATTAAAGAGGATACACATTTCTCTTTCAAAAAAATTTTACATAGAAAACCCAAGAAATGATAGAGGGAATCCCTCATAAAGGGACAATAAGGACACCTCCCTTCAAGAGTACTTCAAAAACAATCTTTCAAAAGAGAAAAAGCTATACCTCAAGTGAATTGCTAGCGCTAGATATGACGAGGAAGAGTACAAAACCTAAAGCAAGGGGCCTCACCTCTTCTTTGTTGCACGAAACCCCTGTAGGGGTAAAAGGTTAGATTAGGACCTAGCTACCCAATTGTGGGAAGGCATTTGAGCTAGGCTCTCATTAGGAAAAATTTGGACTCTCAAAGGGGCCCTATAAGGAGGTTTGACTTTGCCTCTCTCTCTTGTCCAAAGTGGGCAACCCAGTGAAGTACATAAATGCTTTGTCAAAACCCTATCAACCAACATATCATGGTAAAGATCTTAGGATGTAGGTTCTGAGTCCCCAAACTTCAACAATTCAACAATTTTGGACTTGATTTGTAGAAGTTATGGCCTCCTCGCTAAAGCTGAAATGTGGGAGAGATTCTCGCAATGGTTAGATATCGATGAGTACATTCTAAATCCATAAGGTCCGACAAGTTTTGATTTTCATTTGTGAAAATTTTACCGTGCACCCATTTTGGACAAGAGGGGGAAAGTCAAAGTCCTTATAGGGCCTATTTGAGAGTCCAAAATTTCCCTAATGACAAAGATGAAGGTGAAGGAATCATTGTGCCATGGTCTTTGTCAAGTATTGTGCCCTTAGAAGAGAGGAGCAAAGACGAAAAAATTGGTCTCTTCCACCCATGAGTTCTTTGAACAAAAACATAGTTAGATCTTGAACCTCAGAGGACTCTAATGTATTACAATATGGGGCAAGATTGGATATAGTGAAAATCTCATCCATTGCTCCGCAATCCTGGATGTGGGCCCCTTTAATATGCATGATTCTTCTATGGGACTTTCTCTCACCTAGGACTAAGTTTACCTATGAAAATATGTGCTTTGCGGAGGAGTGGATTGATCACCTCAACAGGATTTGGTCCAAAAAGTGGGCTGCATGCAAATGGGGTCAAGTTTTTGGGAACTTCTAAAGGGCCAAGTGTGAAGAAAGGGACAAAGTATTTCTATAGAGAGCTCTGTTTGGCTTCATCCTGAGCGGTGACAAAGCCAAAGCTAGGGGTCTTGCTGAAGGTTCCTGCATCAGATGCAAGCACCCAAATGAATCCCTTTCGCACCTATTTTGGGGATGTCAAAAAATAAGCCTTTTCATGGGTGCAATCTGCAAGAGGGTACACACACGTCTATGTACTCCCTTCTTTAGGCGCGACCTCGCTGTGGGCTCTAGGTTCATTGATGATGTGGATCTTATGACTGACATATGCATAGTAAGATCCATGGTATTGAGAGCTATTTGGCAATCCAAGAATGTGCTACTTTTCAAGGGAAGTGTGAGTCCCTTGACTCTAATGTTGTTCTAGATTCGTGCTGGTAGAGAATATATTGTAGTAAGCCCTGCAAGTTGAAGATGTAAGGTTAATATGGTCACCCTTTGATGTATTTTTCTTGGATAACCCTTTGCAAAGGATATGCCAGGCTCTTTGTACCTTTCTAAAATTTTAAGCAATTCAATCTCAAGTGATCACTTGAACAAAAGAAAAGATTAGGCCAAACTTATGGGGATAAAATAAATTGCAAATAGGTTCAATGTCTATGTGTCATTCTGCATGCAATCAATTTTTTTTTCTTTGAAATTCTCATTTGAGCTAGAACTGAATCAACTAAAGATAGTACATGCAAACCTTGGCATATATTTTGCACACGGGTTTACAACATATATAAAAAGTTCGTTCAATATTGGGTGCAAAGTCCTCCAAGGGATTTTAGACCATTGACCTTACACTACAAGAGATCAATTAGTTACGATGCCGTTGGTGGGCGTTGGTATATGCGTTGATAAAACTAGAAGAAGTGCCAATTCAGTTGAAAATTTTATTTTAAATTTTTGACACCTATATCGATGCGTAATATGAAGCCTATAATGATGCGTAATTCGAGGCCTATACCGAATCTAGTATCGACGTCTATTCCAAAAGCCTATTCTAGTGCCTACTACAAATAGAAACCTGAGACTCATTTTTGCGTTTTCGTCTCGTCGATTTTTCTATGCCTTCTTCTTTTCTATGTCTTTGATTGTAGATTTGATTAGCTTTGCTTCATACAATCACTTATTGACATTCCTCCACGCTTCTAGAACACAAAGGTATGTTTTTTTTGCAATATTTATGACTGAATGTGTGTGTGTGTGCGTGTAACAAATTGCTATTTGTTAGTTGATTTTGCAAGTTTTGCTACAATTCTTTTAGGATTTTCGCATTCTTGCATTGTAAATTATTCAAATGTGAGTGTACTATCTTTCTTTTGTTTGATGTAAACCCCCCACCCCCCCCCCCCCAAAACCCAAAAAAAACACACACACACACACACACACATATTGCAAATTGTTCAAAATTGAGTGCCCTAGCTTTCTTTTGTTTTGTGCATACACACACACACACACAAAACAAAATATGGTAATTAATATTGAATTTTGAAAATAATTATTTTATTTGTGAATTTCATCATGAATGTTCAATTAAGCAAAGTAATTTGAATATATTGAACATCAATGCTTTTTGTTTTTTTTTTTTTTGGGGTGGGGGTGGGGGGGGGGGGGGGGGGATCTTCCCATTAGTTAGTAAAAATTGCCCATTACTAGAGAGGGCTACATCAACGAGGGAGACTCTCCAAAAAAAAACTTAAACCAAAAAAAGTTAGCTTGTTAAATTGTTAATGTTTAAATTAATACTTAGTCCGCTTAATACGTTTGACGCTTTAAATTTGTTGAGACTCGAGAGCTTAGGTTATAGTGTTATAGTTTACTTATTTTAATTAGTTTAGAACTTATCGTGTTTGGATAGTTAGGGTAGGTCACGTAAAGTCGCTTAGGGTTTGAGCACCTGTAGATAGCCACGTTTGGACGATTAGGGTAGACTATGTAAAGCCACTTACATTAGGCCGTATTTGGAGCGTTAGGATACGCTGTACCTTAGTTAAAATAACACTCCAAAAATAGTCGTATCTTAGTTAAAATCATTTTGGGAGAGAGAGAGAGAGAGAGAGAGAGAGAGAGTAACTTACTGGTCATCTGCCCCAAGTTTGGCAGAAGATGTGTTGATCAGCTCGGCATAGTGTTAGTGTTTTGCCATTCCTTTCTTAGGGCCGTGCTAGCCTCTTAGGATTAATGGCTCAATGTTTGGCCACTAATAGATGACAATGTTTAGATAGTTAATGTAGGCTTTGTAAAGCCCTTTTTCTTAGGCCGCTCCAAATTGAATTAGGATAGCGTTTAGCCATTTTAATCCGCTTAGGGCTAGTTGCATAGGATTAACGGCTTAGGGTTATCGACTATTTGTTTGGCTGCAATAGATAGCCATATTTGGAGTGTTAGGATATGTCATGTAAAGACACAGGTCTAGGTTGGCTGCTCCAAATCAAATTAGTGTAGCGTTTGTTTGCTTAGGTCTAGCACATAGGGTTAGGGGCTTTTGGTTTAGCCACTAATAGATGGCACACCGGTTAAGCCACTCTAAATCGAAGTAGGGTAGCGTTTGGTCATTTTAGTCTGCTTAGGGCTAGCCGCTAAAGATTGGTGGCTTAGAGTTAGCGGCTTAGGGTTAGCAAATTTTGGTTTGGCTGCAAATAGATGGCCGTATTGGGAGATTGGGACGCTCCAAATTGAATTAGTGTAGCGCTTGGCCATTTCAATTTGCTTAGGGCTAGCCGCTTAGGGTGGACCATTTCAATCTGCTTAGGGCTAGCCGCTTAGGTTAGGCCATTTTAGTTTGCTTAGGGATAGCCACTTAGGGTTAGCATCTTAAGATTTGGCCGCTAATAGATGGCCGTGTTTAGGGTGTTAAGGTAGGCTTTGTAAAGCCACTAAGGTTAAATTGCTTCAAATTGGATTAGGGTAGCATTTAGCCATTTTAATCCGCTTAGGACTACCCGCTTAGGGTTAGCGGCTTTACGTTTGGCCGCTAATAGATGGCCATGTCTGGACCATTAGGGTAGGCCGTGTAAAGCCACTTAGGTTTGACCGATAAGAGTTTTGAGACGGACTGTTATGTATTAGGGTCTGTCCTCGATCTACATGCATAGTCACGTAGAAGTGTATGTGTACTTATGTTGTACCCATGAATATAGGAATTGACAAATAAAGACGAGAATATTACCCGGTGGTCTTGATCTTCGTGCACCTCTAGACCAAGGTGTGCGGGGATCGAGCATGGCTAGAGAATGTGAGGTAGTTAATCTACATTTTTATCTGCTTTTGATTTGGCAAATTAGGGCTTGTTGTGCAAAGGTGCTATTGGTTTGATTTATTAGGGATAGTGACAGATGTTTTGGCCGATTATCGTAAGACGTGCAAAGACGCCCATGATTTGGCCAATTAGGGCTAGCGACTTTTGCTTTGGCCATTATGGTTACTTGTGTGAAGACGATGGATTCCTAAAATTCTCTTAAATGGAAGCACATAGAGGAATGATGGCCTGCATTTAAAGAGGAACCTCGTTGTGTCCATTTTGGTTTGGCAATGGACAGAGTAAACCCATTTGAAATTCGGAGTTCCTCATGGAGCACATGGCCTATTTTCTTGGTGAACTATAATCTTTCACCATGGTTGACTATCAACAAGGGCCATATGCTATTGTCACTTATTGTTCAAGGGAAGTACAAGGTAAAGAACATGGATGTTTATTCGACAGGTTGCTCTACACCGGAGACTTCTCTTTCTCGCTCCTCTTTGAGACAACACAGAGGTCGTCATTCAAGTGGTGGAGGTGGTTGTTGTGGTAGTGGCGCTATCGATGCATCGACACCTCCGAGAGAGAGTCCACCTCTCTCTTCAGAAGATCGTACATCGACGGGTACACCACATACACCTTGGGATCACATGAGTTTTATCCTACCAAGGTGTATAAGACTTGCTTAGAACTCCTCTCAAAGTTTGGTAGAATTTGGACCTTGTTCGAGTGCCAAAAATGGGTTGATGACTAAGTGTGGCTGCTACGTCTATTCTTGAGAGGTATTAGGAGTTGTGAGTGACATACAAAAGCATTTCATTCTGTATATTCTCTGATGCTTTCAAAGTACTGTTCCATATTCCGTTTTTCTTTCAGTTTTGCACCATTTGTTGATGTTTAGTCATAGAATTCAACTCTACAATTAGGAGTAGGTTAGGTAACATCTATAGCCATCAAAGTAAGAAAAAAGGATAATAGAAAAAATTGTCAAAACCTTATTTTGGTTGTTGAGACCATAAACTCTAAAATTTTACAAATCTGACGGTTTGAGCTTGAAAGAAAATTCAAGCCCAAAACTAAGCGGGTAAAGGGGCTGACCAAGCTGCAAAGAGTTGACCTGGAAAGTTACAAGCTAGAATTCACAGGAATGTGGATCATGATCCATGACCCCTTGAGACAATTTGAGTAGAAATAAATTCCAAAGGGTTCTATGGGGTTCCAAATTTCTAGATATACACTTTTGGTGAAAAATAGACCCAAAAAACTGACTCAAATCAGGAAATTAGGCAAAATACAAAAAACCTTGATTGTGACCTTATAGATTTGTAACAAAGACCAACACCAACGATTTATTAAAAAAAAGGGTACCAAAAGACTTCAAGAAGAGACTCAAACCACGCAAGAGTCAATCAAGACCGAAAACCACAAAACAGACTGACAAAGTGACATGTGGGAGACCTAGGGGAACCAAACCATCTAAAAATCACTTATCAGCTATAAAGAGACTATGAGAGACCTGTGTGCCAATTTTCAAGTGCTTCTAACACTGAGATACATGGATCACAATCCATGATCCCCTATCACAAAAATTACCCAAAGTGATACCAGAGTTAGTACTAGTCCTTGAGAGCATAGTGGTGTTTTCAAAATTCAATTTGGAGTTGGATCGTGCATATTGGAAGCAAAATAGGAGTTTGTATCAAAATTTTGATAAAATTTTGATTCCAATAGATTTTGACTAGCCCAACGGCTGTAAAGGTATAGACACCAAGTGAATTTTGTACAGGCTTTGTGGATCCGAAGGGTAGTAAGCTACTTTTGATTGGAGGATTGAATGTACCATAAAAGGTAACAGGTCATGGTTTTACAAACTTCATTTTCTTGAAAGAATTGCAATCAGGAAAACATTTTTAGGAGAAGAAGAAAACACCACTTACCCCTAGAATACAAAGGAATAAAGACGATAGCAATGCTTGACAGTGGGGTCGGAGTAGCCATTGCTACAAAAAGAATATGGGAAAACTGGGAAAGACCATCTCTTAAGAAAAAGCGTATGAAACTGCAATTAGTCGACGGGTATATGGAAAGACCCTTAGGAATGTTGGAATAAGTGATAGTGTCCTCATATGAGATAGAGTACAAACATATCTTTGCGGTAGTAGATTTTAAAAAAGGCAGCAATTTTAAAGTTACTTTGGAGCAACCCTTTATGTGTCAACTCAAGATGGTTCAAGATTAGAGCTATGACCATCTCTATTTATGACACAAGGGAATAATAACCAAGGTTAACACCAAGGACCATAGTTATAGGGACATAAACAAAGATCTGATAGAAGACTTTGCTACCACTACGGATGACAAAACACAGTTGCCTGCTTGGCTAGTGAAGGATGCTCATATTCAGATGTGCGGAGCATCGAAATGCAAGAGTTTTAGAAAGGAGGATTGTATCCTACAGCGTTCAGTAGAAGACGATTACTCTATGAAGGAACCATTTCCAAAGGAGTTGTTTGAACCCTTTGGATGGGAGAACATATTGGTGACTCTTGATTTCTGTGTAAATGAGGTAACCAATATGAAGTTTTACGAGAAAGATGGTTACAACATAAGACCCTTTCTAATGGTATCCACTATCCAAGAAATCAAAAACTTCTGAAACGATAGAGACAAGCAATTGTAAATGGATAATGGACGAAGTTTTTGTACGGGATATTTTCCACAATGATGAGAATAAATACTATGATTCATGGAGCGACGATTTAGAGAACGATGTGGAAGACGAACTTTCAAGTGGCTCTGAAAATGAAAATACAACAAAACAAGATGAGTTGATTTTATACGAGTTTCAAAACTACAATATGGGGAGACAAAAAAGATCTTAGATGAGACGAACAAAAAAACAAAAAAACAAAATTGAGAAACCAATGCCAAAATTGATGATCAAAACTCAATATCTCATGTCCGTAGGAGCAAAAGAATGTATCCAAGACAAAAGCACCAAAAAACCCTTGAAGCTGACAAGTTTTTGGGAAAACTCAAAGAGACAAAGCAAAAAATAACTGGAAGACAAGATTAGTAAACCACCAACAATGTCAAAAACTGAACACAAAAGTGAATACCAAAGGTTAAAATGGACATTGAAGGAGATTTGGACTACAAAAATAGAAAGTGAGGGAGACTCTAACTCAGAAAAATTTGATACACCCTCTCATTATAGAAAATACACAATTCAGGACGGATGTATTGTGATAGAGCAACCAATGCCAAATCTTAAAGAACCAGGAACATCATATGATGGGCTTGAAAATGTGAAGAAGATTGATTTGGCGAAACCAATAGAAGAATCAATACCAGCTTATATAACGATGGATCTCACAGAGGAAGAGGAACAATTGTTGATTGCTACTCTCAAGCATTATAAAGATGTGTTTGCATGTCATACAAAGATCTTAAGGGGGTGGATCCGAGAATTTTCCAACACACAATACCCCTCAAGAGCGATGCTAAACCGCACCAACAACGTCCCTACACTTACAATGAAACATTTGCAAAAAAAATCAAAGAAGAGATAGACAAACTAAAAGAGGCGAAGCTTATCTATGAGAGCAAACACACAGAGTGGGTGTTACCAACTATAGTGGTATTAGAAAAGAATGGTAAATTACGAGTGTGTATAAATTAAAACAAGTGAATGCTGCTCCAATCAAAGACAACTACTCATTGCCCATCACCGATCATGTGATTGAAAGAGTCAGTGGAAAGGAAGCCTTCAACTTTCTCAATGGCAGGCTATAACCAGCTCACGACCAAGTTGGGGGATCAACACAAAACGGCCTTTGCAACAGAATGGGATATATTTGCATATCGGGTAATGCCATTTGGGCTAATCAATGCAGCTGCCACATTCTAAAAACTGATAAGTTATGCATTCAACGAGTATCTAAGATAATTCTTAGAGATTTATATGGATGAATTGTGTGTGAATTCTCTCCACAGAAATGAACATGTCAAACACTTAAAGAAGGTCTTTACAAAATGTAGAACATATCATATCTGCATAAAACTTGAAAAGTGTGTTTTCATGGTAAGACAAAGAAAGATTTTGAGACATATTGTGTCAAAAATGGCATTACTACTGATCTTAAGAAGATAGAAGTGATTGTTGCTCTTCCAAGACCAACCAAAGTTAAAGAGGTATAGGTATTTATTGGCCATTGTGGATATTATCGCAGGTTCATTTACATGTATGTGATCATGCAAAACCTCTCTACACCCTCATCACGAAGTTCGAATGGAATGAGAAATGTAAAAAATCATTTTAACAATTGAATAAGATACTTATTTTTGCTCCAATGTAAAAGCTTTTGATTGGAATAAGATGTTTTTTGTCCATTAGTAGATGTCTCAGCTTATACTATTGGATGTATCTTGGCTCAACTTGGAGAAAACAACATGGATTTTCTAATCTGTTACTCCAGTAGACAACTCAACAACGCAGAATGGGATTACATGACCACGAAAAGAGAAAGCTTGGGAATGATCTATTCTGTCAAAAAGTTTAGACATTACCTTCTTGCAAACAAGTTCATATTCTTTGTGGATGATCGATGCTATTGTACTTAGTGAACAAACCATGCAAACGGGTCGCATTGTTCGATGGTTTCTAATATTTTTGCAATTTGATTTCATTGTGATGGTCAAGAAAGGGATGACACACCATAGCGCATACCATTTATTGTGGATGCTACATGGGGAAGCTCCTTTAGGGGTTGAGGACGATTTACCCAACTCTTATCTTTTCAATGTCCAGATGGTACCAAGGTGGAACTAGAATGTTATACCATTTCTCACCATTAGATCTCTACAAACTAAAAGACAACCATCAATCATCAAGCAATCTTGCTCACTAGTGCTAATAACAGGGCAGTTATATAAGCAGGGAAACGATGACATGTATTAGGTTATGCATAGAGCTTGCTGAGAAAGGAATGTATCTAAGACAAGCTCCTGTACAAACTACGGGAATTCACAATGCAAAAATTCAACCATACAAAAGATTGATGCTACTTGGAGTGTATTGGCCTGACATGCAAAAAAGAATCCATGACTATGTTAGCTCTTGTGATGCTTGTGTAATCAAAAGCCAATAAAGCATGCTACACTATTCAGGATAATGACATCACCCAAGTAGGGAAGGTACATTGTGGAATATTTGGAGCACGGAGTTTTACCCTCAACCTTGAGCAAGGCTAAACTACACTCGATTCAACGACACAAAAAATTATGTTACTATCAAAAATCAACTTTATCAAAGAGGGATAGATGAAAATTTGAGAATTTGTGTGGCTGAGCATGAGCAGTTGCTAATTCTTGAGCAAGCACATGATGGTCCAGTAGGAGGACACTTTTTCATTGATAAAACCGCAAAAGCAATGCTCCTTGCATGAATCTGGTGGCCTACTCTACTAATGGATGCAAACGATTATGTCAAACGATGTGATTCTTGCCAACACACTAAAGTACCGATGTGATGTGATGAAATTCCACTGAGACTAATGATGGGAGCATGGGCCTTTACCAAATGGGGAATATAATTTTTTGGGCCTATCTTGGCACCGAAATTTGAATGTATGCTCAATACATTATAGTGGTCACATATTATTTGACCAAATGGGTGGAGGCGAAGGCAACACAAAATAACAATGCCAAAACAACATCACAGTTCTTGTATGAGAAAATTTTCACAAGATATGTCCTTCCAATCAAAATCATCAGTGATCGAGGAACTCATTTCCTCAATGACATGATTGATTATCTGTTGCATGAATTTATAGTACTTCACTCTGAATCATCTCCATACCATCCTCAAGCAAACGGAGATGCCGAGAGCACCAACAAAGTATTATGCATAGTGCTCACAAAAATTGTCAATGCCTCTCGAACAGACTGGGTGGTCAAAAACTCCATTCAGCTGTATGGGCATATCAAGTAGCATGCAAGATGCCGCAGAACACAACACCTTTCAATTTAGTGTTTGGAATAAATGCCATACTACCCGTCAAGTTCTTAATTCCTACACTATGAGTAGCACAAGACTTGGGCTAGACGAGGTATGAATTGTCAGATAGAATAGACCAACTAATATAGTTGGACAAAATGAGACTCAAATCAGTTGCAGCTATGTATGCACAAAAATGACAAATGAAAATGTTCCATGACCAATGTGTTATAAGCAAAAAATTTCAAAAGGGAGACTACATTTCAGTCTATACCCTTAATTAACATTCCAAGAAACTCAAAAAGCGAGATAACGGCCCATTTGTGATCAATGACATATCACCAACCGGTTTTGTCCAACTTGTGACATTGGAGGGAGAGGTAATGTCTAACTGGATGAATTTTTGCAGATTGAAGAAGTATCAACCTCTCACTGTGGAAATGCTTGAGAAAATTCATTTAGCTAAGGAACAGAAACAACAGAATCAAGCAATCAAAGATCAAGCACATGAGGAGGCTAAGATATAGAATTTAAAGTGCAAGGAACAACATCAACCACCACCTCCTATTACCACAGTTCAGGTTGAACACACTTGGCTTGGCGAAATGGATGTTTGGATTAATGTCTAGTTAACCGATGGCACAACCGAAAGAGAACTTGTTGACACTGGAGCACATGTCAATGCTATGTAATATTCAACCTACGTGAAACTATCAGAGTTGAAACAACCTAGATTGAACTCAAAGCGGCTAGTAGAGAAATCATGGTTAGTTTGGGATAAGCCAATGTCTCAATTAACATAAATGGCAAAACCACTGGCCACATCAATTCCACATTATGAAAAATACAGATCTCAACGACCGAATTACTTTGGGATTTTTGTGGATGCACACTTACAAGGTTTTTCTAGATTGGAAAGATGACATGTTGCATTATTATCTCAGGGATAAGCCTTATGTTATGGCATTCACATTTGGAAGCATTTAGATGACTAGGACACAAGTGAAGAGCTGCTTGTATCTCCACAAAAACTACTTGCAAGTAATTGCAAAAGAAGACTTACCAAAGTTTGGATCCGGAAATCAATCATGGAATCAAAGCCGAAAAATATATGGATACCAAAAACAATGCTTGCTAGTCAATCTTGTCCCTTGATGCAATACGGCTTTCCAATTAACATAACCAACAAACCTAAATGAAGCCGTCACAAGAACTTAAATAAAAAACTTCATGCTTCAACCAGATTACCCAACTTCCAATGGATTCCTAAAGATAACTTGAACAAGACAAAGAAACCAACAACAACCAAATGGGAATGTAGATTGAAATCATCAAACAACTAGATCTTGTTGCAGTTTCTCGAAACAAGCCTCAAATGGCTCCCTAAAGTCCAACCCAATCATCTATTGGCCACACAAAGGATAATCACCAAACCAAGCATTAAGGAGAGGACATTACAGCTTCAACAAATTTTGTTTGGTAAACACGTCATCAATGAAACCTCACTAGAAAAAATTAGTGAATAGTTGGTTACATCTTACACATCACCATGTTACCGAATGCATCTCTTCTCTAAGCATAATCGGGCCACCTTACATGGGCTTGTATAGACATGTCGTTTTTGCCCATGCACATTGCACCAACATTCGTTCAGGAACACTCAGAACAGAAAGGGGGGAGTAACAATGGCTACAATAGTTGACGCAACAAATTGCAGGATATAAGGCTGCAAGATGTTAAGAGATTATGTGTACAATGTATAACGTGTGTTTGATGCTTTAAACTTTTTGTTTTTTTGATAAATTTTAGCTGATTTTTATTCTTATATGGCAAAATATTGAGGCATATCGTCAAATTGCAACAAAATACGAGTGTGCGGAATAATTTTGGTAAAAGTTTTGTCCAAATAATAATAATTTTGAGCAATTAAAAAAAAAAACCTAATAATGATAAAAATTTAATAAACTGAGCCAAGAATTTCAGATTCGAGATCTGAAAGCAAGTGTCAAACCTACAAAGCAAGAGCTTCAAGCATGACAAATATGGAATGGTTTGGCAAAAGTCAAATCAAGGGCTAACCTAAAACGGTCCAGAATTGCAAAATGAGGAGCAATTAACGACTAGGAGTCTAAACGACAAGCCGTATGAGTCGCATGTGGTATGTCATGAGAAAAGTGCAAAAATAAGGTTAGTATGCACATTGCATTTAGGGTAAGCGGGGCACATATAGTCAAAATTGGTTGGATACACGTCATTTACATTCAATCCGTTCATAGAGAGAGAGCTAGAGAGCTTTTGTGAGTTCTAGAACACTTTGCAACAACTCTGCCTTCTACAGCCACATTGGACACCCACATTTCATCAGATTTTCCAGGTTTGATCCTCTTCAGCTCTAGAATACTTGTGAATTGCCAAAAACACCCAACAATTGCACAAAAAAGAGAATCAATCAACTCAAACACGGGGTTTTTGCAAACTGCCAGAGGATTTTTGGGATGGGTAAACAAGTTCAAATTTAAAGATAATTGCATAAGAATGCTCTATTCATCGAGCACAAGCTGGCTATGCAATCATAGTTTCCAAATGGGCTGGAACATGGATCGCGATCCATGTTTCCCCACCTTAGATTCCAAGAGAGACTTGTGCCAAAGATTCCGTGAGAAAGCGCCTCTCCATTGATGAAATTATAGTTGCAAAAGGTTTTTGATCATGGATCACAATCCATGACCTCCAACATGCCAAAATAGAGAAAATATTTGTACATGTAGTTTGATCCTGCTATGGGGAATATGCCCTAAAAATTTGGAGTGAAACAAACTTGGAAATTACCAAAAACCAAGCCAAATGGGAAACTCAGTCTCCAAATGGTCATTTTGGCCCATAATGGGAAAATTTGACCCAAACTTGAGAAAAAAGTGAACCATTGGTTTATGGATCATGTCCTGATGCTATCCCCAAAGTTTGGTCAAAATAGGGTTCAAAACATGGATCAGGATCATGTACCCCTGAAGCAGAATTGTCAGAAAATGATTGAAGACTGTGTGTGCACAAGTCAAGGAACGTGAGCTGTGATAAAATTTTAGTGTTTGGTCCTATCAAGTGCTTTGATTTTCAAGTTTAGTATTGTGAAAGTGTCAAAATGCAAAAATTGTGGTCTTGGTTAAAGTTTTGGTATCAAAAGGAGTTGTGAACTTGTTGTAACTCAAGGAATGCCAAAAAATACCTAAGAAATGAATCAAAGTATTAGAGAGCCTGGGAGGGCACAAACAGACTCCAAATGCAGTGAAAATCAACAAACAACTGGGATTGGGGTTCTTCTTCAGCTCCAAATCTTCTAATGATCAAGATGTCAAAGAGATTAATCACCAACTAAGATCAAAGATGATAACCAAAACCAAATATGGCAAAGTCAAAACAAATTAGGCTATAACTTGAGAAACTGGGAAAACTAGAGAGAAACTTGTCTAAATTTGAAAATAGCTTCACCAGTGTGTTATAGACTATATGAACAAGCTCCCAAAGTTCTACCCCAAAAGGCTGTCCAACATGGATCGTGACCCATGTCCCTCTGTAAGCTATTCAAGAAACAACCATATAACTTGGTCCCAAATATCAAGGACAACCTAACCCTAGAGTTTCAAGTCATTTGAATTGCAAAAATGCCAAAATTTCTAAGTTTGAGAAAAATTCCAAAATTTGGCATGAAATCCCAACTAGTGATTCAAATTAAAAAAGAAGTGAACCACAACATCCCCAACTCATGTTTAATCAGATGGTACCACCAGAGGGTGAAAATGCTGTCCAACATGGATCGTGATCCATGACCCCCTGAGCCAGATTTGACATGCAACTATCTGACCTAGTGCTTGTAGCTACCCTAGATACACTGGTGAAGTTTGAACAAACGTGGACTTGTTTTGATCAAGTTATGCCCATTTTTCATTTTATGGTCAAAGTTTGTGTTTTTGGACTTTTATCGACAACTTGTTGGCCAAATCCTCGATCTAATCTTTTGAATTTTTGATCGTAGAATGCCTCGAAAATAGCCAAAGAAGCAACAAAAAGCCCCACCCTTAAAGTGGTGGGCATCTCATCGAACGAGAAAGCTCACATATCAGAGGAGGAGCTTGCTAAAGTTGAAGCAAATATATTCATTAGCAGATTCGAGGAAACATATGGCACTAAAGTAAAAACCACAATCTTCCCAAAAGAACACTGGACTATGCATCACAACATGAAATGATTGAAGGATCTAGGTGTCTTCAAATGGACACATCTTTTCGTCTACAACCATGGGGAATAGACTTCTAAAGAGTACATGAACTTATGTTATCGATTCAATACAACAGAGAAGCTACACTGACATATAAAGGTGGTGAAGTTATAAAAGTTTGGATCACTGCAGACATGATCAATCAAGCTTTACATTTACCAACGGGCAACCACAACTTGCTGCTTAAGACCAAAGCAACAAAAAATGACAAAGCTTTCGTCAAGCAGCATGGACACAAGTTCATGTATAAAGATTTGGTGTACTAAGAGACATAACAGTCACTTCACCTCAGATCACAACATCTGAAAGTCCAAAATCCGCCAAGATACACAGAGCCTAGTTGGCACATTGCAATAGTCATGTCCATTGGACTCTTAGAGCTGTTAGGGGCTCATAGACCTAACAAGTAATCAATACAAGAATCATGCAGTGTAGAGATAAACGAGGCAGGAGACTGTACATTACACCATGAAAACTATAGACTGTATGGACACAAGAGACCATGGCTAAGCAGGATAAAGTATTGTGCTACCTTGTATTCATCATCAACGTCCAACTACAGGCCCAAAACAACACTACGACTGCAGGAAGTCTGCAAACTGCAAATTGCAAATTGCAAACTGCAAACTGCCGGGTGGTTACATCCGAAAATTGCTACATGCCATATGACCATTCGGGTATTCAAAACTACCTAGGCTTAAAGTCCTTGTGTAAGCATGATCTGCAATTGCTACAATTGGAACTGTGACTGCACCTTCAATTAACTATATTTGAACTTCAATTTTAGCTGCTTCCAGCATTACATTATCACTCTGACTACGCAGTTGTTTAGGTTGATGATGTTTTTGCTGCTCCAAGTGCTTCTTCAAATCCTCATGCTGCTGCTTCAGTTCATCATACTGCTTTCGCAGAAACACATTCTCCTCTTTTACTTCTTCCTTTGCGTCAATACTTACTTCCATGTTAGCTGCAACCTCATCAACTGTACCCTTCGGTTCAGGTCGGTGATGAACCTGTTGTTTCTCCTTATACTTCAACTGTATAAAATGATCTTTCAGTTCAATGAACTTCTTCTGCAACAATGGATTTTCTTCCTTAGCCTCTTCTTTAGCAAAGGCCTGGTATGGCTTACTAAACACATTAGCAGGTTCAAGTTTAGGGTCATGTTCAGGTTTCTCTTCAAAAAGATTGAAGAAAGATTCAAGGTAGGATGAAAACTTTGCAACCATTAGACACTGCCTCTTGAACACATCCAATATCTCTGCATGTACATGAAACAATGGGAAACTTGATTTAGACTTCATATGCCAACACAATTGATTATCCTGAAATTATGATTCAGGAAACACCAAAACTGATCTGCTTCTTCATCAAACTGATATGATTCAAGGCTTGAAATAAGAAGTTGAACTCTCCTTCACACATAGAAAACACCACCAAGATATCTTGATCACATTTTTCCTTGGAAATAGAAAGCAATCCACTTTCTAGCCGCAAAACTGTCCAATCAGTGATATCTCCCTAAAATTGAAAACTTTTGACTTGTGTTCCTTGAAAAACTTCCCTTATGTCATCAAGCATGAAGACATAAAACCAATGAGATATAAGAATATCAACATCATCTCCTTCATCAACAACATCACATAGAAATGTAGAACCATCTTCAGGAAAACCCACTTCACCATCATCAAGAGCTTGCAAAATACTTGCATAATCATCAAAACCATTTCCTCAACATCAACAAAACCATCAAAATCAAAAACTTGGTATAAATCAGCAAGAATACCATCTGTAAACTATACTTCATTGAAAAAATATGCACTTCCAATCTCCATGACTGGATTCGCAAAAGCACCAACATCATAAAGATCACTGATGAAAACATTATCATTCAAGACATCTTCCGTAACATCAAGGTTTGAAGAAGACTCCAAATTGTTTGTTTGAGTAAGTTGAAGATTCAAATCCTCAATTTGATTATGCTTGTCCAAAATAACTTGCTTAAGAGAATCATGAACTGCATAACAGTAACAAATATGCAAGTCAAATTCAGCTTGAACCTGATAAATCTCCACCATCAATGATGCCTTCTCTTCTTGAAGTTGACCGATTTTGGAAACCGCTTCATTAGCCGCAACCATATCTGAATATCTTTCATTCTCCAACTCCAAAGAAAGCTTATGGATCATCTCCACTTCAGAAATAACAAGACTTTGTAGTTCAACAAATTTAGGTACATAACTTCTTTGAAATTCAGTAATCTCAGGATTTGGGACCTGTATTGTGAAACTGTAAATTAGGGACCTTCGGCATTGAAACTTGCAATTCAAGGACTTGAAATTCAAGATCCTTGTCTTCACAACTTGAATAAATCATATCCACTCTTGGATATTGGCTTTCAGTCTTCAAGGCTCCAAAAAACACTTCTCCATCAACACAAACACCCTCCTAACTATCACCTGTGGGATACTCCCCATCAAGTTACATCAAAAATTAATTCATCACATCATCCTCATCATCAACACACATTATGTATTCAACTATATTCGTCTCTTCCTGTTCAGTACACTGTAGCATTTGTATCCTGCACATACTAGAGCATGACTTTCTTCTTTTTCCTTCATGACCTTCATGCCAGTCTTCCGCCTGAAACTGCATTCTGTAAACTGAAATATTAAAACTACATTTTGCAAAATAAAAATTTGAAACTGCATTCTGTAAACTGGAATGTTATAATTTGCAATATGTAAATAGTTGAACTGCAAACTGCAAAATGCAAAATGCTGACTGCACATTGCCTAAAACTGTAGACTGCAAACAACAAATTGTAGATTCCAAACTGCTATCTGCATGCTGTTAGGGATTTGAAAATTAACGGAAACTTGAAAACAAAAAAAACCTTGAACACATTTTTCTTCTAGGTTGTGCCTTTTTTGGCACCACAACAAAAAGGAGCAGGAATCTAAACAAGAAGTTCAACAGTCAAGAACTTGCAAACGACCCCAAAGTCTCTCCTTTTCCCAATTCATTCCTCTCTAGCATCATGGCCAAAGCCAATAGGACCTTGAGAAAAATGCATAAAACTGTGTATTGCATAAACTGCATACTTTCAAGAAACAAAAACTACCTGCAACAGCAAACTGTAATCGCCTGCACAAAAACTACAATTGACTGCACAGAAACTGCCTGCACAAAAACTGCACAGAACTTGTCAAGAACCTGCAAACACCTGCAACTTGTCAGCAATTGTAATTTTGATTTCCAATGGCAGATTTGGGAAGAACTCCTCCAAGAAATTTGATGTATATTCCTCAAACTCTTCCTACAGGGTTACTCAATTCAAGAATTCTTGCAGGTGGTCGAGGTCGACTAACATGTCAAGAACCTATTGAATTCCTGAGTGCCATATGCTTCAGGCTGAATTTGAACCAGTTGCAAGAATCACTTCAGAGAGAAGGTGGCGATTAGAGCACGAGAAAGAAACCTTGCATCATAATTGACTCACCATTTTCTTTGAGATTATTGGAATTGGCTCCCATGTCCACTAGGACACGCACAACAGGATCTCCAAAGTGTAGAGATAAACAAGGCAAGAGACTGCACATTACACCATGAAAATTGCAGACTATATGAATCAATACAAGAATCATGCAGTGTAGAGATAAACGAGGCAAGAGATTGCACATTACACCATGAAAACTGCAGACTGTATGAAAACAAGAGACCATGGCTAAGCAAGAGAAAATATTGTGCTACCATGTATTCATCATCAACGTTCAACTACAGGCCCAAAACAACACTACGACTACAGGAAGATTGCAAACTGCAAACTTCAAACTGCCAGGTGGTTGCATCCAAAAATTGCTACATGCCATATGACCATTTGGGTATTCAAAACTACCTAGGCATAAAGTCCTTGTGTAAACATGTCTCTAAGGCTTAAAGCTAAGACCTTAGTTAAAGTTCAAAAAGATAAGTACCCTGACACATCAAGCCCTAACAAGAGCAAAGGACCATTCACTGTGACCTGAGCACGTACATACTAGAAAATCTAATTGAAGCAAATCTCAAGAATATTGACAGAAACAAGACCTGCATGAACGATGGACTTGTGCTAACCAGGATCACGTATCAAGCACTAGGAATGATAGATCACAAGTTGTGTCCTAGCTTGATCTCTTGGACAAATCCAAGCATGTGGTCAGACCAGTATTTGGACCATCTGGAATTTGAGCACATAGTAAAACCATAAATAAATTTCTATAAAAAAGAAGTCTGACAATGAGGATATGGATTTGAACATCCACCTGAGTTGGGAAATCAAGACAAGAAACAGAGACACTTTATCAAAATTTCAGACATCAGATGAGGATAAAGATGATGAAGACAAGAAAGACAACAAATTCAAAATTTCACGTGTACGTGTGAAGGAAAAGTCATCCAAGAAGAGAGATCAAATCTCCATCTCTCAGACACAAAGAACGATGGAGGAAGCTTAGAAACTAAAGGTAGAAAGACGTCAGAAGTGATGGATGTTGTGCGATGAATACAAGGGAAGGAATGGAGAAGGGGGGAAGGGGATGCAAGAGACCTGTGTGGTGGATCTTGTGAGAGAATAGCTCTCACACTCCTTATTTGCTAATATGAACAAATAATACAAAGAAGTGGGTGTTCGCCCGCTCGGCCATAACCGGCCACGAGCCTGAAACCCAACAATCTCCCACTTGAAGGCCAGCATGGCCCAAGTGGCAAAAGAATGTAGGGGCTACTATGTACAAATGTACAAACCGTGAAGCACGAATGTAGCTTCACCCTACGCCCATAATCTCTATGCAATGTGCAAACCGCTATGAGGCTAGGCTCTTTGTTAGAGCATCTGCTAGGTTTTCATCCGTATGAACTTTGATTAACTCAATGTGTTTGCTAGCCAAAATATCCCCTACCACATGATACATGACCTCTATGTGTTTCAACTTGGAGTGAAACACGGGGTTCTTTGCTAACACAATCACATTCTGACTTTCACAATGTAGCAATGGAGTCTGGTGTATACCAAAATATCCCACTAGATGAGATAACCACACATCTTCCTTACTAGAACTAGAAATTGCAACATACTCTACCTAAGTGGTGGAAGACGAAGTGCAGTTTTGGATACATGATTTCCAAGAAATTGCAGCTCTAGTGAATAAGAAAATGTAGCCAAATGTGGATCGCCTAGTGTCCACACAACCCGCATAATCCAAATCAGTGTATCCAACTATGAATGCATCACTGTTCCCAAATCGTAAGAACTTTCCAGCTGAGCCCTTGACATATCTCAAGATGTACTTCACTGCTTCCCAATGCTTTCTTCCTGGATTTTCCATAAACCTGCTAACCAGTCTCATTGCATACGCAATGCCTGTCCTTTTGCTAACCATGGAAAACATAAGACTGCCAACTACCAAAGAATATGACACCTTTACCATCTTTGGCTTTTCAGCATTCAATTTGGGACAAGCATGCTTGCTAAGTTTTTTGTATGCAGCCATAAAGGTACTCAATGCTTTCCCCCCTTGCATATAAAAATATTGCAAGACCTTGTGAATATACTCTTCCTGTGAAAGTTCAAGTATACCACATTTGCGATCTTTCTTGATACACATACCAAGAAAGTTATGTGCATCACCCAAATATTTCATAGCAAAACTGCTTAAGGCATAGCAAACTACTTTCTTAAGGCATCACCCAAATCTTTCATAGGAGTGAGCCCCTCCATGAGTCATATAATGATTCAAAGAAACCAAGTTATCTTTACACATGCATGGAGGAGAGCAAACTGCTTACTTAAGGCATCCTTGAGAAGTGCAATCTCATCTTTTGACTTCCCGGCTATGAGAACATTGTCAACGTACAAAATCAGAATAATAAGGGAACCATCGTTCAACCTCTTTGTGTACAAGCAATGATCCTCTTGGATCCTTACGTAACCCTGGGACAGAATGTACTTATTAAACTTGATGTACCATTGCCTTGAGCCTTGCTTTAATCCACACAAAGATTTCTTGAGTCTACACACCAGTTCTAACCGTGTTGGCTTCTCAGGCTTTATCATAAAACCCTCTGGCTGTTTCATGTAAACATACTCTTCAAGATCCCCATGAAGAAACGTTGTCTTCACATCCATTTGGACCAATTCCAAGTCCTCAATGGCTACAAGACCAAGCACAAGACGCAATGTAATCATCTTGACCACTGGAGAAAAGGTTTCATTAAAATCCATGCCTTTCATTTTCTTGAACCCTTTTGCAACCAATCTTGCCTTATACTTAGGTTGCTGGGATATACTTCTTATTGTACACCCATTTGCATGGCAATGCCTGTTTACCCGTAGGTAACTATGTCAATTCCCAATTTTCATTGGCTAAAATTGAGTTATACTCAGATTACATAGCATCGTCCCACTTCACGCTATCATCCATTTGAATGGCCTCTTTGTAGCAAGTGGATTCACCACAATCAGTGCTAGTAAATAGTCCAATCTTGGATCAAAACGCTCAGGTGCACGAGATGTATGAGTAGATCTCCAAAGTGCATGACTGCTGGATTCTTCTCTCTTTAAAGCAACATGTGTGTGTGTAGTAGTAGAAGGCACATCACTAGTACGTTCAACATTGTGTGTAACTGGCGGTGAGGAGACATCCTCAAACCGTACTCTGCAATACTCAATGTCTTTCATTGGATTTTTATGCATCTTAGACTCATTGAATCACTTGTGAGCTACGTATGACCTTCTTTGATTTTGGGTGCCAGAGACAATATGCCATCTCTCTGTCTACACCATATTCAATGAAGATGCACGTGTGATTTGGAGTCCAACTTTTGTCTAAGAGCTTTTGGCACATGTGAGAATGCCTCACACCCAAATACACGTAATCTGTCATAACTCGACTCTTTGCCCATCCACATGTCCTGCTGAACCTTGTACTTTAGTGGTGTACTAGGTGACCGATTGATCAAGTAAGCAGCAATTGTAACAGCTTCTCCCCAAAATTCTTGAGGTAGCTTGGCCGTAGATGACATAGAAGTGACCCGTTCCTGAATGCTTCTCTTCATTCTCTCAGCCACACCGTTTTTTGCGGGTGTGTAATAAATTGTCTTCTAATGCCTCTTTTACTGCAAAAGTCCTTGAACTCGGAGGAAATGTACTCTCCTCCATTGTCACTACACAAAGCTTTAAGCTTTCTACCCGATTGGTTCTTGACCAATGCTAAGAACTTCTGAAAGACACTAAAGACGTCGCTCTTTGGCTTCAAGAGGTAAAACCCGCACCTTTCTAGTAGATTCATCTATGAATGTTAAGAAGTATAACGCTCCCCCCAGAGACTTGGCTGACATAGGTCTGCACAAGTCGCTATGAATGATATCTAGAGGAATCCCTAACTCCTTGTCCAAAGGTGCTGATGTCAACCTTGTCTATTTTTCCATAGATACAATGCTCATATAAAGAGAAGTTAGAGTAATCTAGCACATGGATATAACCAGAACACTGTAAGAGTTTCATTCCCTTTTGACTCATATGTCCTAGCCGGCTATGCCACAACTCTGTAGACGACAACTCGGCTACACAAATAGAATTCTATTTCACAGAAGAGACATAAAGTGAGTACAATGAGCCAGAATTATGGCCTTTAAGCATGAACAGATTTTCCTTCCTGATAATCCAAGAATCATGAGTAAATATGGTGGTGTAACCCCCCTGTAACCCAAATCATCCAGCTGTTCAATTGACATCAGACTCTTTGTCAATTTGGGTACATGTCTGACATTATGTAGCATAAACTCAGTGCCATTACGTATAGAAAACTTGACGCTGCCCACACTACATGTATCAAACTCGTAAGAACTGCCTAGCTTCAACGTGCCATGCATGGTAGTGTATGTAGAAAACCACTCCTTGTGAGGAGTCACATGAAAGCTATCATCTAAGTCCACGATCCAATTCTACGCATAACACTCATCATGAGCTAATAATGGACCAGGACTCAAATCCGATCTTAAAATCAACACATCATTTCACACTTCAAAAAACTTTTCAATGACTGGAGACTCAAGCACATTAAGCTCTTCAATCTTCACGCTAATTTTAGGTTTGTCAGACTTTAAATAGCGCATCCCACAAATCTTTGGCATTGGTCTTATCCATTATGGTAAAGTAAATGGATTCACCAAGGTGCAGATGAATGTCTCCATAACACACTCATAAAGTCCACTCATCATCAGTGTACACATTCTCTGTTCTTGCATGCAAGGGTGCTATCAAGCCTTTGTTGATAAAAAAATCTCGCATACGCTACCGCCAAACGACAAAGTTTGAACCATCAAAATTTTTGATGTAGTACTCTTCTCTTCCGGAAGCACTACTCGTAGCCATGATTAAGAGAATGTAGCCAAAAACTTTATGGCAAATTGCCTGGAAAAAAATCAGCAGAGTTTTCCCTAGAATGGGAGCAAAAACTCAAACTAAAATGTAGTACAATCATTGTGTAAGAACAACTAGAACTGCCAAGAACGCATAAAACGGACTCGCGAGAAAAGTCCGACAGAGTCTCCTTTGTATGAGGAGTCAGAACTCAACTAAAAAATGCATAAACTGCTAAAAAGGAACAATGACTTGGCATATACTGCACAAAAGCACTACTTTGTGACCGCCAACTCGGTGTCAGAAGCACAAAAAAACCTCCAGATACATGTCCTATGGCGAGGGTACCGTAAAGGGGAACTCTAGCTACCTGTATCACTAAAGGTATCTCAACATTCCAGCTCAAATAAAACCTCGCACTATCAACCCTCCAAAGTCTAATGCAGACACAAATGGACTAGCCACAGTCTCAAAAGGGCTCTTTCGATCCGAGTCTCAGAAATGACCGAGAAAAATTGCCAAAATAGCCAAAAAATGGCTCCAAATGTAGTACAATGGGCAAGGTCTATAACTCAACATACATGAGTGGATTGCGCTCAAATAGGCGCCAAGAACTGCTGCATGTAGTAAAAGTGACCCCTGTGGGGATATCTTCTCTCAAAAGAGCTCAGTAGCACTAGGTATGCTCACACAAAAATGCATCTGTTAATACATATGTCCGCAGAGAAACTGCTATCAAAATGACTGCTAAATTGCCTGTGAAATTGTTGTGTTTGGAAACATAGAGAATCTGTGTGTAAACGGACTGAAAAGCCCCTTATAACCTGCAACTTGGAGAATCTGTGTGTAAACGGGCCGAAAAGCCCCTTATAACCTGTAACTTGCTTGTCAGTGTCACTATGAGTTGATTTTCGTCGGCCGGGCGAAAATGCGCTAGTCAAATAGCCACCAAAGGTATCATAACCAAAAATCGTGCCGTAGAGCGTGATCCGTGCACTCGGTGCCGATGCTGAGTGTCACTCCTCTATGGCAAAGGCACCTCACCTATGGTGTGGCATGCACAATTGTCGATCGCGAGAAAATGTCATCCGCGGAAAACCGGTGTCGGGTCGAATATTGAAAATCCGCCCGTAATGAAAGTAATGTCAAGCCGATGCCAAAACGCGAGAATTGGTGTCAAAATGGCTCTAATCACCGATGTTGATGTCATCTCTTGCCACCGGACGAGATTACTTGTTGTATCTGCTAAAACGGATGCCGAGCTCGTCGATATCGAGCTCGGTGAACGAAAAGCCAATGCCAAAAATTCCGATGTCAATGACAGAAAACCTGCTTGCTCTCACTCTCTTACTCGAGAAGCTGTCTCTCAAGCTCTCTCACACATGTCGGATGTTTGAAGAGTGTTAAGGGGGCGCTCTCTCTCTCTCTCTCTCTCTCTCTCTCTCTCTCTCTCTCTCTCTCTCTCTCTCTCTCTCTCTCTCTCAACTGCTATCTCAAGCTCGGTCTCTCTCTACTCAAGCTCGGGGTGAAGAGCTGGAGACTGAGGGGTCAAACGGATCGGGGGGAGGGTTTGTTGAGGCTATCGCGGGAGTGCGCCCTTACACACAATTGTATGTGTGGGCTTAAAGTAAACAATTTTAATTACTTGTGGCAACGGTTGGAGGGTGGGGCTGCATCATCTAGGACAAAATTTTCATTGCTAGACTCGTATTCTTGAGGTCTTAACAATAAAAATATGGCATTCATCCTCTCTATCCTTCATTGCTTCACAATTTGGCATGCGTTAAGCTTGAAAACAAACACCAATTTAGTTCCAAACACTGTAAGAGAAGAAAAAGTGAAGGTCATACACAATAAAAGCGAAACTTCACATGATTCTTTACTCACCATTAGAAAGTTAGTACATAAAAGATAACCATTGCTTCTTGAAGCCTCTTCAAATGGACAAAATATTATTTGACATAAGGTAAGGAAATCCCTTGTCAATATTATCAGCATGATTCCTTGCATTGGTAGCTTTCTTAGCACTTTGTGGAGATTGTATAAAGAAAGATGAGGGTATTGTCTCCTCGATGTGCAAATAGTGACCTAGACATGAGAAAACATCTTCATTGGAGGCCCCTCTAGCAAGTTTCACCTTGCGTGGCACTGGGAATACATTATCAATGACTCCTTGTTCCCTCAATGCGTTCTTGAAGAGGCCATGTAGTGCAGTGTAACCCTTTGTACTATCTCCAACTTCATCACCTTCCTTCTGCAAATCAACATCACTCACGAGATTAGAAAACTTTTCGGGGGGTTTACTATGTGTAAACCTACCATATCACGTGCGTTCAAGACATGTTTGTAAAACCCCTTATCTGTGAATTTTTTTAGGAATATAATGTACCCTTTTCTTTTAAAATCTGTAAGTTATTTTCAAATTTGAAAATATAATGCCCTTATGTATATATATTTATGTAAGTTTCAAGAGCTTTAAATACCCTTCTGTTGAACTCACATGATAGGTTACATTTTTATTAGGTGACCTCCCCGAGAAAAACTTACACATCATCTCCTTGGTTACAACAAAATAGATATGTTTTCCTTTTGGTGTGTGCAGGAGTGCTATGACATCTAACTTCTTAAGAAAACTAGTAAGCAAATAAATGGGATCCTCTTGGCTTTGGCTAGCTTTGGCTACCACATGTCTCTTGGATGAAATTCCTGCAAGAAGAATAAAAAACAAAAAAATCACCAAAGAAGCAACTTCATACATATAGGAAATGTGATAGGGTATTCAAAAATGCACCTTGTAGCTATAACTCTTCTCATCCAAGAACCACCTTTGGGAGCAAGGGTCTCTATGGATGAGAAGATCCTCTTATGATCCCTTGCACCTAAAGGTGTCTCTTTCAAACCCAATATGGTACCCTCAAGCTTTGCAATCTTACCACCCTTCTCTTCCACATGTTGCTAAAGAGTTTGTGCTTCTTTCTCCACATGAATGATCCTCTGTTGTAGACTAGAATTGTTATGAATGATAACTTGGTGTTAATGCATCCACCATTGCACACTATGAGCTTTGATAGTGGAAAACCGCTTGTAGTAGCCAAGCAGACCTGGCTCCCCTCTACCTACATATTGCAAGAAGATAGGGAGACTATTGAATGTTGGATACACATTAACCAAAGGGTCATTGGGGTAGAGGCAACCATCCACCCAAAAGGTCCTCATCTGTGTGACCTGCACTGCGGCATTGTTGTGCTATATGTAATTCATAACGCTTGGAGGGTGCAAGCTCTTTTGACAATCAAATATGTACGCATTTTGTTTTTGACGATCTTGCTGTGGATGGGAGGTTTGTAATGTCGCCTAGCTCCATGGAAAGGGGAATAAAGCTGGCCTCAAGCAAGAGTCAAGAGTTGCAACAGAGCCACAGAGGGGAGAGGTGAGCTATGGAGTGAAGAGCTATGGGATGGTGAGCTGCAAGAGAGCTACAGAATGGAGAGGAGAGCTATGGAGTGGAGAGCTTTGGGATGAATAGCTGCAGGAGAGCTATGGAGTGGAGAGCTATGGGATGGAGACCTGCAGGAGAGCTATGGCTATGGAGTGGAGATCTGCAGGAGAGCTACGGAGTGGAGATGAGAGCTATGGAGTGGAGAGATTTGGGATGGAGAGCTATAAGAGAGATATGGAGTGGAGAGCTATGGGATGGAGAGCTGTAGGAGAGCTATGGGGTGGAGAAGAGGGCTATGGAGTGGAGATCTGCAGGAGAGCTACGGAGTGGAGAGGAGAGCTATGGAGTGGAGAGCTTTGGGATGGAGAGCTACAGGAGAGCTGCACGAGAGATATGGAGTGGAGAAGAGGACTATGAAGTGGAGATCTGCAGAGAGCTACAGAGTGGAGAGTAGAGCTATGGAGTGGAGAGCTTTGGGATGGAGAGCTGTAGGAGAGCTATGTGATAGAGAGCTGCAGGAGAGCTATGGAGTGGAAAAGAGGGCTATGGAGTGGAGAGCTATGGGGGGGAGAGCTGCAACAAATCTATGGAGTGGACTTGCAACAAGGAGAGGGAAGGAGAAAGAGTGTGTGTTGAAAAGTAAGAGAGAGAAGAGAGAGGGAGAGGAGTGAGGGGAGTGATTTTGGAGGGAAATAAAAAAGGTGGGAAGTTTGATGTTTAGCAGGTTTAGCGGTGAGATTTTGAGAGAGAAAATTGATTTTTGAGTATCATAAAGGTTGGGGAGAAGTTTTGAGTAAAAGTGAGTTTTTTTTGAATTTTTTTTAAATAAGTGACTTTTTGGGCTGAGGCTATGGACGCCCTTGATGATGTGGAAAAAAGAGGGAGAGGGTAGTTATTGTCATAAGGACCACCACTCTTTTGGGTAGAGAGAGAATGTACCTATCCTCCCTCCCTAGCCTCTATTTCAACCTACAAAAAGCCTATGTGACAGCCTAAAAAAAAGCCTATGAGAATACCCACATTCAATGGCCTTGTCTCCTAAATCACACACATTTTCAGTCTTAATCCATTAAAATTAGGGATCCTTACAAGGCCCTTTTGGGGTTTATATTTTTCCTAATGATCAAGGACATGGCAAAGATGAAGGACAAAGAAAATAAGGAGCTGGCTCCACTAACGACACAAGAGTAAGCACATGAAAAGATTAAAGCTAAGACAAAAAATAAAAATGAAGAAGCGGGCACATCCAACAGACCGCACATATCAGACAAGAAACCGATGTCACCTCACTCACAAGCAGTAATAGAGGATGGAAATAAGACAGTCCACTTGTTTGATATAGATGAACATCTCAAACATATCAAATTGCAGTTCTAGTGTCAAAGGTCTCTCAACAACATTAGAGAGTTGGACTTAGAAGAAGCCAAAGTGGAAGCATAAAAAATAAAGGAAGTAAACCAAGAGCTACAAAGAAAAAATGAAGATCTCCAAAGCATGAAATTGGAACTACAAAAGAAAAAACCAATGCTGCCCATCACTAGAAAGAAGCTCAGGACTTCAATGAGACAAACTGCCAATTATAAGTTGAGCAATAGCGACTAGAATAGGAGCTTGACAAAGAATGTCAAAAGATTGTCAAGCTAGGGGGGTAGTCAAGACCACACTCACTTAGCTTTTGGCAATGCAAGACACCCCAGCCCTTGCTTCTACTTCATGAGCTCCTGCCTCAACATTGCAAGAAATCAAAGATCTCAAGGAGGCTCTCGCTCAAGAAAAATATGACTGTCAAATCATGACTGTAGGCCATCAAGAAATTCGAAGTAAAAAGATGACGAGATCAAGCAGCTAAAAGAGCAACTCGCTAAAGCAAAAAAAGATTTGGTGGCACAGAGCGCAACACGTGCCCCCTTGAACTACAATAGAAGGATGTGTCCATTAGTGCCATAAGGGCTCAGATAGTAGTAATGGAAGTCCCACCATCGGCAATAGAGGCAAGGTTACATGATTTTGACAACAGGGAAGACAAGACAGATACGAGATTCAAAGATGGATATCAGAAGTGCGCCACCCATCACACAGAGAATATATGCAATACAAACTCAAGGTATTTGAGTCTGCAACACTTCTGATGATCACCCGTGATGAAGTAGGCAAAAACCATGGGCACAAAATAATATCTCTTCCAATGATGAAGCAAGAAGCCCTTTTGATGGTACCAACATTAGAGCCAAATTGCCAAGGGGATTACAAGGGTGTCCCTGTAACAACAAAAGAGGTACTATCCATTCTTGAAAATCAATCCCTATGGAAAAAAAGGTGGTTTGAAAAGTGCCCAATTGATGAAACATATTACAAAAATGCACCACATCATCTCAGGATCGACTCGACTTTTTGTCCTACTAATAGAAAGTGGTCTTGGGACAATTTTTGTACCTGGTAGAGCAGAATACCAGCAGTGCTAAACTACCTAGTTCTCACAAAACCAGCAAATAACTTCCCTCTATCAGAAAGGTACATGGTTAATAATTTACAAGTAGTCATCAACCAAATGAAAGATGTTCCGGATTTGACATACCAAATACTGATGAAGATTGCCAAAATGCTAATCACATGCATCACCACATTTGACGACATAGAAGCAGTAAAACACCCTTGGCAAGTATTTATCGAAGTCACCAATGGCTTGTGTTGGAATATGAAGACAAAGATTCCCAACATGAATGTGATCATGGGGTTGTATGCCCGAGTCATGCTTTTGCCTTCTCACTACATGCAAACATTTGAAGAGACATTCATGATGACAGGGTTCTTTAACCTTGATTCTTCCATTTTTTATAACCCCATGACAAAGAATTTGTCTGCCCCCGACATATAGCTTATCAGAGCACATTAAGTAAAAATCCTTTCAGAGAGCTAGCAACAAAGGTGGAGATTGAAGCAAGAGCAAAAAAGTTTACTTTGCTAACTCGTACCTGGAGAAGCATCGATTGGATTACTAAAGAATGACTCAATCAGCTCAATCTGGCAAGCTTTAAAAGTAAGCAAGGAGACTAGGAAGACGACAACATACAAAACAACACAACAGTTTGCACAAGGACGTGCAAAGACTAGGAAGGGGAAATGTTGGCAGCCAAACTGACCAAACGGACACCCTTCCAGTTGAACCCTTCATCAACCCCTTCATTTTTGAGCCTAAATTTTGATATCCATTATTTTTCGAAAAGCCTTTGTAATCATATGAGAATCTTTAATTTTATTCAGATCATCTTGAGTCTGTCTGTGCTGTATTTGAGTTGTAAAGTTTGTAATTGAGTCTGAGCCACCTTGTAAAGTCGGCCACCGGCCAAGAGATCCCTAGGTATAAAACTCATCTTGTAAAGTGGAAGAAGGACCCTTATCATTATTAAAGTATTGAGCTTTGGAGCGTACGACTAAGAGCGACTACTTTCATGTGCCTTGTAATCCTCATATCTCGACCTCTGATAATCACATTTTGATTTTGAAACTTGCAATGTGTTCCTTGTCTATTGCTCTTTCATTCAAGTGTATTCATTATCCATTCTGCTGTGATTTATGACTACGCATTAGTAGGATAAATCTATTGTTTTGAGAGCGTTAATGACTATTTCTTGACATTCCAACCAAAGGAGAGTATTCCTAGGTCCTAGGGCGATCTTTCTGGTATGTTTTGTTGCAATTTTTAGGACTTTGATCATGATGGATCGTGATTTGGGTACCTCCTCGGATTGTGACCGAACTTGGTAGGTTAGTGCCCCTAAGCGTCTTAGGTTTCCTCTCAAAGTTTTGTAGCATTTGGACCTCGTTCGAGTGCTGAAATAGGTTGATGACCGAGTGCGGTGACATAGGACATATGCAAGTTGCCAGATCCGAGAGTGATAGATTTGTAGATAGGTGCTAGAGATATCGCCGTTTTGTAGGTTCACCTCTTGAGATTGACGTCCTCAAAGAGTCTCCGTGACCCATCCGAGTCGCTTTCCTGAGTATTGACATGATGTTAGTGCCAGAAAGCTATGCTATAGACGTTCATAGCGGCGACCCGCTAACACATACAAATTTATGTGAGGCACAATAGTTTTCTGATATAAAATAAATATGACGCAAAATACCAATGCTTCAGCTCATCTCATCTAGCAATCCCATCTATCTTATAGAAGTGTTAATTGGCTATTGTATACTAATGAAAGTTGTGTTATCTAGGTGTCAAGAGCGCAGACAAACATTCATTGGACTTTATTCCTTACCTATCACATGCATTCCATGTAGCAAGCACTTGCTTGACCAAGAACGATCAAATGGAATAGTTGGTGCCATCCAACTTGTTCTTGTTAATAATTAGTCAACCACCACATGACCTCCAACACCTTGTGAACCATTTTATAACAAGGTGAAAGTTTGCTATGGCCTACATAAGGCTATTCAGAAGAATTTCATAATAAGAGGCTTCTTAGAATTTGACATTAATATTTTAAAACATGTGTTACCACAATAAAATATTATGTTTTTTGAAAAAAAAGTGTACCAATGAATTATTTAATATTAATAATATATTCCAAAAGCATAAAAAGTAACATTTTACACGATACTCAATGCCCCTCTTTAAAGAGAGAGGTACAAAAATGTCAACACCCTCTCACAAAGGCCTAAAAGAAATAATAAATTATTATTATTATTATCATTAGCTTGCTATGTGTCACTAATCCGCAAGCTTTATCCAATGGTCGAGAGATGCACCCAAAATCCAACCCTTTACTAAGAACTACTTATGTAGTCCTAAAAAAAGGCGAATACTCACATTGCCATTTTAAAACAAAAAGTCAAAAAAGTAGCCATGCCCCTACATGAAGGGACTATTTACAAACTACAATAAATCTTTTTAAAATGACACGTTGAAAATGAAGTCATGCAGCTCTTCAATGAAAAGACCCTTTTACAAACTAAAATTGGATAGAAAATTTGACACCCCTTGCTTCTAGGGTATGTTTTAACATGCCAATTAACAATTCCACAACAAACGTACAAAGGTTCTCAAAGCCACAGGCTGACACAACAAGTAATGCTTTGGAACTAATTTCCTAAATTATAATCCACTAATATAGAAACAAGCTATGATACCAAATGTTGAGTAGTGAAGGTGGGGAATGAGAAAAATGAAGATAAGTGATCAAAATCATAGGAAACAAGTGTCCTTGCATTTAAGCTCATGAGAAGCAGCAGCAACAACAACAACAGCAGCAATAGCAGTAGCAGTAGCAGTACTACTACTACTACTACTACTACTACTACTACTACTACTACTACTACTACTACTACTACTACTACTACTACTACTACTACTACAAGAGATAACTAAAAAAGGAAAAAGGTGTCAAGTAGATTTTCCTTTAGACATTTGCTTTGTAATTTTCAAAATTTATATTAGTCTCAATTTGCACAAAATATTCACTCCAGCAAATATAATAGACAATGCAGTTTTTCCAAATAGATACAAGAACCCACATTATGTAAGATAGGATTGGCACTTTGTAGCACTCTTGTTTTGGTGTCGGTTGTGGTTGTGCCCAAGCCCCTTATGAAATCTTTGCCACCTCAAGGCACATGTAGTGCTTGAGGGGGATTGTATTCTACTTAAGTTAATCTAAATTCTCTAAACTTGAGTACGGCCAAAAAAAAAACAAGGATTGTCACTTAGTACCATTGTGCTACAATTATAGCTCAAAGGTCTTCAAAGGATTATTAATTGACGAAAGTCGTGAAGTAGAGAGAATAAAACTATACGTTTTTACTTACACAGAGGGGAGAATTATCCAGGTGATAAGCATGGCAAAAAATACTCTCCTATGGACCGTAAAAAGCTAGATAGATATACATATTTTGGTGGACCACTCCACCAATACTATGTAAATTCAGAAGAAGTTAAAACCACGACTACTCACACGAGACAAGAAATTGGGAATGTAAGTCTAGTAAGAATCAGAGTGGAAGATTCTTTTGGACATCAACGATTCCCCAACATAGGGCCTATGGGATCAGTGGGATGCCATCCAACTAATTGTTCTTGTTAATAATTAGTCAACCACCACATGACCTCCAAGAGCTTGTGAACCATTTTATAACAAGGTGAAAATTCACTATGGCCTACATAAGGCTATTCAAAAGAATTTCATAATAAGAGGCTTCTTAGAATTTGACATTAATATTTTAAAACATGTGTTACCACAATAAAATATTATGTTTTTTGAAAAAAAAGTGTACCAATTATGAATTATTTAAATTATAATATATTCCAAAAGCATAAAAAGTAACATTTTACACAATACTCAATGCCCCTCTTTAAAGAGAGAGGTACACAAATGTCAACACCCTCTCACAAAGGCCTAAAAGAAATAATAAATTTTTTTTATTATTATCATTAGCTTGCTATGTGTCACTAATCCGCAAGCTTTATCCAATGGTCGAGAGATGCACCCAAAATCCAACCCTTTACTAAGAACTACTTATGTAGTCCTAAAACAAGGCGAATACTCACATTGGCATTTTAAAACAAAAAGTCAAAAAAGTAGCCATGCCCCTACATGAAGGGACTATTTACAAACTACAATAAATCTTTTTAAAATGACGCGTTGAAAATGAAGTCATGCAGCTCTTCAATGAAAAGACCCTTTTACAAACTAAAATTGGATAGAAAATTTGACACCCCTTGCTTCTAGGGTATGTTTTAACATGCCAATTAACAATTCCTCAACAAACGTACAAAGGTTCTCAAAGCCATAGGCCGACACAACAAGTAATGCTTTGGAACTAATTTCATAAATTATAATCCACTAATATAGAAACAAGCTATGATACCAAATGTTGAGTAGTGAAGGTGGGGAATGAGAAAAATGAAGATAAGTGATCAAAATCATAGGAAACAAGTGTCCTTGCATTTAAGCTCATGAGCAGCAGCAGCAACAACAACAACAACAACAGCAATAGCAGTAGCAGTAGCAGTACTACTACTACTATTACTACTACTACTACTACAAGAGATAACTAAAAAAGGAAAAAGGTGTCAAGTAGATTTTCCTTTAAACATTTGCTTTGTAATTTTCAAAATTTATATTAGTCTCAATTTGCACAAAATATTCACTCCAGCAAATATAATAGACAATGCAGTTTTTCCAAATAGAATATACAAGAACCCACATTATGTAAGATAGGATTGGCACTTTGTAGCACTCTTGTTTTGGTGTCGGTTGTGGTTGTGCCCAAGCCCCTTATGAAATCTTTGCCACCTCAAGGCACATGTAGTGCTTGAGGGGGATTGTATTCTACTTAAGTTAATCTAAATTCTCTAAACTTGAGTATGGCCACAAAAAAAAGAAGGATTGTCACTTAGTACCATTCTGCTACAATTATAGCTCAAAGGTCTTCAAAGGATTATTAATTGAGGAAAGTCGTGAAGTAGAGAGAATAAAACTATACGTTTTTACTTACACAGAGGGGAGAAGTATCCAGGTGATAAGTATGGCAAAAAATACTCTCCTATGGACCGTAAAAAGCTAGATAGATACACATATTTTGGTGGACCACTCCACCAATACTATGTAAATTCAGAAGAAGTTAAAACCATGACTACTCACACGAGACAAGAAACTGTGAATGTAAGTCTAGTAAGAATCAGAGTGGAAGATTCTTTTGGACATCAACGATTCCCCAACATAGGGCCTATGGGATCAGCGGGATGCCATCCAACTAATTGTTCTTGTTAATAATTAGTCAACCACCACATGACCTCCAAGAGCTTGTGAACCATTTTATAACAAGGTGAAAATTCACTATGGCCTACATAAGGCTATTCAAAAGAATTTCATAATAAGAGGCTTCTTAGAATTTGACATTAATATTTTAAAACATGTGTTACCACAATAAAATATTATGTTTTTTGAAAAAAAAGTGTACCAATTATGAATTATTTAAATTATAATATATTCCAAAAGCATAAAAAGTAACATTTTACACAATACTCAATGCCCCTCTTTAAAGAGAGAGGTACACAAATGTCAACACCCTCTCACAAAGGCCTAAAAGAAATAATAAATTTTTTTTTTTATTATCATTAGCTTGCTATGTGTCACTAATCCGCAAGCTTTATCCAATGGTCGAGAGATGCACCCAAAATCCAACCCTTTACTAAGAACTACTTATGTAGTCCTAAAACAAGGCGAATACTCACATTGGCATTTTAAAACAAAAAGTCAAAAAAGTAGCCATGCCCCTACATGAAGGGACTATTTACAAACTACAATAAATCTTTTTAAAATGACGCGTTGAAAATGAAGTCATGCAGCTCTTCAATGAAAAGACCCTTTTACAAACTAAAATTGGATAGAAAATTTGACACCCCTTGCTTCTAGGGTATGTTTTAACATGCCAATTAACAATTCCTCAACAAACGTACAAAGGTTCTCAAAGCCATAGGCCGACACAACAAGTAATGCTTTGGAACTAATTTCATAAATTATAATCCACTAATATAGAAACAAGCTATGATACCAAATGTTGAGTAGTGAAGGTGGGGAATGAGAAAAATGAAGATAAGTGATCAAAATCATAGGAAACAAGTGTCCTTGCATTTAAGCTCATGAGCAGCAGCAGCAACAACAACAACAACAACAGCAATAGCAGTAGCAGTAGCAGTACTACTACTACTATTACTACTACTACTACTACAAGAGATAACTAAAAAAGGAAAAAGGTGTCAAGTAGATTTTCCTTTAAACATTTGCTTTGTAATTTTCAAAATTTATATTAGTCTCAATTTGCACAAAATATTCACTCCAGCAAATATAATAGACAATGCAGTTTTTCCAAATAGAATATACAAGAACCCACATTATGTAAGATAGGATTGGCACTTTGTAGCACTCTTGTTTTGGTGTCGGTTGTGGTTGTGCCCAAGCCCCTTATGAAATCTTTGCCACCTCAAGGCACATGTAGTGCTTGAGGGGGATTGTATTCTACTTAAGTTAATCTAAATTCTCTAAACTTGAGTATGGCCACAAAAAAAAGAAGGATTGTCACTTAGTACCATTCTGCTACAATTATAGCTCAAAGGTCTTCAAAGGATTATTAATTGAGGAAAGTCGTGAAGTAGAGAGAATAAAACTATACGTTTTTACTTACACAGAGGGGAGAAGTATCCAGGTGATAAGTATGGCAAAAAATACTCTCCTATGGACCGTAAAAAGCTAGATAGATACACATATTTTGGTGGACCACTCCACCAATACTATGTAAATTCAGAAGAAGTTAAAACCATGACTACTCACACGAGACAAGAAACTGTGAATGTAAGTCTAGTAAGAATCAGAGTGGAAGATTCTTTTGGACATCAACGATTCCCCAACATAGGGCCTATGGGATCAGCGGGATGCCATCCAACTAATTGTTCTTGTTAATAATTAGTCAACCACCACATGACCTCCAAGAGCTTGTGAACCATTTTATAACAAGGTGAAAATTCACTATGGCCTACATAAGGCTATTCAAAAGAATTTCATAATAAGAGGCTTCTTAGAATTTGACATTAATATTTTAAAACATGTGTTACCACAATAAAATATTATGTTTTTTGAAAAAAAAGTGTACCAATTATGAATTATTTAAATTATAATATATTCCAAAAGCATAAAAAGTAACATTTTACACAATACTCAATGCCCCTCTTTAAAGAGAGAGGTACACAAATGTCAACACCCTCTCACAAAGGCCTAAAAGAAATAATAAATTTTTTTTATTATTATCATTAGCTTGCTATGTGTCACTAATCCGCAAGCTTTATCCAATGGTCGAGAGATGCACCCAAAATCCAACCCTTTACTAAGAACTACTTATGTAGTCCTAAAACAAGGTGAATACTTACGTTGGCATTTTAAAACAAAAAGTCAAAAACGTAGCCATGCCCCTACATGAAGGGACTATTTACAAACTACAATTAATCTTTTTAAATTGACACGTTGAAAATGAAGTCATGCAGCTCTTCAATGAAAAGACCCTTTTACAAACTAAAATTGGATAAAAAGTTTGACACCCCTTGTTTCTAGGGTATGTTTTAACATGCCAATTAACAATTCCACAACAAATTAAAATTGGATAAAAAATTTGACACCCCTTGTTTCTAGGGTATGTTTTAACATGCCAATTAACAAAGGTTCTCAAAGCCATAGGCCGACACAACAAGTAATGCTTAGGAACTAATTTCCCAAATTATAATCCACTATTATAGAAACAAGCTATGATACCAAATGTTGAGTAGTGAAGGTGAGGAATGAGAAAAATGAAGATAAGTGATCAAAATCATAGGAAACAAGTGTCGTTGCATTTAAGCTCATGAGCAGCAGCAGAATTAGCAACAATAGTAGTAGTAGTAGTACAGTAGTAGTACTAGAGATAACTAAAAAAGTAAAAAGGTGTCAAGTAGATTTTCCTTTAAACATTGGCTTTGTAATTTTCAAAATGTATATTAGTCTCAATCTGCACAAAATATTCACTCCAACAAATATAATAGACAATGCAGTTTTTCCAAATAGACACAAGAACCCACATTATGTAAGATAGGATTAATTGGCACTTTGTAGCGCTCTTGTTTTGGTGTCGGTTTTGGTTGTGCCCAAGCCCCTTACAAAATCTTTGCCACCTCAAGGCACATGTAGTGTTTGAGGGGGATTGTATTCTATTTAAGTTAATCTAAATTCTCTCAACTTGAGTATGGCCAAAGAAAAAAAGAAGGATTGTCACTTAGTACCATTCCACTACAATTATAGCTCAAAGGTCTTCAAAGGATTATTAATTGAGGAAAGTCCTGAAGTAGAGGGAATAAAACTTGGAGTGACTGTACTCTAGTTTATCTGCGGAAATTATGGTGCCAATAATATCACATAACAGCAATTTTTTCCCAATTTGTGTTGGGACAGATTTTAGATATGTGCCAAATTTTAGCATTTAGTCATGTACTGTCAGAATCCTTCCACATTTGTTCATATCTAATTTCTGACTATGAGGCCTTGCAGAATGCAAAACTTATGCTCTTCAAGAGTAGGAGCATTGGAGGTGCATGTGCTTATGTTCCCCACCTTCCAAAAATCACTTATAGTGCGTGCATTTCAGAAAATCCCTCTGCACACACACAAACACAGACACAGACACACTTACTTCACCATGAGCTACTGTATCTCAACCTGATAGTTCTGTCAAAACTTGAACTCTGTTTGCATGCTGGCACTATGGATGCATGTATTGGAGACCGGGTGTTCCAGAATAACGATCAAAATACGCCTTTGATGTTGATGCAGTTGATGAAGACTCATGAGTGGGCATTGGCATCGATGATTGCTGTTGTTTTGAAGGCGAAGAATTGGATGATTGTCTTGAAGACGAAATGCTTCGGTTTCCGACGTTGGAATGAGAAGCCTCACGTCCATTCATTGCAATATCCCTTTGCTCATAATGTCTGTGAGATGGGTTTGGCGGCGATAGTGAATGGGAGAAAGGAGGTCGTCCTGATGAAGAGGTGGACTCATAAGCACCATTTCCCTTGGAGTAACTCTGATCAGTTGCATGACTGCCAATGCTGGATGTATTGGTTTGTTGGCCTAATGAAGAGGGCCCCGCTCCAGATGTGAAGGAATTGAAGTTAAGGAGGGCTTGTTGTTGCATATTATCGAATTCCTTTCCATATGCGGCGGGATGTAATTGAGGTTGTTGAGCAAAACTTTGCTGTGCATTATGGGCATATCGCAAAGCTTGAACTTGCGGCAGATACGACTTCAGTGAAGACGAAGAGGGATAATATTGGGCCTGGCCAAGATTTATATTGTAAGGATATCCTCTTTGTGGACTTTGTGGTGGAGCATTCTGAGGGGGGGATGTGCCAAGACCTGGGATGACTGATGCTGCATATTGTGGCGATGATTGGCCAGGAAAGGTTTGATGCGAATAATTAAGTGCTTGCTGCACTGCAGGCTGTTGCAGAAAAGGCTGAGGTGATGGTGCGCGAGATCCATTGTAAGAAGGGGAGATAAAGGGTGATTCTTGAAGAGGCAGTTGCTGTACTACAGTCGGTGACTGTTGTTGCACAAATGGAGCTTGTTGCTGCTGCACATTTGTCGACATTTTTGGCGGTGATGCACATTGCGCATCATCAGATACTGAACCTTTTGGCCGCACCTTAGATGCATGCAAAGGAGAGCTTCTCTGCATTGCATCCCTCACATCACTAGTTTTCTCTTGATGAGAGACCCTCATCAACTTGGCCTCTTGTTGCTTAAGGTCATTTGTCGTCGCTGGCTGACTGCGCTTGTGAGCATTTAAATGGCTAGTAGGGGAAGCACCCCTGCCACTCTGTAGTATCTGAGTGTTATCTCTACCATGAGGTCGCGAAGTCGGACTGCGATCGCGAGGACTATGAGGACTCTGTGATTGTGAAGGCTTTATATATGCCGAAGTTGGTAGTGATGGAGGAGGAGATCGGCTGGGTAGAACTGTATGCAAAAAAGCCTTTCTTTGTTGTTCTTTACTAAACACCTCATATGGAGATGGGCTTGCTACATGTTTGTGTTGTGGAGATGAATGCCCCTGATATTGCATACAATGCGGGATTGCCTTCTCATGATGTCGCAGACGTGGAGACATCTGGGGAGAGCCCTGCCCCAGATGTCGTTGATGGGGAGACACCATATCCTGATGCGGTCCAGCTGCAGATGTATGCCTAGGTGAAGCAGGCAGATGTGCGGACCGCTGTGGATGTTGAGAAATTGGCCCCAGACTTGTTTGACTGGGCGCTGAGACCTGTCCCTCGCCATGTAGAAAGGTCTGCCCTGCGTGTACTCGAGGTGAAGATGCATGACCCAGATGATGCTGTCCATTTGAAGATGCATGTGAAGATGCATCCCAATGAGGAGAAGCCTTCCCCTGAATCTGTCGACGAGATGTATGCACATGTGAAATTACATTCTGTGGGATTGGTGATACAGGAGACGCGACATATAATAACTGGTTCTGCGGAGATGCCTGCCGTGACTGCTGTTGTAGACTAGACAGTAATGTATGCACATTTGGCGTATGGTGTTGTGCCGGTGTCGTCAACGTATAAGAAGTTGTGTATTGAGGCGAAGCCGCCTGCCCCTGATGTAGTTGTCTCTGTGAAGATATTGGATGTGTATAAGATACATGCTCTGAGTCTGGTGAATCAGATGCATATGTAGGAGATGGAGATCGCATGCTTTCACCATGATCAGACAAAACCGTCCTTTGATAGTCTGCATGTGGAGAGTGCATAGCGGGGAGCCTCTTACGACGATGATGTCCATGCGAATGGGGCCTGCGCCGGGAGCGAACTCGGGCCGCCTTGTGCTGTCTGCGGGGAGGAGCACCAAGATGCAAAGGGGGGATGCGGGAGCGGACCCGTGGCCGTCGAGGTTTTGATAGAGATCTCATGTGGGGAAGAGCACCATTAACGCGAGAATGAGGAGCAGCGTCCTGAGTTGAATATTGATTGACAGAGAGGGAGGCGGCCTGCTGCTGCAAGCGTGAGCGTGCAGCTCGAGTGAGAGAGCGGGTTATCGGACGATGGGCTATTTGCGGGGCCTGTTGTCGACGCCATGCAATCTGTGTGCTTAGATCTACTGCAGAGGGCGGTGCCTGCATGATGCTATTGTGTGTGTGTGTGTGTGTGTGCGCGAGAGAGAGAGAGAGAGAGAGAGAGAGAGAGAGAGAGCGTGCCCGTTCACGCTACAAAACTCCTTCAGCTTTGCCAATACAATAATTGTGAGCGGTTTTGGAGCATTTGTATTAGCTATGGTCACGCGAGGCTTAGTTTGCCGTAAGCAAGACAGACCACCCATAACCTTTACCACATAGCTAATAAGATCAATTTTTTGAAACCATACATTATCAACAATAGTTTTAGGCTGAGAGGATTCATTAGGAGCCAATGTCTCCATGGTTAAATCGACAACCAACTCTGGCTTATTCTGAACCTCAAATGTGGGTGCTATTCTGAACCTCAAATGTGGGGCATTCTCACTTATCCTTTGAAGGGTTCTCAGACTCTTTGCTTATCCCACCATGTTTCATCTCACTGTCATCAGCCTCCTCCGCATGCTTGTTGGACGTTGTACTAGGTATGGTATCCTTGGAAACACGTTTCCAAGCTGTCCTTCTGTCGGGTTACGAGCCACTTCAGCCTCGAGGTAGTAGTTCTTAGCATAATGTCTAATTCTTTGACCTTTATAGCATGCATCGGAGAACGAACCAAAGGCCAATTCTTATCAATAGACACCATCGTCTCCCATCATATAATAGATCTACCCACAATGGCCTACTTCCAAGAATCTGCAATTGTCATACATACCCCTCCTTGGATACCTCGAGGTCCAAATGTAGCGGACCAAAACGTCTCAAACCAACCACGTAAAATCTTATCACATCGTCTAAAGTGGCTTTCACACAGATGATGCTCCTGTAGCATAAGAATATCATCTCACCACCCATAAGGCATCGTTGCAACTCCTGATGCAATCGACCCCTCTGACACTGAAACTGGTACCCTCATAATCCCTACACATTCCATGAGACGATATTCATGGAGTTAGTGAGAGAAAATAGATGCTGCAATAATAGCCAACCTCTGGCCGGTTTGGATGGAGAGTAATCCGCATCTGAGTAGCCTCTAGACAAGCGTTTCTGAAGTGATTGTCCCACCTAGACCCACGCCAAGCATGCAACCTGTAGGGCTACATCCTCTGTCCAAGAGTCCTCATGTACAAATACATAGCAAGGGGGGATCTGAGTATCAGAAAACAAATGCACCACAATGTGCTTGCAACCTATTGCATTCGACGGTGTGAACTTGGCTAAAGGCAAAAGTGTTTGTACTAGGTTTGTCACCCCTAGGTCCCCTGTGTGGTGTGAGAACTCAGTGGCTTGGACCTAGAGCCAATCAAGAACTGTGTGCACGGTCCACTCTGTAGGATCCCTACCACATAGCGAAAAAGAGAAACCCACTACAAGAGGTTGTGTGCTCTTGTGATGCTGTTAGCGACGGAAATACACTAGGTTTTTATAACCCACGGCGTCGCTAAAACCGTCGCTAATAGCGTCGCTATATAGCGACGTTTATAGCGACGTCTATAGCGACGGTTATAGCGACGTTTAAACAGAAGTCTATAGCGACGCTCATAGCGACGCTACAGAGCCATAAATAGCGACGGTTATAGCGACGCCCGAGAGAATTTTTTTTTGGTGACAGGGCATTGAATGCCCTGCCACCCATCAACCATATTGTACTTGATTCACTTTTTAAAAAAAGTGCAAGGGTAGATAATAGACCCAAAATAGTCACCCACAAGACGCATTGTTTGCAAAATTGACAAGCGTAAAATTGACAATTGTACACATCATAGGCAAAATGAATTGATTGGCAAATGTAATAATGACAATTGTACAACATCATAGGCATAAAGAATTGATTGGAAAAATGAACTGCGGTGACAAATGTAATAATATACATGGTTCAAAAAGACGTATAAAATCCGTCTCATGATACATAAGCTATGAGAAACCCTAAACTAATGCTATCTAGCTACGGCTAAACTGACGTCGTCTAGTCAGACGTCTCATCGCGTCCAAGCGGCGTATCTGTCGGATTCTGCAAAAAAAGACAATAAGACAGCTTTCAGTAAGTATAAACATATAACGACATTTATAAAACAATACAAAAAATAGAAAAGAGTAAACCCTAATACTAACCATGCCGCCGCGAGAACTGAGAATGTCCATCGGGGAGTTTAAGCCCTTCCTGCCTGCGTACTCGCGCTCGTACGGTGTGGGATCACGTCCTGTCATCGACCACTGTCAAAACATACAAAGATTTTATTATGTTAGAATTAAAAAACTCATAAACCCTAAACTATCGAACATAAAGAGCAATGCGAAAACACTTACAAAATCGGCCTCAAATGATGCCCATCCACCGCTCCCCAAGTGATGCGAGCTCCCTGCCTCTACTCGCGCTCTGGCTGCATCCTTTTGTTGCTTCCACTTGTCGGGATTCTCGCGCGCTGCTTTCTTCGCATTCTTCCAATCTTCTTTGGCCAGCCAATCTGGCCTGTTCCACCCATGCTTGATTCCTTTTTGCACTTCGGAACGCTTGTGTTTGCAGTATTCGCGCATTCGAATCTTCATCAGGTCTTCATTGAAGCGCTGATCCCGTGTTGGAACGGGAAACTCATCATAAAGTAGGTTGATGACTCTGTTTTTTAAATCACTTGGTACTTCACTCCATTTGTTTAGTATGTAGTGTCTAAACAGCCGAGAGCAAAGACCACGCATGCGCGAGATCACCTTCTTGCCGTCATCATCCATGATGATGCCGCCGCTGAAGTCGACGGAGTAAGGCAAGCCCTCTGGCCAGTGACGCGTGAACCTGGGTGTCCCGGCAGGGGTCTCTAGCGGCGTGTCGATGGGGGTACGGACGTCAGGTGTCTCCACCGGCGTCTGGGCCCCGAAGCGAGGAGTGTCGAGTGGGGTGGCTCCTGGCGGAGTAGGTAGAGGTGTGTAGCTGCTAGGAACAGTCAGCCGCGCAAAACCTGGCGTAGATGGCGATGCTGTGGCTGGTGTGGGGACGGGCAAAGAAGGGGAGGGTAAAGAGCCTCGTCGAACACGAGGTGGTGTGGAGGCATCGGCGGTGGAATCCCCACAACAACCGCCACCGCCACCACTAGAGCGCCGGTGTCTAGACGAGTGTGAAGCTCGTCTCGTCGACGCCGAAGCTTCGGAGCATGCCGAATGCTCCGAAAGAGAGGGAGATGCGGATGGAGTAGGAACGCGCGATGATGCGCCAGAGCGATGACGCTCCATGTACCACTGTCTCTGCTGCGGTGACAAAGAAGAAAGAAACTCCTCATCATCCATACCTGCATTAAACACACGAATATTTAAACTTAATATTGAATGAATAGAGTAGACAATGACGCAAAGACCATTAAATACAATGACGTAATGACGCATATAAATACAATGACGCAATGAATTGAGTGATAGAAGAGGCAAGTCGAAAACTCAGAATTTTCAATCAAAAGATGTGAGCGCGAGTAGAAAAGAGCGTTATACACCATGGAAGGTACTTAAAGAGCCAGAGCTTTTACAACACGGAGCAAAATTGTTCAAATACAATATTTGTGGCTTTAAGAGATCTCTCTCTCATCCTCGCATAACTCAGCATAACTTCCTATATCTATATAGAGCTCTCCGTTTAAACACATATCCTCTGTTTCATTTTGTAGCTCCTTTGCATGCACCCCATATAGAGTAGTAGCATCTTGATGCTCGTCTAGCACCACCGCAGCGGCTTCTGATTGAGCATCTTCTCTGATCTCCTCCATTGATGCCGTTGTGATTGGCACATGGTAGCCTTCATACGTCCTTGCACTACGAGGGGCTACCTCTATGACGTACCACCAGTTTGATGTAGACTTTGTAGGATGAAATATTACCTGCCAGAGCCACATAACTTACATGAGAGCTTTCAAACACATAACTTGTAAAAGGGGGATATTAACTATTTACATACTTACTTGTTCACAATGCTCGGGTAGTACGAAAGTGTCTCTTAGGTCATTCCATTTCTTAGTAGAATCCACCTCAAGAAAACCAGACTCTCCTCTACGCACAGTAGCGTTGCGACCCTCCATGATTATCTTGAACCATTGCACGTCGAACAAGTCGATAAAAAATCCTCTATAATCGATCCTCAAAATCTCTTGTAGCGTGCCGAAGTAAGTGAGTTCTGCCACCACAGGATCTGCATCAGAGGAACGTCGTCGGCTAGACTGTTCAAATTTTGCCATGATTCCACAATCTTGAGTAAAACACTTTTTGTCGATCCGTTCCACCCTAAAATGTCGACCTTTACACCATGCTGCTGTGTATGACTTATACTACAACGAACAAAGATTATGAGTGGCCGTTCAAACGTTTAGAAATAAAGTCACTAGCTAGTCGTACATTGCAAACTTACCTTGGTCGCGCAACCCCGAGAGTACTCCCACTCTTCCTCAGTCACTTCGTCACCGCATTGTTGTGCGCTTTTCAATTGGTTGTGCAACCATCTTAAGCTCATGAACGTTGGTAGGCTCTCCAGAACCGTCGGATAGTGCATCGGTGGTCGTCTTCCCCATCTCGACTCGATTCGTGCCCTTTGTCGCTCTTGCTTTGCATCCTCATATTGTGAAATCCACTTTTGCATCACTGGATTGTGAAGCATGCAAAATCGGTTGATTTTAGCCTCTAGATCTTCCGTCATCTTCTTCTCAACACCGAGATTGCACATGACAATCCCAGATATGCGCTCATCATCTATGGTTCGCCATAGCGTGTCCCGAGCTTTGTGTCCCGACCTTTATCAAATCCGTCTAGCCACTCTCCTATGTACACTAGGGACTCTGATACCAACCAACCTTTTGCCATGCTACCCTCCGGACGTGCCTTTTGACGCACATATCCCTTAAGCGTTTTCATGAAATGTTCTAAGAAGAACATCCATCTGGAATGAACTGTGCCAGCTATTTCCACCTCATCAACTATGTGAACAAGAAGATGCACCTGAATGGTTAGCATGGTAGTAGGAAAATGTTTCTCAAACATGCACACAAGCTCCGCAGCATTTAGTTTGGCGAATGGTATGGAGTCTACGTTGATCTCCTTTTGTGAGATCCATTGCACCAGCTTTGCAAGTTTGTAGATTGTGTTACGGATGTCGAGAGACAAACATCCCTCAATGGCATTACGCGTTCGGAGCGAGTGCATTACGCCAGTGGGGGTCCGCAAAGATCGAATGGTCTCTTTTACTTTGCGTTCTTGGGCTCTTGTGAAAATCCATGGTGCTTTAGGGAGTTTTATCGATCCATCAGACGCTGTTTGCAACCAATATTGCTCCATACGATCCACATTTCTAAGGTCAACTCTGGCTCCCAAAGTATCTTTCTTGCCGGTCAGATGGTCCCATAGTAGATTACCCACATTCTTGAATATGTGCATTGGATCGAGTAAGTGATTGATCATGAGTCGGGGCCAGTATGGTAACTCGTACCATAGAGATAGTCTCTTCATCCTTGGAGGCAATCCTTAATCGCACATCTCCTTCTGCTCTAACCATGCTTGTGCAGACATCCTTGGTGGCTCTCTTCCCAAAAATCCGTCGCGTAACACATGATTCTCTGGAAGATACGCTTGATGACCTTCGTAGATTTGCTTCTTCAGTGAGGGCGCCCTACGTGCATTCAGTTTAGGTCCACATGTGACACATACTCTGTATCCGCTTGTTTGAAGCCTTGCCTGCATGTTGAGAAGAACCAGGAGTGCTTTCAATCTAGACATACGTGCTCCATTATACAATGGCGTATCGGCTTCACTTTTCATATCATCATGATAAGCCTTTCTGAATCCATGATCATCTCGATCATTTCATCAATCTCGGGCTCAAACATTGCCTCGTTGGGAATGTTCTCTGCATGATCATCCCCCGAGCTGTCAGAGGCTACATCTTGTGGCCTCACATATGCTGCTTGACCAAAGCGCCTGCGAACACGTCTATTGGGTTGCAAGATTGCTGCTTGTTGGCCAGCGTCAGAGTCCGACGAGTTATAATTGGCAACAACTCGATCTATAATAGATGGATCGAACTCGCCAAATTCGCGAACGTGCTGCAAAGAAACACATCTTGTCCATCGCACAACATGCTTGCATTGATTACAAGGACATAAGACCCTCGTTGAGAGATAGGTGTTTCGGTTGGACGGTCCCACATCCTCGTCACTACTCATAATGAGGATAAAAATCTTATAACCTGGACAACAAATTTAATATTCTATTGGCATTCTTCGTATTATCTCTCTCTCTCTCTCTCTCTCTCTCTCTCTCTCTCTCTCTACCTCACATTCTCTAGTCATGTCCAATCCCCGCACACCTCGGTCTAGAGGTGCACGGAGATCAGAACCACCGGGTTATAATCTCGTCTTTATTGGTCAATACCTATATTTGTGGGTACAAGAAATCTACAGACCCACGTCTACATGATACTGGATGTAGTGGACAAAACCCCTTTGCCTCTTCTCTAGCTGTAGCACTTCACAGCATCTTAACATCTTTTCACAGTAGATCTTTTCACTGTTCGTCTAACTCTAAACCCTAAACCGTAAGTAATTCTTGCGTGGACTCGATCTAACGTAAATAAGCGTAAATCTAACTAAAAATAAACCTAAATCTAATTTAACGTAAGTCTACATCTAACCTAATCTTTAACGTCTTTTGGAATAGTTTCCTACGACATTAAAACTCTCTTCTTCTTGTGTGTGTGTGTGTGTGGGTAAACCTAAATAAACCTAAGTCTAATCTAATATAACATAAATCTAAATCTAACGTAAATTATGTTATATTAAAAACAAAGAACTAAACTAACAGGGATTATAAGAACCTTAAAACTTATTTTTCACATAACTCGGCAAGAGTTGGCATTCTCATCACTAAAGATGTGAGAGTTAACTTCCGGCGGTGACGCTGCCTCATCTCCATCCACATCTGACGACAGCAATTGGCCCTTTTGACCGTTCTTGCTCTTGTTACTAACTTTGAAGTTACTGTTGAATGACTAGAGGTTGTCTAGATGGTCATTGTCGGGGATGTAGTGACTCTTGCCGCCCTGAAAATCCACCTTCTTCCCTATCTTCTGAAGACATTTCACCAGTACTTTTGGATCGACGAAGCCCACCATGAGTGAAGGCAACAATACCCTATATTCCATTGAGGGCTTTCTTCACCCGCTTCATGCAGGCATCGCAGTCTATGGAGATCTAAATCTAATCTAATATAACGTAAATCTAAATCTAGCGTAAATAAACGTAAATCTAACTAAAAATAAACCTAAATCTAATCTAATTTAACTTAAATAAACCTAAATCTAATTTAACGTAAGTCTACATCTAACCTAATCTTTAACATCTTTTAGGATAGTTTCCTACGACGTTATAACTCTCTTCTTCTTGTGTGTGTGCGCGTGTGTGCCAATAAAAAGAGATAAATGGTATAACCTTTCTATCACCCATGCCAAGTATGATAGATTGGTTATGCCATTTCCCTCTTGAATAATAGGTCTTGAGTTCAACTCCTCGTCGGCTAGATCTTTAGGTCTTTTAATTTTAATTAGTTTCCTACGACGTTAAATTAGTTTCTCTCTCTTTCTCTCTCAATGTGTGTGCGTTTTTTTGTTTATGCATGTTTTCTCTCTCTTTTCCTCTCTCAATGTGTGCGTTTTTTGTTTATGCATGTTCTCTCTCTCTCTTTTCCTCTCTCAATGTGTGTGCTTTTTGTTTATGCATGCTCTCTCTCTCTTTTCCTCTCTCAATGTGTGTGTGCATTCTTTGTTTATGTATGTGTGTGTGCGTTTTTGTTTTTATTTGTACTCTCTCTCTCTCTCTCTCTCTCTCTCTCTCTCAAAAACACTATGTGTGTGTGTGTGTGTGAGAGAGAGAGAGAGAGAGGGAGAGAGAAAGAGGGGAAGGGAACATGAGAGTGAGGAGAGGGAAGGAGCATACCTGGCTCTCCTTCCTCTCCTCGTGTGTGTGTGTGTGTGTGTGTGTGTGTGTGTGGAGAAGAAAGAGAGAGAGAGAGAGAGAGCGTTACCTGCTCTTGCTTGAGGGCGCCGAAAAACTCAGATCTGAGATCTGAGTTTTTGGGCGCTCTCTGTTATTTTTTTAGCCCAGCCGGCGTCGTTATGAGCGTCGCAAATTTACAAGTAAATTTGTGACGCTCATAGCAACGCCGGGATTTTTTTTTTTGAGCGTCGTTGTGTGAGCGTCGCTAATATGAATAGCCTCTTGTAGTGACCTATCGTTGTATCCAGAGTTCCAGTGCCTCGGGCTGCTAGAAAGAGGATGTGGACTCAAAAGCAATCCTCCTCTAGGTCAGGAGAAGAATCACCTAGGAAGCGTGTGAAGTTGTAGTCAAAGAAGTCCCATCATCTGTGAATGTCAAAGCTAGTCAAACTCCGAGGGACTACTGCAAAAGAAGAGGTCTAAACCAAAATAGGTGGCCTCAGATGGGGTTTTCCCTCCCGAGCCATATGACTCGTAGAGAAAGCACCACCAAGAGATCATATCACTAAAGATGTGTGCCCAGCCTCCTCCAGCTCATGAGGAAAGTGGGATGGGTCGGGAGATGAGGTTGAGGGCCCTATCAGGGAGATAGGAGGAGCAGGAGGTGAAGCTGGAGGAGGAGGAGGCAAACGAAGGCGTCTGAGGGTGGGGGGCAGAACTAATGTGGAGGGAGCTCCTCAAGGGGGTCTTCCTGCAGAGGGTCAAAATGATTCCCAGTTGAAACCCAATGTCTCTGGGCTGCGGAAGGTCGGCCACCAAGGGGAGCAGTGTGACGAGCTTGTCCCTGTCAATGATGGCGAGGCACCTGTTGCCAACCTTCAGTTGTCTAATTGTTGGTCTTTGTCGGGCTACCAGCCTGTGTGTCCTAGGTATCTATCTGTTGGGCATGTTCAGCCTTGGGAGACTGCGCATGTCATGTTTTGGGTTGAGGTCTTCTACAAGGACAGCCCGGGGAGGTCACCTAAGAAAAATGTAACCTATCATGTGAGTTCAACAGAAGGGTATTTAAGAAGGATATTATTTTTTCAAATTTGAAAAAAAACTTACAGATTTTAAAGAAAAGGGTGCATTATATTCCTAACAAAATTCACGGATAAGGGGTTTTACAAACATGTCTTGAACGCACGTGATATGGTAGTTTTACACATAGTGAACCCCCCGAGAAGGATAGGCCTTTGCTAAGTGGCCGATCTGCCTACAAATGAAGCATTGATTTGGGAGACCCGAATACTCCACACTCTCTCTGATCCAACTCCCGCTCACACAAGGCAACTGAATCACCTTTTGGGAGGTAGTGTGTGTCTCGAACAAGAACTCTACATTAGGTAAACATGCGGCCTTGGCCACAACTGAAGTTGCAGTGCGCGATGACTCCAGAACTATCCAAAACATGGTTCCAACCACTCTTGGGAAGAAAATGGAGGTACTCTCTCCTCATGCCTGGGAAGCAAACCAAGATAAGCAAGTTGACCTCCTCCTCAAGCACATCTATAGTAGGGTCAAAATCGTGATTCCATCGTTTGAAGTATGCTCAGGTTGCTTGGATACCAAGAGGACTCATCAAAATCACCTTGGCTGTCATCTCTGGAGACTTGACCTCTATCTGAAACCCTCTCCTCAGGATCTGGACATCGGTGACCTTGCCCACATTGGAGAGGAATCGGGCCTGATGTTAATCGCGAACCTCGCCTTGGCTGGATCGGGTGTCAATAATCTTGCAGATAACCAAGGTGCCTTGCAAGCGTTCCACCTCAGCCATCAAGCTCGCTTACTCTTTTGGCGAAAGAGCAAGTAGAAAGGTCCGCTCCCCTTCTCTTCCTCCCTCCCACCCCAGCATTGCTCCCGCCCAACCCCCCACCCTCGCACTACACCTGCCCAGCGCCCCTCCCTTCACGCTCCGCCTGCCCAGCTCCCAACCCTCGCACTGCATTGTCTCGCCCCTTTGCCCTGTTTCCCCCCCTCCCCCACTCCCCTCCCCCATGTCGTCTCCACCCGCATTCGCTTATTCCTCCTCTGTTTGGCCAAGCTTCATTAGTGGCTCCTTGGTTGAACGTCAACGATCTTTGCCCCAACATGACCACTTCTCACCCTCACTTGCAATCCAATAACCGCCTACCCACCTACATCGTCGTGTACTGTCTCTCTCTCCCTCTGTGTATATCTCCTCTCTCTCTCTCTCTTACACACACACTGCCTGCATCACCTTCTGTGCACGATGTAATACACACGCAGTTATAATGTTCTCTTTCTGCGCCTCTGATAGTGGGAGGCCCCCTGGCCTTCCTTTCCCACAGGAGTAGGTAGCAACGAGCGTCCCTTTGTTGATTTATATTCCATTTTTGCAGTGCGAAATTGTTTGCCAACTATCTTGCTCTCTTGCACTATATATTTACAGGCTTTTTGAGATGATTTTGTGGACACACTCCTGAAGACAGCGACGTTTTGCTGGGAAATCTTCGCTTCACCTTTGGCTTAAGGCCTCGAATATTTTGAGCACCTACAGTTGGCTTCAATCGTTTGTGTCGCTGGGCAATGCCATGACTATTGAGGATCACAATGACATAGAAGCAACAAGGAGCTGGCTGCTCTGTGTAGTCTATAATCGAAAGGCCGCACTTTTTTTTTGTCAATGCAAAGCTTTACTAGAGCATTGTGAAATGTTGTGAGCCTGTTGACGAGCAGTGTTTGCAGGCGCTGGTGAAGTATAAGGCCCTGCCGGTGGCATCTACAAGTTGTTGTATAACGTTGTCGCACAGATGAATCCGCTTTCTATCGGACAATGTTTTGAAATGTTGTGTACAAAGAAGAAGGTCGATTTGAGTGCGTACTAGAATGCCTTATGCCACCCTACATTTTGATCGGCGCTTACCAACGCCTCCTTATTGCGACGTCTTGGAAGTTGTTCTAGCAACACACAACCGCTCTGATACCACTGTGTAGGGAGCTGCGATTAGGGAGGTTGATACCTTGGAGCCATGGCGGGGAAGATGCAGTGTGGAGAGAAGGTCAAGATAAATGAGTGAGAGAGAGAAAAGATATATTGTTACTATTGAAATCCTTACATTTATAAGACTAGTGGACTAATAATAGCCTCGCTTTGCCATGCAAAGAACTCCACATAAAGACTGCATGCTACAAAAGTAGTTTCCCACATGCTTGTTTAACATACCAGGGCTTGAAAACACAACAAGCATTGGAGGTGTTTAGAGCAATGCACAACAGCAAGGCTCGAACCCTACTTTAGTAATAATTGTGAGTGGATAGTATTAAGAAAAGAAATACGCCAATCCTCGAGCTCAGACCGACCCTTGAGGGTCAAAGAATTCTTGGAATGTTATTATAGTGCAAGAATCTTGAGTAACACAAAGATAGCCAATCTTCTTGACACAATGATCTTGCTCATAGGCCCACAAGTTTCTAGACCTTCGTATTGCCTTTTATGTGCAATCAACCTCTTGCTTTAGTTTAGGCACTCCCTTTCATACTTCTTGATCCATTTCTACATGTACTCCAAACCTTAAATCTTCAAATTTCTTAAGCCCTATCTCATGAAGGGATTATAGACATGTTATGTTCGCTCAGTAGTCCTATCCTTTATGGGCCAATGAATGTCTTCATAGGGCTTATAGGATTGGGTGGCAGCAACGACAAACAATAGAAACACACTTTGCCATTTTGCATTTGCTGGCAAAGGGTTTTATGTAGCAGAATGCTCTTTTTGAACGCACAATCCAAGATCTAGTTATCAGAAGAGGTTATGTGGGGGGCATCTTACTTTGCTTACATAATGTCGTGGTTGCTTGAGTTCTATCCAGAGGAAGAGTTTTCGAGCTTCTTCCCAGTGTGGGTCATGCTTAAGAGCCTTCCTCTTTGGCTCCAGGGCCATGTGGACACTATTGCCAACTTTATAGGCGGTGTACTTTTTATTCCAAAGATGCAGCGTGCTATGGCGGGCTTAAATGTGAAAGTGTGCATTCTATGGGACATGTGCAAGCCCATTTCGAAATACATGGATCTCAATACATTAGGAGAAATATGAACCTTGCATGGGCTTTGTAAGGAATCCTAATTTTTAGGGATTAAGGCTAATGTTGTGTAGGGTTAAGGGGACAAGGGCATTCAAAAAGCTAGTTTTGAGTAGACTTTTCTAACCTTTTTTTGACACATGTAGGATGTGGACCTAAGAGGTCACTTTCTCTCTCTACCTTTTGGAAAGTGAAGGGAGTAAAGGAGTGTGGCCACATCAGCAAAAACGTGGGTCACTAAGAGCCAAAATTTGACTTTTTTTCAAAAAAGTTATTTTTACTTATTTTTTACTTAAAATTCCCTCCCAACATATATACACATCAAAAAATCATTTTTTGACATTTTTTAAAACCTACAAACACTAAAAGTCCACTTTTTCAAAAAAAAATCTCTCCCCAAAAAAAAACCTTTGTTCTCTCCTCCTCCTTCCTCCTCTCTCCCTCTCCTCTCCCTCCCTACCCCCTTCTCTCCTCCTCCTCCCCTCTCTCTCCCTCTCCCCCCTCTACCCCCTTCTCTCCTCCCATTTTCCTCTCCTCTCCCTCCCTACCCCCTTCTCTCCTCCTCCTCCCCTCTCTCTCCCTCTCCCCCTCTGCCCCTTCTCTCCTCCCATGTTCCTCCCTCTCCCTCCCCCCTCTTTCTTTTCATTCTTTGCTTCTCACGCAACAACTGCCATGGTGCTCACGGACATCACAAATCGTATCCCTCCACCACCATGTACTCCGCACAACAAAAGTGTACATATTGCTTGTCCGCAGTGTTTGCACCGAAGGCCGCAAGTGAGGGTGAGCAGAGGTCATCCCAAGATCGTCATACTGTCGGTGAGACGAATGTGTATGGTTCTTCAATATCTTGGGAGGGGAGAAGTAGGCTTGTTAGGCTATTGCAATTGGTTGTGTATGGGTGTAGGTGCTTCTTTGCATTCGTGGATGCACGAATGTCAAGCTCTTCAGCTCAAAACAGTGGCATTACAAGAAACAGTGGGTGCAGGTTAGAGAGGTCAAGTGTCACCACTTTTCCTCTAAAACAGCCTTCTTTGTTACATCTTGCATGTAGGTGCTTCAAATCCATCCTTATTAGAGGTGGGTAATCTCATCCTAATGCAAGAATGGCTCAAGGAACTAGCATAACATGAAGCTTTTATGGTGGCACAAAGCTCTCCTTAAGCAATGTGGCTCCCACTACACCAAAAATCACTATGCTAACATGGAGAGATCCCTAGTAGGACAATACAACAACTTTTCATCAGCAGCACACCCTTTCCTAACATGAGGGCACCCCCACCAGAGATATTTTTATATGATAGGTCACCCCTTGAGCATACCATGTCATGGAATGGATGTAAGAACTATGACTGCACTATCCCTTGGAAGTTGTTCACGGATGTATATTTATCAAAGTTAATGAGAAGAAGTTTGGACTTTTTTGTTTGTTGATGTGTAAGAGCACTCTTGGTCTACCATATTTTAGATTGTTTGATAAGTTAAATAAGATTTGTAGTCATTTAAAGTATCATTTTTTTTTTGTAAGATTGTACATGAGAAGACATGATAAAGTACAAGAGATCTTGACGGAATAAACCTCGATGAGATTCCCACCATGCACTTGTGACACCATACCTCTCCTTGAACCCTTTGACTTCTATCGTTGTGGGGAGTCCAATGGGGGGCTATTTTCAAATTTTTAGCATAACTTTTTTTTGAAGGAAATTTTGGTTATTCTAAAGTTTATACACAATCTAGGAGTTCATTCTGATTGTTTTTCTTCAGTTTCAAATTTTGACCGAGTACACTCCTTGGAAGCCACTTTTGAAGGTGTTAGGGCGAGATTTTGGGAAAGTTTGGTATGTAGGAAATACAGTCCTTAACACAATAAAAAACAATGGTTCTTTGAGTATTTTCATATTCCATGGTTTTAATGCTCGTTGGAGCCCGTAGATTAAGAAAAAAGTAAAAAATGTATGTTTTACATCATTTTTAAATAAATTGTCAACTTGCACATTGATTTTTGGAGAATGTGAGCAAGATATGATTTTTTCTCATCACATGATGGTCGAAGAACGCGATGAGATGAACAAATTTATGTGAGACAAGCCCAGACAGATTCGGAGCCGATTGAAATCTAGAAGCTGTTGAAAACAACCGAAAAGTTCAACACTTTAAAAAAAAAAAAACCTAACACTTGAATCATGGCCATGCATCAAAAATATGCTCACACGGTGAAGGAGGTGCTTCAAAGCTATGGAAATCAGTATAAAATGCAAGCAATAGCGTTGGAGGCTATTCAAGAAGTTGTAGAGGCTCACATCATTTCAGATGACTTTGCAATGACAAAATGATTAAGAGTTGTGTCTACTGTCTCCATAGTGATTTGGCTTTTCGGTTTATCCATGTGTTTTAAGTTAAGTGGTTTTGGCCATGAAGAGTTAAATTTAAATCAAATATTAACATTTTTGCCATCCTAAGGGCAAACAAAGCTAGAAAATGCAAAAAAAAGGGTGGCCACAAGGGCGCGCAGATGGCCCATCCAGCAGTTTTGGATGGCTCATCTGCGCGCCCTTGTGGCCACCCTTTTTTTTGCATTTTCTAGCTTTGTTTGCCCCTTTAGCAAAAATGTTAATAGCTGATGAAACCAGATGTTTATGTAGCATGAGACTAGATTTTTATATTAACCAATGTGATTTGGCCTTTTGGTGCAGGGAACTAGTAAGTTGAGTTGAAAGAAGGCATAATGTGCTTGAAAAGTTAAATTTTACATTCATCTCACCTTTTCCAAGGTCCTGGAGTGCAACAATAGCCTAATTATGCAAAAAAAAGGGTGGCCACAAGGGCGCGCAGATGGCCCATCCAACAGTTTTGGATGGCTCACCTGCGCGCCCTTGTGGCCACCCTTTTTTTGCATTATATGGCCTTGTCTGCCCCTTATAATAGCAAGAATGTTAATATTTGATGAAACCAGATGTTTATGCAGCATGAGACTAGATTTGTATACTGTCCAATGTGATTTTCCCTTTTGGTGCAGGGAACTAGTAAGTTGAGTTGAAGGAAGGCATAATGTGCTTGAAAAGTTCAATTTTAGGTTCATCTCATCTTTTCCAAGGTTCTGGAGTGCAGCAATAGCCTAATTATACAAAAAAAGGGTGGCCACAAGGGCCCACATATGGCCCATCTAGCAGTTTTGGATGGCTCACTACGCGCGCTTGTGGCCACCCCTTTTTTTGCATTATATGGCCTTGTCTGCACCCCAGGATACCAATTTTTTTTTAGATTAAGTGAAAGCAAATCTTTATGCAACATGACAGTACAAATTCCACTTCTTTTCACTCAGATGTAATTAGAGCTCCCCCCCCCTTTCTTTGTGTTCAAAGGTCCGGAGCATTCACTATGTAAAATTTTTCTATATCATGTGCGTTCACTAGAATGGATTAAAAGTACCCCTTATAGGCCTTATCTACACATGTTTCTGCAACTTTACAAGAATATAAAATCCCTTCTGTTGAACACATGTGCTATGTTACATATACTTTAGTGAACTCCCCATGTCAACTGCCTCACAAATCCTGTGCACTAAACATTAAACACTAGAAATCGACCAAACAAGGAGCCAATTTTTACTTCCTTGTGTCCACCTAGTGTTCTTGTGAAACATTGCTAATGATATATATTCAACATTCCCAAATGAGGACATCTTGATAAAGTTTATGATCCACTTTAATAAGAATAACCATTAATGATTAAACTGAAATCAAAATATTGCTTGAATTTCTTCAAGGTGGAGTGATTAAGACTTGCGACTTGAATCATCATACAGGCAAATCAAAATATCCATAAAAGTAAACAATATTTCTCAGATCTGTATGAAACTTCAGTAATCTAAATTAAATACTCTCACTCAATGCGACACCATTTAACAAAAAAACATATTTATATTGCATTTATAGAGGAATCCAGCCTCATGAAAAATAATTACAAATGGAGACAATGTTGTTGCTGTTAGGCTTATCTTACAAGTATTTGTCTTCCTCATCTAGAGATTCATATACACTTGAGTATTTGTGTGTCTATGACACTAGGGAAGATAGTAGTACTAAATGGATGGCTTCTATGAGAGCTCCTAGAGAGTCCCTATTGGTTCAAGATTCTAAAAAACACCTACTATTCTTATCAAAATCTTTTAACATGGTAGTGAAAGGTTCCTCAAGGAACAAAAATAGAGTGATTTCCATCTCTGCACATGGTTGCTTGCTCATGTCCTCTTAAAACAAGTTGAATCTGTAAGTAAACAAAAGATTATGTGAGCACAAAGTTATAAAGTACAAAATGATATCATTCCAATTATCTAATGACAATTATACGAAGAATAAATTACAAGAAAAATCTTTGACGACTCTCCATAGATAACACAGCTTACTTACATTGTGAGACTCAAATCACATGCTACACAACTATAGATGGCGCACCAAAGTTATCAACAAAATAGCACCACCCAGTGTTATGAGGTGTGAAGCCTAAACACTGAAATCCATAAAGAGGTTAATTCTCTCTAGCATGATAAACTTAAAGATGGAGATGATGTTAAGCTCTGAATGTAAGCTACAAGGGTAGTTTTCTTACCATTCTATCTTTATGTTGGAGATGAACCCTTGCAATGCCCATGCGATATTCACACCTCCTATTGTTGTGGTATGCAACTCATGTGAGCTCATACTTTTGCCACCTTCGGGAGTAGAGGTTTCCATGTAGTGTGAGTGAATGAAAGTAGAAGGAGTAGAATCTTGTTTCATGTTGTAATGGAGATGAGAGAAGGGAGAGGAGCTAGCTTGGTGTGAAACTATGTGGTGGGTAAGGGGAAGAGATGGAGGAGGAGCTTGCTTGGTGCTACAATGGAGGTGGAAGAAAGCTAGCAGAGAGATAATGATGGACTATAGGGGGTGCATGTGGTTGTTGCAGCAATGGAGAGCGTGGAAAAAGGTTTGTAGAGAGAGAAAAACACTTTTTAGCTATAGAATAGGTTTGGAAAGACTTTGGAGGGTGAAAATGATGTTTTGATTTGTTTTTTTAAAAAATCAAATTTTTGGATTTTTTAGTGCACGTTTTTAACTTTTGAAGGTCAAAAATACTTTTTTGACCATAAAATAGGTTTGAGGACCTTTTAAGGAGGGAAAACTTGAAATTTGAAATTTTTTGAAAATTTGAAATTTTTAGTATATTTTTAAATCCGGGCCAAAAAGTGGGGGAAAAGAGGTCAAAGTGGTCCCCCCCCCCCCTCTTTCCCCTAGCCACCTCTCTTACCTTCTCACTAGGTAAGAGACAATTAAGAGGTGTAAGGCTACCTTGCCCCCCTACTTTTTTGAGGGTATAGAGTGTGTCCACCACCCTCTTCCTATTGGCTGACCTCTAATTAACCTTAATCCCAAAGGGCCCCTAGAGGGTTCATATTTTTCCTAATGGTGCCAAGCAGAGCTCAATAGATGACTATGCAAGTTCAAGGTTGCCTCATGGGTTTCCTGAACATGTATGCGTCCAATGTGGCAAGTGCACATGCAAATTTTTGGTCTTTGTTGAGTCTTTGCCACTTACTTACAGAGCAATGGTGTGTTCGGGGGGGGGAGACTTTAACATGTTGGAGGAACCCTCTGACAAGATTGTAGGTGGCCATGATACAGTGCACGAGGCGGAGTTGGTAGCTTGGGAGTCACTGTGTATGACTATGAGGGTTTCTGATGTTAGACAGTTCTCAGGTTTTGTGAGACCCCTAGACAGCCTGTCTTTTTCTCGCTCTGATGTAGGGCAGGAGGAGTAAATCTATCATGGATAGATTTCTTCTATGCCAGTGACCACATTTGTGAGATTGAGGGATCTGTTTGCATCCTGGCAGGGACTACTTTTTTTGACCAGGGGCTAGTGATTCTCACTGTTGGAAGACAGACAGAGGAGGGAGGGGGGGGGGGGGGTGGCAATGCTACACATCCTAGAGAGAATATTACTAGATCCAATGCATAGAGAGCGAGTTGAGGCACTTTGGATAGAGAGCGTGGACACTGAGGACACCCCTACTGGTAGAGTGGCCTTTGGGCTGGCAGAGCTTAGTTGCTTCTTCCTTCACGAGTGTGCATCTTGCTTGGCTGCAAGGGAGGAGGAGAAGCATCTTTGATAGGGCATTGTCTCCTTGTAGGATTAGCATCCAAATAGTCCATGGTTGGAGGAGCACATGCAGCAGGCTAGGTAGGAGTTGACTAGAATTGAGGAGCATTGTCATGAGTTTGCCTTCCATCGACAAGAATCTCAGTGGACCCAGGTGGGTGACAGAGTTATCGGGGAGTTTTTTGAGACAGTGGGGCCTTTCCATATGCACACCAGTGTTAGTCAGTTGAGGAGACTTGACGGATCAGTTTCTTTAGAGCCTGAGGATATGTGTGCATTTTCTACTGACTTCCACCACGGTTTGTTGTCAGCTGAGCCTCACTCAAAGCGCTAGGATGCATGCAGAGAGCAGGTTTGGGCATAGATGCCTTGCCTTGCTACCAAAGAGATGTGGCAGAGTCTTGAGCTTCCCCTCAGCTAGAGGAGCTCCATGAGGCCCTCAAAGCACTCCCTTGAGGTAGTTGTTTAGGGGAGGATAGTTTGACTCTCAGCTTTTTCTTGGGAGTACTGGGACTTGCTTGGCTCATATCTTTGGAACATTTTGCACACTGGCAAGATGCCTGAAAACATGAGAGGTGGCTTGATCTACCTCATTCCCAAGGAGGGTGGCTCCTTAGATGAGATTTGACAGTGGTGATCCGTTACCATCCTCAACTCATCCTACAAGATTCTAGCAAAGACTCTGAGCTTGAGGATCTAGAGAGTATTATACATGGGACCCAGACAGGTTTTGTCAAGGAGTGTAATACCCTTGATAACATCTTCACTTTTTGGGAGGTGTCTAACCTCGCGCATATCCAAGGAGAGGATTTGGTGATACTCCTTGATTTTTAGAAGGCCTACAATTGAGTTCACTAGGACTTCTTGGAGGGCACTCTATGGAGGATGAGTTTCATAGATACTTGGATCAGATGTGTGTCAGCTCTCTATAGGGGTGTGCACAGTTAGGTGTTCTTGGTAGGAAAAAGAGGGGAGTGCTTCTTGCTCACGCATTTGGTCAGATAGGGTTGCCCTCTTTCCCCCTTCCTAATTCTATTCTATGCTGATGTGATGAGAGAATTAATGACTTCCCAACAGGTTTTCCTGCATAGTCTTGAGCTCCCTAATAGGGCATATGATCTTCTTGATGCTAAGTTTGTCGACAAATCAGATTTGTACTTGGAGACATGTATGAGTAGGCTCTTGAGGTGTTTTGTTGTGCATCAAGCGCACTGACCAACTGGAGGAAGACAATGTTTTTCTAGGTTGGCAGTGCTCCTACTCTTGATAAGTTAGGTTCTCACATGGATTCCCCCAAGAACTGTAGTTTGTAACTTGGGTTGTCAAGTTGCCTTGGAATTGTCGCTTGAGCAGTAGGATGATCCCCTCCTCCTGTCCATCAAGAAGAAGCTGCTACATTGGAGTTCGGCAAGGCTCTCTTTGGCAGACATAGTTGTAGTGGCCAACCAAGTGTTATTGGCTACTTTGTGATACATCACTTCTTACCGGATCTTCTCAAGCTCCTATATTAACCAATTAGAGAGGTTGATCAGGAATTTTCTTTAGTTAGGGAGAGACACTCAATTAGCCCGTGCCAAAGTAGCATGACAGGTCATCACTCTACCATGTTCTCAGGAGGGGTTGGGGATCATAGACCCAGGAGAGCAGAGCAGAGCCCTTCTTAGGAAGTTAGAAGTCCCAGGGGTTTCTCCATTTATCCATCTATGAGATGTAGTTTCATTCTGGTTGGTCTTAAAGCAGGTTTTCACCATTTTTTCCATGTTTCATTTGTAGCAATGTCTACCCCAGCTCCACTACAAAAAAGGAAACATTCAACAACCCAACAACCAATAAAGCCCACAAAGCAAATCTAGGTATCCAAAAAGTTATATCAAGCACAAAGAAATCAGCCTTGGATATGGGTCCCAATGGTCAAGACACAAAACAAACATCAACACCATAGGAATAGAGGCCAAAGCAAAGTACCAATACAAAGGTCCAAGTGGAATTTTTCTAAATGCCCATGAAAGAGTATGTTGCACTCCTACAACTAAAGCTATATCGACCAAGACATATTAATCCACCCCCGATGGATCCTGCATATGTTTTTTTTCCAAGGGTCTCAGTACAATATGAGCCCATTTCATAAAATCTAATATCTAACTAGCCCAAATGATTTTCTCATATTAAACTGATCATTTGATGTGGGAGAATAAATGGAAACAAGGGTTAGGATATAGACATGTGCTTATAGATTGTTAGCAGCAAGCTAACTCGGATTCCATTTTTTGGAGCTCTCATTGTAAAAACATTTATACTTTTGATGAATCGGGAATATTGTAACTCCTATTTTCCGGAAAAACTTTGTAATTGATGACCCAGGGCTACAAGCTTCCGGATTTTAACAACCTATCTTTACCTATCTTTAGTTACAGCTCCCAGATTATTAGTTTTGACCACCAAAAACCTTGGCCTTATATGGTATAAAAGCCGACTTTTGTAAGCTATTTTTAAGTTTTGGATAATGAAATACATAGTGTGAGCTAATGACGCTCACTTATCTCCTTCTCGCGCTTTCTACTCCCTCCCTGGTTGTCACATTGTAGTCACATCTATTGTGTTGCAACCACATGTAAGAGCTCTACACATTGACGTAAGCATTTCACAGTATTTCGTAGGTTTTGGCATTGCCGACTCCACAGCCTAATTTCATTATAAGTAGGAATTTACACTTCAAAATCAAAAACTAAACATAGGCCGGGTATTGGGGCATCATTGCTAAGCATTTAGATGCATTCTGGGTCGAAAAAGACTAGGTCAAAAATCCACTGCTGTTAATAATCGTGATTTTTTCACTTGACCTAAAGTGGGATTTGAGACCATAAGCATGTGTGCTTAGGCCTTATAAACATGTCCTAATTTTTTTTTATGTTTGGATGTCATTTGATGCTATATCGGATGTGATTTGTTTGCCGATGAGCGATTGGCTTTTGGTGATTTCAGTCACTTGAGTGTATCTTGAGTTAGATGCGAGTTGCTTGTTGTTTTCCAAGAGATTGACAACCTCTTGTAGCCTCTATGCACTAGTCGAGTCAGCTTTGTCCCATGGATTGACAATTTAATCGTGGTTCTTGCTACGTCTGCAATAAGATAGTAGTGAGGTTAGACACCCGTCCCACATTTGGCGCCGCTGCCAGGGATTGAAGAGACCTAAACTAGGGAAAAACATGAGCGTCTTGTGAAGTTATCCTTTAACTATCTCTAGGATCTCCTAGAATAAAAAATTTTCTTTTAAAATCGCATAGCTTAAGATTGTCGTCTTTTATTGTGTAGAGGTAGCTTGGAAGTAATTGTACTTGCTGAGTGCCCTTAGGATTGTAGGATTGTAGAATTAGACTAGGGTTTTGAGCATGATTGATAGACAAGACAAGTCTTAAGATCAAGGCTCAAAAAACCATAAAAAACAAGAAAAAGAGTGTTTGTGGACACTTTCCACAACCCCATTGCAGTAGAACCTAAGAGTAAAGTAAGTAGAATCCGAGGTGGATTTCAGAACATTGCTCTCTCCGAAAGAATCAATTGTGAGTTGTTATGTGAAGTTGCAGAATTTCAGGTCTAGGCTAGAAATAGCACGAAAAGGTTGCCAACAACCACTCGATCCGACTGGAGAGTATGCTTAAAATTTGTATGAACCAGTGGGTAAGGTCAAGGACACATTGAGGTAAAAATTTCAAGAGTTTACAAAAACTCAGATTATTTACTTTTTCTTAACGTTTTAGACCAAATTAAGTTGTGATATGACCCAGAGGCTTAAAATAGCTCATGAAAAGACTGTCCAATGAAAAAGTTCAAAAAAGTGTTCATTTTAGGCCTAAAGTAAATAATCGTGATTATTTACTTTCAGCTCAAAACTGACCAAGCTTGGTATCAGAGAATCTATGCATGTGTACAAACAACCTTTGTAAAGACACATAGAATTTGGATCACCAAACTGACAAAAAACTGGGTAAAAACTAAAGTCTGTACTAACTTTCGAGAACTTGAGTGTAAATTGGGAAAATTTTTGTTCAAACCCAATGAAACTTGATTCATAGGCTTATATTGATATGATAGACATGTGTACATGCTTAGTTGACCAAAAAGATGCAAAAATTTACCAGAAATAAATAATAACGATTATTTACATCTGTCCCATTTTTCAAAATTTTAGACCAAGTTAGCATACCACTAGCTTTACCATGTTATAATAAGCCCACATGAAATCAAATTTGGTGAGATTTGGATAATTGGATTGGAAATTGTGGCCAAATTTGTAAAGTTAGTCTACAGATATAAAATTGATGACCATTTGAATAAAAAATTATCCAAACTTGATGAAACTTAACTAGGGTGCTTAAGTTGAGATACTTAACAGATCTGTGTCAAGATTGTGACAAAAACTTGTAAAAAAATAGTTGGAGAAAATAATCGTGATTATTTATATCTGCTTCAAAAATTAATAATCTTGCATATTTGAGTATACCACCAGGTCAAGCATATCAAGTAGACCACACAAATCAATTTTGGTGAAATTTGGATCACAAAAGTGAGACTTAAGCCAGATTCTTGAAAACTGAGTCTGCGGACAGGAAACAGTTGCTAAACTTGAACAGATTTTGTCAAAACTTAGGGAAACTTGTCCACGGACCTTGCCAGGTTGTATACTTGGCAAAAAATTGAAAAAAGTAAATAATCATGATTATTTACTACTGCTACACAGAGACACCATTTTTGACTTTTGAACTTGTACAATGTTAGACTAACATAGTACAAGGCCACTGGAAAATTTTGGGTTCAATCAGATCCAAAGTGGTACATGTTCACTTAGTTTCCAGGTTGCAAATTAATTCTTTGGTTTTTGCAAAAGTAGAATCTAAAAGTCTCAACTGCTAACTCAATTAGCTCGAATTGAAGTGATACACATAGACTAGTATCAATAGTTAGCAAAAACTATACAGTCTTTGTGAAAGAATAGCTAACTTGATCAAAATTGATACAGGAATCAGGTTGCAGACAAGGAATTGATAGCTTGACAGAAGTTGCAATCAAGTCAAGCGGAAGAAAGTGACAACAAGTCAATCCGACGGGTACTAGCTCTATCCAGGGCTTTACAAGTCTATATGAACCTTAGATCTGGTCGTATACTAAGAAACCAAGGCATATTTGGAGAAACCTCCAGTAGAGTATCCACCGAAGAAAGTGTGAATCAAGGCAATCCCTTGCACACTTTCCTTGAAGAAGTCTCAAACACTTTTTCAGATTCAACATTTGAAACGTTTTCCTACTCGACTCACTCAATAACCGGAACGACATTGCACTATGTGTAATGGAAATGGCCTATGAACTTTGAGAGTAGTGGAATTAGGAAATTAAGCGAAACACTTTTTTGAGATTACTTTGTGAGCATAACGGATGAACTTGATTGAGGGTAGCAACATAAACATGGTACTTATTTAACTTGGCATGAATAATACTTTTGCAAGAGAGAGAGTTTAGAGAACATGACAATAGTTGAGGACCGGATTCATACGGAGCCGGTCCCCCCCTCCAATAGGAATTTGTATTATAGTTTCTCCCATCAAGAGAGACTTGGTACACTACAATCTTTTGTGTTCCTTGTGACCTAGCTGATGCACTGAAGATGGAAAGCTTCATGCATCACAAGCATAACATAAACTTTGTAGAAAACATTAACTATCCCAAGCCTCAGTCCTAAGGCCTCAAACACCTTCAAAGGTGGAGAGAGATAGTAGGGAATGAGGATTGGGAAGAGGAAGAAGAAACATTCCATAGGATAAAGAAATAGTTCCTCACTTATCATCACTCTTCTCGCTAAAATAAACTTTGTAGGAAACATTAACTATCCCAAGCCGCAGTCCTAAGGCCTCAAACACCTTCAAAGGTGGAGAGAGATAGTAGGGAATGAGGATAGGGAAGAGGAAGAAGAAACATTCCATAGGATAAAGAAATAGTTCCTCACTTATCATCACTCTTCTTGCTAGCATACATAATAGCATAGTAAAGAAGATGGGAAGATTAAGCATTGAAGCATGGCTCTTGGTTGGATTTGCATTCCATAGACAAGAGTGTTGGTGTAGGCTCTCACTTCTCACAAGTTTGGAGAAGGAGCTGGAGTTCCTTAACTTTCACCAAGTGAAAATAAATCCACAAAAGGAGTGTGTGTGTGTGGTGTATATCCCCCCAGCACCCCCCTTGATTGCTTGGGACGAGTTGTAGCTTTTACACATGTTTCAAGCTCATTGGACCCCTCTCTCCCCTAGCCAATCACATACAGCATGCATTCAAGTACATGGGTAGTCTTTGGACAAGTATCCTTCTCACCCCTTAGAGAGAGAGAAATGTTAAGAAACCAAAAACCACCTCATCATGAAGAAAATCAGGTGACACTAAAGCCAGTCCAGGGCTACATGAGTCACTATTTCCAACAGACTAGTTTGAAGGACTCGGAACAGGACCAACTTCTAGGAGCTGGGAGTTGAACCAAATAGACGTGTCAAACCAGCTGATTTCAGAAATGGGTCAGAAAATACAATGGAGCTAGGGATCCATATGACCACTTAGCAAGCTTTAAGCAAGTGCTAAGAGCAAAACGCATATTTGATTTTCATACTCAATTTGAGGGGTTTGGAATGATATTAGAAGGAAAAGCATTGACATGGTTCCAAAACATTCCACCAAGGTCAATCATGGACTTGAATACATCAGCTCAAGGATTTGTAGCTGCTTGGTCCAAAACGGGAATCAAACACAATATGGTAGCTCAAATCTACAGCTTTAAACAGAGCTAAGGTGAGTCTGTTAGGGATTGTGTAGCTTGAATGAAACAATACATTGCAAGATGCCCAGAGCTAGAGATACCCGCAAAAGAACGACTAGTATCATTGTTTCTAGAGGGGCTGCTAAACAAAGGACTTCATGCTATACTCATAGCAAGAAGCATACAACCCTAGAAGAGTGTGTGTAAGATGCTATTGACTTAGGAGACAAATGTGATATTTTCAATGAAGAAGATGTCCCTAAGGATAACCAAAGAGAAAAAACAACATCCACCAAACCAGCACAAGTGGGAACGGCTGTTGCAACACCATTTTCAGCCATAGAAGACAGGCTCAAAAGGATGAATGGCATGATGAATAACATTCAAAAAGCACCTCTGAGGGGACTAGAGCAAGGGATACCTCAATAGGGACAACCAATTAGGCCGCAGAAATGGTGTGCAATCGAGGGTAAGTGGACCAACCACCAATGAGTGCTATTACCAACCAAAGTATGATGGGAATGTTCAATACGTGTCTATGAGGCCACAATGACAACCCATGTACATATATCAGCCTAATATGGCCCCAACTCAAAGACCACCAATGGGTATGGAAAGAACTCAACCCGTGCTAGGTCAAAAACCTCCATATCCAGGACATAATGTAGTTCCTGTAAAGTACATGCATCGAGACGGAGTCATAGATGAACAAGCACTAGTGCCTTCTACACCCTATGCTGAGCCTAGTCCATCTACAATAATGGTAGAAGGAGATTGGTATAATTCGCATCCGCCACCAATGGAAGAACCGGTGACTTATACTCCACCAAAGTTTACACAAATGTATTATGTGGCTAATCAAGGTGTTAGACCTCCTATGGTAAGACCCATGATTAAGACAAGAACTAGAAACTGTCATAACTGTGGTGCAGATGATCATTGGAGAAATGAATGCCCAAAGCCTGACAAAAACCTCAAGCCAATGGAAGCTTATTGCATACAATGTTGCAAAAAGGGAGGACACTTCCCTGAAGATTGTCCAAAAAAACCTTTAAACAGGGGTAAAACAATAGTGAATGTAGTCCATGTGAATGCTAGTAGCTCATACAAGAGTGAACCGAGTGTTCCAATCAAGGTAATCACCAGAGCCCAGGTTAAGGAAAAGAAACATAACTCCTCTGATGATTTGGAGAATACAAAAAGTTTCTCTCAAAAGAACAAAAGAAGAAGAAACAAAAGGTATGAGATGAGAAAACAGAAACAAAGGACTGAAATCGAGGAGCAAGCAAAGAAGCTATTCCAGGAAAAGGTGAAAGAAACTGGAAGTGAAATCAAAGAAAGCACTGCGAAATCTGGAGAATCAAATTTGGTTGACAAAATTTTGAGTCTATTAATGCAGCCTTGGAAGCTTACAAAGTGGGACTTAAATCAGGCAAAAACATGGAAAACAAATGGAAAACCTATCCTTCTCGAGACATGGAAGCAGCTAAGCTTGAAGCTTATCCAAATTTGGTAAGAATCACGCAAGAGTTGCTGGAAAGCCAAAAACCCAAGCTCGAAAGTATGGCAAAACGTGAAGAGCTCGTGGTAGGAACCAATAAGGAAAAATTTGAGGTGGTGGGAGAATCCCACATTGAAACAAAAGAGGCAAAACTTATAGTTCTAGACAACGAAGATGCCTTAGACAAAATTCCATTCGTAGAAGAAGATTGGCCAGGACACTTATGAAAAAAAGTTAGAGAGATTAATGATGGGAGTTTAACTCTAAAGTTAGCTCCTATAGAGGAAGTTTGGTTAGAAAATCTACCTCCTGATATGGACATGGATGTACAATCCTTGTATGGGGATTGCGGATCTGAAGATTCATAAATGTCTAAACCATTGACCTTGAAAACACTACCCTCTTACTTGGGAGATAACAAAGATGAATCCATAGTGTGTTAAACCACTCAAGTAAAAAGAGCAGAACAGACCCTAGAAGTAGACAACATCCATTCAATCATGTCTACGCCCATTCAATGCACTCTTACGTTAGGAGAACGATAAAAAATCGGACCATATTTATGGAATGATCTACAGAAAACTCTAGATGAAGGTGGGAATAACAGGGCTAATCGTAATTTTTTTGGGAAAAGTGAAACACGAAATGGATAACAAAGAGATTCGATCTGTTCCAATGAACAAAGTTGGAGAATACTACGAAGGGGAAGAAGGAAACATGGCCCTTCTTGTGAGGTATAATGATATAGAAACCATGGAAATACTGGATAGTGGGACAGGCATAGCCATAGCCATGAAAGCAATATGGGAATCCTCGGGACAACCAGCCATTAGAAAAACTCGAATGAAGTTGCAATTGGCTGATGGACACATCGAAAGACCCTTATGACTACTTGAAAAAAGTGATAGTTAATTCCTATGGGATTGAATATAAACACACTTTTTCCATAGTAGACTTTGGGAAGAAACTCTGTCATAATAATCAATATCTAATTCTCCTAAATGATTTTCTCATATTAAACTGATCATTTAATGTGGTGAAGTGCCAAGGGAGAAAAAGCTAGAATATTGGTTAAGCTAGCAGACCGGCCACAGTAGGGATCCAAAGGAGAGAAAATACGGATCCAAAGGGGGGGCCATCTGCAAAAGAGCCATGTGCAACAATGGGCTAAAAAGACCCTAAGGTTCAGAAGAGCCATGTGCAACAATGGGCTAAAAAGACCCTAAGGTTAAGCCCATTAAGACTTCCAAAATGCTAAGGTTCCAAAATTCAAAGGTTGTGTCCAAAGGTCAACCCTAGGGGAAATTGGATGCTTTGTGTGTGACCAAAAAGTATTTTCAAATCCCTACATAGGAGGGGGCGAGCCTTGGGAGTAGGGGATGAGAGAGAAAGTCACACACACACAGGCTCCCTTTACACAAAGGAAATTAGGGACACATGTCAGCTCCCTAGCCCAGATGCCCACAAGGTGTGCCCAATTCCTATTGGATGGCCTTGGAGGTGGACCAATGAGATTTAAGCTAGAGTAAATCTAGTTTAATTAATTTAAAAAACACTTAATAAAAGAACCAATGAGAATTAAGTCTCCTAGATGACTATTGGGTAGTCTCCCAAGGGGTCCAATGAGCATTCAGGAGCCCAATGGCTTGCATGATTCCTATTGCCCAGGAGGAAAAGGGGTCCAATGAGAATTTAGTATAATTATTAAATTACCTAAAGCTCTCACAAAAGGGGAAAGGGGGACACATGTCAAAAGCCTATCACTTATGCTGCTTAATGGTGATAGGCTAGCCCTGGGGAGGTCCAATGGGATGAGAGCAAGAGCATTTAGCAAGAGGGCTCGCCCAAGAGAGAGAGGGGGCTGATTTTTGCAAGGATTATCACACACACTCTCACACAATCTCATGTGTGAAGAAAGAGAAGACTATCTCTTCCCAAGCTTTAATGGAGAACTCATCACCTACTCCAAGCTTGTGAGATAGAAGCCTACATCAACACACTCTTGGCATGTGGATGCAAATCCAACCAAGAGCCAAGCTTCAATGCATGCTCATATCCTCTACCAAGCTAATTACTAAGCTAAGCTATGCTAATATGAGTGATTATGTGAGGAGATGTACATCTTTCTCGTAAGATACTCCTTCTTCCTCTCAATCTACTCTCATACCCTGCTAGCTCTCACCATCTTCGAAGGTGTGTGAGGTCTTGGGTCTGAGAACGGGGATAATTAAAGTTGTGTTTGCTAAGTGTTTTGATTAGTGCATGAAGCTTTCATATTCATTGCACTAGCTAGTCCTGAAGGAACACAAAGAATTGTATTGTACAATGTCTCTCTTGATGGGAGAAACCATAATACAAAGCCTTTTGGAGGGGGGACCGGCTCCATGCAAATCCGGTCCTCAACTGTTGTCAATAGCTTAATTTCTCTCTCTTTTGAAAGTATCGTTGATGCTATCTAACTAGGTGTTATGCTTTTTTGTTGCTCTCTCCACCCAAGCACTCTTGTAATTCTCATTAGGAATCTATTCTAATGAAATGCCCACTATGTTCATGCTAATTTCTGCTACACATAAGTTTTTAGGCCATTAAATGTTACATTGGTATCAGAGCACAAGGTTTCTCTTTTCTTGCTCAGGAAGGGAGGTCCTCAAGCTAGCTACAAATGGTTGGTATTATTAATTGCCTGTGAGTAAGTACAATAGGGATTTGTCAGCCTTGCAGTGCGCCTGCCTTCATGCAGTTAACGGGGCATCACCGTCGAGAGCTATGGTCTTAATAGTGGAGTCCTACGGGGCTTGCCTATGGCTTAACCACTATTGAGCTATTAGAAGCTTGACAGGAGCCGATGCTGTTTTGGTGTTGAAAGAGCCTCTCTTCTATTCCTTGCAATTAACGGTATTCGAGCCGCGGGTACAGTAGCTTGAGTGCTTTTTCTAAAGGGGTAAAGAGGAGTAGCAACTAGGGCTTGAAGTGCCAAAGTACACCTAAAAAGTTTACACCTAAAAGTTGTTAGAATGGCTGACAATAGTAAAGAGAGTGAAATTAATGTTGATAACTTTGATTTTGCTCATGAGCAAGCTACTAATGATGCTTCAATGCTTGTTAACTAACTATCTTGTTTCTAGGCTTCAACAAGCCATGGGCAATCCATCTCTCCAAAGTGAAGTGCAACGGTAGCTCCATGCTCACGGGATTCTCCAAGCTCATCACCATTACGAGATAACACCTAGGAAGCCTCCTTGTGAGACTACCAAAAGAGGTCTCTCTCCGATTCGGGAAGAAGAAGAGAATCCATACGAAGGGCTCAAGAATTTACTTCTTGATGATGCATCTCCTTCCCAAAGGAGAACTCAAGAGCCTCCATCGAAGGAACGAGAAAGAAGCGAGTCTCCCGCCACCTCGGCGGAGATGGCTCCACGAAGACGGCGGGCTAAACGCTCTCCATCACCACCAAAGCGGAGAAGACCATCGCACTCTTCTCCACGCCATAATTCAAAGAGGGATGATAAAAAGCAAGAGAAGAAAAAGGTGAGAAAGAGGACACCCTCTTCTCCATCTTCTTCATCCTCTTCCTCTTATGAAAGTGATGGTGAAGACGACAAAGATCAAGACAAGAAAAAGGCGAGAAAGAGGTCACCCTCTTTCAAATTCTTCACCTTCTAAAGAAAGCGATGGTGCAATCTTTGAACCATCAAAAAGACGAGGCCATAGGAAATCCTATGCCTCATGGAAGAGGTCGTCCAAGTTGAAGAAATTCAAAGAGGGAGGGAAGAGCATCTCTTTCCTTACCTATGATGGTACCTTTGTTGCTACGGACAAAGTCTTGGCCTTTATCCAGCAATTTGATGTGGCGTTTGGAGATGAGGGCTTCACGGAGTCCTCCAAGATACGCCATGTAGCTATGCACTTTCAAAAGTCCGCCAGGCAATGGTGGTCTAGCCTACGAGCCAACGGTGAAGCTCCACGAACATGGAAAGTTTTAAGAGCTTCCATTATGAAGCAGTTTTTGGCCACCGATGCCAAAGACAAAGTACTCACCGAATGGCGAAGCTTAAATCTCTCTCCCTATGAATCCATCCACAAATATGTAGACAAGTTTTGGGACCTACAACTCAAAGTCACTGTCTTCAAAAAGTTGGATTTTGGAGAGCAAAAGCAACAATTTTGTGCGGGCTTAACCGAAGAAATGGCGGAGTATGTCAACTCCCAAAGGCCACGTACCATATCGGCGGTAATACACCATACTATGGTGGCCTCTCGAATCAATTTCCAAACGGGGGCTAAAAGAAATAATAAGCCCACGGAAAACAAGGGTTCCAACGAGCCTAAGGGGAAGGACAATGTCCAAAAGTCTCCTAAGGGAAACTCCAACAAAGCTAAAGAGAAGGGAGTTTACAAAGGTAAGAACAAACTCTCTCCGGAAGAGCTTGAGCGTTATCGTAAGGATAACCGGTGTTTCAAGTGCGGAAAACAAGGGCACGGGTACCGCGCTTGTCCCCAAAAGAACAACCGCCAAGATCCTCCTAGAGCTTCCTTGGTTGAAATCCAAGAGGAGGAGACTCACCAAACTCATCACAAAGGATCTCCTCTATGCCATGCTTGGGGAAATGTAAGATAACATGATGCTTTTATTCTCTTTGACCCTGGCCCTACTCACAATTTTATATCTATAGAGTTGGCCACCAAACTAGGCATACAATCCTACGAGATGGGAGATGTCCTACCCGCAGACAGTGCCTTCAAGGGGCAAGAAGCTTCAGTCACTCCCTTAATCGGGAAATTGAGGCTTCATGTCCAAGGCTATGTGGGCAAAGAGGACTTCTTTATCTCTCCTCTCAAGCATGAGGATGTAATCCTAGGGGCACCATGGTTTGACCGTGTGGCTGCTGATGTTCAATTTCCTGAAAGGAGAATCTCCTTTAAGTTCAGGGAAAAAGACATGTATATAGATGCTAAGGAAATGGGTAACACTATCCCCATTGTACATACACCAGCTTTCAACAAGTCAGTAAAGAGCTCTATTTCCGTGTACATGATTTTTGTTAAATATTCTCAAAATGAACCTAATGCTTTAGCAAAAGAAAATAAAAGCAACCAAAAGGAATTAGAGTTATCCAATTTTCTCAAGGGGTTTCAAGATGTTTTTATTGACGACATCCCTTGTGAGCTACCTCCTAAACGAGGTAATGATGACCATGCAATTGAACTTCTTCCAAGAAGTTTACCGCCTAACAAACCTCCTTATAGAGTTTCTCAAGCTCAACAAGAGGAGATTATGCGGCAAGTGCATGAGTTAGTTGAGAAGGGGCATGGTTAGGCCTAGCTTATCTCCATTTTGCTCACCTGTGCTATTAGTGCAAAAGAAAGACGACACATATCGTATGTGTGTCGACTATAGAGCACTAAATAGGATCACTATCAAGAATAGGTTTCCCGTTCCACGGGTAGAAGACCTATTTGATAAGCTACAAGGATCGACCTACTTCAGTAGGATTGACCTAAAAAGTGGCTATCATCAAATAAGGATAGTTGATCAAGACATTGTAAAGACCGCATTTCGCACCACATTTGGTCTTTACGAATACATTGTCATGCCTTTTGGCTTGACCAATGCACCAGACACATTCAACCGCTTGATGGAGAAGTTGTTCAGGCCTCATCGAACCTTCACTGGAGTGTTCTTTGATGATATTATCATCTACTCTAATTCATTGGAGGAACACAAGCAACACCTCTAGGTAATATTTCAAGTTTTAAGAGAGAATAAACTTTATGTTAATCGAAAGAAAAGTGAATTTTTCTTGTAAGAGATTCAATATTTAGGTCATATTATCTCTCAAGATGGCATCCAAATGGATCCATCTAAGTTAGAGGTAATAAAAGGATGGCCTAAACCAAGGAATCTTCATGAACTAAGAAGCTTTATAGGTATGTGTGCATACTATAGACGCTTCATAGAAAAGTTCTCACAAATTGCGGGACCATTACATGACCTAACAAAGAAAAGCGTTAGGTACACATGGTCTTCTAAGGAGAACAATGCTTTCGAAAAGCTTAAAGAAAAGCTTATCTCTCAACATGTGCTTACACTACCGGATCTTTCAAAACCATTTGAGGTCCAATGTGATGCTTGTGGTGATTGCCTTGGAGCTGTTTTGCTCCAAGAATGGCATGCCATAGGCTATGAGAGTCGAAGGCTCGACCCTGTTGAGCAAGCTCTAGGCATATATGAAAAGGAACTCCTTGCAGTTCTACATGCCTTAGACTCATGGAAGCACTATTTATTGGGGACTCCTTTCATTCTGCGAACGGATCACCAAAGTCTTAAGTACTTCATGACGCAGACCAAGCTCTCCGACAAACAAATGAGGTGGGCAAATTTCCTTTCGCAATTCCATTTTCATATTGCTCACATTGCTGGCAAGCATAATCAAGTAGCTGATGCACTCTCAAGACGGCCGAGAGTGAATGCGGTTTCCATAGCAACTCACAATGATCTATCTTCAATGATAGATGAGTACACTATTGATCCCGATTTTAAAGATGTGATTTCAGCCCTTGCATTAGAGAAGAAAGAAGAACCATTTACTTTACAAGATGGTTATCTTCTCTATGGCAATAGACTATGTGTTACTAACTCACTACGTGAGAAAGTAATGTATGAATCTCATGCTCCACCATATGCGGGGCATAAAGGGATTTAGTCTACCTTAAAGGGAATTGAAACATATTTCTATTGGACTACCATGAAAGTGAACATACAAGAGTGTTTCTAAATGTGTGATATGCCAAAAGACAAAATTTGATAGAGGGAAGCAACTTGGATTGCTTCAACCCTTGCCAATCCCTAATTCACCATGGGAGAGCATATCCATGGATTTTATCTTTGGATTGCCTAAGTCTATTCATGGGAATACGGGAATATGGACGATAGTAGACAGGTTCAGTAAACAAGCTCATTTTATACCTGTCAAAAAGACTATCAAAGCCCATCAAATGGCAACCCTCTTCATTTCACAATTTTTCAAGTACCATGGCTTGCCAATGTCCATAGTGTCAGATAGAGATCCTAGAATGACCACTAATTTCTGGAAGGGTCTCTTTGAGAATTTAGGGACAAGGCTAAACTTCTCTTCGGCCTATCATCCACAAACGGATGGCCAAAGTGAAATAGCTAACCAAACCATTCTCGATCTACTAAAAGCCTATGTAACGGAAGTAGATCAAAGATCCCAATGGGAGAAGTACTCACCCTTAGTGGAGTATGCTTACAATAATCTTGTACATACTTCCACGGGAAAAGCACCTTTCGAGGTAATTGAGGGAAGATCAAAAAGTCCCTTGCTACTTAAGGTACATGAGAAGATCTTCGATGTAGATGAGTATAGCCGAGACCTACAAGAATCTTTTCAAAAGATTAAGGATGCTATCTCTATCTCACAACAAAGGCAAAAGGCTGTTGCTGACAAGCATAGAAGAGCCCAAGCCTTTAAAGAAAACGATTGGGTCTTATTAAAGTTTCCCAAGGCTCGATTAAGGCACACGACGGGCAAGAATCCTACGGGCCACCAAAAGTACTATGCTAAACTAGCAAAAAGGTACTATGGTCCCTTCCAGATTCTTAGGCCAATCAATGAAATGGCCTATCAACTCAAGTTGCCCAATCATTGGCTCATACACAATGCGTTCCATGTGAGCCTATTAAAGCCTTACAAAGGAGAGCCACCCTAAGAACCAACTATTGAAGACCCACCGGAGATCGAGGACCAAGAGGAGGTGCTGCAGCCCGAGTCCATTCTCCGACATGAAGACAAGGTACTAAGAGGCGGTAAGACTATCCGACGATATCTTATTAAGTTTAAAAATTATCCTTTTGAAGATGCTAGATGGATGCAAGGCATACAATTAAAGGATAACCTAAACCTTGTCAATGCTTACAATGCTTCCCAAGAGTAATCAAATGTACAAAATGTTAAAAATGAACAAAGTTTTTGTCTTATAAGACTCTCTTTTTCTTTAATGTGCACAAAAATAAAGTAGTATTATGCTTAGATCAAGTTTGCGGAGACAACGTCTCCCAAACACCAAGTACAGCTTGTCACTCTACTATGGAAGACTGATAGGACTAATGTGCAGACATTCTTGCGGTAGCCTCAGGCTCTCAAGCGCCAAATGGACTAGTCATCCATTGTGGAATGATGTCATAGGGTAACATAGGGATCCTCTACCCGCTAAGAAAAGGACTCATGAATATGCTTTATCTTCTCTACACCATAGTCGAGGACGACTATGATTTCAAGAGAGAGGTAATGTCATAATAATCAATATCTAATTCTCCTAAATGATTTTCTCATATTAAACTGATCATTTAATGTGGGGAAGTGCCAGGGGAGAAAAAGCTAGAATATTGGTTAAGCTAGCAGACCGGCCACGGTAGGGATCCAAAGGAGGGAAAATAGGGATCCAAAGGGGGGGCCATCTGCAAAAGAGCCATGTGCAACAATGGGCTAAAAAGACCCTAAGGTTTAGCCCATTAAGACTTCCAAAATGCTAAGGTTCCAAAATTCAAAGGTTGTGTCCAAAGGTCAACCCTAGGGGAAATTGGATGCTTTGTATGTGACCAAAAATTCTTTTCAAATCCCTACATAGGAGGGGGCAAGCCTTGGGAGTAGGAGATGAGAGAGAAAGTCACACACACACACACACACACACACACACACACACACACACACACACACACACACACACACACACACACACACACACACACACACACACACATGCTCCCTTTACACAAAGGGAATTAGGGACACATGTCAACTCCCTAGCCCAGATGCCCACAAGGTGTGCCCAATTCCTATTGGATGGCCTTGGAGGTGGACCAATGAGATTTAAGCTAGAGTAAATCTAGTTTGATTAATTTAAAAAACACTTAATAAAAGAACCAATGAGAATTAAGTCTCCTAGATGACTATTGGGCAGTCTCCCAAGGGGTCCAATGAGCATTCAGGAGCCCAATGGCTTGCATGATTCCTATTGGCCAAGAGGCAAAGGGGTCCAATGAGAGTTTAGTTTAATTATTAAATTACCTAAAGCTCTCACAAAAGGGGAAAGGGGGACACATGTCAAAAGGCTATCACTTATGCTGCTTAAGGGTGATAGGCTAGCCCTGGGGAGGTCCAATGGGATGAGAGCAAGAGCATTTAGCAAGAGGGCTCGCCCAAGAGAGAGAGGGGGATGATTTTTGCAAGGATTATCACACACACACTCACACAATCTCATGTGTGAAGAAAGAGAACATTATCTCTTCTCAAGCTTTAATGGAGAACTCATCACCTACTCCAAGCTTGTGAGATAGAAGCCTACATCAACGCACTCTTGGCATGTGGATGCAATCCAACCAAGAGCCAAGCTTCAATGCATGCTCATATCCTCTACCAAGCTAATTACTAAGCTAAGCTATGCTAATATGAGTGATTATGTGAGGAGATGTACATCTTTCTCGTAAGATACTCCTTCTTCCTCTCAATCTACTCTCATACCCTGCTAGCTCTCACCATCTTCGAAGGTGTGTGAGGTCTTGGGTCTGAGAACGAGGATAATTAAAGTTGTGTTTGCTAAGTGTTTTGATTAGTGCATGAAGCTTTCATCTTCATTGCACTAGCTAGTCCTGAAGGAACACAAAGAATTGTATTGTACAATGTCTCTCTTGATGGGAGAAACCATAATACAAAGGCTTTTGGAGGGGGGACCGGCTCCATCCAAATCCGGTCCTCAACTGTTGTCAATAGCTTAATTTCTCTCTCTTTTGAAAGTATTGTTGATGCTATCTAACTAGGTGTTATGCTTTTTTGTTGCTCTCTCCACCCAAGCACTCTTGTAATTCTCATTAGGAATCTATTCTAATGAAATGCCCACTATGTTCATGCTAATTTCTGCTACACATAAGTTTTTAGGCCATTAAATGTTACAAACTCAATTACAAAATCATATTGGGAAGACCTTTCATGCGACAAGTACAACTCATCCAAGATTGGGGAAAGAATTATCTGTACTTGAAGCAAGTGTGATCAATAACAAGGGTTAATCTAAAAGATCACACTTATAGAGATGTCATGGAAACGCCCATACATGAGTTGAACAAAAGACAGTCCTATTTGGATGTTTGGAGCTTCAAAAAACGGGAGCATAAAAAGAGAAGAATGTATCTTAGAAAAGGATTGCACAAATGAAGCCTATGTACCTGAACCCTTTCCAAAGCATTTGTTTGAGCCATTTGAATGGACTCAAATTTTAGCAACAATGGACGTATGTGTAAATATGTCTATGCCTACTCAGTTTTGCAATGAGGACGGCTATGACATGATTCCCATACAAATGATCTTAACCTTTCACATTGAAGACAAATTTCCGAAATCAGTTTTGCAATGAGGACAGCTATGACATAATTCCCATACAAATGATCTTAACCTTTCACATTGAAGACAAATTTCCGAAATCCAAGGACTTGATGAAAGCTCAACAAGTCTTTTCAGACCTCTATTATGATGCAACAAATGATTTAGAAGAACATTCAGCTACCTCAAATGATTCGGGGTCAGAAAAAGAACATGTGAGAGCTAAACTGCTCATGAAAGGAGGGGAGGAAAAGTTTTCTAACTTTCCAAACCAGAAACCGAGAAGACAGAAATGTTATGGACGAAAAAGAGATACCAGAAACATGAAAATTAGACCTATGCCATCAGTCTCCAGTAGAACACAGTTCCTGATGTAGATAGGTGCACATGATTGTGTCAAGGACAAAATCACTGGTAGATATCCTTTAAACGAAGGACATGAAATGAATAAAACATTGAGAAAAACAAGGAAGGAAATTCAATCAAAACCTAAAAACCAGTACAAGGTTTCAACCATGACATGAGTTGAGCGGAAAAAGAAATATCAAGAGTTGAAAAAAACTCTAAAGGATATATATACAACTGAAATGGAAACCATAGAAGAGGATGGTACAGATGTAATGAGAATTCCCTCCCATTACAAGAAATATACTCTCCAAGATAAAAAAATCATAGTTGAACAACTTGTCAGGGAACTACGAAAATAGGGCGAATCCTATGAAGGGCCTGAAAACGCAAAAAAGATATATCTGGTCGAACCAGGAGAAGAGCCTAGACCTGCCTACATTGAAAATGACTTGACAGAAGAAGAAGAAGAGCTTTTGTTAAGCTTACTAGAAGAATATTGAGATATATTTGCTTGGTCTTATAAGGATCTCAAGGGTGTTGATCCAAAAATCTGTCAACATACCATACCCATGAGAGATGATGCGAAACCAAGTAGACAAAGGCCATACACATATAATGAAACATTTTTCAAGAAAGATCAAAGAAGAGATTGAAAAGTTAAAGGAGGCCAAATTCATTTATGAAATTGAACACACAGATTGGGTGTCTCCAATTGTGGTAGTATCCAAGAAAAATGGAAAACTACGGGTGTGTGTCAACCTCAAGAAAGTGAATGCAGTTACCATTAGAGACAACTTTCCTCTTCCAATCACTGAGCATGTTTTAGAACAAGTTGCATGTAAAGAATCTTACAACTTTTTAGATGGCTTTTTGGGATACAATCAACTTTTGGTTGACCCAACAGATCATCATAAAGCTACCTTTGCAATGGAATGGGGTATTTTGGCCTATCGGGTTATGCCTTTTGGATAACTAATGCTCCTGCCACCTTTCAAAGATTGATGAGCTATGCTTTTAAAGAATATATTAGGAAATTCTTGGAAGTATATATGGATGATCTATGCGTACATTCATCAATCCGGGCTGATCATTTTGAACACCTCAAAAAGGTATCAAAAAATGTAGACTTTATAGGATTTTCTTAAATCCTGAAAAATGCATATTTATGGGTAAACAAGGAAAAATTCTTGGACATATAGTGTCTAAAAATGGCATAGCTACTGATATGGATAAAATTCATGTTATTGCTGATTTGCCTAGACCGAAAACAGTCAAGGGGGTTCAGGCCTTTATGAGACATTGTGGATATTACAAACGATTCATTTACATGTACGCTATAATTGCAAAACCCATGTATAGCTTGATTACACACTTTGAATGGACTGACGAGTGTGAAGAATCCTTCATGAAGCTTAAGCAAGATCTCACCTTAGCTCCAATATTGAAAGCACCAGATTGGAATAAGATATTCCACATACATGTAGATGCTTCCAATTTTGCCATTGGGTGTATACTACCTCAACCAGGAGATGGAAAATTTGATTTTTCTATTTCTTATGCTAGCCGACAGTTGAATATGGCAAAAAAGAACTATACCACCACCGAGAGGGAAGGATTAGGTGATCTATGCCGTTAAAAAGTATAGACATTACCTATTAGCAAACAAATTTGTATTCTTTGTGGATCACCAAGCCTTATTGTACTTTGTCAACAAGCCATGCAATACAGGAAGAATAGTGAGATGGTTCATCATTCTTTTGGAATTTGATTTCATTGTACTTGTAAAAAAGGGCACCACTCATCAAAGAGCAGATCATTTGTCAAGGATTGTTTCAGGAGAACCATCTAAAGGAGTAGACGATGATCTATAAGATGCACATCTGTTCTCTGTTGAAATGATACCTTGTCAAAAAATATGGTATCATTGATGACCATAGCTCAAGTAGATTCGCAAATACCACATCCTATTACAATAAAATTAATTGAGCAATTGGCTATGTATCAGTTACTAGCTGGAAGGTTATATAAAAGAAATTGAGATGGAATATTGTTGTTGTGCATTAATCCTGAAGAAAAAACCCAATACCTAAGTCAAGCACATGTTACTATAGTAGGACTTCACTTTGTGGAAGATCAAAATATGCAACGGATCTTGAGACTTGGAGTATTTTGGCCAAATATGAGGAGTGATGTTCATTATTTTGTGAAAGATTGTCCTCAATGTCAAAAACAAACACCCATACCTCATGTAACATTGTTTCAAATGTCACATGTTCCTAAGTGGAGTAACTATCTAGTTACTTACTTATCGAGGCGAACATTTCCTGAGGATATGAGTAAATGCCGTCAAAGAGTGATTGAAACAAAAGCAAGAGACTATGCTCTTATTGGAAACCAATTGTATCGAAGAGGTAAGGATCAACATTTGCGTCTTTGTGCAAATGAAGACGAATATATTCCCATTATAGAACAAGCACATGCTAGATTAGCTGGAGGTCACTTCTCCAGTGAGACCACCACAAGAGAAATCTTAATGGCAAGCATATGGTGACAACACTTTATGCAGATTCCAAAGAATATTTTCGAAGGTGTGATGCTTGTCAACGAGCAAAAATGCCAACCCGTGTAGATAGAATTCCCTTAGGACCAATGATGGGGACTAGAGCTTTCTCAAAATGGGGTATAGATTTTGTTGGGCCAATACAACCACTTGCAAGTTGTAGAACCCAAGCTCAATATATCATTGTAGATACGGACTATTTGACCAGGTGGGTACGTGTTCACAAGATGTGGACTGCCAATAGAAATAGTTAGTGATAGGGGAACTCATTTCCTCTATGAGGTAATGGAGTACCTGCTTAATGAATTTTTGGTCATCCATAACAAATCAGCTTATATCACCCATAAGCAAATGGACAAGCTAAGCATATGAATTAGATTCTTAGCTCGGTATTGACTAAAGTGGTTAGTTCAGGAAGGAAATATTGGGAAATGAATCTCCATGCTTCTCTGTGGGCTTATCAAGTTTCATTCAAAACAGCTTTAAATGCTACACCCTTTAACTTTGTTTATGGTCTTGATGCCATACTACCAATAGAATTTCTGTTGCTGACACTAAGGGTAGCAAAGAATCTTGAGTGGACTGGACATGAGTTGCCAGAGAGACTTGAAGATTTAGAAAAGCTAGATGAGCAAAGGCTAACTGCTCTAGCTCACATCTATGCACAAAAGCGAAAACAAAAACAGTTTTTTGATTCCCATCTAATTACAAAAATCTTCAAAAAAGGGGACTTAGTTTTAGTCTATTCCCTTGAGCAACACATTTCCAAGTTTAAGAAAAAGAGAAACGGACTGTTTATCATTGAAGATGTATCTCTAAGTGTAGCAGTTAAGTTGTCCACCCTAGATGGTGAACCAATGGCTAATTGGATTAGTGGATGTCAATTAAAGAAGTACAATTTTCCACTAACCAATGAATTTCTAGAAAGGATGCATGCAACTAAGCAAAGAAAGATGAAACGATAGCAGGTTATTGATGAAGCCCAAGAGGAAGCTCGGCTTCGAGTACTCAAAAGGAAAGATGCTCTCAAGAATCAACAAATACCTATTCCCATCAACACTCTAAAACCAGATGACCAACAATGGGAATTGTAGAAAGATGCACTGTCAACAGATGATGAATGGTTAGATGGAATGGACCTTCCCATCAAAGTATAACTGAACAATCATAGCACGAATGCATTGGCCGACACAGGAGCTCGAGTAAATGCAGTTAGTTATTGCACGTACAAGAAAGCAACAAATTAGCCTTTGCCAGCAGGAATAACGACTATCAAAGGATGCAACAAGAACCCAACACCAACATTGGGAGTAGTCAACTTAAATGTGATAGTACATGGATGTTTATTCCCTCATCAATTTGTATGCTTACCAAATGAACACATGAATGAGAAAATGATTCTTGGAATCTCATGGATGCAGACATACAGGGCAGTGCCAGATTGGGACTCCCAATCATCTCAAGCTATCACCTAAAGGCGGACAACTCATTGTTCCAATTGCACCAAGCAAAGAGGAATGGAAAGTAAGTTACCAGCAGAGAAAACCATGAAGCGATCAATCTTCTCCATCCTATCGACAAGAAAATGCTACAAGTAGCATGCAAGGAGTCAAGCAAAGTTGGGTACCAAAAGCACAGCTTAAGGACAAGTCGATTCAAATATGGGTGCCTAAAACATCATCTACTGTACCGGAGATGGTTCCAAGGTTCAAAACACAGAGAGGAGAATCTCCGAGCAAGCATCCTAACACAAAATGTATTTGGAAGAAAAAGGAGCACTTATCTTCTCTGCAAACTGTAAAACCGATCAAGCAATGGAGGGTTAAGCCTCAGAAAACTCAACCACACCATTTTGACCAAGACAAACCAAGATATCAATGGCGGATAAAATCTTGACAATAATCACTAGTGATACCAGCAGCTCAGGAAATCAGCATGCTAAAGCATCCTGATGGTACAATCAAGAAAAGAGCACACAAGCTACAAGATTTTCTCTTTGGAAGACAACATAATAAAAGCTCGACATCAGAAACCCTTGAGTTAATTACTCAAGACCCAACTCATGCACAACATAATGGTTTGAACTGCATTCATCTTCAAATCATGGTAGAGCCAACCAAGGCTATGCATAGACATGATTGTTCAACCCATGCACACAGTTGTTCCGGAGTACGCCATCTAGGAGGGGTGGAAGGGCACTAAGTAATTAAGGGCAATGTTTGAAGAGGAAGGAAAAAGTTTGATGTTAACGTGTGATTTTTTGCAAAATTACCTAATAATGCCCTTATAAATCATCAACATGGAAAATGTAACTGATAATATCTCCTCGGTGAGTGTAAATACTATCGGAAAATCATAAAAAATAGTCCTTTTTTGTTATTTTTAATCATCTACAAAAACAATAAAGATGTGTTTTTCAATGGATTTTCCTAATTATTGGATTTTTACTTTGCTTTTTTAGCATGTTTTGTTATTTTCTTTGATTTTTTCAATAAACATGTCAAAAATTAATAATAAATAGCAAACGAGCTTAGATGGAAAAACTGAAGACATGTTGATGATCAAAAAGACAAGGTGGACATACACAAAAAAATTCAATCAAATTGGCAGACGGAAGCGGGAAGCCTAAATTAAACGGCCATACCTACAAAATTCTTGCAGAATGAGCTACAGGAATCCGATTGGGAAATTTCTGACTCTAACATAGATTTCATGGCCTAGCAGGACTAACAAGGGAGTTTGGGGAAAAATGGTTTGGGAAGTCCGAGTATAGATACCCATGGTAGGCTAAAATCACCTTATTTCCACTTGTTGCCTTTGGAGAGAGAGCTTTTTGACCTTCTTTGCGCGCATTTTGTGGAGTCCACAGTCGCCTGTTTACAGTGTCGTCTCACAAAAGACATGAAGGGTAAGCTCTATACTTATCAATGATCCATTCTGTACGGGCGGTAGCTAGTTTAAACCCCTGGAAAAAACCCTAGAATCCGAGAAGTGCACGAAGACCTACGACCAAAAATTGACCATAGCGGCTTGTCAGCTCAGCCAAATCAGACGAGACTTGAACTATAGCATGCCCCTAGATGATAGAACACTTCTATATCAACAGTTGACCATTCGGCAAGGGTCAAGAGGGGTCCCGAGTAGAAAAGCTAAGTTTTTGGCAGATGCCAAAATTGGATTCTGACTCCATAGACAACTTATTGACTGGGTCTATACATAATGTATATGGTTGGTTTCATAAAATCAATCAAGGAAAGTCCTCAAAAAGCAAAAAATAGCTCGAAGCCTACAAAGCGTCAGATTTGAATACGAGGTAAAACTGACTCCAAATGGGCCAAAATTGGATGAGTTGCTTCAGGACTATGTAGCGGACAAGTCCATCGCCTCAAAAGTGACTAATCAACTCCACACGCCATGTAGTCACAAAAATCGATGATTTTAGAGTCGACAAAGCACGAAGTGATGCCGGCAAGACGAAACTTTACCTAATTCAATTTAGGACTTGTTTAGGTGTATAGAATATATTTGGGTCAAAATTTTCAAGTTTTGCAAAAAAGTGTTGACTGCTATAAATAATCGTGATTATTTACTTTTACAATTTTTTGACTTGAAAATGGTATCATCACCTCACCTATCACTTGCGCACACCTATTACATGCCACATTTCAAGCATGAGCCAAAATGATCAATGGTAACTTGGAAAATTGTCAAAAAACGCAAGAAGTCCTTTCAAACCAATTTCTGAGTTATGAGTCACATTTTTTGATCCAAGTCAGCTCATATCACATACACAAGGTCAACATCATGCCTAGAGCCAAGTTGCACCAAAAAATGCTCATTTTGATGAAAAAGTTAATAATCACGATTATTTACTTTTTTGCCAAGATGGGGGAAATTTGCAACTTTGCCCTCATGAGACCAAAGTACATGATGTCCAAAGCTCACTAACCAGTTCAGAGATCGAAAGACTAAATCTAGCACCATTTTCACCCTGTGTACTCAAATGAGCCCACACTTCACTCAGAGTATCTATTTGATATATATTTCAAGCCCATGATGCCAAAATTGCAAAAAGTTGAAAAAATTCATCAGTTGTAAATAATCGTGATTATTTACTTTTGTTGCATATTTTCGCTTGGAATTCATGATTTTGATCTTTACATATATGTTTTTATGCATCTATACATGTTCAAAAATTGATTTGAAGCAAATTGGACTCAATTTCTCAGCAATACAGACTGAAGGACATTTCAGAGCGGAACCTGCCAAATTTTCTAACCTTGGCACTCTATGCACTTAACAGGAGCAATGCAAGTTGCAGAGAAGGCCAAGAAGAGGGTATCCAAAAACGAGAAGCTGCAAGAGCTGCCACCATACCAATTGGACCCTAGTTCAGTAAAAACAGCCAAAACAACATATCTTTCAAAAGAACAGCTTGAGGAGAACAACACAATGGTTTTCACAGGCAGATTTAAAAGTGAAGAAGGACATTAGATAAAACTACAACTTCTGCCAAAAGAAGTCTATGATGTCGCGGCAAAGCTTGAAATGAAAGAAGCTAGCAGAAGGCTTGGACTCAGAGAATTCTACGACCAAGAGCCATGTGGTGTAGACTTCCAGAAAGCCTATGAGCTTTTGGCTACAATCAAGGAAGATGGAACAGCCCAGATTACTAACCAGCAAGGGCAAAAAGTAGAAGTGGTAATTACAAAAGAAATAGTGGTTGAAGCTCTCAAGTTACTGACAAAAGGGATGATGATGAGAGCTAGAGACAGAAAGACACTAGGTACCTTCACCAAGGAAACCACGGCGGCAACATTTGCTGATCTCATCCAGAAGCAAGTGGAAGAACCCACACAATAATATCACCAACACTTCCACTTTCTCGCAAAGAGACCACCAAGGTACACAACACCCAATCATGTAGTTGCGACTACATTTACACAAGTGTTAAAGTTGACAACCAGGCAACCCATCGATCACGGACAGTATGTGTTATCCACGCTGAAGGGTACCAAGAAAGAGGGCAAGATAATCTATCAGGGAGCACATGAGGTACTCACAAGAATAGCTTACCATGCTATTGACATTGCAGACAATTTGCCACATGCCCTAGATCAATACACATGGATAGTGTCAGCACAACCATCTCCAAGAACCACAAGGTCGACAAAAAGAGTTTACAAATCTAATGAGGAGTTGAAGAAAGCTCTGATAAAGCACATAGCAGCGAAAGCTCAGAAAATGAAGAGAAGAGAGCTTGAAGAGAGGAGATGAAGAAGAAGGTAGTGGCTGCACATTAGGAAGAACCACAACAAAAGAAATCAAGGTTCGAACGGAAAAAAGAGACATATGAAAGAAGTCGCCAAGCTGTAGGTGAGGACCCAACATGATGGGCTCCAAGGGATATAAAGGCCCCGGAACCAAGAATCCTGCCAGGAAGGAACGAGAATATTCCAAGGATTCCCTTAAATGCATGTACCAGGAAGCAGAAGCCATGAAGCAAAAAGAAGCTCAAGAAGAAGAAAGAAAAGCAAGGGAAGATGTGGCGGATCAGAAGAGACAAGCGAAAGAGGCAACAACACAAGGAGAGACCCAGCATGAACAAAGTGATATGTCTCCCAGACCATCCTCACCTGCTATCTATGGAGCAACACGACCGCCCCATGCCAAGCCCTCCACCATCACCAACAGATAGACCCACAGAGGGTGCACAAACTAAAGAAAAAGAGCCTATATAGAAAGAAGCAGCAAAATCTACACAACAGGCAGCAACTACTTCTGAGCAAGGCAAAGCAAAAGAGCCAGAACCAAAAAAAGCAGCAAGTCCTGAACCAAAGGAGGCAACAAGTTTTGAGCATCCAAAGACACAAGAAACAGAGGCCACACCGTCTACCACCACCCATCAAGAAACAATCGAAGCAACCACACAACCACAAAGCCCCGCAACCAATAACTGCCACAATCCCACCCAAGGAGCCATACAAAGAGACTATTGAATTATCTAAGCAATTCACAGAAATCATAATACTGGCAGACAAATGATGAGGTAATTCTCCAAGTTAATGAATACAAAGCATATACAGGAGATGATAGAAAAAATGCGATCAGTAGCACTTAGCCGCAGTGCTAAGGCTAGAGAGTTGGAAATGGTGATAGACGCTCTTTAAGAAGAGCTAGAGGACATATTAAATGTCATCACTGATTTGCAGAAACAAGTCCAAGAGTTGAAAGCTGAAGCTGAACAACACTAGTTAGGCAGAAAAAAGCAGCAACGGAAATTGAGAAGCTAGGTGAACTTCTCACGAAGTTGTCAAATGCCTGCAAGACCAAGGACAAATAGCTGACAGAAGCTACCAACGAACTCTTAACTAATACTCTGTTAGTTCAAAAGATCCAAGTACAGTTAGACGTAGCAAATGCTTCATTGCAATATTCAAAGCAGAGGATCAACGATCAGGCAACCTTCTTGCGACACATAAGAGAAAATCTCCACAGTTTCCTCGATCAAAGGTACAGACGAGTGTATAAAGAACTGGAAAAAAAGAATAAAGATCTTGAGCTAGAGCTAGAGCTAAATCTAAAGCAGCCACAATGCAGAGACCTTGCATTAATGTGGGTACAAAGAGAAGAAGAACTGCTCAAGGAGATAGCAGAGGTGAAGAGAATTAACCAGTTACTGTGAGATAGATAGCAAGAGACGTAGGAAGAAGCAGGTACATCAGAACAACCCCACATTGATATTCCCTTAGTCTCTTTTACTACGATGGAATCACAGTCGACAGAGGGGCTCGGGGGAGAAGAATAATTTCAAGTACCAATAACAGATGCCGATCAAGTGCCAATGGTCCAGCTGTCAAAAGCTGAAGAAGATGCACTTAAAGAGAAGGTTGTGTTGGGATTAAAGCCCAAGTGGCCTCTTATGCGGATATGGCCGCCCGCCCGCCTAACTCACTTACCTCTAACTCTTTGTATATACTAACTTATACTTTGTGAATACTAAGGATTTGGGAGATAACCCTTCTAACAGTTCTCTGCGTACTGTACTGTGTAAGCTCACTGTGTGTGTGTGAGAGAGTCGACCCACGCTCCGCTCCACGACTTCAATTGGTATCAGAGCCTTGGTTCAGTGCGGATTTGCGCAATCGCGCGCGCGCGCACTTTTCCGGCAGATTCTGGATCCGGAGTTCGAAAATTCACACTCGGCGTTCCGGGAGCGTTTCCATCAGGCGACCTGGGGTTTTACCCCCCTTTCGAAGCCGTTTATGCCCTCAGAATTTTGTTCTGAACACTACAGCAGAAGATAGATTTCAGCCGCAAAGAAATCTGTCTTGTGTAGATTGGCAAGCAGGAGGTGGTCGACTTTGACATACATCACTTATTAGTCTTCAGAGCATCATCTATAGACCAGGTACACATATATATCATCAGATATATATATTGCAGTCTGCATTGCTACTTCTTGTGCTTGCCAGGTTCCAGGGGAGGTGTGGCCATACGACGGCTTGACACCATTGGCATGTATTGCAGATTGATGTACTGTGATTGTGGGTCTGCTAGTTGTGAGTCACGCTAGCAGACAGACCGCCGCAGCGGTCATAGGACAGTGATTGGTCTATTATAGGATGTATGCTAGTTCTGGGCAGTTTGCTGAGCCATCTGAGAGGGTCGTGTGTGAGGTTTTTTGAAGCCAAGCACTGGGGGCTGGGTTACCCAGTGTGAGGTGGATTAGGTTGCTGGAGTTCCCCTCTACACGCATCTTCTTCAGCGACTTTTATCCCTTAGGATGTATGACTTTGTGTAGACACTGGATTGCATCTTATGCGTCAGGCCGTTGAGGCATTGTTCAGGGTTCAGTCTTGAGACAGATACAGGTTCTGTCATCGCCCAGAGAGGAGACAGTGTATGCTTACAGGATTTGTCACTGGTCAGCTATTTATGATTGTTTTTTGAGCTATCTTTTGGTTCCCAGAGCTCAATTTACAGGGGAGACTCTGTCAAAAATTTTCAAAATACTGACAGTTCCTGAGGAGAGGTGTTCAACTTGTTGATTACAGCTTGTTTACTGTGTACAGAGGCCAGTTTACAGGGGAAACTCTGCCGGATTTTTCTCAGGAGTAAGCAGTTTGGCAGATATGGCATCTTCTCAAAGTGAGACTCTTTACAACATAAAGAAGCTGGATGGCACAAACTTTCCATTCTGGAAGAAGCAGATTTGGCAGGTTTTGGTGCAGAAAAAACAAGTGAAGCCACTGAAGCTCAAAGGGGAGAGACCAGAATTTATGGTTGAAGATGAGTGGGAAGAGCTTGACGAGTTAGCTTGTTCCACAATCATGCTGACACTGGCAGAAAATGTTTACTTCAATGTAGCAGAAGAGACTACAGCGTATGGCGTATGGCAAAAGCTATGTGATATGTACGAGAAACAAAGTGCTGCTTCTCAGATTTACTGGCTCAAGAAATTGGTGGATTTGAAGATGAAGGAAGGGACAGCCATGTCAAATCATCTGAATGAATTTCACACAATTTTCAGCCAGTTAACAGCACAGGAGATAGTCTTTCCAGATTCAGTGAAGGCTATGTTTCTCTTAATCACTTTGCCAGACAGTTGGGATACTTTTCGTACAGCGTTAAGTAATTCTGTCGCGCCAGAAGGTCTTACAAGTGCCAATGTCGAAGGCAGCTTGCTCACAGAGGAAGTGAACAGGAAGAACATTGACAAAGGCAAAGGCAATAGTGCTTTGGTCGTTCGAGGGAGACAACAGTTTAAAGAGAAGAAGGGTAAGAAGGCACAAAACCGAAGTAAGTCTCGTGATTCGAAGTCAAAGGATGACATAGAATGCTACCATTGTGGCAAGAAGGGTCACATGAAGCGAGACTGTACGAAGTGGAAACAAGAAAAAGGCAAAACAAAGAGTTTTGAGCAAGATGAAAAGAAGAGTTCAATGAAGATTGAAGAGGTGAATGTCACAGGATCTGGTTCAGACAGTGATTCTGGTATAGCAGCTGGTGACATCTTCCTTACAAGCAATCTTGATTCTGTTTTCTTGACTGTAGAGGATGGACATGCTATGAGTGATTGGATTATCGACTCAGGGGCATCTTTACATGTTTCTCCGCACAAAGAGTGGTTTACATCATATGTGGCTACTAAAGATTATGTCAGACTTGGCAATGAGCAAGTTTGTGACATACTTGGAGTGGGAGATGTGCAATTGAAGTTTCAGAATGGCTCTTCTTTATGGCTCAAGAATGTCAGACATGTTCCAGCAATCCGAAAGAGCTTGATTAGTACAGGGAAGTTGGATGATGCGGGTTATGTGACAGTTTTTGGGAACAACGCTTGGAAGATCTCCAAAGGTTCGATGACTGTAGCACATGGCAGCAAGTCAGGAACTCTGTACACTTTACATGTTTCAGAGGTTAAAAACCATGTAAATAATGTGATTGAGCAGCCAAGTGTGTCACTGTGGCATCGTAGGTTGGGACATATGTCAAAAAGAGGAATGGAAATACTTTCTCATTATGGTTATTTGCCTGGCTTTTCATTTCAAGATTTTGAGTTTTGTGAGCATTGTGTTTATGGTAAGCAAACACAGGAACCGCACAGATCAAAGAGGAATCGTAGGGACGAACGGTTAGCTCTTGTACACAGTGATCTATGCGGACCAATGCCTAGTTTGTCACTAGGGGGAGCAACGTACTTTTGTACATTCATAGATGACTATTCTCGCAAAGTATGGGTTTACTTCTTCAAGCACAAGGATGAGGTGCTCAAGGTCTTTAAGACATTCTTGCAGCTGGTGGAGAATCAAAGTGGTCAGAACCTGAAGTGCTTGAGAACTGACAATGGTGGAGAGTACGTTTCCAAAGCTTTTCAAGACTTTTGTGAAGAAAAAGGGATTAAGCGGGAACTTACTACACCATATAATCCTTCACAGAATGGGGTTGCAGAACGTATGAATAGGACCATACAAGAGAAGGTCAGAAGCATGTTGTCAAATGCTGAGTTGCCTGATGGATTTTGGGCGGAAGCAGTGGCTACAGCAGTCCATTTGATCAACAGGTCTCCTAGTAGGGTTCTGGATAAGGGTTCTGGATAAGAGTGGAGTGGCCGAGATGCTATGGACAGGCAAGGCACCTTCGTATAAGCATCTCAGAGTCTTTGGTTGTGAAGCTTATAGCCATATTCCTAAGGAGTTCAGAAATAAGTTAGAACCAAAGAGCAAGAAGTGTATATTTCTTGGCTACGGAGAATCGGGCGAGATGGGTTACCGGCTTTGGGATCCTGAGTCGAGAAAGCTTATTCGTAGCAATGATGTGCATTTCAATGAAGCCAAGTTTCACGCTAAGCCAGAGAAGACAGAGGAGATCAGAAGAGTTGTTTTCAGGGAAGATGGACCTAGTGCTAGCACATCAAGACAGCATGGTCAGGCTCAGGAACAGCCTATAGTGGCTAGAGAGGCAGAATCAGTTGTGGTGAGACGTTCTGAGCGTGTCTCCAAACCACCTGATCGTTATGTGCCATCTCTAAATTATGTCATGCTCACAGATTGCGGAGAACCATCTTGTTACAAGGAAGCATTACAAGTGGTTGACTCGAAAAAATGGCAGTTGGCCATGCAGTCAGAGATGACAGCTCTGCATAAAAACCAGACATGGAAGTTGGTTAAATTACCACAGGGCAAAAAGGCTCTACCTTGTAAATGGGTTTACAGGTATAAGATCACCGCTCATGATAGTCAGCCAAAGTACAAAGCAAGGCTTGTTGCCAAGGGCTTTAAGCAAGAACAAGGCATTGACTTTGATGAAGTCTTCTCTCCAGTGGTCAAGATGACTACATTGAGATGCTTTCTTGCATTGGTTGCTATATTGGATTTGGTGTTGCACCAAATGGATGTCAAGACAGCGTTCTTGCATGGTGATTTAGATGTGGAAATTTACATGCAGCAGCCAGAAGGGTTTGTTGAGAAAGGCATGGAACATTTGGTATGCCAGTTGTTAAAGAGTCTTTATGGCTTAAAACAACCAGTTCCACCAGTTTATGCTTTCTCAAGGCTACAAACGTAGTGAGTTTGATCACTGTCTATATACAAAGAAGGCTAAGGATGGCAGTTGGCTGATCCTTATTTTGTATGTGGATGACATGTTGATTGCTGGCCAACACTTGGAAGAAATTTCAGCTTTGAAGTCAAAGATGGCAAAATCGTTTGACATGAAAGACATGGGTGAGGCAAGTCATATACTTGGTATGCGCATTGAGAGAGACAGATCAAAGAAGTTGATTTGGTTATCTCAAACAGAGTATATTGACAAGGTTTTGCAACGTTTCAATATGGAGAAGGGAAAGGCATTGAGTGTTCCATTGCCACCATATGTGAAACTTAGCAAACAAGATTGTCCTGTGTCTGAGGAAGAAAAGGCTGAAATGGATAAGATTCCATATGCGTCTGCAGTGGGTAGTTTGATGTATCCAATGATTGCTACACGTCCGGATATTGCATTTGCAGTGGGAGTGGTTAGCAGATATATGTCAAATCCCGGCAAGAAACATTGGGAGGCAGTGAAAGGTATCATGAGATACTTAAAACATACAAAGAGTATGCGCATATGCTATGGTAGTCAGGATTTGAGTGTCAGAGGATACACTGACTCAGATTATGCAGGAGACTTGGATAAGAGGAGATCTACATCAGGCTATGTCTTTACATTGGCTGGAGGTGCCATATCATGGCGATCTCGATTACAAGATTGTGTTACGCAGTCTACTACAGAAGCTGAGTATGTTGCAGCAAATGAGGCATGCAAAGAAGCTATTTGGCTTGGTAGATTGGTTGCAGACTTGGGAATCAATGCAGATATGCCAGAGTTATATTGTGATAGTCAAAGTGCTATACAATTGGCAAAGAATCCAGTGTTCCATTCGAAGACTAAGCATATTGATGTGAAATATCACTTCATTAGGGAAGTACTTGAAGACAAGCAGATACAACTGCTGAAGATCCACACCAAGGACAATCCTGCTGATCTACTCACAAAGGGACTTCCAGGAGAGGGCTTTGTGCATTGTCGTGAGTTATTGGGCATTGGATAGATGGCAGCCATGTAAATCTTTGTACATTTATGTTCATAGATTTACAGTTACTTAAAGTGCCACATTGGACTTTAAGTGGGAGGTTGTTGGGATTAAAGCCCAAGTGGCGTCTTATGCGGATATGGCCGGCCGCCCGCCTAACTCACTTACCTCTAACTCTTTGTATATACTAACTTATACTTTGTGAATACTAAGGATTTGGGAGATAACCCTTCTAACAGTTCTCTGCGTACTGTACTGTGTAAGCTCACTGTGTGTGTGTGAGAGAGTCGACCCACGCTCCGCTCCGCGACTTCAGGTTGCTTAGGAGATGGATGAGGAGTGGAAAGCAACGATGGATTGGGACTTGAGAATTCTTCATTTTGTCAATGTTACTCAACTCACTCCCAACCAAATCAATGCACAATGGCATCGGCAATCACTTCCATATCCCTTGATCAAGGTTGAGCTGTAGGTTAAGCATTAGGAGAAAGTTGGACTCACTTTTGGGCCTTTTAGTTCTACAGAGAGAGTGGTGCTCGACCAATGAGGAAGATGCTAATTTACATTGAGAATTGACATTTTTGAGCCAAGGCCTTTTAGAAAAAAGGGAAAAATTATTATTTTTGTTCATCAAATTGCAAAATTTCACGCTTTCAAGGCATAAATTCCATAAGTGTACTAACTCTGTATCGACAAATTTCAGACCTTTCATTGAAGACTCTATCTAGTATCTATGTTCCTGCCCAAATATGACTTTGAGTAGATCTACTTCCCTCTTAAAACTTCTTCCCTTTTTCATATTTGCGATAACCTTTCTATGTATTCTAGTGCACACCATGACTACTTCTCGAAGGCTTAGCACTACCATTGACTCTTCTAGCATTTTTAACAGTTATAATACATATGATCAAGCATGGATACCATCTCGAATAACTATCAGAAGTTGGGTTCTACTGCAAACTAGGAGGAGGAAGAGGAGGCAACGTAATGATTTTGTGGAGGCTTTCAAGGGACAGGTTAAAGAGTTATAAGTGTGTGCACAAATCAAGCGGGTGAAAGATGTCCTCATACAACATGCTTTCCAGCATGCAGAATTAAGGTTGCAAACATCTCCTCCAAGTTTTCCATGGCATCGACCCAATTGCAAGTTATTTTGAGCATCTCACTTAGTGCATGATTATATTCAAAGTTTAAGTGGTGGAAATCATCTTTGGTATGTTTAAGATATTTATCCATCGAATAGGAGGGATTGGAAACCAGTTGAGAGCATAGTTGGGATTTTTGATGCTTTCCATGCACTTATTGGTGAGCAAATGTACCGAGGAAGACAACACAAGAAACTTGCAGATAATGGAATATTCTTTTATGATATGTCATATTTGGAACCGAGAACTTCCTTTGGTTGGGGTCGTGTAGCTCCTATGTCACTTCCATCCTTTGATAGCAAGGATTGGTCTCTGCCAACTTCGCAAACTAGTCATGAAAGCTTTAGAAATAGGTTGTTTCAGGTTATACAAAAGTCCCTCAAGTATTTAATTGCCACAAAATAGTTCGGTTCGCACTATTTATGCCTCTTGAAGTGTTTGTAGATTTCTTCTTTGATGAGCAAATAAGAACTACCGCAACAATGTTCATTTGCAAGTTTGAGAGCTATTTGGACTTTTTAGATGATAATTGGGATAGGAAACAGTCACATGGCAAAATCTGTATTTTGCAAAAGAAGTCCATAATTTGCAAGTTCATTATAAGCTCTCAAAATTTCATAGTGTCGTTTTACTATTTTAGATATCATCTTCTTAGTGGGCAACTTATTCCACTCGACCAAGATATAGAGTCTAGCCTCAAGAATAAACCTTTATCAATGGAGCTCTACTTTAGAGATAACCTACTTATTATGATGGAGACAATGTCAAGCACAACTCTTGCACAACTCAGGGTAGATCTTACATGTGAAGAACTTCCACTTTTGCCGGAATTGTATGCATTCAGTCTCAACAATAGAAGGGTGCTTACTAAATGGATGAATTTTGATCGTCTTTCATACATTAAGACATAGAATCTAACTCTTTCTTCTTCTCAGATTCCAAGACGCAAGGAGAAAACAACATTGTGCAAGAAGTCACTCTCAAATACACTTCACTTAATTGCTTCCACCGGAAGCTAGGTCACATACCTTGTGAAGGCAATGAGCTTTGATGCCATATAGAGACATTTTGTGCCGCTCAAACAATGTTTAGAAAATGTACACTTTCATTGTCTCAAAACTTTACAAATTGTGTTGTTTCTGTCAAGATGTATACAAGTTATTGCTCCCTTCCCTGCTACTGCTCCCCTATCCTCTCCCATGGTTTGTGCCACTGGTCCCCTGTCCTCTCCCCCGGTTGCTGCCACTGGTCCCCTGCCCTCTCCCCGGGTTGTTTCCACTGCTCCCCTGCCCTCTTCCTCTGTTGCTGCTAATTCTGCCTCGGGGGATGGTGGTCTCGGGCATCCTTTTGCGTCGTTCAAAATCATGGGCCTCTTCCATGGCTTCCCATGCATCTTGCACCCGTGAAGCTTCCCTCTATTCTTGCTCTTGCCGTTGATGTGTAGCCCATTCCTCTACTTCTGTGACATCCGCATAATATTGATTTATTGCTTCTTGCATATTTCAAACCTCTTCTTGAGTCTGATTGTAGAGCTGCATCATTCGTCAATGCGATCCTGTTCAAACTCCTCAACTCTTGCCCCTTCCTCTCTTGTACCTCCATTTACCGAGATTATATATGCTGGATGGCCATTACAAAAAAATGTCGCACGTCGTTGGGTGTGTAGTTATGTAATTGAAGTTCCTATAGAAGCGTGATAATAGGAAAGTAAGTAAAGATGTGGCTTCCTTTAACACAAATGTTATAGCAAACAAACAATGAAACAACACGACTATTTACGTTTGGTACATCCAAAATTTGACGGAGGAGCAACAAGGCATTCAAACAATTTCTCCAGCTACAACTATAGTCATCAACCTACGTGGGCACGATTACCCGTTCGTGCCAGATGGCAGTCCCTAGATCATGTTCTAACAAAACATGCTCTACACAGCATACAAGTTTTTCCGCGGCACTACATAGGTAACCACTTGAGTCATTAACACATTACAAAGAGACACTACTTCCAAATGTACCTAGATGTGCCTTACGTTTTTACACAATCGTGAAACAACCTGCTTTGCCTGAAGTTTGTGTAGTAGATAATCTTATCTTCAATGTCAAATAACAACAGACTCCAATGATCACTACACCAAAACCATCAAAGACGAGGAGAAAGAAGAAAATCACAATTGATTGTATGCAGTGACTAGAAAATGCGCTATATCAAAATTGACTCTGCTAAACCAACCCATCGGCGCCAACAAGGAAACTCCGCTATTCTGCAGCATAAGCGAGATCAATGGATCTATTACGTATATTTAGATTTGAACCTCAGCGAGCAAAAGCGAGATAGTGTACCTAGCATGAATCAATGGCAGAGATTAGAATTAAGATATTTCAGTGGGTTGTCATTGCCACAAACCCATGACTCAATACCAAGCGATTAGTGCAGCTATCGAATTCCATAAGCACTGACTCACTTGGTATTGACCCATGTCTTAGCGATAGTGATCCATCTAATAAACCAAGCGTGACTTATAAAGAAACACTTGAGACGTTACACAACAATGTTGACGACTGCCGTGAAGACATGGGTCAATACCGAGCGAGTGGTATCACTATCCAATTCAATAAGCCACTGACTCGCTTGGTATTGACCCATGTCTTAGAGAAAGTGAGTCATTTAATGAACCAAGCATGACTTATAAAGAGCTTGAGAAGTACCACAAAGCAATGTTGACGATCGCATCCATTGCGTTGGAGTTGGAGAAACTGCACTTGCATAGGAAGTCTTGTTGATCAAGGTTGAAAATGCAGGCCTCCTCTGACCTTCTCAGCAGAAGTATCTGTGCATGCAGAGGCACTGAGCTGATCAAAACTTGCAACTCCTCTTTGTTCTCTTCGTTGATTTGCTCTAAAATAATCAACTCCTCTGATAAAGGCTCCTCATCGGATGGCCCTTGTGAAGCAGAGCCTTTCCCTTGCCTTTCTTGAGCTTTATCCGTGGCTGCCTCATTCTCCTTCCTTAATGGCACAGGCTCCTTCCTAACAGGCACAAGCTCCTCCCTAATAGGCAAGGGCTCCTCCCTTACAAGCACAGGCTCCAGATCCTCCATGCCTTGCTCATTTTCTTTCATAACTGGTTCCTCCACTGTCTCTGTTTCTTCAATGACCACCTTAGGGTCCACCCTGCCATGCTCATGCCCCTCATTGGTTGGCTCAGACTTCCCATTTGTGTCATTCCTCTTGACCCATGATCGTGTCCTTGTGCTATTTAATCCAACCCTAGAAGGCTCTCTCTGTTGTGCATGAGTATGGAGAGGGGGGATGTTAAGAATATCCATGGTTCTACTATCCCAGATAGGTACTAACTAAAGCAGCCCATCATAGCGAAAGCGCAGCCTCCGAAGAGTGTCAAAATCTCGTGGCATGATAGTAACGCGGTGTGCATGGCAGCCAGGGTATATCCATCATTGAAGAATTCAACAAGGTAGTCTTCTGCAATTTCTTGCAGTCAGAGAAGTGCACTGCTAGCCCATCGCATGCCGAATCTGCTCTGCTCACAAATCTCTCGTACTACTCGGTGGAAAGAAAGACATGGAATGGCCGGTTGCACGTGTCATTTGATCCTTCGCAGCTCTTGCAATACACCTCTATGTGCCTCATATCGGTGTCTTCTTGCTTGAGCATTCAAAGAGTCACCTGTTGCCCTTCTAGGCGTGGCCTTTGCACGAGAAATCTCTATAAATAGCATAACGAAAAATGACATGACATTTGTTGCACAAGGGACTGAAGATTTCTAGGGTCAGCACGAAGCGAAGAAGTGCACCACATACAGTTGTATTGCCTCTACTCGCTTGGTACTGACCTCAGAAAAGTATAATAGCAAACATCATAAATAAAGACGATGGTCAGTACCAAGTGAACAGGTGCAACAAACAGAGTTTACCTTCCCTTATTCGCTTGGTACTGACCTCAGAAAAGTGTAATAGAAAACATCATTTATATTTTTTGACGTCAGTACCAAGCGAACAGGTGCAACGAATAGAGTTTGTCTTCCCTTATTTGCTTGTTACTCACCTCAGAAAAGCGTAATAGCAAATAACATTTATATTTCTTGAGGTTAGTACCAAGAAAACAGGTGCAACGAACAGAGTTTGCCTTCCCTTATTCGCTTGGTACTGACCTCAGAAAAGTGTAATAGCAAACATCAATAATATTTTCTGAGGTCAGTACCAAGCGAACACGTGCGACAAACATGGTTTACCTTCCCTTTTTCGCTTGGTACTTCGTCATAAAAGTGTAATAGCAAACATCATTAATGAAGATGATAATCAATACCAAGTGAGCAGGTGCAACAAAGAGAGTTTGCCTTCCCTTATTCGCTTGGTACTCATCACACAAAATACAAGTGCACAAAAGTGTAGTAACATACCTCTTCATTGTGTGTAGAGTTCTCCGTCACTAAAGTAATGCAGAACAGGAGTAAGAGGAGGATGCACAAAAAGAACGAGCAGTAGAGAGTAAGAGGAGATGCGCAAAAAGGGTTGGGAGCACAAAAGAGATGGTTTTCTTACCGTGTAGCATCGACGGGGGCAGAGTTAAAACGCTGGGTAGTAGAGGATACAAAAAGAGACAGAAAAGCGCTCATCTGGGGCAAGGATATAGTTAAAATGTTTGGCGGGGGTACTGCCTCTAAACTTAGAATGCTTACCTCGACGAGGGTGACAACTTCACTTATGCACATGATTACACCCGAGATTTTGGTTGGTAGATTGTATTGCATGGGAATCTAAGCCCGTTTATTACTGGTTATCCTTGTGAGCACAACCCACGTGCCTTTTTAAGGTGTCCGTTTAGAGTCACACGCTGATCGCCATTGAAGTTGCCATCTCCATCTCTAAGTAGAACAAACAGATTGCCGTTGCCTTTGCCTTTTCTGCACTCTTCCCCATGGCCACCTCTCACGATCTTGCGTTGAGCGACCTCGACTAGTTTGAGTCCTTTGCTTCCGCGTCACCATCGCCCTGGCCTTTGCCTTTTGTTCCTCTTCCTCATGGCCACCTTCTGGTTCTTGCTCTCAGCAACCAACGACATCACCATCCAACTCCCTGCCATTGGATATTGCAGAGACAGGTTCTTTCTCCCTCTCTCTCTCTCTCTCTCTCTCTCTCTCTCTCTCTCTCTCTCTCTCTCTCTCCCCCCCCCCCCCCTGCCTGTGTGTTGTTAACTGTGTGCGCACCAAAGCCACTGCGTTACGGGGTTAGAGCACGAGGGGAACAACACTCCAAGGGCCAAGAGTGGTTGTTAGGGTAAGATTAGAAGTCTCGCACCACATGGTTGGAATAATTACTCCTTATGTGACCGTGCGTGAGTTGTTATTCAATGCTATGTTTGGGCATACTGAGTGAGTAGGCCTATATATCTTTTTGTGATAATATTAAATGCTCTGCTCCAATCCACTTGTTCAGAATGGACGTGTGTACAACGTAAATTCAACTTGGGTCAGAACCAAGAAAATAGGGCCCTTTGAAGATTCTTGGGGCCCCTATTCGCCTGGTTCTAAGTCAAGTGATGTCACCTATTCTTGGGGCCCCTATTCGCCTGGTTCTAAGTCAAGTGATGTCACCTATTATGAAATTAGCTCACATGACAGAACCAAGCAAATAGAGACCTTGAGGGATACTCAAGGCTCAATATTTGCTTGGTATGACACCAATTACAGACCAATTTTGAGTAGTAGTTTTGGCTTGCTTTTTCTTTCAATCATGGGGATCATAGTCCTGGAGACAGATGATGTGGGCAAGGATACAGAGAATTTACTAAAAACATTAAATGCTCTGTTCCAATCCACTTGTTCCCAATGTACGTTGGTACAACGTAAATTCAACTTGGGTCAAAACCAAGCGAATAGGGCCCTTCGGAGATTCTTGGGGCCCCTATTCACTTGGTTCTGACTCAAGTGACGTCACCTATTATGACATTAGCGCACGGGACAGAACCAAGCAAATAGAAACCTTGAGGGATTCTTGAGGCTCAATATTCGCTTGGTTATGACGCCAAATACATACCAATTTTGAATAGTAGTCTTGGCTTGCTTTTTCTTTGATTCATGGGGATCATAGTGCTGGAGATAGACGATGTGGGCGAGGATACATGTGCAGAAAAACAATTTACGTTCTTATACAACGCCTGTGCTCATCACCGTGCCCCACCACCAACATTGTCTTTAACCACTTTATGTAAGTGTTTCCATTTGTTAAACATGTTTCTCCTCTCTTCTCTATCTGAATCTTTGAGGCTAAACCCAAGAAACCTTCTGGCCTTCATGCCGCCTATTGATGCTTTCCTAGGTACCTTGTAACGACTTTGAAACATCTTAGGGTCCTCTTTGATTTTGACATTGCCTCCATGCAAACCAATGTCTGAGAACACTCCCTCTAATGCTTTGATCACTCTTTTCGACTCACTCTCTGGCTTTAATGTCCATGCAAAACATATGTACAAATGAACTACCATTTCATTTATTTGACAAAGTGCATGAAGTGTACAAACGTGAATTCTACTCAGAGGAATATCAAGCACTGGCCTAAAAGTTTTATCTTGAAGATGTTTGTTGGGAGCTGTATTCCATTGCACACTCTCAAGAGATTGTGCATCATCCATTCAATATAAGCATGGATTTTCCACAGCTGCTCCGTGTGTTATGTTGTACATACACTTAAGAGTCTTTAAGTCACCTGCCATGTGCCATTCCACTGTATAGTCACCAAATCCTTCCACTAAAAGAACGACTTTGTTTCTTTGTTCACTAATAATAGAAGGAATTTGGGTTTGACTAAAAACCCAATCGAGGATTTGAAATTTTTTCTTGTCAACCTATAGCGAACAACAAAAACAAAAAATCAACAAAAAAATAATCAATATTTTTGTTATTATAGAGTGAACTAAGTATACCTGAAATGATCCTAGAGTTAGAATGTTGCTTTCGGATTGCACGCTGAAGTATCGTGGATCCTCTTTCGTTACTGATGGATTCAGGGCTATGTTGATGAGGGTAATGGTGGCTCTCTCCAGCTTCTTGTTCTTCAGAACCTCTCACTCGTCGAGCTTCAAAACAAACTTGAGAACCCCACCGCACTCCTTTTGAACGATGTCAAAGAAGTGAACTGCATACATTTGCAATGCTTCAAGATCAACAAAGAGGTTGTTGTGCTCATTAAATTGTACCTCTCTACCGCCCTTGCCTAAGAACGCTGCTTCAATATGGAATGGTGATGAAAGTTTCTCAAACACCTCATTGTTTATGTGCCGGCGAGCAACCTTTACATGTGATGGCTTTGGCAGCAATGATCCTCACTTTAGTTTATTTTGAGACTTTTTAGCTAATGCTTTGAAGAGTGCCCTGTATCCCATCTGCGAGATGCCACTCTCATCAAGTATTGCTTGCACTTCCATCGGTTCAAATAGCTTCTCGTTCATGAAGGAGATAAGGAGCCTCCCTTTCAACTTACGAATTTTTTTTTGAGTTATCATCTCTTCAACTACTTCTTTTGGAACTAGACGACTGTAATGCACTCCAGCATTGAAGCCTATACCGTTCAAGTTTGGATGCAGTAAAGACCTACCAAAAAATCACCATGCGTTATGATCATGTATAGGAAAGTGTATCCGTTTCTTAGTGAAGCACATTGAAGATACAAAAGCAGAAACAAACTTCGAGTTACCTCAAAGCTCGTATTCGTTTTTCAGGCCACCACTACCACTCTTCATGTTCTCAATGTTGCACAAATGTTGTTTTCTTTTCCGACTACCAAGCACGGTGTCTTTCTCTCGCAAACTTGTGATCTTCTTCTCAAGGCCTTGGATTGTCTCTTTGTTTGATGAAATCTTCCGAGGGCATGCTTCATTAAGTTTCTTCAGCTGCATGTTCTCCATCGCCAGGAAGTTTCTTTGCCTTTCCGCATTCAATCCTCTCATTTCCAAATGTTCGGTGTATCCCAATAGCCCATCCTTGCCATCACCTGTGAAATGTAAGAGGTTAGTGATATAAGCAAAGGAAGGTGGCACATTTGTTGTAGGATCCTTTGGATAAATAGACCCATCAGTCCACAAATCCAAATGATGTTCCTTGTTTGTCCTTTTAAGTTCTTTCTCACATTGAGATAAGAAAGATTCCCTCCTATGTTTTTGCAACGGTGAATACTCTTGCAATAAATCAACATGAAGTGATGTGTGTTCTTTCTTTGGGTAAGTGTTAAAGATGAAAGGGTTGAGGATTGGAAGTTCAAATTGGTGTTTTCATCAGAAAAAGAAGCTTTCTCCATTCCTAGAGTTGAGAGAGAAATAGCAGACACTTGAAACTCATGAAATATCTCAGGTTTTGGGAGGGAAGGCCATATTCTCATGTTTAGAGTTGATAGAGTTTGTGTGGCTTATGTTTTTGGAGGGAATGCTTGTAAGTTGGAATTTCAAATCATTAGTTATACGGGTAGTTGGATTCCTAACAAGAGAACAAAGAATAAGAATGATAAAGACGGCGGCTACCTACCAAAGAATGTCATTTTGGCTTTTTGTTGGCGCAAAAAAGTATTACATAAAATACACAATTTAACATTTTTATTTTCTCTCTCTGAGCCGACGTGGAACTTCTTACAGGGCCCAAAAGTGAGTCCAACTTTCTCCTAATGGAACGACTATATAAAGACATGCAAGCAGAAGACGCAAATGAAGTCCACCCCAAGTGGAGAAAGAGCTGGATGAACAAGAGTCCTAGATACTTGATTTTGTTCACAAGAGCACCTGCGGTACTTTAAAAAGACTCAACTTTTTGTCCCGTACCAAGAGAAAGGACGTGGCAAGCACACGAGGCAATGACAAAGAAGCGGCCTACATGGCTAAATTATCTGAGATTGCCAGCTCCAGAGAAGGGAACGCCGATCGAGGAATACATGGTGAAAACTCTAACGGGTGCCATGGAATTCTTCAAATGCCTCCTTGATCTCTCATATGCTATGATCTACAAAATTTTCCGAATGCTAGTCATATGCATTGAAGCCTTTCATGAACCAAAGAAACCAGGAGCATTGTGGATATCCTTCCTCGAGGGAAATAAGGGTTTATGCTACGATCTTAGCGGCCAACCTTCCAAATAAGTCCTTTATGGATTCTATGTCCACTGCATGTTCTTGCCATGTCATAATATGTTGGCGTTTGAGGAAGCGTTCTACACAGGGTTCTTCACTTGGCAAACGAAGATTTTTGGGCCAGTGATCAGCAACCTGACTTCTAGATTTGTAGGCTACTCTGCTGTTGAGCGAAATAATAGAGTCACTATGCAATTTTTGTAGGTTCCATGCAAAGAAAGAAAGATCAAATATGAAAAAAGTTTACATGCACTTAAAGACGGCCTCGCTAGCCGTCAACTCAAAGATTATTTTAGCCCATAAAGTTGTGTCAAGGGATGACACAAGCCAGGAGGGGCCGAATGTTAGCAACAAGATAACTCGGATACCATTTTTCGGAGCTCTCATTGTAAAAACATTTACTATTTTGATGAATCGGGAATATTGTAACTCCTATTTTCCGGATAAACTTTGTAATTGATGAGCCGGGGCTACAAGCTTCTAGATTGTATAAACCTGTCTTTACCTTTCTTTAGTTAGAGTTCTCAGATTATTAGTTTTGACCACCAAAACCTTGGCTAAGGTATAAAAGACAATTTTTGTAAGTTATTACTAAGTTTTGGATAATGAAATATACAGTGTGAGCTAACAGCGCTCACTTCTCTCCTTCTGGCACTTCCTACTCTCTCCCTAGTTGTCACATTGCAGTTGCGTTTGTTGCGTTGCAACCGCAGGTAAGAGCTCTATGCATTGACATAAGCATTCAACAGTATTTTGTAGCTTTTGGCGTTGCCAACCCGCGGTCTAATTTCATCATAAGTAGAAATTTACACTTCAAAATAAAAAACTAAACATAGGCGGGGTATAGGGACATCGTTGTTAAGCATTTAGATGCATTCTGGGTCGAAAACGACTAGGTCAAAAATCCATTGCTGTTAATAACCCCGTAATATTTTCACTTGACCTAAAGTGGGATTTGCGACCATAAGTATGTGTGCTTAGGTCTTATAAACATGTCCTAGAAGTTTCATTACGTTTGGATGTCATTTGATGCTGTAACAGATGTGATTTGTTTGCCGATGAGAGATTGGATTTTGGTGATTTCATTCACTTGAGTGGCTTGAGTTAGATGCAAGTTGTTTGTTGTTTTCCAAGAGAATGACAATCTCTTGTAGCCTCTATGCACTAGTCGAGTCAGCTTCGACCCATGGATTGACAATTTAATCGTGGTTCTTGCTACGTCTACAATAAGATAGGAGTGAGGTTAGACACCCGTCCCACATAGATCTATCTCAACACGGGGCCAATGGTAAAGGGGCCCAAATGAGAGATGGTCTGTCAAAGAGAAAGGCTAACCAATGGAGCATAAATACCTTACGGTTAGCTTCATTGAAGACCTCCAATAGTTAGTAGTAAAAGTTCTTTGACCTTAGGTAAGCTAGGGTTGTGCATGAGGTGGGAAGCCGACCTAAGCTTGAGGTGCTTATCATGCCTCTGAGGTGCTCGATGATTGAGATGCTTGAGGTGCTTGTCATGCTTGAGATACTAGGGATGTACTTGAGGTGAGAACCCAGCCCGAGCTTGAGGGGCTTATGGACCAAGCTTGTGGTGAGAATTAGGCCCAAGGTTGAGGGGCTTGAGGTGGCAAAAGTCAAAGTGAATCCCTACAAGGAGGGGGTGAGCCATGCAAGAAGGGGGGGGTGGTTGCTTGACTATTGTCTCTCCCAAAGGGCACCCCTTGCCCAAGAGCCAAGTAGGACACATGTCACGCCTTATCTAGGTTACCCTCATGGTGTGTGGCCTATTGGTTGGCCTTCCAAGGGGTCCAATGATAATTTAGTGGAATTAATAAATTGTTTTAGCATTTATCAATCCCTCTCTCTCAAAGGGGAAAGGGGGACACTTGTTCCAAGGCTACCCTTGTTGCTTGGTATGACTCTTGCTTGTGATTGGCTAGACCTAGAGGGGTCCAATGAGATTTAAGAATGAGCTACAAGGGTTCGACCAAAGCAATTAGAGGGCTTGCTTAGGGGGTATACTCTCCCACACACACTCACACACACTCTCATTTCATGAAGTGCAAAGTGCAAGAACTCCCTCTCCTTCTCCAAGCAAGTAGAGTTTGAGAGCTTACACCATCACTCTTGGCTATGGAATGCAAATCCAACCAAGAGACATGCTTCAATGCTTAGGCTTTCCATCTTCTCCATCTTCATTACTATGCTATTATGTATGCTAGCAAGAAGAGTGATGATAAGTGAGGAATTAATTATTTCTCCTATGAAATGTTTCTTCTTCCTCCTCCCTACCCTCATTCCCTGCTAGCTCTCTCCACCTTCGAAGGTGTTTGAGGTCTTGGGACTGAGGCTTGGGATAGTTAATGCTTTCCACAAAGTTTATGTTATGTTTGTGATGCATGAAGCTTTTCATCTTAATTGCATCACCTAGGTCACAAGGCAGACAAAGATTGTATTGTAACAAGTCTCTCTTGATGGGAGAAATCATAATACAAATGCCTATTGGAGGGGGAACCGGCTCCACATAAATCAGGTCCTCAATTGTTTTCATGTTCTGTAAATTTTCTCTCTTGCAAAAGAATTATTCATTCCAAGTTAACTAAATGCTATGTTTATGTTTCTAACTTCATTTACATTCACCCGTTATGCTCACAAAGTGATTTTTTAAAAGTACTCTCTCTAATTTTCGCTACTCTCAAGTTAATAGGCCAATTTCACTACATTGGTATCCGAGCATTTGGTTTCTCTTTTCTTGCTTAAGAAGAGAGGTCCTTATGTAGCCTATAAATGGTTGATTTTGTTAATTATATTAGGGTAAGTGGGACTGCGATCTATTATCAATTTTGTTGAGCCCACTATGTGGGATATGGTGCACACCTCGGGAGCTTTGGACTTAATAATGGAGTGTTTTTAGACTTGCCTATGGCTTTACCATTATTGAGCCATAAGAAGTCCAAAAGGAGCTAGCCCTTGGCAACTCTGTAATATTAGACCCACTCCACTACTCTCTATAATTAACTGCTTTGAGCCGTGGGTGTAGATACTTAAGAGTCAATTTTCAAAGTCTAAGAAGAGTGGTAACTAAGGTTTTGAATTGACAAAGGATACAATAAGTACGTACACAAATTTTGTTAACATAGCTGACAATAACCAAGACAGTAGAATGAACATTGATAGATTTGATTTTTCACATGAAGGTGCTAATGATGATGCTTCCATGTTTGTCAATTATCTCGTTACTAGGTTGCAGCAAGCTATGGGCAACTTTGCTTTGCAAGACAAAGTTACTCAACAACTTCGCGCTTATGGGGTTTCCTTTCCTCTCCAAGAGGAGAGAGAGATTAGGAGGCCTCTTGAAGAGACCCCCAAAACAATACTCTCTCCTATATGAGAGGAGGAATTTAAAGAGCAAGAAAGCAATGAAACTTTAAGTTCCTCTGAAGATGTGGCTCCACGAAGATGACGGTCTACACGATTGCCAACTCCTCCCAAGAGGGAAAGATCAACACATAGTCCTTCTCCTTGTCACCTTGAAAGGGAAGAGAGGAAACAAAGGAAGAAAAGGGCAAGAAAAAGGTCACCCTCTTATCCTTCTTCTTCACCTTCCTCTTCTTTCGATGAAAGCTATGGCTATTCTCCTAGATAGTACAAGAGGGGAGGACATCGCAAATTATACCCTACATGGTGAAGGTCACAAAAGCAAAAGAAGTTCAAAGAGGGAGGAAAGAGTATCTCTTTTCTCACCTATGATGGCGCCTTTGGTGCTATTGACAAAGTGTTGGCCTTCATCCAATAATTTGATGCAGCCTTTGGAGACAAGGGCTTCACAGAGTCCTCCAAGCTATGACATGTAGCTATACACTTCCAAATTGGCTTGTCAATGGTGGGGTAGCCTTCATGGAAACGGAGAATCCCCAAATATCGACATGGAAAACTCTACGAGTTTCCATCATGAAGCAATTCCTTACAAGCGATGCAAAGGACAAAGTGCTTACAGAAGAGTGCAGCTTGAAGCTTCTCTCTCATGACTCTATCCACAAGTATGTAGACAGGTTTTGGGATTTACATCTCAGTGTTTCAAAAGATAGACTTTGCCGAACAAAAGCAACAGTTTTGTGCGGGATTACCTGAAGATATGTCCAAGTATGTCAACTCTCATTGGCTCTATCACTGAATTAATCCACCACACCATGGTTGCTTCACTCATCAACTTCCAACAAGGGGCTAGACGAAATGTCAAGCCCATGTAAAATAAAGACAAAGGTGATGCCAAGGGGAAAATCAATGCCCAAAATTCTTCCCAAGGCACCTTCAACAACAACAATTGGTCCAAGAAGAAGGGAGTTTACAAAGGCAAAAACAAACTCTGTCCTGAAGAGCTTGAAGCTTTTCACAAGGACCATAAGTGTTTAAAGTGTGGGCACCAAAGACATGGTTATCGTTTTTGCCCCAAGAAGAATGTTTGCAATGAGACTCCTAGAGATTTTTCGAAAGGTCTCTTTGAAAATCTAGGAACAAGATTGAATTTCTCTTCAACCTGTCACCCACAAATGGATGTCCAAAGCAAGATAGACAATCTTACGATACTCGATCTACTAAAGAGTTATGTTACAAAAGTAGATCAATGCTCACAATGGGAAAAGTACTTACCTCTTGTAGAGTATGCCTACAATAATATTGTACATACTTCTACAAGAAAATCACATTTTGAGATCATTGAGGGAGGGCCTAAAAGTCCCTTGCTACTCAAAGTACATGGGAAGATCTTCTCTGTATAGCCGTGACCTACAAGAATCTTTTCAAAAGATTAAGGAGGTTATATCCATCTCTCAACAAAGACAAAAAACTACTGCTGTTGCTGACAAGCATAGAAGGTCCTTAACATTCAAAGAAAATCATTGGTCTTTCTTAAGTTTCCTAAGGCTCAATTGAGGCAAACAACGGTCAAAAATCCTACGGGTCATCAAAAGTATTATGCTAAGCTAGCAAAAAGATACTATGGTCTTTTCCAAATCTTGAAGCCTATCAATGAGACAGCTTATCAACTCAAGTTGCCCAACCATTGGCTCATACACAATGATTTTCATGTGAGCCTACTGTTGGAATTAGGGTTGCAGAGAAATGCACCAGCTTGGAGAAGACGAAGGAAGCTCAAGGCAATCAATAGAGAGTGTGGTACTTAGTGTGCAATGGAAAAGATAGATAGCCCTAGAGTGATGGGCGTATATACAATGCACGGGGAAAAAAACCTCCTAAAGAGGGAAAAAATGCCTCGGTGTTCCTAGTGTGTTCACACACATCACTACCACATGTATATGGTAACAATTCCCCCCTGGAGTGATGCGGTGAACGAGAGCTGGAACATGAGTAAAGGGAAGTGCCATGCCCTGAGGACATGATCAATCCACAAAGGGCAGTAAGCCCAAAGCTTTGCGGAAATATTTGAGCTTCTCATGAGACAAAGCCATTGTGAAAAGATCTGCAAAGTTGTCATGTGTTGGCACATAATCCAAGCTGATCTCTCCTGCTGAGAGCCTCTCCCTGACATAGTGGTAATGCACCTCAATGTGATTTGTGCGAGCATGAAAATTGGGTTCCTTGCAACTTCCAATGCACTCTGATTTTCAGTGTAGATAGTGTTGGCAGTGTTCTGTCCAACACACAAATCAGCCATAAGGCGTTTGAACCATACACACTCAACCGTAGCTGTGAAGACTGTCCTGTACTCAGTCTCACAACTCGAAGTGGCCATAGTAGGTTGCTTCTTGCTCTACCATGATATACATGAACTACCAATCATGAAACAAAAACCACTTGTGGACACTCGCGTGTCAAAACAACAGCCCAATCTGAGTCGAAAAAAGCATGTAAGTCTGGCGGCAATGATCCCCCCTTGGGATAAAACAAGCCAAGATGTAAAGTGACACTGAGGTAGCAAAAAATCCTCTTGACAGCCTGCCAATGCTTAGACCCTGGGCTATGCATGCATCTCCTGACCTGTGAGACTGCAAACTAAATATCTGGCCTCGTGTTGCATACATAAATGAGGGAGCCAATCAACAGTTTGGTAAAGAGTGACCTCAGCAGGATTGCCAACATTGGTGCCTAATCTTCATCTTCACGCATAAAAAGTCTAGCAGTTTAGCTCTAAATCATGGCCCCTTATCCGAAAGTAGATCCAGTGGCACCCCAAACTTGCAACATATTTCATCGTACAAAATTTTTTCCACATCCTTTTTAGTGATTTGTTTTACTGCTATAGCCTCTACCCATCTAGAGAGATAGTCCACTGCAGTCAAAATATAGCTTTTGCCCCTACTTGTGATAGGTAACGGGCCTATTGCATCAATCCCCCACTTTTCCAACACATCAACGCTACTATGGTTTTTCATAGCTCTGGCTTCAACACTCTCTCCCCAAATGCTTGACACCTATTGCAAGACCTACACCAATGGTGAACATCCTTGTGCGAACTAGGCCATACATACCCCTCTTGCAAGATCTTATGCAAGGTGATCTTTAGAGCAAAATGTCCACCACATGCGCCTTCATAATTCTCTTCCAAAACTTTGTAAAGCTCATCCCGCCAAGGTACATGTGTCAACACTAGATCATCCTCTTTCATGTACAAGACATCACCAATCAATTTGTACATGTATGCTCTACGCACAAAACCATACTTCTTAGACTTATGAATGTCCTTCAGAATGATTCCTATTAGCAAAATCTCCTCTTCTTGAGCCAAACTTTCCCAGCCATGATAAAGAGGTAAATTGGTCCTCAACACAAATAGCGCCCCAATCATCCTTTGAGCTGCTACATGTGCCTCTCCATTTAGAGCATGTTCAATGTGTCTGATGCTCCATGCTTTGAAATTTTTGAATAGGCCTTTAATTTTGAAACACATTTCCTTCAATGAGGTGTCCTTGCTCTTCCACACACCCAACACTTGCTTCATAACTAACAAGGCATCACCTTTTATGTTCAACCTTCTAATCCCATGCTTCAAACAAATGTGTAATCTAGCTTCCAAAGTTGCATATTCAGCCTCATTGTTACTATGAGCATCCAATTTGAACCCTCTCTTGCATACTAACTCCCCCTCTGGATCGTAGAGTGCTATACCCCCTGAAGCTGCATCATGGCTCTTTCTATATGAGCCATCAAAGAACAACACATGTGCATTGCTGATCCGTGGCACTTCTTCAACTACCCTTTTCACCACCTCTTCCTTAACAAGAAGGGGATTCTCCTTGTAAGTCAACAAATCAGCTAGGGTCGCTCTTGTACTATCTTCCACTAAAAAAGAGAACTCAAACCCTTGCAGCTCAATTACCCATTTATTGACCACATTTGACATGTTAGTGCCATTAATTAATTGTGTCAAAAGGTTGTAACTCGTTAAGAAAACAAAAGGTCATGGTAACAAGTAATGACCAAATCGTCGACAAGCAAATATTACACTGGCCATCACTAGCTCTACTTTCGAGAATTTTCTCTCTGCTACCAACTTCACTCGGCTTGACAATACACTGGCCTCATATAATGGCTGCCCTTCCCCTTTTGCAATAGCATGGCTCCAATGGCATCATTCCCTACTGATGGATTTATGTAAAACACTTGCTCCCAATTAGGAGCCTGCATGGCTGACAACCCGCCTAACACCTCTTTCACCTCTTGAAAAACTTCTTCACACTTGTCATCCCATTGCAATGGGTCATGCTTTGACACTTGTTGTAATGGATAAAGAATCTGTGAAGACAATGGAATAAACCGTGCCATGTACTTTACTTTGTGTATAAAGTTGCCAATTTGCTTTGTACTCGTAGGTGATGGAAGAAGAATAATAGACTTAACCTTGTCTGGATCATCCTCAATGCCATTTTCTGACACCATATGGCCCAATAAATTCACCCTTGGTTGTGCTAAATGAAATTTATTTGGATTTAGTTGTCCTTCACATTCATCATATCGAGCCAATACCATCTGCAGCTTCTCATGGTGTTCAGCCCTACTACTGTAGACACAGAAGTCATCCATAAAAGCTTTAACACAACTACCAATGAATGGTTCCAATACCCAATTTGCTCTCTCTTGATAGAAAGATGGTCCATTTGACAACCCAAATGGCGATACCGTGTAGCAATAGAAACCCCATGGCGTAATGAAAGTTGTCTTTGTTCGGTCTTTAAGAGCAATCTTCAATTGAAAATAGCCTGAAAAACCATCACACACTGTACCTCTCATAACCTACCATTGAATCCAAGATCTGATCGATGAATGGAAGAGGATATGGGTTCATCCTAGTGGATCCATTCAAGGGTTTAAAATCTACACAAATCCTCCACTTCCATCCTTCTTTGGGATGACTACTACTGGACTCACCCATTCTGTGGTTTCCATTGGGACTATGAACCGTGCCTTCAATAACTTGTCCACCTCTTCCCACAAGGCTTCCATTTGCTCTTGACCCATTCTTCTTAGCCATTGTCTCACTGGCTTAGCAAACTTCTTTCAGCTCTATATGCATCTCTTCTCCTTTGAACCCTCTAATCTCTTCATATGAAGTAATGAACAGATCAGGAAAACTAGCCAGCATGTGCAAATATATGTCCTTCTCCATAGCTAAGAGGTCTCCACTGATCATTTGTGTCATCAATTCTTGCTTCTTTGACAATTCAACCTTGGTTTCACTACAAGAGGCTATTCATATTAGCGACGCTGACACAGCGACGCTCAAAAAAAAAAATTCCCGGCGTCGCTATGAGTGTCGCAAATTTACAAGTAAATTTGCGACGCTCATAGCGACGCCGGCTGGGCTAAAAAAAATAACAGAGAGCGCCCAAAAACTCAGATCTCAGATCTGAGTTTTTCGACGCCCTCAAGCAAGGAGCAGGTAACACTCTCCCTCTCTCTCTCTCTCTCTCTCTCTCTCTCTCTCTCTCTCTCTTTCTTCTTCACACACACACACACACACACACACACACACACACACACACACACACACACACACGAGGAGAGGAAGGAGAGCCAGGTATGCTCCTTCCTTCTCCTCACTCTCATGTTCCCTTCCCCTCTTTCTCTCTCCCTCTCTCTCTCTCTCTCTCTCTCTCACACACACACACACACACACATAGTGTTTTTGAGAGAGAGAGAGAGAGAGAGAGAGAGAGAGAGAGAGAGAGAGAGAGAGAGAGAGAGAGAGAGAGAGAGAGAGAGAGAAGAGTACAAACATAAACAAAAACGAACACACACATACATAAACAAAGAATGCACACACACATTGAGAGAGGAAAAGAGAGAGAGAGCATGCATAAACAAAAAACGCACACATTGAGAGAGGAAAAGAGAGAGAGAACATGCATAAACAAAAAACGCACACATTGAGAGAGGAAAAGAGAGAGAAAACACGCACACATGTATATATATTTATGTAAGTTTCAAGAACTTTAAATACCCTTTTGTTGAACTCACATGATAGGTTACATTTTTCTTAGGTGACCTCCCCGGGCTGTCCTTGTAGAAGACCTCAACCCAAAACATGACATGCGCAGTCTCCCAAGGCTGAACATGCCCAACAGATAGATACCTAGGACACACAGGCTGGTAGCCCGACAAAGACCAACAATTAGACAACTGAAGGTTGGCAACAGGTGCCTCGCCATCATTGACAGGGACAAGCTCGTCACACTGCTCCCCTTGGTGGCCGACCTTCCGCAGCCCAGAGACATTGGGTTTCAATTGGGAATCATTTTGACCCTCTACAGGAAGACCCCCTTGAGGAGCTCCCTCCACATTAGTTCTGCCTCCCACCCCCCACCCTCAGACGCCTCCGTTTTCCTCCTCCTCCTCCAGCTTCACCTCCTGCTCCTCCTATCTCCCTGATAGGGCCCTCAACCTCATCTCCCGACCCATCCCACTTTCCTCATGAGCTGGAGGAGACTGGGCACACATCTTTAGTGATATGATCTCTTGGTGGTGCTTTCTCTACGAGTCATATGGCTCGGGAGGGAAAACCCCATCTGAGGCCACCTATTTTGGTTTAGACCTCTCCTTTTGCAGTAGTCCCTCGGAGTTTGACTAGCTTTGACATTCACAGATGATGGGACTTCTTTGACTACAACTTCACACGCTTCCTAGGTGATTCTTCTCCTGACCTAGAGGAGGATTGCTTTTGAGTCCACATCCTCTTTCTAGCAGCCCGAGGCACTGGAACTCTGGATACAACGATAGGTCACTACAAGAGGCTATTCATATTAGCGACGCTCACACAGCGACGCTCAAAAAAAAAAAATCCCGGCGTCGCTATGAGCGTCGCAAATTTACTTGTAAATTTGCGACGCTCATAGCGACGCCGGCTGGGCTAAAAAAATAACAGAGAGCGCCCAAAAACTCAGATCTCAGATCTGAGTTTTTCGGCGCCCTCAAGCAAGAGCAGGTAACGCTCTCCCTCTCTCTCTCTCTCTCTCTCTCTCTTTCTTCTCCACACACACACACACACACACACGAGGAGAGGAAGGAGAGCCAGGTATGCTCCTTCCCTCTCCTCACTCTCATGTTCCCTTCCCCTCTTTCTCTCTCCCTCTCTCTCTCTCTCTCTCTCACACACACACACACACACATAGTGTTTTTGAGAGAGAGAGAGAGAGAGAGAGAGAGAGAGAGAGAGAGAGAGAGAGAGAGAGAGAAAGAGTACAAATAAAAACAAAAACGCACACACACATACATAAACAAAGAATGCACACACACATTGAGAGAGGAAAAGAGAGAGAGAGCATGCATAAACAAAAAACACACATTGAGAGAGGAAAAGAGAGAGAGAACATGCATAAACAAAAAACGCACACATTGAGAGAGGAAAAGAGAGAGAAAACATGCATAAACAAAAAAACGCACACACATTGAGAGAGAAAGAGAGAGAAACTAATTTAACGTCGTAGGAAACTAATTAAAATTAAAAGACCTAAAGATCTAGCCGACGAGGAGTTGATCTCAAGACCTATTATTCAAGAGGGAAATGGCATAACCAATCTATCATACTTGGCATGGGTGATAGAAAGGTTATACCATTTATCTTTTTTTATTGGCACACACATCCACACACGCGCACACACACAAGAAGAAGAGAGTTATAACGTCGTAGGAAACTATCCTAAAAGACGTTAAAGATTAGGTTAGATGTAGACTTACGTTAAATTAGATTTAGGTTTATTTAAGTTAAATTAGATTAGGTTTAGGTTTATTTTTAGTTAGATTTACGTTTATTTACGCTAGATTTAGATTTACGTTATATTAGATTAGATTTAGGTCTCCATAGACTACGATGCCTGCATGAAGCGGGTGAAGAAAGCCCTCAATGGAATATAGGGTATTGCTGCCTTCACTCATGGTGGGCTCTGTCGATCCAAAAGTACTGGTGAAATGTCTTCAGAAGATAGGGAAGAAGGTGGATCTTCAGGGCGGCAAGAGTCACTACATCCCCGACAATGACCATCTAGACAACCTCTAGTCATTCAACAGCAACTGCAAAGTTAGTAACAAGAGCAAGAACGGTCCAAAGGGCCAATTGCTGTCGTCAGATGTGGATGGAGATGAGGCAACGTCACCGCCGGAAGTTAACTCTCACATCTTTAGTGATGAGAATGCCAACTCTTGCCAAGTTATGTGAAAAATTATGTGTGAAATCAGTTTTAAGGTTCTTATAATCCCTGTTAGTTTAGTTCTTTGTTTTTAATATAACATAATTTACGTTAGATTTAGATTTATGTTATATTAGATTAGACTTAGGTTTATTTAGGTTTACCCACACACACACACACACACACACAAGAAGAAGAAAGTTTTAACGTCGTAGGAAACTATCCCAAAACACGTTAAAGATTAGGTTAGATGTAGACATACGTTAAATTAGATTTATGTTTATTTTTAGTTAGATTTACGTTTATTTAGATTTACGCTTATTTACGTTAGATCGAGTCCACGCAAGAATTACTTACGGTTTAGGGTTTAGAGTTAGACGAACAGTGAAAAGATCTACTGTGAAAAGATGTTAAGATGCTGTGAAGTGCTACAGCTAGAGAAGAGGCAAAGGGGTTTTGTCCACTACATGCAGTATCATGTAGACGTGGGTCTGTAGATTTCTTGTACCCACAAATATAGGTATTGACCAATAAAGACGAGATTATAACCCGGTGGTTTTGATCTCCGTGCACCTCTAGACCTAGGTGTGCGGGGATTGGACATGACTAGAGAATGTGAGGTAGAGAGAGAGAGAGAGAGAGAGAGAGAGAGAGAGAGAGAGAGAGAGAGAGAGAGAGAGAGAGATAAGACAAAGAATGCCAATAGAATATTAAATTTGTTGTCCAGGTTATAAGATTTTTATCCTCATTATGAGTAGTGACGAGGATGTGGGACCGTCCAACCGAAACACCTATCTCTCAACGAGGGTCTTATGTCCTTGTAATCTATGCAAGCATGCTGTGCGACGGACAAGACGTGTTTCTTTGCAGCACGTTCGCGAATTTTGCGAGTTCGATCCATCTATTATAGATCGAGTTGTTGCCAATTATAACTCATCGGACTCTGACGTTGGCCAACAAGCAGCAATCTTGCAACCCAATAGACGTGTTCGCAGGCGCGTTGGTCAAGCAGCATATGTGAGGCCACAAGATGTAGCCTCTGACAGCTCGGGGGATGATCATGCAGAGCACATTCCCAACGAGGCAATGTTTGAGCCCGAGATTGATGAAATGATCGAGACGATCATGGATTCAGAAAGGCTTATCTATGATGATATGAAAAGTGAAGCCGATACGCCATTGTATAATGGAGCACGTATGTCTAGATTGAAAGCACTCCTTGTTCTTCTCAACATGCAGGCAAAGTTTGGATGGAGTGACACTAGCGTCACAGCGCTTTTCAGGTGATCTATTACAATTAGTTTACTTTAATAAAACTCTAAATGTATAATGATCTGATAGATTTTTACACGACTGTATCGTATTTTTATGTTGTGTAGATTGCTTAAAGAGCACATACTACCAGCTGACAATGTGATGCCAGATTCCCGAGATGAAGCAAGAAAGATTTTCCGAAACTTGGGGATGGATTACAATTCTATCCACGCTTGTCCTAATGACTGCATTCTTTTCAGAGGGGAATACATAGACATGGAGAAGTGTCCGAAATGTGATTCCGAAAGATATCGAGTAGATCTCCACGGGACAAAAATTCCACAAAAGGTTTTGCGACATTTTCCTCTGCTTCCTCGCATCAAGCATTTCTTCGAATGTAAGTCCATGGCCGCCCTAGCATCATGGCATGAGGAGAATAAATCTTTGGATGGTGTGCTACGAATTCCTGCAGATTGCGCAGCCTGGAAAAATATAGATGGAACATGGTCGGATTTTGCCAGGGAAGCTCGAAATTTGCGCTTAGGCCTGGCTATGGATGGTGTAAATCCATTTGGTCAAAGATCAACATCTTACAGTGTATGGCCCGTTGTCATCGTCAACTACAACATTCCCCCGTGGTTGACTACGCAGAAGGGGCACCTATGGCTAAGCTTGATTGTGCCAGGGCGATATAAAGTGGAGAATATGGATGTGTATCTTCGTCCACTATTGGAAGAGCTATAACAATTGTGGATTGGCATAGAGGTGGTGGATATGAGCCGACGCACAGGACGACGGAATGCTTTGATCAGAGGCATTCTAATGTGGACCATGCATGACTATCCCGGGCTAACAGAATGCTCAGGTGATCTATTGACACTCCTTACTCAAACACTGTAAATCTTGTTTTTTCCCATGGTTGATCTATTGTCATGTGTATACATGCAGGGCTTCAAACAAGCGGATACAGAGCATGTTTCACATGTGGACCTAGACTGAATGCACGTAGGGCGCCCTCACTGAAGAAGCAAATCTACGAAGGTCATCAAGCGTATCTTCCAGAGAATCATGTGTTACGCGACGGCTTTTTGGGAAGAGAGCCACCAAGGATGTCTGCACAAGCATGGTTAGAGCAGAAGGAGATGTGCGATGACGGATTGCCTCCAGGGATGAAGAGACTATCTCTATGGTACGAGTTACCATACTGGCCCCGACTCATGATCAATCACTTGCTCGATCCAATGCACATATTCAAGAATGTGGGTAATCTACTATGGGACCATCTGACCAGCAAGAAAGATACTTTGGGAGCCAGAGTTGACCTTAGAAATGTGGATCGTATGGAGCAATATTTGCCGCAAACAGCGTCTGATGGATCGATAAAACTCCCTAAAGCACCATGGATTTTCACAGGAGCCCAAGAACGCAAAGTAAAAGAGACCATTCGATCTTTGCGGACCCCCACTGGCATAATGCACTCGCTCCGAACGTGTTTTACTAAAGAAGGAAAGCTTACCGGTTTGAAGTCACACGATTGGCATAAAATGTGTCAGGTACGTTCATAGTGGACTTTAATATCATTGCATAAAATGTGGACTTTAATATCATTGCTGCACATACTTTACAGTTTATTTTACCGGTTGCCATTGAGGGATGTTTGTCTCTCGACATCTGTAACACAATCTACAAACTTGCAAAGCTGGTGCAATGGATCTCACAAAAGGAGATCAACGTAGACTCCATACCATTCGCCAAACTAAATGCTGTGGAGCTTGTGTGCATGTTTGAGAAACATTTTCCTACTACCATGCTAACCATTCAGGTGCATCTTCTTGTTCACATAGTTGATGAGGTGGAAATAGCTGGCACAGTTCATTCCAGATGGATGTTCTTCTTAGAACGTTTCATGAAAACGCTTAAGGGATATGTGCGTCAAAAGGCACGTCCAGAGGGTAGCATGGCAGAAGGTTGGTTGGTATCAGAGTCCCTAGTGTACATTGGAGAGTGGCTAGATGGATTTGATAAAGCCCGGGACACGCTATGGCGAACCATAGATGATGAGCGCATATCTGGGATTGTCATGTGCAATCTCGGTGTTGAGAAGAAGATGACGGAAGATCTAGAGGCTAAAATCAACCGATTTTGCATGCTTCACAATCCAGTGATGCAAAAGTGGATTTCACAATATGAGGATGCAAAGCAAGAGCGACAAAGGGCACGAATCGAGTGGAGACGGGGAAGACGACCACCGATGGACTATCCGACGGGTCTGGAGAGCCTACCAACATTCATGAGCTTAAGATGGTTGCACAACCAATTGAAAAGCGCACAACAATGCGGTGACGAAGTGACTGAGGAAGAGTGGGAGTACTCTCGGGGTTGCGCGACCAAGGTAAGTTTGCAATGTACGACTAGCTAGTGACTTTATTTCTAAACGTTTGAACGGCCACTCATAATCTTTGTTCGTTGTAGTATAAGTCATACACAGCAGCATGGTGTAAAGGTCGACATTTTAGGGTGGAACGGATCGACAAAAAGCGTTTTACTCAAGATTGTGGAATCATGGCAAAATTTGAACAGTCTAGTTGACGATGTTCCTCTGATGCAGATCCTGTGGTGGCGGAACTCACTTACTTCAGCACGCTACAAGAGATTTTGAGGATCGATTACAGAGGATTTTTTGTCGACTTGTTCGACGTGCAATGGTTCAAGATAATCATGGAGGGTCGCAACGCTATTGTGCGTAGAGGAGAGTCTGGTTTTCTTGAGGTGGATTCTACTAAGAAATGGACTGACCTAAGAGACACTTTCGTACTACCCGAGCATTGTGAACAAGTAAGTATGTAAATAGTTAACATCCCCCTTTTACAAGTTATGTGCTTGAAAGCTCTCATGTAAGTTATGTGGCTCTGGCAGGTAATATTTCATCCTACAAAGTCTACATCAAACTAGTGGTACGTCATAGAGGTAGCCCCTCGTAGTGCAAGGACGTATGAAGGCTACCATGTGCCAATCACAACGGCATCAATGGAGGAGATCAGAGAAGATGCTCAATCAGAAGCCACTGCGGTGGTGCCAGACGAGCATCAAGATGCTACTACTCTATATGGGGTGCATGCAGAGGAGCTACAAAATGAAACAGAGGATATGTGTTTAAACGGAGAGCTCTATATAGATATAGGAAGTTATGCTGAGTTATGCGAGGATGAGAGAGAGATCTCTTAAAGCCACAAATATTGTATTTGAACAATTTTGCTCCGTGTTGTAAAAGCTCTGGCTCTCTAAGTACCTTCCATGGTGTATAACGCTCTTTTCTACTCGCACTCACATCTTTTGATTGAAAATTCTGAGTTTTCGACTTGCCTCTTCTATCACTCATTTCATTGCGTCATTGTATTTATATGCGTCATTACGTCATTGTATTTAATGGTCTTTGCGTCATTGTCTACTCTATTCATTCAATATTAAGTTTAAATATTCGTGTGTTTAATGCAGGTATGGATGATGAGGAGTTTCTTTCTTCTTTGTCACCGCAAAAGAGACACTGGTACGTCGAGCGTCATCGCTCTGGCGCATCATCGCGCATTTCTACTCCATCCGCATCTCCCTCTCTTTCGGAGCATTCGGCACGCTCCGAAGCTTCGGTGTCGACGAGACTATCTTCACACTCGTCTAGACACCGGCGCTCTAGTGGTGGCGGTGGCGGTTGTTGTGGGGATTCCGCCGTCGATGCCTCCACACCGCCTCGTGTTCGACGAGGCTCTTTACCCTCCCCTTCTTTGCCCGCCCCCACACCAGCCCCAGCATCGCCATCTACGCCAGGTTTTGCGCGGCTGACTGTTCCTAGCAGCTACACACCTCTACCTACTCCGCCAGGAGCCACCCCACTCGACACTCCTCGCTTCGGGGCCCAGATGCCGGTGGAGACACCTGACGTCCGTACCCCCATCGACACGCCGCTAGAGACCCCTGTCGGGACACCCAGGTTCACGCATCACCAGCCAGAGGGCTTGCCTTACTCCGTCGACTTCAGCGGCGGCATCATCATGGATGATGACGGCAAGAAGGTGATCTCGCGCATGCGTGGTCTTTGCTCTCAGCTTTTTAGACACTACAATCTAAACAAATGGAGTGAAGTACCAAGTGATTTAAAAGCCAGAGTCATCAGCATACTTCATGATTAGTTTCCCGTTCCAACACGGGATCAGCGCTTCAATGAAGACCTGATGAAGATTCGAACGCGCGAATACTGCAAACACAAGCGTTCCGAAGTGCAAAAAGCAATCAAGCATGGGTGGAACAGGCCAGATTGGCTGGCCAAAGAAGATTGGAAGAATGCGAAGAAAGCAGCGCGCGAGAACCCCGACAAGTGGAAGCAACAAAAGGATGCAGCCAGAGCGCGAGTAGAGGCAAGGAGCTCGCACCACTTGGGGAGCGGTGGATGGGCATCATTTGAGGCGGATTTTGTAAGTGTTTTCGCATTGCTCTTTATGTTCGATAGTTTAGGGTTTATGAGTTTTTTAATTCTAACATAATGAAATCTTTGTATGTTTTGACAGTGGTCGATGACAGGATGTGATCCCACACCGTACGAGCGCGAGTACGCAGGCAGGAAGGGCTTATACGCCCTGATGGACATTCTCAGTTCTCGCGGCGGCATGGTTAGTATTAGGGTTTACTCTTTTCTATTTTTTGTATTGTTTTATAAATGTCGTTATATGTTTATACTTACTGAAATCTGTCTTATTGTCTTTTTTTGCAGAATCCAACAGATACGCCGCTTGGACGCGATGAGACGTCTGACTAGACGACGTCAGTTTAGCCGTAGCTAGATAGCATTAGTTTAGGGTTTCTCATAGCTTATGTATCATGAGACGGATTTTATACGTCTTTTTGAACCATGTATATTATTACATTTGTCACCGCAGTTCTTTTTGCCAATCAATTCTTTATGCCTATAGATGTTGTACAATTGTCATTATTACATTTGCCAATCAATTCATTTTGCCTATGATGTGTACAATTGTCAATTTTACGCTTGTCAATTTTGCAAACAATGCGTCTTGTGGGTGACTATTTTGGGTCTATTATCTACCCTTGCACTTTTTTAAAAAAGTGAATCAAGTACAATATGGTTGATGGGTGGCAGGGCATTCAATGCCCTGTCACCAAAAAAAAATTCTCTCGGGCGTCGCTATAACCGTCGCTATTTATGGCTCTATAGCGTCTCTATGAGCGTCGTTATAGACTTCTGTGTAAACGTCACTATAACCGTCGCTATGACCGTCACTATGAGCGTCTCTATATAGCGACGCATATAGCGATGCATATAGCGACGCTCTCGTAGCGACGCTATTAGCGACGCCGGGGATTATAAAAACCCAATGTATTTCCGTCGCTAACAGCGTCACAAGAGCACACAACCTCTTGTAGTGTTTGCATTAGCCCTTCAATCACTTCATAAGGCCCTTCACTTTCATCTTCAATCTCATTTGCAAATGCAACTAAACCAGACTCCTAGATTTCTTTGTCCATCAAAATAAATGCAACATCAACATCCTCATCAGTCACTGTGGAATAGTCTTCATCACTCATCCTCATCTTCATAAAGATGTTCCAATACTTTCCTTGTGTCCATATTATATAGCTTCTTGGCACCTGTCTTTCCATAGAGGCTAATCGTACCACGTCTCCAATCTTGAATAGCTCCCACTGCATGTAACCATGGTCTACTCAGTATAATAGGATATGCTCCCAACCCCGCTGGCATCACATGAAAATCAACCACTGCCTTTGCATCATACACCTCCACTTCTAAGATTTTTACAACACCCAGAAATTTTACTTTTTGATGGTTTGCCAATCTGATCCGAAAGCTTGACACCCCAGTCACTGTAAGACCCATCTTCTCAACGCATGAGTGTGTTATGACACATATTTGGGCTCCAACATCCACATAACCTTGTCCCATATTTTTTTCTTTTGTGCCACATATCTACTAATGGGCAAATGTCTGGTAGCTCATCCATCACCAATACCTTAACTGAACCTCTCTTTGGTTCTTTCTCCATTGGGTTAACCATCCTCTTCCACTGTCGCTTTAGCTTAGGAACCATCTCTATACACTTCCCAAAAGTAACATCTGATTTCCTGCTTGTCAGATCCTCGTTCAAGTCATAGCTCAATTGCCCATCTCCTAGTGGAAAATCTGAAACATGAAACTTGCGACGAGCCCTTCTTTTCCTCTTGGCCTTGACATCTTCGCCTTCATGGCTCTTTCCCTTTTTCTTACTAGGACGTGGGGCACTTCTTCCTTCCTTGTCCTCTATGGTCCTCTTCCCAATAGGCACCACTAATGTATCCCCTAGCTTTGCTGCCTTCTCCAAGGTGACCACACTTATCACTTTTGTCTTTCCCTTTTGCTCTTGGGTTAATCCATTGGTTCCTTCTTCTCCCTTAATTTCAATGCCATAATCATTTGACCTAGCTAGCACCTGCCTTGGCAATGGATACATGTCTCCCCCCATCCTTGGTCGCTTATCACATTGCGGGTTGATGTGGCCCAACTCTCCACAATTATAACACATGGGCATCTGCCTCTTGAATCTACCATTGCTTTGTCCAACGCCATTCTTGGGTCTTTCCTCACCTCTTGACCGATTTGCAAACCTCCCCCGACCTCGATTATTTTCCACATTACCTAGCATGTTTAGGCTGAGATTCTTCATTAATCTACCACTTGCCTCATGTCTTGCCTTAGCCCATCATCTTGCATTGTTGTAGTGACCATTGCTGGCATAACTTGAGGAGTAACAAAAACCATTGGTTCATGATGAACCCATGGCATGCGACCTTGTAAAGAGTCCATAGGCTAAAACTCAGAACTCCTGGACAAAGACTCCACCCCTAGCTGGTTCATTTTCCTTAGCTTACACTCTTTGTTCCTTGCCACCTCCAATGCATCTTCATATGTTCTAGGCTTCTTTAGCTCCACTCTCCAACGTATATTCTCCCAAAGACCAGCCAAGAATCTGTCCTTTTTCATGATGTCAGGTGGGGGTACTTGTGGTGCTAATGCCTTGTACATCCGCTCCCATGACAATGAAAACTTACGTATGTAGGCATCTACTGGCTCACCTTTCTTTTGCATTAAACCTTGTACTTCTTGCCACACTTTGTCAGGATCTTTTGTCTTCACAAACTCCACTTTCAATCGATGCCGTAGATTATCCCAACTTAATCTCACAGGTGGATTGGCCACACGCTGTCGTGTTGTGGCACGTATATAGTGGGAACCATTAGAAAATTTTGGAGGTCATTTGGAGAGCCTTGTAAGAAATTGTATTTCTCTCTCTAGAAACTTTTTTTAAAATGCACTTGCACCTTGTGAGTACGTCCAAAAGGACAACCAGACACTCTAAAAAGTAGATTTATATTCCCAATCGTCCTTGAAAACGGTCACTTTTTTATTTAATGCAAGCGTCTTTTTCAGTAGGCAGGTGCGGCGCATTTAATGCAGCTTACGTCATCACTGAAAGTTGAAAAGTCACAAATTGTAAAATAGTGATAGATTTTGAGGATTTTGACACCACCAATGCATCCGGAACGCCAAAATACCCTAAAAACGAATGTCTACTTGTCTCATTCCGACATCCGGAGAGGCAAAAAATGTCAAAAAACCCCCAAAAATGGACTTTTTACTTGAGGCGCGCGAGGAGGCATTCTAAAATTTTAGAATGCCCCTCTGCGCGCCGTTAGTACAAAGCTCTTTTTAGTGATTTTTGGACACTTATCTTTCCAAAAAGCCCCTTTTTAGAGGTTTTTGGACATTTTCCTCTCAAAAAGCTCCCTAAAAAGAGGAAAAAAGGGCCTTTTTACTAACGGTAGAAGGCATTCCAAAATTTTGGAATGCCCCCTCGCGCGCCGTTAGTACAAAGCTCTTTTTAGTGATTTTTGGACACTTATCTTTCCAAAAAGCCCCTTTTTAGAGGTTTTTGGACATTTTCCTCTCAAAAAGCTCCCTAAAAAGAGGAAAAAAGAGCCTTTTTACTAACGGCGCGCGAGGAGGCATTCCAAAATTTTGGAATGCCCCCTCGTGCGCCGTTAGTACAAAGCTCCTTTTAGTGATTTTTGGACACTTATCTTTCCAAAAAGCCCCTTTTTAGAGGTTTTTGGACATTTTCCTCTCAAAAAGCTCCCTAAAAAGAGGAAAAAAGGGCCGTTTTACTAACGGCGCGCGAGGAGACATTCCAAAATTTTGGAATGTCCCCTCGCGCGCCGTTAGTAAAATGTTCTTTTAGGGGTTTTTGACATTTTTGGCCTCTTTGGATGTCTGAGCGAGGCAATTGGACATTCATTTCTAGGAGATATGTGCGTTCCGGACGCATTGACAGTATCAAAAGTTTCAAAATCTTCCACCACTTGATAGTTTTGTGACTTTTTGAGTTCTAGTGATGACGTAGTGCGTATCAAATGCACCGCATCTACCTTCTGAAAAAGGTGCTTGCATTAAATAAAAGAGAGTGCTCGTCTTCAAGGACCACTAGATTATTAAATGAGGAGAGGGACACCTTTTATATTTTTGTTAATATCAATCTATTTTTCTACGTAACGTAGACTCTTCTCTCATTGGAGGAGCTTATTTTCCTCTCTCTACCAAAAGGCCCTCCAAAAGACCTCTGAAATCTCCTAATGGGGCATTAAACGATTTATCTTGTGACTTTTTGACGCATAAGTATACTTCATATAATACTCATATGCATAAATAAAAGCTTTCTACCATACCTTAGTATTACCTTTGAAGTAATATAAATGTACATTACTATTAGAAAATACTGCAAGAGAAGTATCAATATTGTGTCTCTTTTTGTCTGGGGGAAAAGCATTTGTATATTTCTTCTAATATCTCAGCTATACCCTACCATATATAAATTATTTTCTTCTTTTCACATTTATGTAATAGTATAACCCTTCAATAATGCATACCTTCTTGGATACATACAAGAGGGAAGGGCCTACTAGAAGACTTTATGAAAAGGAAGATCCAAAGCTTCTTGGACCATCCCAATTTGAAAATCTCAACTTAAGGGCATGGAGAAAAGGCCAAAACCAAGTCAATCTCTTTTAGTAGGCCAATTTTTCCTTTTGAAGCATGTCAATCCGAATTACAGGTCAAAAGTTACAGGGAAACCAATGAAAAACCCTCTCACAACTACACTGCAAGAAGAGATGGTAAACAGGTGAATCAAGTGAAAAGAGGTAATCTTGGTCTTTTTCCATAAAATAAGGTATTTGGAGATAAAAGACACAAGCATGTGAATGTGACACCTCAAAGATGCCTTGAAGGACAAGATAAACAAGTTGGGACCCCCTGCTGGAGCCACACAGAAGATGCATAGGTGGGGCCCACATACATCATGCACCCACATGGAGCCTCAACGACCAAAAATGCTGAATTTCATGATATTTTGAGTCCTAATATTGCCCATTTTAAGAAATATCCAAAGAACATTTGATTTGGGCTAACTCTTTAGCCTAATCAAGTGATTATGTAAAACATGGCTCCCTCACCTATAAAAAGGGAAACCTTCTCTTCATTGAGGTAAGTTATGAGTGAGTGAGAATAGCTCAATTCCATAGTGACACACTCATCTTAGTGCCACACTTTCTCTTGAAGAAAGGCTGAAGTCTTGCCTCATCTTCTCTCTCCATTAAGGTGGTGGCGATTGCTCTCATGTAAGATATATGTTGCTAGTTTTACTTTCATTTGCATATCTAGTCCAATACTTGTCTCTAACTCTATCTCTATCTCTCATTATCTATCTTTAATACCACCACCACACTTAGATCTATCTCTAATTCTATCTTTACTCCTCCTTTCATCTCTCTTTTTGTGTCCTAATTGTTTCATTGGAAGGTATTCAAGCAGCAACCTTGTCAATGTAATGGGTACAACCTTCTTGCGGGAAACAATTATGTGCACAAGGTTAGTAACCATATCTTCATCTTCCACAAGCATCTCTCTCTCTTAAGGTTCTCATTCTCTTCCACAAACTCTATAATATCCTTGCTACAGGTACTTCTCTCCCCGTAGTATCCTTATTGTCTAAGGGCAACAATAGGGCTTGGGATAGAAACTCTCTTCTTCTTCTCCTTTCACTTATTTCACACCTTTATCTTTAAACATACTAAGTATATCATTGATGAATAACCATAATCCACATAGAGGTAATTTCTTTCAATTCCATTCAGTGCAATCTATTAGGGTCAACATTTGGATTAGTCGAAAGATTCACTTTCAGCAACGCATAGTGTTTCTATTTGGTCCTGAAAGGCTCAACGAAATACTTCTCTCACCAGATCCCATCATACTACCTATTATTGACTATGACTTCTCTTTTGATGTGAATGTGGTTATTTTATTATGAATCAAGAGGATTTGTACTCACAACTAATCCCAATCGCTAGACAAAACATATACATTATAGTAAGCACAAAGCTACAGTTCCAAAGAGAAATCCGCAGCTTATTTGGACAACAAGATTAAATATCATTAACTCATCCATTAACCCTTTTATCCTACCCATGATACGATATGATCGTAATCTCGATGTTTTCATTTTTGTTTTGTTTTGACTATCTTTCATGATTTCTCTCCATCACGTGTGTGTTTGTAAGGAAAAGTGAGCGGCTTCTTTGGCTACATTTCTTCTTTAGCTCTAGAAGCTATGTTATCTACATCTTAGCTCTTTCTCATAACCCTTGATCTTCCTCACAAACTCTCACAGCAAGAGGTCCGGGGCCTTCCTGGCAAGACCGCCTACTTCTTGACAACGCAACTCCTCTTCAAATGCTTTGGACCAAACTTGTGCATCACTCTTCAAACAAATCTGGAGAAGATGTAACATCTGTGCCGGGTCATGAATCTGGTTGATAATGCAAGCAACCTCCATCTTTTCCAAAAAGTCTTCCACATCTTCATCATTTCTTCCATGAAACTTCGAATAAGAGAAAGCCATGGCTACCCAAGTTTCAATGCTTTGAGAACCCCTTCTAACACACATGCAAGAACCCAAACTTTTTATTGACTCAATCCCTAGAAACTTCAATGGAGCTTGTCTTTAGATAAGGGAAAACACATGCACATCAAATGAGGTTTTATAGTTAATCATCAAAATTACAACATGCAAAGGGCATTCCAGTATCTCTCTTAATCTTCTTGGCTCAAACATAAAGACTATGCGCTGCTAGAAAAAAATCTTCCTGGACACATGAACATTTATTTGGATTCTTTGTGTTAAATGAAAAGGAGTGAATTGAGGTCCGTTCTAATCATCCATTAAAGCCAACCATGCATCTCCCAAGAAGGCACATCTGACTTATCCTCTGATTTTGCCAAAATTTCAGCAACATAACAGCATAAATGGCTTAAACGACCAAAAACCAGCCATCACAACTTGGAAAAATTTTGGCAGAGTTTCCCCAGAAGTAGATCAGTAAGAACCCAAAATATAGATTGTATATGTATGCATAACCTGCCAACAATAGAACCTGAGCATCAAGTAGGAATCACTAGTACATAGCCTATGATGAGGACATGAAAAGGGTGCTCTAGCCACCTGTATCACCGAAAGGATCTCACATTTGAGAATCCCCTAGCTCGATAAAACCTCAAGCTATCGACCCTCTCACGAAAGCTTATGCAAATCTTGTATAGTCAAGTCTTATAATTGACTATCTTTTAGACCAAGTCTCAGAAATGACTATCTTCTAGACCAAGTCTCACAAATGGCTGGGTCTGCCAAATAAAACCAAGTATGGCTCACAAAGGCGTACAATGTCAGCCGCCACAAGTAACGTACAATACAAGACAATGCGCTCAAACAGGCACCAATTGATGCATACCCACGACACTGCAAGTGAATCCCACTTGCTAGTGTATCACTCTACTCTAGCTACCTATACCTGTGTGAATCACCTGTATATGTACCTGTACCTGTCCCTGTAACCTGTAATCCCGAAGCTGAAGGTACTCCAAGAAGATCCTCTGTGGGGGAACCAAAATAATGTAAGCAGGTTGGAAACACACACAAGCCTCTATGATAAGCCGACACACAATCTTGGAATAACACACACACACATTATGGGGCACCACTCGGCTTACACAACCCGCCTGTCCGAGACAGGAAACACACAGATGGAGTGAGAAGAGAGAGATTTCCCACTTGCCCACTCAACACTGACACATACACACTCACACACACACACTATCAATTTAGCTCAAAGGAGGAAAATTTCTGTTGTTTAGACTCAATGAAGCTCAGCCCAACACCAATGGGGCAACTAGTTTACACAGATTGAGAAAATACACCACATACAACCACAAAGTTAAGTAGAGGCTTCACTCACCGGAGAAGATTACACCAAAAAACAACAAAAAATCTATGAGTAATTTGGAAAATGGATAGCACCATTGCATTTGGAATGGCCAAAAACCCCACCCTACAATGTCATAGTGCTCACACCTGACCTTGGATGAGCTGTTTAGGGCCAAAAAATGCTCCAAAATGAGCAAAAATTGAGCTGCGGGTATTGCTCCTCTTCTCCAAGTTTTTTCTGGTCTTTCTCTCAGGTTTTTTAGTTCCCACACTTAGATTTATTACTTGGGCACTTTTGGTCTGTTAGTTGACCTCAAACGGACCCCGAACAGGCCAAAAAGTGGCCTCGCAGTGTATAGTTGTCACCCTGCTGCATCCATCCGCACACGTGGCCCTCAACTATTCTCAATAAGGCCATAGATTTGGTCCTACAACCACATGAAGTAGCCCCAAAATATGGTCCTCATGATGACCTTTTGCATAATTCATCACAAGAAAACAGCCCTGCTGTGTCTTCACTTACCCACGTGCAAGACTTGATCCCATTTGACCTCTTGATGCCACTCAATGCCATCTAACGCACGTGTTTACCTCATGGCATGGGCTCGCCCATAGCTTCCTCGAGAAGGTTTACGCACTGTAAACTCCTCTTATTATAGAAAAACACACTGATACTCATGATAATGAAAATCGATGCAGTATGTACACCTTACCCTATTTGTACACATGTAGGCCCCACGTAACCACCCGGCTCTGAAGAATGGGCAATTCTTTAATTTATGCACCATGCATCTGTATATACATATGCTCAATCCCTTGCTCCAAAACCTCCTATCACCACCTCCAGTGTTAGGACCACAACCCCCACATTCAAGAATCACTTCTCTGAATCAAGTGGGTTGTGAGCCATCTATTGCTTGTTTGGAAGGCTGTGAGGAAGATATAGACCCCAATATTTCCTATGGCATTGATGCACTTGAAGAAAGTCCATAATACTACATGTAGGACTATTGGGGACAAGTCAAACATGTCTATCAGGTAGTTGCTCTTGTGGCAAGAGGCCAAAATATCAATTTCATTGCCAAGAGACCACCTCTTCAATGCTATGAGTGTGGGGGTCCACATCATGTAGCCGAGTGTCCTATTAGATTACAAAAGAATGCCACACTAATGCAAACCAGTCTAGCAAGCACATCTACAATGCTGATACTCATGTGTAATCGATGTGGCATAGATCATTTGATTTCCAAATGTCCTAATAATCCAAATGCACCAAAGATCACGCCATTTAATTTAATTGAGGTTATCGAGGAGCCATCACAAAGTACACATGTGGTACCAGTAAATATATTCACACGATCGATGCTCCAAAACCAAAATAATATTCTTGAAGAAAGAGACACAACATCAATTGCCTAATCTCAGAAGAAGAAGAAAACACAAAGGAAGAGATCACAAAAAGCAGTAAAGTCAAACCCTAGTTCAAAGACCAACATAGGTACTGGTGACAACCCCTTATATATGAACGACGATGAAGAGGATTCTGATTCAGGTGAGACCATGGAGACTAAAATGACCATTAGAAAAGAAAAAAACAAGGAAGATCAGCATGAGCCACAATGACCAGGACCCAAGGTACAAGAAGAAGATATGAACATACCCAAACACTATAGAGGAGATCAAGCGAGTCAAGCAATTAATGAGTTTGGTAGAAGAGACCCAAAGGGATCTAGAGCCAACACCTAGGCAGATCCAGATTACTGACACAGTGTTCCCTACACAAAATCAACCTCACAAAGACCATAGACCACTAGCCATACCTAGTGTCATCCAAGAAGAAAGTGAGTTTAAGTCATTGGAAAGTGGGCGTACTCCCTTCTTGTTGGAGAAAAGGTTTAAATAGGAATTACCTGAAGCCCAAAAAGTACCATCAAATATTGCCAAATTGATGATTTCATGGCTTCAGAAGTTAGAACCACCATCATGTCTAAACTATATGGAGACCCCGAGCTATCCTTAGCTCTTTGAGCTTTCCTCAATGGAGAACTGAAAGTCGGGCTACCAAATTTTCACATATGGATGGAGCTAGGGAGTTGCCAATAGAGGAGGAACACTTAGATACACAACCAACCTAGATGAGAACTCTGTTGTTGAAATACCTGTTAACAAGTTGGGACAATACTTTGAAGGAAATGAATCCAATGTGACCATACCAATCACTACCAAGGGTTTAATTGTGAAGGGAATCCTTGATGGTGGCATTGGGGTTAGCATTGTAACTAAGAATTTTTGGGAATCTATGGGAAGAACTCACCTTGGGACTAGAAACATAGTGGTAAAGATGGCCAATGGGACTATTGTTAAGCCTATTGGGATGCTAGAAGATCTCAAGATCAAAGTCTTTGGACACAAAATAAGGGATACCTTCATTGTTATGGATTTTTCCAAGCACACTATATCATTTGAGATCATCCTAGGACGTCCTTTCATGATGAAAGAAAAAATGATGCATGGTTGGTCTAAAAACCATGTAGTTCCAAGACTCTGTCATACATTCGAGTTGATCTTGTAACTGGTCGAGCACATCCTCTAGGAAACGGATTTATGAGTGATCATAGATCTAACACCACAATTGACTTGGCCCCATTGCAGTATTGTTACACATGTAAAAGGGACACTGATGTTGGGAGAGATTCCCCTTATATGGATGTTCTACTTGGGATAACTGAGTCTAAAAATGTGGATTGGGTCTACCTAGTAGCAACCATATACATTTGGGTAAATAAGGGGACAACCTAGGTAACACATGAGGGGGATGAAATGCCACCACTATACCTTTAAATATGATAGGAGCAATGCATATAGCTTCTGATGACCTACCAAATGAAGGATTGACTAACATTGGAAGGAGGAGCGCCACAAAAGACTATAGCCCACACGATTTGGAGTTAGAATCATCAAATAAAATTGACTCTAAGGACAAATAATTTGAGTTAAATCTTGATGCAAATGTAGGGACAAACCATTCAAGGTCCAGTGGAACCCTAGATGACAATCTATTCGGGAGAGGAGAAGACACAAATAGTGATTCATCTAGTGACTCCTCACAGAAGGAAGGTCGTAATCAAAAATTAGACAAGAGTAGTAAGAGATATAAGATGCAAGGATATCGAGCAAATGTGCATGTTAGAATAAATGAAAAGAAATCTATTGCAAAATGGATTAATTTTGTGGGGCATGTGATGCTCATTGGAAGTTGGTAGATAACTGGGGTGAATACCTTCAAAGCGTCATATGGTGTAGTCAACAATCCATTGAAAACTAGAAGCTACAGAGAAGCCAAAATTAAGCCGTACTGTAAGGACATTAAAAAATTGAGAGCTAGCTCAACAACAAAAGGAAGAAGAAGAGAAATCACAATCTGCAGAACAACAAGACCCCAGAGATTTACATCCTGCACCTAAGCATTTCAAATCCAACACCATAAAGGAGTGTAAGGTTGTGTATACAAAGGCCCAAAGAACACCTACTATTGATGGAAGTAATGGAGTCTATGATGGTCCAAGGATAGTTAAGAAAATAGAGTTAGCAGATCTAGGTGAGGAGTCCAAACATGTTTTAATTGCCCAAGATCTGATAGAGAATGAGGAATATGTAGTTAAGGAGATTCTCAATAAATTAAAGGATACATTCTCTTGGACATATCATGATATGAAAGGTGTTCCACCTTTCGTGGTGCAACACACAATTCCCATGAATAGCATGGATAAAATCGTCCAACAACGACCCTACCCAATGAATCCTAAGTGTGCAAAGATTTTTCAACAAGAGATTGAAAAGCTTGTCAAATGCGGATTCATATACCCTATTGAGAACTTAAAATGGGTGTTTCCAATAGTTATTGTGCCAAAAAAAAAATGGAAACTCAAAGTGTGTGTGGATCTCAAGAAGGTCAATGACGCCACTAGGAGAGACCATTACCCCTTGCCATATTTGGAACATGTGCTTGAAAGAGTTGCATGGAAGGAAGCTTATAGCTTTTTAGATCGGTACTATGGCTAGAATCAAATCACAATCTCACTAGAGGACCATGCTAAAACTGCTTTATAACCAAATTTGGAGTCTTTGCATTTTGTGTTATGGCTTTTGTCTTAACTAATGCCCCTGCTACCTTCCAAAGATTAATAAACACTACTTTTAGGGGATATTTGAGGGAGTTTTACGAAGCTTTCTTAAATGACCTTGTGTTTATTATTCTTGGAAAGAACATCTATCATGTTTATGGAAAGTGTTTGAAAAGTGCAGATTGTATCGCATCCCTTTCAAATGTCAATTTTGGGTTAAACATAGAGTCATTTTAGGAAATATAATGTCCAAAAGTGGGATTTCCACAAATAAGAGAAAAATTAAAGCCATTTCCAATTTGCCACCAGCTACAAACTATACAAGAGTGCAAAGGTTCATGGGCCATATTGGCTATTACCAATGGTTTATTTTAAACTTCGTCAAGATAGCTTGCCCATTGTACAAGCTTCTTATTGAGTTCCACTGAACCGCGGGGTGTGACCATGCTTATGAGATATTAAAAAGGGACTTAACAAGTGCTCCCATTCTACGAGTGCCCAATTGGAATGTAATTTTCCATGTGCATATTGATGCATCGAACATTGCTATCGGGTGTATTCTAACTCAACAAAGAGAACATAAATTGGACTACCCCATTAGCTTTGCAAGTCCTCAATTAAATGATGCTGAGAGAAACTACACCACTACACTGGGTAAGGTTTAGCCATGATTTATGCAGTGAAGAAATTTTGCTACTACCTTATCCTTATTGCCAACAATGTTTTTTTCTATGTGGATCATCAAGCATTGTTATATCTAGTAAATAAACCTTGTTGCACAGGAAGAACTATATGATGGTTATTAATTCTTCTTGAGTTTTATTTTACCATTGTAGTGAGGTCTAGTAAAAGACATGTCATGGTGGATCATTTGTCTCGTATACGCAATGGTGAATCCCCTACTGGAATTGATGATGAATTTCCCGATACTTCCTTATTCCTAGTCGAGACCATGCTTGAATGGAGTGAGAAGATTGTGAACTTTTTGTTAATGGTTTTCCACCCAAAGAGCTTCGTAAGAATATAGCTCAAAGGAATGTGAATCTTATTCTCTAATTGCAAGAGCTCTCTACAAGCTAGGGAAGGAAGAAATTCTCAAAAATTGTGCTCGTGAGGATAAGTATTTATGCATACACTAAGAAGACCACATGGGTATAGTCAGAGGTCATTTTTCAGGGGAACTAACTGCTAGAAAGGTGTTGGAATTAGGCTATTGGTGGCTTACCTTATTCAAGGATGTATCCCTTTTTGCAAAAGGGTGTGATGAATGCCAACATTACAAGATCACACAATAAAAGGATAAGATGCCCTTACATCCTATTCAAATGACTCAACCATTTGAAAAATGGGGTTTAGACTTTGTAGGCCCAGTTAGTCTGGTAGCTCATAACACTCAATCTCAATATATTATTGTTGTCACTGACTATGTAACAAAGTGGAAGGAAGCCAAGGAGACATGCAAGGCTCATGCAAGGTCAACCGCCAAGTTTCTCTTTGAGAACATTATTACGCAATTTGGTTGTCCCTTTGAGATTGTGAGTGACAAAATTCATGATAGACCATCATAAGTCTACACCTTATTATCCACAAGAAAATGGACAAGATAAGAGCACTAACAAGACCTTAATTTCTATCTTGACCAAAATAGTGGAAGCTCATCTCTCAGATTGGGATTTGAAGCTACCGTCAGCTATATGGGCTTATCGTTCTTCTTACAAAGTGGTTATTAATTGTACACCTTTCAAAATGGTATATGGCCAAGAAGCAGTTATGCCAAGAAGTTTGTAATTCCTAGTCTGCGGGAAGCTTCACAAGAAGGTTGGGATGGTAACCCTTTGGTTGAGCGTTTATATATCCTTGAGAGGTTAGATGAAGAAAGACAATTGGCTACAAAAAATGAACTTGTGGAGAAAGATAGGAGAAAGAAATGGTTTGATCAACATTTGGAGAACAAGGATATCAAGGTTGGGAATAAAGGCCTTATGTATGGAGTGTGTAACAAGAAGAAAAAGTTGAAATATACGAGAAAAGTGCCAAATAGAATATACAAAATCACCCCACAAGGTACCATTCATGTGGAAACTCTTGATGGAGTTGAAACCATTGGATTCCTTAATGGGAGTAAATTTAAAAGATACTACGATCCTTTTAGCCAAGAGGAGGTATGTGCCATCCATCAAAAAAAGGCAGCCAAGGCACAAGCAGAATTGAAAAAGATACAAGCTCAAGCTGAGGCTAAGGAGCAGCAAAAACGTATTAGATGCCAACGAGAGGCCAACCTTGGAGTCATACATGCATTTCAAGTTGGAACAGAGGATGAATTTTTTGGACTCTGACACACCTCTACAATACCCTATTGAGTTAAATAGCACCTATGGAAAAGTGCTATATAATGCCTTACTGGATATGGGTGCTAAATATAATCTACTATTATATGGAGTGTGGTGTCAATTATGAAATCCATCTCTATCTGAGAGTACCATCCAAGTCAAGGGTATCAACAAGAAAAAAACTACGATTTTTTGGAACCTGGCATACTTCTGTCAGTTATGACAACGGGGTCATAGCTCAAGAATTTTTGGACATGCCTACTGGAACTATGGATGACAATATAACCTAGGATTCAAGTGGATGCTAGTGACCAAATGCACTATTTATTGGGGGACTAGGAGTGTCACAACACATAAACTAACTCTTAGTCCTGCCACTCAAGAGATAGTCCTTGAGATAACACCTACTGAGGAAATACAACCCAAAACATTGCATGTCCAAGAAGTTGAACCATCTGTACCTATAGCCCAACCCTCTAGAGATTCAACATCTGTTGCTGAAATAAACATGAGACACACAAGACTCATCGTAATATAACAAAGAAAACATACAAATGGGTCTCTAAATCTTCTTTAGCGACTATTTTTTACGCTAAAAAACAGAAGCCTTGTAAGAGACGCCCCACTCGCTCCAAGAAATGTAAGAAAACATTGCGTTGGATTCCTAAACAACTATTGGAAGGCCAAGGCTACTGTGAAGGGAATGATCAAATTTGGGTGCCAAAACGTAAATTGTGTTCTTACCTATTACATACACACCCATGTGAGTCAAATCCTGTAACAATAAAGCCAATTGAAGATCGTGGGAAGGAAAATATTACAGAATATTATATACATGATCATGAGCTAGTTTGGGTACGCAAGTGAGAATGACTTGTAGCACTCATCTCAAACATAGAAAGGACAAATGATGCTTCTTGCTCTTCATGTAGTTCTTCTATAGAAACAGAAACTTCTTCACAACCTTGACCTACCATTGCAAATATCTATACTAACAAAAAAGAATTTGCACATCCCGTTGTAAGTTCACCAGCTACAACAACATTGCAGTTAAAATAATGGGAGAGTACCTTACCACCCTTGCAACTAGATGAAATGCCTAGGGTAGTGAAAAACTATTGGTCAAAGGCTTCACCCATTACAACTTGGAACAATTGGTTTCAAAAGGTGATAACATCATTCCAAAAGGTATGATCTACCCAAGGAAGGGGGGAGTGTTTGCTAACATCTATCATTCACTTGTTCCCCTCCCAACCTTCATCCTTGACCTCTTAATCTACCAATCTTAGGATATATATTTATATATATCCCTATACTCAAGAAAACAAAAATATAAAAGTGAAAGAGTAAGAGCCACCAAACAAAAAATTGGAAAACTATAAATTCTAGTAAATGACCCAAAAATCATAATAACACGCTATGCACAAGAACACGACCTTTTGACACGACCTTTATCATATTTTGACACTAACCAAAATGTATATGTGTATAAAGATATGGTTAGTATGCTAGAGTCATCCACTCCTACCTTGGGTGAGAGGTACCCTCTTTACTTTTCACAAGTGTTTCACATAGTCTACTCGGTGCTTGTTTGTGAATGGGATTTGGTAGATACTCTAGCGTGTGAGAAGAATTTTGAGGAATTAGAATAACTGATACGTCTCTTGACCACGACTGATAGAGAACGTCTCTCCGATTGCACAAGCTTACTCTTTTGAGAAAGATGACTATACATGCCTAGTGACATTCTTAGTGAACATATGTGGATCTAATGATGAAGAATATGTACATGATTGCATGAAAGGCATGTATGATCTCACAGATGATGACTTTATTTTTCTCGATGATGACAAGGATAGGGTTTAAACTTAGGACAAATTATTAGATTAGGGTTCTTTATGTTGTTTTAATTATGTTCAATAAAGGTTGGTGTCTCTTCCCACTGATGTGCCTCCTAGAGGTATTCCTTGTGTTTTCTAGTGTGTACAAGAACACATTGCAGTAGTTGGGATTTTGAACTTCATGCAATGTTTGTTTAGTTCACTTTGTGAATCGAGTGCAATCATCAACACGAACAGGTGTTTCTTGTCCATTATCATTGCCTTTTGTCTTTTTAGAATCCATGTTTGTCTGCTTTAACTGTGATTGGTAGCACAATATATTCAACATATCTACTTAGCATTAAATATTAGATTCAATATAATTTTATGTTAATAGTCTCTTGTCTAAGTTTATGAACCAAGCAGTCTGACTAAGCTAGATCCTCTTGACCTTTAGCTTAAGTATTATAAAGGGAGTTTACTATTGTGATGAGCCTGGGGAGGATAACAATGTCAATATGAACCCCAAAGTTACAAAATTAAAATGCAGTGAAAAACAAACAAACAAAAAAATAAAAGTACCAAAAAATATAAAATTTTAAGCTAGAAGAGAATCCCAGCTTGATTTGGTACTTCACTCACATGTATTTCCTTAGGCCTATGGTACTAGAGCCCTAGAGGTCCCCAATGTGGGCTGTAAGGACATGGGTCCTATGGGCAAGGCCAGATAGTGTGTACGCTAGGGGAAGGCTATAAGATAGCACGGTTGGGTGGAGACTAGCACACGCATTACCACCACCCTTTCACTGGTATCCGAGCTATTTCTGGGAAGAGGCGAAAAGCGGGTTGCATATACATGTGACACCATGCTTCTCCCCCACGTTCCGCAGACAACGACGTTTCTGCTGTGCAACAAAAGAAGACAGGCACGCTTTCCCCGGCCGTGTCCCCCCCACCTACGTCCCATCACTCACATGTATTGCCTTAGACCTATGGTACTAGAGCCCTAGAGGTTCCCAGTGTAGGCTGTAAGGACATGGGTCCTATGGGCAAGGTCGGACAGTGTGTACGCTAGGGGGAGGCTATAAGATAGCACGGTTGGGTGGACACTATAAGATAGCATGGTTGGATGGAGACTAGCACATGCATTACCACCACCCTTTCACTGGTATCCGAGCTATTTTTGAGAAGAGGCGAAAAGAGGGTTGCATGTGCGTGTGATGCTCTGCTTCTCCCCCACGTTCCACAGACAACGACGTTTCCACCGTGCAACAAAAGAAGACAGGCACACTTTCCGCGGCCGCGGCCCCCCCACCTATGCCATCCATAGCGGGCGACCAAGGCAAACTCAACCGACAACTCGATGGCACCGAGGCTTCGAAGGCTTCCACTGGCACCGTTGGTTGCGTGCATAGGAAGGTCCACTTAGCCCTTGCATGAAGGAGGGTTGAACCCACGCCATGAGGGTAAGAGGCCAACAATTTACCATCAAGCTATTGAACCTTGTTGTGTATAACAAGGAAAGATAGCCTATTTGTATTGAAAGGAAAACTAGATGGAAAGGGAAAGCTTCAAACTTCAAGGAAGTAACTTCACCCTTCCTTTTCACTTCTTGGAGAAAGGAAAGTTTTTCTCCAAAAATTATTTTTTCCTCAAGGAGGTAGTTCAAAGTGAAGAAAAGTTTTCACAAAAACGACGGGTTTTTGTGAAGAATCATCAAAGGTGTTCTTACAACAAACGACAAGTGAAGCGCTCAAATTCTAGCAAGGCGAGGTTCACATGCAACGCAAATCGTGGAGCATACAAAACACAAAGACTTCAATTTATCAAGGTACAAGTTGTCGTTTTCTTTTCTCTCTTTGCATTAGTGTGTGTTTACCATGGCCAGTGAGGATATCCCACCTACACACACGTTTGATTTTGAGCACGTAGATCAAATTAGGGTACCATGGGTTCTGCTGACACTAATTTATGCATGATGATGATGATCTAGGAGATCATGGGCTTGTAGATATGGCTTCTTTCAAGAATTTGTAACATCACCAAAGCGTACTTGAAAGCAACCTCTCTGTATTCAATGCAAATGTTACCAATCTTACGGAGCTACTTGTGAAATTTATGAATTCACAGACGAGTCAAGGAGCCACAAGTGTCACGGTTCAATGGGAACCAAGCTCGCACGACTCAAGGAGACCAAGAGACAAGTGATGTAGAAGATGCAGACTGTAGCAATGCATTACTTAAGAATATCACCATTCTTGAATTTCATGGGGAAGAGCGTGATCGCAACAAGGATGTGGTCAATACGTTCTTACACAAATGGAGTGATATTCATCGATTGAGACGCACCCCGGATATAAAGACGGCTGTGGAAACAAGTCTATCTCTTAAAGGACTATAAGTGGTGGATGATATTTCTAATAGATGCTCGTCCTCCGTCTTGGGCTGCATTTCAAGCTTCTTTCTCCAAAGAGTTTTTGGACTCCAATCAAGAAGATAAGAATTGGTTAGCATGGGATGCATGCCGCATGTCTGGCCTCTCTCTCACACAGTACCTTTCAAAGTATCGGGAAATCATATTAAAACTAGAAGGTCTAGATGAATTTTAAAAGATACGGGGTTTTAATAGGGGTCTTGACAAAGACTATCGTCTTCATGTCAAGACCCAACATCCAAAAACTTTGGAAGAAGCCATCAGTCATGCCCAAAGATATGATGATGACCAAGAGAGGAAAGAAAATGTTCCCTACACTAAGATTAATTTTGCTAAGAGCAATGTGGCTAAGAGCCAATGGTGAGGTAGATCTCCCACACGTTCCAAGAGAAATAAGATACAATCTACCTCTCCACACCCACAAGAGGATAATAAGCCTAAGCACTTACAAGATACTCCACGTGGGTCTCTCAGCACTACTGATTTTGAGTGTGCAAAGAAACACAATTTTTGTTTTAGATGTCTTTCGGACCAACATAACAAAAAAGATTGTACTCTTTTGCAAGGCAAATAAAAGGACATGCACATGGTGCAACGCCTCACATTAGATTCATCTCCTAAATATTGGGATGTAGAGGTTCTTCATATGGAAGAAAAGCAAAAGTGTTGTGTGCCCGCTTCAATGTGGCAGCCCACCTTTGGCCCCCATGATTTGATTCGCATGCATGTCACTATTAACGGACAATGTGTTCATATTTTAGTGGATGATGGTGCAACTCATAACTTCTTGAACTATAAGCTAGTCAAGAAATTGAAGCTTACATAGACTCCCTGCTCTCACAAATATGTGGTGGAGTAGATGTCTGGGAATGATAAAGAAGTATGGGACACGGTAGTTCAAGGGGTTGAGATTATTGTTTAAGATCATACGATGACCCTTGACTTTCAAGTTATGAACATGGACCGTGCTGATGTAGTTTTAGGATAGGAGTGGCTGCATGGTTTAGGAAACACATTGCACACTAGCTATGTACACAACTCCTTATCCTTTATGGCCAATGATAAACGTGTGCTTTTGATTGGTGAGAAAAATATACCATCTTCACCTCTTATATGTATAGCCGAGCTTTCTATTTTGCAGAAAGAAGATTTAATAGATGAAGTCTTTTTGTGTTACTGCTTGTCTCCAAGTCTTGTGAATTCTCAAGAGCAAAGTGCGGTGAATTCTAGTAGTGGTATGCAAAGTGCAATGAATTCTACTGATAAAAAAAGTGTTAACAAATCTAATGAGCAAAGTGCTCTCAATTTTAATTCTATAGAGCAACGTGCAGCTGCTGTAAAATAAAAATTACAGGAATTACAAGATTCTCCATCCCAGCATAACTCCAATTTACTTTCTCTTTTGCACAGCAAAAGTTGACTCACTTACTCATGGAGTATAGTGATGTGTTCTCAAGTGATTTACCACCGGGTTTAGCACCTACACGTGATGTGTAGCATGGCATAAATGTCTTGCTAGGAACTAAACCGGTGAGTTAACCACCTTATTGTATGAGTGCTAAAGAAGCGAAGGAGGTTGAGAGTCAGTTGGATGACTACCTGGCCCGTGGTTTCATTAGACCTAGCACTTTTCCTTGGGCATCACCAATTCTATTGGTAAAATGGAAAGATGGTACTATGCGCATGTGCGTAGATTATTGCGGATTAAACGCCATAATCATAAAGAAGAAGTATCCTCTTCCAAGAGTAGATGATTTGTTTGATCAACTCCATGGGGCAAGATACTATACAAAGATAGATCTTCATTTAGGATACCATCAGGTGCATATCCTTTTACAAGATATCTCCAAAACTACCTTTAGAACACGGTTCGGGTATTTTGAATTTTTGGTTATGCCTTTTGGTCTAACCAATGCTCCCGCTACATTTATGACACTCATGGATAGTGTCTTATGTATTTATCTTGGAAAATTTGTTGTGGTTTTCCTTGATGCCATTCTCATTTACAGTAAGACTGAAGATGAACACATAGAACACTTATGATTAGTGTTTGAACAGCTACGAGCTCACGTGCTATATGCTAAGCAAACCAAGTGCGATTTCTTTAAAACAGAGGTACATTACCTCAGTCATGTGATCTCTTATTCTGGCATCAAGATGGACACTGACAAGGTCGCTACCATTCTTCGATGGCCACATCCCAACACAGTTGAGGAGCTTCAAATATTTTTAGGCATGGCTGGATTTTATTAACGATATATTTGTGACTATGCCAAAATCAATGTTCCTATGACGGATCAACTTAAAGCAAAAGGTAAGGCCTTTTCTTGGGAAGAAGCTCAAAAGTGCAGTTTTGAACAGCTCAAGATAACTATAGCCACTGTTCCTATCCTAGCAATTGTCGACCCACTTAAGCCGTTTGTGGTAGAGACTGATGCTAGTGATAAAGTCATTGGTGTGGTACTTCTCCAGGAGGGAAGACCTATAGCCTTTGAAAGAAAAAAGTTAGATAGAGCTCAACAAAATTATTTTGTTTAAGCAAGAGCTCTATGCCATAGTTCACGCTTTATGAAAGTGGCGACACTATCTATATGGTGCCAAGTTTGAAGTAGTTTTTGACCATGAGAGTATCAAATGTTTTACTACTCAAACAAACTTGAAGGGCTGTAAAGCTAGATGGGGAAAAATCCTTCAAGATTATGATTGTAAGCTCTTAATTGGTAAATTCTTGACCTAGTAATTTCTTATTTGCCTATATAGGAATGATAACTTTTTCCACAACTTCCCTAAGGGTTTTCTAAGCTCTTCTAATTTTCTTGTAATTTTCTATATCTTTTTCCTAATTTTCCCATCGAATTTTTAAGCTTGGAATCTGCTTATTTTGAGCTTAATATTATTTCTATTTATTTTCTCTCAAAGATTTCATTTCCTCAACTTTATATCATATGTTTACACTTACTATATTTTTTCTAAAAACTTTTGACCGCAAACTTTATTTATTTGAATTAATCTTTTACTAAAAATAGGACTTTTGTTCAGTTATAATTTTTTTAACTCACTAATTAACTATGGTATAATTATCAAAAGTAGATAAAGATACTTTTGACCTTTTAATTATCTTTTAGTTTTCCAACTTATTTATCTAGTTTCTATCTTTAATTTTTAGCTAAAATTAGTATAATTTGACTTAGATAAATATTTATACTAATTTTTTGACCTTGACATAATTATCACAACCTCTTTATTATGTAATCTAACTCTAGTAAATAGAATGTAATTATATAACATGATTTACTAATTTCCCCCTTTAAATTTCAACTAGAATTAGTATAATTTGACTTACATAAATACCGATGCTAAGTTTCTAACCTTGACATAATTATCACGGCTTTTTCATGATGTAATATAGCTCTAAAAGATAGCATGTAATCATCAAACATGATTTACGAATTTCCCTCTTTACTTTTTCATCTAAAATTAGTATAATTTGACTCAAATAAATATCTATACTAATTTTCTAACCTTTACATAATTATCACAGCCTCTTTATCAAGTAATATAAGTCTGATAAATAGAGTGTAATCATATAACATGATTTACTAATTTTTCTCTTTAAATTTCAGTTAGAATTAGAATAATTTGACTTTGATAAATATCTATACTAAGTTTCTAACCTTGAAATAATTATCATGGCTTTTCCATGATGTAATATAGCTCAAAAAAATAGCATATAATCATTTAACATGATTTACTAATTTCTCCCTTTACTGTTTATCTAATATTAGTATAATTTGACTCAAATAAATATCTATACTAATTTTTCAACCTTGAATATCTATCACGGTCTTTTTATTATGTATTTTAACTCTGATAAATAGCATGTAATAATATAACATGATTTACTAATTTCTCCCTTTAATTTATCTTCAAAAATAGGGTCTTTTAACTAAGATAATTAGCTTAACTAACTTCATATGGTTTAACTAATTATCATAGGTCTTTGATGATTCAATTTAACTCTAAAAATTATCTCAAAGCTATTTAATCCAATTTGCTAATTTTTCCTTTCAGTTTACCCTAAAAAACAATGTTTTTCTACTAAGATAATTAGTTAAAGTAATTATCTATAACTAAAATAATTATCACGGGTTTCCTAAGATGTTTTTTATCTCTAAAAATTTTCTCAAAGGTTTTTAGTATAATTTTCTATTTCGCCCCCTTTAATTTTCTCTTAAAAATAGTGTTTTTCTACTAAGATAATTAGCTAAACTAATTATCTGTAGTTAAGATAATTATCACGAGCTCCCTAAGATGTATTTTACCTCTAAAAATTATCTCAAAGCTTTTTAGTTGAATTTGATTTTCCCTCCACTAATTTTTCCTTAAAAATAGTGTTTTTCTACTAAGATAATTATGTGGTTAAGATAATTATCACGGATTTTCTAAGATGTATTTTACCTCTAAAAATTATCTCAGGCTTTTTAGTCCAATTTAATATTTCCCCCCTTTAATTTTTCCTTAAAAATAGTGTTTTTCTACAAAGATAATTAGCTAAACTAAATATCTGTGGTTAAAATAATTATCATGGGATGCCTAAGATATGTGTTACCTCTAAAAATTATCTCAAAGCTTTTTAGTCTAATTTGCTATTTCCCCCCTTTGATTTACCCTTAGAAATAGTGCTTTTCTACTAAGATAATTAGCAAAACTATTATCTGTGGTTAAGATAATTATTACGGACTCCTTAAGATGTATTTTATCTTTCAAAATTATCTCAAATATTTTTAGTTTAATTTGCTAATTTCCCTCTTTACTTCTCTCTTGAAAACAATTTAATTCTATTGAAACAATTATAAAAATTATTCAAAAAATTAAGAGATAATTTTCCTAACATCTTGACAGTTTAGTACAGCATTGATAATTATGTTATCTCAATCTAAGTTTAATTAGTATAATTACCATTAATTTATGATAAAATTGATTAATTTCAATCCTAATATAGCATAACAATTAATTAGATTAGTATCCCTAAGCTTAACCTCAATAATCAGTAGAGAATTAAGAATTAAGAGAGAATTTTAAAGTGTAAGTAAGTTTAATCTTCTTAATTAATTGGATTAATTAAAAAAATATAAGTAGTTCAGCATAATTTTGCTAACTAAAATGGTTTAGTGCTAATTACCGTGGATTAACCAACTAGAGTTTTACTCTCTAGTGATTTCTGAGTAGAAATCTCTTTAGGTGAGAGAGAAATGGCTAGGACTCCAAGTCTATTCAAAATATGAAGCAAGGGGTCTTATTTATAGGTTTTTGGGCACTCATAAGCTCTTATAGGCTGAAAATGGTAGTTTCTTGCAACTCAAGAAGCCCTACAGCACAAGATACGTCCCCTACTGCTAATTGTGTCCCTGGTAGGTCAGTGATGACCCCTTCCATTACCTGCCAGCTTTAAAATATCAATTCTGCTATATTTTGACTTATTTTTTCTTAATTGTTAGATATCTAGGAGGCCTTTAGTAAAGTCTATGCTTAAATGATTATTACAACTATTCAATTTTTCTTAATAATTTAATTTACATTGAATCTTTCAGAAGGACTAGCGGGGTTAGTTTTTATCCGAATTTAAACCTGAAAATTTTTAGCCTGGGGTTTGCTGTGCTCAACCAACACACCTGTGTTAATGACATTATTATTTTGTTACCACCGCCCTTTCATGGGCTCTTTTCCTTGAGAAGCAAAAATCCCAAGGCATACAAAATAAGCACACACGTCAAAAATTTAATCAATGTAAAAACACTTTGGGCGATCAAACAAAGGAAATAATTTAGGTGATGATTTCTTAAGCAATTCCTTTTATCGTAGCTTAACTAGAAGGTCTTCTAGGTATAGCCTCTAGTCAACCCTCGGACATGAAATACTTTGCTCTTCCGATTAAACAGCTTAATTGACCAGGGATAATTGAGAAGCTTGCCCATGGCATTAATAGTTGACCTTTAGTGCCTCTCAACCATTAAATTAGCGACCCCAAACTTGTTTATTTTTTACCTTTATAACTGCGTATGTGTTTGATTATATTACAACCTTTAATGTTTATTGCTGCGGAAAATTGTTTAATATTCTGTTACCAATCAATTTGTGTGCCTACTCACTGCATATGCTTTTTGATTATATATGGGATGCAATTACTGTGCCATTTTTGGTTGATTTTGTAGTGTTTGAAGAAAGCTAAAGACATTCAATCTCAGATTCTCTTCCACCTTGACGAACGGGCTTCATCTCACTAGCTTTTGAGGACGGAATCTACATCAAGAAGGGGAACATGTTAACCACTTACGGACACCCTATCACCTTTGGCGGACATCTTATCACTTTATTTGTGTCATGGACCAAGCTAGTCAGTCCTATAGGTATGTAGGTGATCGTCGATGAGAGACACACCACTTATCTTATTTTTATAGTATTTTTGCAATGATCGGCCACTGTGGACACCCATGTGTGAATGGACCAGATTCTTAAAAAAGGTCCTTTTTGACCTAAAATCCTCATTCTCGGAGGTGCATGCTAAAGAAGTTCTCTTGCTCTACGTCTATCTTCTTCTCTATCGTGTGCTCACGTGTGTGTGTGTGTGTGTGTGTGTGTGTGTGTGTGTGTGTGTGTGTGTGTGTGTGTGTGTGTGTGTGTGTGTGTGTGTGTGTGTGTGTGTGTGTGTGTGTGTGTGTGTGTGTGTGTGTGTATGCTTGAGCGTGAGAGAGAGAGAGAGAGAGAGAGAGAGAGAGCATTGCGGCGGCGAGGCGGTTGAGTGCAACGATGGTTGCTCCCTCTTCTTCGTGGCATACTATCCTTCATGACGGAAAGCATTGAGCGGTGAGTGACACACCATAGCCCCTTTGAGCTTGCTAGGATAGTCTAGTTGTGTGCTTGCAGCCATTTGTGGCTCGCACACAGTGTTTCACAACTTCTTAGCCTGCGATATGTGTGGTAAAAGCGCATAGTGGATAATTGTGAGGAATATAAAGAAAAGGAATATAAGAGTCAAGAGGACGACACATTCTCTTAGCACAGTGATTCGCAGATGAATGAGTCGATTGCGAACCCAACGTCACCTATCGATCAAGAAAAGTTTATCAACGATAGTCAAGAGATTAACTGCTTTTGTAAGGTTGATTTGGGGGAGCCTAAGTGGTGCAAACCATATGAGGGTAGAGTTCTACCATAGCATGGAATATGCTAGGAAGAGGTATGTACAACCTATTCCACTAGCACGTCTACTCCACCTAGATATGTTACAGAGAATGCACCAGGTCGAGTAGGAGTTTCAAGGCCACAATATATCTTAGGACAACAACCTCCACTATCGAGTGCTAGAATTCCTATAGACATGAGATACACCGATGATGGAAGCATCTAATAAACAAGCGCTAGTACCAACTACAATGTATTATAAGAACCAGAGCGGGTACTTTCCTTCAAAGCCATAGAAGATGAGAGAAACACATGGAGTGGTGAGGCCGGTACAATCTCCAATTCTTGCGTTTGGACCTGAAGAAAGAAGGTACGAGATGGACAAAAGGACATTGCAATTCAGTGTGAATAGCGGCTTAGCTAGGTCACAGCATGTTTACAGCCAAGAGGAGATGCAAGAAGAAGCTCCTCAACCAAATAATCGAGATGGATTGTCACAAAAATTGTGACAACCACTTGGTCAAACAATGTTCTTAGACGGAGATCACTCAAGTAAATGCCTATTTTCTTGAATGTGGTGGCTTCCACCTAATCCCCAACTTCCCAAAAACCCCAAATTGAGTCAATAAGATCACAACGAATGTCTCAAGAATTGTTCAGCTACCTAGTAGCTTGAAAAACAAAATGTCATACCAGTTCAAGTAGTTACAAGAGTGTAAGCTCAAAAGGAAGCTACTGAGAACCCAGAGATAGAGAAAACAATAACTGATGCAAGTAGACCGATGTACCTAGTCAAAAAACCAAAAGCAAACGGAATAGTTGGAAATCTAGAAAGGCTACGATGAAAGCATGTAGGGAGCGAGAGCAAAAATCCCTAGCTGAGGAGCTTACCCAAGCTAAAGAGAAGATAATACAACATGCAAAAAGGGTTGCATCCTCTCTTACGGAGGCATCTCAACCTCCAAAAGAACCATCCATCAAAGAGAAATTGAGAAGTGTTCCTTCAGGAGGATCAATCTTGGTAAAAAAAAATTCAGTGAACCCAACTGCCAGCGGGCTGCCATATCCTATACCAAGAGAGAAATAGAATGTATGTTCCAAACCATAGAAATGCCCTCTTAAAATCCTTGGCACACGGATTAAAAACAATCAAACCCAAGAACAGAGGTGTATGACATATCCATATGAGGAACTAGAAAAGCAAAAGCAACCCAAGATTTACCAGAACCACCAATTGGAAAACCTGAGGATGTGATCCTTGCCCCACCAACACCAGTTCTCCCACCAAACTAGGAACAAATAAATCTAGATTCCAGTCACGAGCACGAAAGCTCAAGGACCCAAAATTAGAATCAAGAATAGTGCTGAATACCATGGATAACTCTTTTAAGAGTTTTCACCTAGCTATACCTGAGGGTTGTAAAGAAATAGATGGTCTTGACAAATTATGGAAACAAGTCAGAGCCAATGAAGCGAGTGAGCTAAACAGACAAGTAAACTAGACGGGTAATGAAAGAGGAGTGTCTCTTCCACCAATAGAGGAATTTGAGGCTGGATCTCAAATGAATCTAGAAGTGCAATCATATTGGGGAGACAAAGGATATGTACGGTCTATGGATAGTCAACCCCATTCGCTAAGAACACTATCGTCCCATACGAGAGATTCCGAGGCTAAGTCAAATGTTATTGCAGTCCCATCACAAAGACTGTCTTCCAACAAGATCATTGATTCAAAAGGGTTGAAAGACATTTTGTGAACACCTGTCACCCTGTATGATAACGTTAGCCGAGCTTCTCAAAATAAGACCAAACTTGTGGACTACTGTGGAAAAATGCCTCGAGAAGTTTTCTGTAAAAAACCCAATGACTCAAATCAAGGAAGGGATCAAAGAGCTTGAAATGCCTCAACTAAACACTAATTCAGTGCCATTAAACAAGGTAGGTGAGTACTATGAGGGAGAAGATGGGAACACCTCTCTTCCTATGGAATTCCAAGGTGTAAAAACCATGGCAATCCTTGACAGTGGATCTAGTGTTTCCAGTGCAACAACAGAGATCTAGAAACAATGGGGAAACCACCAGTGAGGGCTACCAGGATGAAAAAGCAACTTTCATACGAAAACATGGAAAAGCCCATAGGACTACTAGAAAAAGTAGTTGTTACTTCTTGTGGCGTTGAACATGAGAAAACCTTTGCTATTTTTGATTTCGGAAAGAAGAACAATTACGACATAATATTGGGAAGACCATTCTGAGGCAATTGAAAATGGTCCAAGGTTGGGATATGACCATATCTACTTGAGACGTATGGAAACCACACAAGGATAAACTTGAAGGACCATAGTTACAAGGACGTGAACCAAGCCACTGTGAAGGAGTTTGATTCCACTATGATAGCATGATCAAAACTTTTAGCATGGTTGGGTAAGCCTAAAGAACTATGGATGTGTGGAGCTTCGCAATGCAAAAGCTTAAAGCGAGAGGAATGCATCCTATAAAGGGCGATCAAAGATAAGGATTATATCCCAGAGTCTTTTTCTAAAGAAGCCTTAGTAGAACCACTCGAATGGGAACACATCTTGGCTACTCTGGATGTGTCCGCTATTCAAGACGCACCAACAACAAAGTTTTGTGATGAAAATGGATTTGACGTTGTTCCTTACTTTGCAATGAGTGTGATCTAGAAAAATGAAGAGAATCGGGCATCAATAGGTTCTCGAGATGAGAAAACAAAGGAATGTCAAAAATCAAAAGACAAAGAAGAAGACTAGTTCTATGACTTTGTAGAACACTTGGAGTTTCAGGAAGATGCCGACTATGGAAACCAGACAACACAACAAGTGACACTTTAACTAATGCACGGTTTTATGATTGTTCAAATCAAAGACCCAGTCAACGCTACAAGAATACAATGAATCAAAAGTGGATTCCAAAATCTATGATGGTGACGCAACCGCAACAAGCATCCTCATCCATGGCTCCTATATAGGAATAAAAGACTCAATCAAGATTTAAAAGATGTCCATGGAAACTAGCTAATAATGTGCTAATCCATTGTCCAGAAGGATTCTTCCAAAAAGTGCCATCCAAGAGCAAACAAATAGTAACTTTCCATAACCAACCAAACCACAAATGGAAAGTACATGAAGTCAACCCTGCTGAGGATAGTAGAAACAATGATGATTCTTATGATATCCCCTACCAAGAAATCAGGTCATCACCCTTACTAGTAGCTTCTGTAACCACCATAGAAGGCCAAAAGCAAAGAATAACAAGTCAGAGACAAAAAGTTCAACAAATCTGGATACCAAAGAGCCACCTCGGCCAAAAGCAGGTATGGATCAAGAAGATGAAGATATTTGATGAAAAATCACAAGATCCAACACCAAAAGGAAAAAAATCGAACTGTGAAAGAATGGCTAAGAAAATCACAAAGTTGCAAGATTTTGCAACTCAGATTTGGGTCCCAAACAAGTTGATTCAATCATTCAAGCACAAAGAGATCAAGAGTTTATTTGGATTCCAAAATGGTTAAATTATCAACCCCCAAAGTCTGAAGCCCATCCCCAACCAAGCATACAAGGGTAGAAGCAAAGACTAATACTGACTCACACAAAGACAAGTGGATCCCAATGAAGTCTCTTCAAACACAAATGAAGCAGGAACAAGTAATGGTTTCCAAATGCATTAGGAAAAATATGAACCCCAAGAGGGCCTTGTAAGAGCAACCAATCAGATTTCAGTCAACAATAGGACATGAGAGGGGGGGCATGGATAGCCCATATCTATGTACCTCAAAACTATATCATGCAACATATTTATGGAAAGATATTAACAATGTGATCCAAATGCACTATTGTTCGACAAATTTGAAGTTAATTTTCTGATGTAGAGAGTATATTCCAAGCATCTTTGACCCTAAAGGGCCCTTTTTAGGGTTCATATTTTTCCTAATGGAGCATCATCAATGAAACAGCCAACAATAAAAAATAAGTGGGTCCCAAAGTAAACCAATAAAACTATTGTCACTACATTGCTACTTAAATTCTTTCAATTCCTCCTACACTTACAATATAGTTAGAAGCAAGAAAGTCTCTTACTTCACAGAGGAAGTACAAATCTCTCTACAACCTTCAATCAAGCAAATGGCACATGAGCTTCAAAGACCATCACATTGCTTAGAATAGGAAGCCTTGCCAACAAATTGCTTATACCCACATCTTGCACAACATAAAGTTTTCCCATGCATTGATTGCGTATGCATAATAGGGCTACATTACAAGGCCTACAAAGGCACAATTTTTAATTTCCCAAGCACAACACATATCCTTGTTGATGATACCCTATCATCCAGGAGGACTCCAAATAGAAGGAGGGGAGTCATTCTAAATGCGAACCTAATATTATGAGTATTAGAGGGCAATGTTTTGTATTTACATTAACTTTTTGCAATTGATTGTAATAATTTTTTTACAAAATTCAGAGTATATGCCCTCATGATAGCGTTACAGCAGGAGTACATGGACAAAAGCCATAATTGAGCCCCTAGGGATATATGTACAGTGTACATAGCATTAAGATTCTATTTGAATGGTTATGCTTTTTATTGAGTTGATTTTTGGTTATATTTAGTTACTTTTTGAGATTTTTAATGAAAAAAAAGACATGAAAAAATCTATAATCCAGATGAAGAAAAGAATGAGGAGATGCCTGAGAAGTACAAAGAGAAGAAGGTACAAGAAAATGATGAAACTTCATGAGGTATGTCTCAGAAGCCATATGCACAAGGCTATAATGTCAAAAGTAAGAAAAGAATGCTGATCAATCTTCAACAACAATAAGAGGCCAAAAAATGACTAAGAATGGTCATAAGACTCTGGGATGGCCTACAAGGACAAAGGAGATTGGCAATGTGACTAATCAAAAGCACCCATCAAGTGCAAATTTTCCTATCAACCACTTCACACAGCTACAAGATAGTATACAAGAAGCAGATCTTTATACTGTAAACCTTCTATCTTGTATGTGACTTAATGAAGCCTTACAAACAAAAGGGTCTAGCAGTATTGACAAAAAAAGGGGGGGAAATCGACAATTTAGTCATCTATCGTGATCAATGTTTGCAAAAGCAACCAGGGGTCAAGCCAAATTTTGGTCATCATCATTGGTTCTACATGTGTTTGGCAACCAAAAGGTGCCAGAGATTCCCATCAGTCGTTTTCAAGACTAAAATCCAAAAAGTTAGCTTAGAAACCCAAATACAGATCCAAATCAAGCCAAACTTTGGCAGTGGGCTATGAATAGCGAATACCAGCTAAGGGTGAAAACAAAAGGGATAGAATTCTAACCCCTAGCTAGAGATACAATATTTCAAAATCAAATCCATGATAGCCATATGCATACCCTATACATCATGTATATGAGTTTTGGGGACAAATATCCAATGATAGCCCATAGATGGTCATCTACCATGAATGGTGCCAGATAAGCCCTTTTTGAAGCAAGTGACTAACTTGGGGAAATAATTGGGATTTGTCGAGCTTTAGTTAAGTCATGTATCAAGTAGAAGCCGTATGATGATTTCCACAACACACAAAATCTAATAGTGGCAAATACAACTTTGATCACCTTGATGCAGGAACATTGATATGCTCAATGGTAGATTGGCTTAGTTGATACATTCTATTTTAGTTTTAGTTTGGTAATCAAAGTGTTTGTCTTCTGATTTTTGTCCAGTGGCTTTGTGGTGCCACTGATGCCGGCTCTTGGTGTCCCCAACTCAACTTGTGCTACTGCTATTTTTGTACCATTTGTGGAAATTTCTAAGTCAGTACCCGTAGTAGTAGTCTCCTATTCATTTTGCTGGTCAGCAAAGCCCTATTGCACAGTAGCTCAACTGGTTTTGATTTTTTGAACCAGTTTCTTATCTTTGGATCTCCTTTTACCATAATGGTCTGTGTTAGCTTCCCAATAATTGTCCTTTTTATGTGTCCTCTGCCCTCTTCTTTGCTTGTTTGTGTCACAAATTATGACACATCTTGTTACCCTCGCTCTCATTAGTATGTTTTTGGCAATGCCGAGATCCACGAGACCAGTTCCTTGATACTGCTTGCTCTGCTTGTCTTTGCCTGGAATGAGTGCTAAGAATCCCTCAATTCATTAGTTGTTTCTGGCCCTAGAGAAACATCCGTCATCTCATTCCCATGGTCCCTCTCATTATTAGAGCCTCGCTCTGATTCTTGTTGGATTGAATTGATACACTCAAAATAATCCATGAATTTGGTAGTTGTCCTTCTACCTCATGTAACTCTTTTAGACGGCATGATTGATGTCTGATAACTCTAACACCAATTGGGAGGTAGTTCATCTATCAAGAGCAACTTAGCTTGTCCCACCGTGATCACCAAAATGGAATGAGATGGACACTTTTAGACAACTATTTTAGGTTGCTAGTTAGAGTTACTTCATATCAACATGAGACTTCATATCAAATGACACTAGAAATTAAACACAATAGTGAAACTAGAAATGACAATGAAGACTGGAACTAGAAAATCAAATGAATACTAGAACTGGAATTGTATATTCAGATCAATAGACAAGTACAATGATGAGTAGAGTATGCTCAGTGTGTGATTACGATTACAAGAGTGTAACAACTCCAAGGTACAAGATACAAGGATTAGGATCTAGGAATAGGCATCCCAAAAATGAAGTAGTGAGTCCTATTTATAGCTTTCCAACTAGGATTTGGCAGGTAGTGTATTGTACTAGCTACTATGGTAACAATCTCTAGAACTTTCCAAGTCCATCCACCATGGCTAAGCAATTGTTATGGCCATCTACATACAACACATCAAAAATGTGGCTTGGGATAGTGTCTGTGACTAGGAGGGTTCCCATCAGCTGCATTGGCCAAACACTATCCCTTCCTAGCCATTTGCAAAAGCTTTTCAATAATCAGATTGTCATTTTTCAAATAACTTTATTGAAATTTTCCACCCAAGCTATGATACCTGCTTTGGCTGATAAGTCTCTAAGTGGGTTGTTTAGGGGTGTGCTTTGATAAGCAATGCACTACACTTGTAGATCCTTCATCACTAGGTTGAACATGGTTGAGATGGTTGAATACATTCCAAAGAAGCTCGTCATGAATGCCTCCTCAAACATCTTCATGTGATGCAAAGGCAAGAACATTATCTTGGCATACATACACATAATCACATTCTTTGAGGGTGCCTCTGTCTCTACGTTCTAGCTGATGCTGTCGATCCCTTGAAGAAGTACTTCCCAGGGGTGTTCTGCTTTGTCTAATCATCAAAGACTTAAATACAAGCAAGAATCATCTTTGCAATCTTGCAAGTCATTTGGCATGTCAAGTCAAGCATATCTCTCAATAGTTTGATGGTAGCCCTAAGTGTATGATGTAACGTATAAGCTTTAGTGGGCTTGTGGTTGTGTGCAAGTTTGGAAATGACAAGGTAATTTAGCACTAATTGTCTTCTTCTTTTCCACACTAAATACGTCTCCCAAGATCACCTTCTTGGGAGAGGGCAATAGGTTGGCTCAATCCGTAGGTGCTGGGGAGAATTTCTATAAGTGGTCTCATCTTGGGGCCACTTTCTGAACCACTTCGTTTTCCATAAAGGTTGGCTCTCTATGATGAGTACCACTTTCTCTTTGGTAATTGAGAGTCCTTTGTAATTTCCATATGCATTAGGTTCTAAGGACGTCAATAGCTTTTTCTTCCATAGATTGGCGTCTTGCATCTCATTGCCAAAGGTCTTTATATGTTCATCTGGCTTGATCAGGAAGGGATGATGACTCCAAAACTTTAAGCTCATATAGAATATAGTCTTTTGTTACTCCTTCTAGATTGTTGATTAGCCACTATCCAAGCTCTCTGGCATCCACTATTTTATTTTCTTCTTCTAGATCTTGCGTGCCTTCAAAGGTTGAAGTGCTAGGTAGGTCTAATGGTGGTTGATTCACACTTTTGTACTCACATGTACTATTTATGGGTGACTAGTATATGTGCCTGTGTTTGTGAGATACGAATCAGATCCACAACGTTATCTTGTAGCTCTTTTTCATGCATTTTCTCTTATGCCGTCAGATGAGCTTTGGCCTTGGCTTGTTGCTCTTGCAATTCCTTGATTTGCCGCTCTTTTGTGAATTTGTCATTGGTAGGTGTTGTTGAAGTGCTTCCCGTATCTTTAACAATGTGCTTTGACTTGTGGACGAGATCCAACTACAACTCTACCCTTGTTAGATCTTCGATCATGCCCAAGACCTCATAGGCAATGTGTGTGAGCATGGGATAGGCATACATGTGAATCTTATTTTTCTCATTTCTCTTCAAGTGGGCTTTGACCAGATTTTAAAGGATATAGCCATCGAGGTCACATATGATGAACCAATGCTTTGACATGCCATTTTCCATGACCACCGCTAAGTGCAATAAGGACTCATCGTGTATAGGTGGCTTTTGCACTTAAGATGCCGTGAGATCAAGGATAATGGAAACTCTACTTTGAGTAGATTAGATCTTTGTTGGTCCATTTCTATTCCTCTTTCTTGATGAAAGCCTTGCCGTTATTGTCAATGGCCTTGGTCTTTAGTAGCAAGTTTCTCACTACTCTTCAAGTTGGATTTGACCAAATTTTGAAGGATATAGCCACCGAGGTCACATTTGATGACCCGATGCTTTGACAAGCCAATTTCCATGACCATTGCTAAGTGCAACAAGAGCTCATTGTATTTAGGTGTCTTTTGCAACTTTCAGACACTGGAGGGGGGGAATGGGGGAACACGCCTGGCACAAACACAAGGGCCTCTCTATAGCTCAGGGTATCCACAGCACCCCTATTCTCTCAGAAAACACCTCCAAAGAGACACTTTACACTAGCAGACTACCGCCTGCTCAATTTCCATTGTTCACACACTCCACAAGTCCACCACACAAGGCACACCTGCTACCACGGCTTGTCTCCACCCTTACACATACTCACAGCTGATCAATCTCATTCTCTCGCACAAAACACCGTCGGTCTGGGGGGGCACACACATCCACATAGCTGGCACCGAGGGGAAACTTGAAAGCAGGAGAAAGAGAAGGGGAGAAGGGGAAACAACAGCAAGAGGGGGCAACGGTGGCTTGATTTCGCTTCAAAAAACATGTACACTGGCTTGCACTACCATCACCATGGCCATTTTTAAGAAAAAGTTACCAAGGGGCTAGCTTGCTAGAGAACTCCACTTTGCAGGCTTCAAACGGCATCCAAAAGACCTGGAAAAAAGGCCCTAATTTGATGCAATTTTGACTTTTATAGGGGGGCCTTTAATTTGGGAATTTACACTTTAATTGGTCCACCTGGCACCTCGATTTGGCATTGTTTGGAAGGGGGGAACTGCTTTACTCTATCTGCTCTCTTCTTCTCTCTTTTGCACTTGGTGGGAGGGGGGGGGGGGGGGGGGGGGTCCATTAGCGATATCGCTATTGCCCCTTGGCTTTTTTCCATTTATTATTTTTTTTAATCTTTCATTTTTTACCCCTTTGTGGGATTACCTTGCACTGCCCTATTGGCTTGACTTTGACTCTCTATCCGACTCCTCTATCACCTCTCTCTTCTTTTCTCTCTCCTCCTTTGCTCCCTCTTTGGTCCAGCTTCCACCTCGCCCTCTGCTTTGGCTTGTCCCTGCTCTTAGCTCGGATTGCCTTCTCTCTTTGACCTTGGCCTTGATGTGGCCCTTGCTTTTGTTTGGCCAACCCTTCACCTTTATACTCATGGTGGCCTTCGAGGCCTTTATCTCTCTCTCCCCATGCTCATTGTTCGCACCATGGGACCCTCCCCTTTTGATAGCAATAGCGAGGTCGCTATTGGGGCGGGGGGGGGGGGGTGATCCCTCCTCATAAAAATCAAGGCCGCGGGAATGGCCCCCTACGCACCTGCCATGTCATCAGTGGACCGTCTGCCCATCCTCCTCACGTGCGGGCACGCTCTTGAAGCCACCCTTCACAGCCAAAAACCCGCCATGCGCCACTCTGTAGGGCTTCCGCCACCAACGCCACACCCGCAAGGGCCCACCATAGCCAACGAGAGGGAGATATCCCCTCTCTCTTCCTCTTTGTGTTGAATAGAGAGCTCACAACCCAGATCATATGCCCTCCCTTCGTGCGCCTCGAATGCCCATGTGGGATTTTTCCCTGGCACGTGGCAACCCACGGGGCGCTTACCTTTGGAGCTCTCGAAGCTCCTCCAGAAACCTCCATTTTAATTTTTAGAAGATCTTCTTTTTTTCCTTCTTCTCCAGGCTTTACTTTACTGCCCCGGGGTAGAATCTTCAAACTGCAAATCCATGTCAGGTCTCCGCTGTATTGGCCCCCGAGCGGTGCAAACCTCACCACATTCTGACTCCCTTGAGTTCGTTATCCAAGGCCACAAAAAATGGAAAAAATCATCTACAAACCTTTCACTACCCACGGCTCCCAACTTCATCTTCCTGTATCTAGCCGACCAAGCATCCGATGGATGCGTTGTCGGGGGATATGTGTTCGCTATGTGAGCCGGACAGGCGCCGGGCCTTTGGCTGTGGGAGGTGTGAAAGAGAGAGAACAAGAGACACTGACAGCTCTGGCAACCACCACAATCATCAATTAAATCGATTAATATGTTTGAGTACAACTTAATCTTTAGCCAGGATGGGCTATTAACATCACCGTCACTTGGATTATTTGCTAACTAGGAGTTTAAGCTCCCACTTTACAGAATTAATTGGGCCGTTAACGACACCGGGCTTAACAGAATGATTAATCAAACATTAGTTGATGACGGTGAAGTAAATTCTCCAAACTTTATCTCGACTCATTGTCTCAATCTTCAGGCTTCAGAAATGATATGCAGCTTCCTACTCTGTTTGCATGCACTGCCTCAACTCCCAAAGTTTGATCCCCTTTCAACTCGAATCCCTTTACTTCTGCTCCCTTGTTTTGTATTGCTCAATCTCGGCTTATGTAGGCTCAAAGCTTATGCTTGCTTCTTGGTTCTGCTCACCTCGTCGTGCTCTAGACTTCCCAAGTTTCCTTCATGCTCGGCTTGCTCAAGCTTCTAGTTCGAGCTCGAGAGGGAGAGAGAGAGAGAGAGAGAGAGAGAGAGAGAGAGAGAGAGAGAGAGAGAGAGAGAGAGAGAGAGAGAAAAGCTTTTCCTTATTATCAAGCTTTGGATGTCCCGAGCCCTCTCTTCCCCAAGCTTATTTTCCTGCTTCTGCTCCTTGGTTCCTCTCCTCGTTTTTGCTTGCTTCGAGGATGAGAGGGAGTGAGAGAGAGAGAGAGAGAGAGAGAGAGAGAGAGAGAGAGAGAGAGAGAGAGAGAGAGAGAGAGAGAGAGAGAGAGAGAGAGAGAGAGAGAGAGTAAGAGAAAGCCTTCCTTTGCTTGCTTCGTTCAAGCTCGAGAGGGAGAGAAAGCATTGCTTGCCTCGAGGACCAAAGCGAGAGAGAGGGAGCTTTTCTTGCTCCGAGCCCTCACTTCCCCAAGCTTCTCCTCCTTGCAATCCTCGTTACCTCCTCTTCGTTTTTCCTTGCCAATCTATTCTTCCCCTTGGAGTCCTCCTCGTTCTGCCCTTTGTTGATAGCCCTAAAAGAAGTCTCTCCAGAAAAATTTCCCCCACCACGCAGTCACGGCGCCATGACTGAAGTGGCGCGGGAGAAGCGGCTCAGTGACGTGGCAGGTGCGAATTTTTACCAGCGCCGTTCATGGCAAAATCGGGCCTAAAAACATGCGCCATTCCAAGCTGAGACACTTTCTTCCTCGCTGCGATCTTGTCCGAGCCTCATATAGGTCAGCGGGACCTCCTTTCCCTACGTGTGCCTCTATTCGCTACTTGCCTGCCATGTCCACGGTTTTTCTTCCCTTTTTACACACTAAAGCCCTTTAGTGGGTAGCCCTTAATTGTTTGCATTGGTCGGACTTTATTCAATTGGGCGGACATAATCCTTAAACCAACATGCGGCCATATTATTTATCTCCTTATTGGGTGGGCGGCCTTCGGGCACCACATTAGTCATACATATTGCCCAAGCCACATGCACTCAATGCACTCCATGAGTCGTCATTTCGCACAATGAGATCATGAAGATCTTTTTGTGCTTTCGTAACTAATGGCACACATAACCACAATTGGCATGCATATGATGCTTCCGTAAAGGCGCCACTCTGTTACAATGTCAGGCAAGGCATTGGTAAGCGTAACATCTTTCCGTAGTAGCCCCTGTCGAGCAACCTCATCATGACATCTATTGCCTGTATCAAGAGACAACCTTAAAAGAGATTCCACTCAAGCAATTATTGTGCTCTCTGAAGTGCATCACATCCAGCATATATCTCAACCAAAGCACTATTATCTCAAGCACTTATTCTACTGCATTCAAAACCCTGGCTCCTGCTCAAAATTCCAAAATAGCACACCGATCGAGCGGATCGGGGCAGACTGGTACGGAACCGGCTCCTGATGAATTGGGGCGGACTGGTATGGAACCGGCTCCTGATGAATCTTTATGGGCTAATATCTTGGCGATCAAAACTCCGATCATTGATCTGAAAAGACCGACATGCTCCACAAAGTGAGCACTTCAATTCCATGCATTCATTTCAACTTTGTCCCCTCAGCTGCAGTTGCCCTATCCGGTATAGATCTGTAATCGACTTGAACTTTAAACTGCCATAACTTCTTCACCGTAGCTCCAATCAACGAGCTGTAAAGACAGGCCGGTAGAGCGCTTCAAGCACTGCAGTTTTAGATCTTAATATCCCATCTGTGCGTACTTCAAGAATAGTCCTTTTTAGCATCATTAAGGAATCAATTGGCACTTTTAAGGCGCATCTGGCATACATTAATCATTAAACTTGGCCTATTAACAAGCCCTGATCACTAACCATTCAATGTGTAGGCTTCAAATAATCTTAGCTTGCATTTCTCTGCTCTCTTTCTCTTCATGGTAGCAGAGTTGCACGACAATTACCCTTTCTGAACCTGCACAGCCTCCGGTCTGTGCCAACAACACTTCAATCTGCATCTGCTACAGGTACATTAAGCTCTTTACCATCATCAGACTCACGTAATTGGTAAACTTACAAAAAATGAAATAAGGCTTATACACTATCATCAATGTTCTAGCTTACTCATTAGGTAGCTGCCCATCCAAAATCTTTGAGCTGTATCTGCCGTATCTTCAAAGCATTCAATTATGGATAACTTGTTTAGTGAACCTCGTCAGACTCAAGTGCTTCAGTTAATGTTGCACACGGATTGACCATTAAGCTTGCTTTAGGGAACCCTGTCAAGCTCAAGTATGCCTTACTCTTTCTGCACACAGAATGGTCGTCAAGTCCTTTACCTCAGGTTCTGGTAGCAGAACCAACTCGAAAGATGTAAAGATACTTCAGCAATTGTCCAAAGAAGTCAGTTGGAAGCCAACCATATAATCTTATTGAATGCCTAACCAAAACTCTCCTGACTCAGCATAAATCTAGAAAACAAAAATTTGTACCATGCAACCTGCTACATCAGATAGCTGGTACTCTTCAAATCAGCAACTTGCACTTTAGTAGCCCCTAGGATTAAACGGGGGCCCCATTGTGAGCATTCCTTTAAAAAATTTGCACCATCCTCCAGGATCATAGGGAAAATACAAGAATTTCCAAGCATTATAGCATAAACATAAATTAGTCGACAAACCTTCATACAAACCGCCTGGATCATATGGGCATAAAAGTCAATTTCCTAGGATCATGCATATACCTGTCACCTCCTGGGTCAAAATCTAGCTCAAAATCCCCCACATCATAACATCAGATTCCATATAGCATCAAGTAGCACCAGATACTGCCATATCCCCTGTGCAACTGGCTCATTCAATTGTTGATAATCAATCATAGGTAAAAGAATTGGCAGTGCACCTTCACCCTCACCCGTATTGGAATCCCAATCTTGCATATCTCGTAGAGGCTCAAAATAAAGTAGTGCATCATCTAACAACTGCATCAGATCATCATCGACTGCATCTGAACAAACTTTCTCATGCATGAATATAGATTGATTGGTATCCTTAGCATCTGTATTTGAGAACCCTTCCAAATCTTCTTCTAGTAAGAACATAAGATCTAGGTCCACCGCTTGAGAAGGTTTCTCAATCCTGTACATCTCCCGTTGCTGCAATAAACGAGGATTTTCACATATGACATGCATACTAAACCCATCTGCAGTAAACTGCTCTTCAAGTCTTTAGCCCTCAGCCAGATATCTTTGCACTTCTGTAGCACAAAGTTCGGCATGCACATTGAAAATTTCATCTACTGCCCTGTCTGTATCATCGGCACAATGAAACCAATCATATTCAACATCAAGAGATTGCACTTCACTATGCACCCCCTCTGAATCAGCATCATCAAGTTCATGCTCATCTTGACATAGTGTGAGCCTTGTGTCACAAATTCTCGATAGAGAAAAAGTTTTCTCCCTCTCTAAATCACCATCATCAAATTCAAGATCAGTCTTCCAGATCGGTAACTCTAGGTCACAAAAGCGTGTCAAAAGAGTCTGCACCCCCTCTGAATCATCATAATCACGTTCAAGATCACTTTTCCAATTTGGTAGGTGTGCTTCACAAAAGCTTGTCAATGAAGGATTCTGCACCCCCTCTGAATCAAGCACATACTCTTGCTTAACCAAGTCCTCAAAATCTGGTACATCCAAATTCGATAAATCTTGTATATCAAAAACCATGGTCTTGCTGCTCTCAACAGCAGCTCTGCTTTGACCTATAACATCTGTATCATTAATCAACTCTTTGACAGAACTTGTACCAGTATCTTCAATCACCTCTATGGTAGAATCTGTACCAAAAAAATCTTGCTCTAATTCTGGTTCAATAGCAAAAGTATCAGCTATAACTGAATCTTCCTGCATGTCTACCTGAATATGGCTGCACTCATTCACCTGCACAATTTCTTCCTGAGCTTTAGTCACCACTTCGTTGTTTTGATCCCCTGATTTCTTTTCCTCTCGTACTACACGCATAGTTTCTTTGCAAAATTCATTCTGTGTATCCCGAACTGCATGTGTAGATTCTTTGAAAAATTCACCCTGCGTATCCTGAAGCTGTAAAGCCTCACCCTCAAAGACTTCTACTTCATGCACAACATCTACAAAACCCAACTTTTCATACACAGCTTCAAATATATCTTCATCATTAGCCTATAAGAAATTAGCAACCTGCATAATAAACTCATCAATCACAGCTTCTAACTTTGATCGTACTTGTCCTCGAATATCTGCGTAGTCTGGTAGACTTGAACTCTGTTCTTGATAACCTTCATACTGCTTATAACGTACTTACACAATAGCTTCTTTGAAATACTCCCAGTCATCGTTGCAAGCTTTGATAACTTCTTGAATCTACTCCTTCACATCTGAACTCACTAACTGCTCAACAGATTTGATCATCAATTCTTCTGGTATCCCTCTTACCTTGGTCTCCAGCTCATAGCACTCTAGGTATCCCTCTGGATCGTATCCATCAAAGAGCCGTCTCTCGTCGTATACTACATCTAAAGCTACATCCAAAGCTTCATCCATTTGCATTTTCTTCTTTACGGTCTCTATTTCAAGCAGAGATCCTTGAACCAACTGAAGGATCTTTGAAAAATCTGGAACTATTGACTTATCATCAAAACCATTTGCACTTAATTCTGCAATCATCTTCATCATCTGCTCTAAATTCTCCATCTTTACCTCCCACCCTGGCTCGTTTCACGTCGGGTTCACCAAAGATGTCGGGGGATATGTGTTCGCTACGTGAGCCGGGCAAGCGTCGGGCCTCTGGTTGTGAGAGGTGTGAAAGAGAGAGAACAAGAACAACAGATGCAACTGAAGTTGGCAAGCCCCGTAATCATTAATTAATCGATTAATACATTTGAGTACAACTTAATCTTTAGCCAAGGCGGGCTGTTAACAGCACCGTCACTTGGATCATCTAATAACTAGGAGTTTAAGCTCCCGCTTACAGGATTAACCGGGCCGTTAACGACATCGAACCTAACAAAATGCTTAATCAACTTCGGATTGATGATGGTGCCGGAAATTTTCTTATATCGCTTTATCTGCTTCAATTGTCAATGCTTTGGACCGACTTAATTGTCATTCTCTAGTTGTAACTTCCTCCTGCTTCTTACCTTGCTTCATTTACCGTGCATGTCTTCTCCTGCTTTCTTCTCTTGCTTTGGTTACCGTGCATGCCTTTTCCTGCTTCGATCGAGCTCGCCTTCTCAAGCCTGCTTACTTACTTCAACAGGTTTCTCGTCTTGGTCGCTTTGGAAAAAGCTTCAAGCTCCTTCCTCCTCTTGCTTTCCTTACCCTCGTTATCTCTCTTCTTAATTGCCTTCCCTTCGAATCCCTTTTTCAAGAGAGAGAGAAAAAAAAAACTTGCTTCCCGCTCCTGGGTCCGAGCCCTCCTCGTTCTTCTCCTTCGCTAAGCTTGCCTTTGTTCAAACTTGAGAGCACCAGAACTTGGAGCTATAGTCTTCCTTTGATCGATTGAGCACGAGGGAGAGAGAGAAAGATTGGTCCTTGTGAAAACTGGAGAGAGTTCGTTCGTTCGTGCTTAAGCCGAGAGAGAGAAGCTTTGCCTTGTTTACCTTGCCGAGCATGAGAGCGAGAGAAAGGGAGCTTGCTCCTTGCTACGACCCCTCTCCGCCTTCCTCTTCTTCGCCTTTCGACTCCCCTTGAGCTCTTCTGCCTCTTTCATGTTTTTCTTCCCTCCTTTATCTTGCTCTCATTGATTCCTTGTCTATCACTTCCTCGTTACCTCCTTGCCTTGCCTTTTTTCCTTGCTATATTTTCCCCCAAAAATAAGGCCCCACCACACAGTCACGGCGCTGTGACTGACGTGGCATGGGAGTGACTACCATGACATGGCAAGCCGAGTTGTGGACAGCACCATTTGACACGATCCCAATACCAAACATGGTCGCCTTTGCATGTTGAGCATTTGTTTCTCCATGCTCGTCCTCGTCCGAGCCTCATGCAAGCCGCCACGAGCTTCTTTTCCTCCTCTCTGCGCTCGCCTACGGTGCCTACACGTTTTTTCTCCATTCTTTTCTTCTTATTCACACTCACTTAACCCCTTAATTGGGTGGCCATGCTTTTTGGTCTTTGGTGCGCGGCCAGATTCGCTTTAAGCTTGGGTCCTTGGTTAATATGGGCGGCCTTTAGGTTTATGAGCGGCCACCACATCTCTTAATGGGAATCATATTTGACATATGTATCAACCAAGGCTCCGCCTCGCACTCGATGAAAATAGTCAAGGGAGCTCCTTGCCGTAGCTTTGGGCATATCTCGAAACTAATGCTCTTTAAAGGCGCTTTCTTAACTGAATGCTCATCAAAAACATCGTGCTTTTGTAAAGGCATCATAGTTGGTATACGCATCGGCCAAATCATTGTTCAGAGTGACATACTAGCCAAAGCATCCCTTGAATAGCAATATCATCCGGATTCCAAAATTCATCCTGCTCAGCTGTGCCGGTAGCTAACACTGGCCTCAAGCCATATTATCTCATGAGCCTCAACTCGGTTTGACAATCCATTAATTCCTTTAGACTTCTCAAACTACATAGAGCGCATACAAAACCTGTTGGGCTGTAAAATTCCCAGATGGCACACTGTCCAAGCCGACTTGACTGGTACGGAGCCGAGGCCCGCGGTGAATCGTTAACGGCTCATATCTTAGCAACCAGGACCCTGATCAATGATCTGAAAAGACCAAAGCGCTCCATAGAGTGACCACTTCAGCCATGCAATCATTTCATTTCTATCACCTCAGCTGCAGTTGCCCAATCCGGTACAGATCTGCAATCGACTTAAACTTCAAACTGCCATAACTTCTTCATCGTAGCTCCAATTGATGAGCTGTAAAGACAGGCCAGTAGAGTGCTTCAAGCACTACAGTTCTAGATCATAATATTCCATTTGTGCTCACTTCAAGAATACTCATTTTTGGCATCATTAAGGCATATGTTGGCCCTTTTAAGCCGTATCTGGCACACATTAATCATTAAACTCGGCCTGTTAACAAGCCCTGATCACTACTCAATAAATGTGTAGGCTTCAAAGAAGCTTAGCTTGCATTTCTCTGCTCTTTTTCTCTTCATGGCAGCAGAGCTCCACGACATCCACCCCCTCTCAACTTGCACAGCCTCCGGTCTGTGCCAACAGTACTTCAATCTGCATCTGCTATAGGTACCTTAATCTCTTTGCCATCATCAGACTCACGTAACTGGTAAACATATGAAAAAATGAAATAAGGCTTATACCCTATCATCAATCTTTTAGCTTAATCATTAGGTAGATGTCCATAAAAAATCTATGAACTGTATACGCCGTATCTTCAAAGCATTTAATTATGGATATCCGGTTTAGTGAACCCCGCCAGACTCAAGTGCTCTAGTTAATGATGCACACGGCTCGACCATTAAGCTCTCTTAAGGGAACCCTGTCAAGCTCAAGTATGCCTTACTCTGTTTGCACACGGAATGGTCATCAAGTCCTTTACCTCAAGTTCTGGTAGCAAAACCAACTCAAAAGATGTGAAGATACTTCATCAATTATCCAAAGAAGTCAACTGGAAGCTAGCCATGTAACCTTATTGACCGCATAACAAAAAAAAAACTCTTCTAACGTAGCATAGATCTAGGAAACAAAACCTTGTACCATGCAACCTGCTACAACAGATAACTGGTACTCTTCAAATCTGCAACTTTGCACTTTAGTAGCCCCCGAGATCAAACGGAAAACTAATCATTTGTCCCACTATGAGCATTCCTTTAAAAATTTTGTACCATCCTCCAGGATCATAGGGAAAATACAAGAATTTCCAATCATTACAGCATAAACATAGATTAGCCCACAAATCTGCATACAATCCGCCTAGATCATATGGCTCATAAGTCAATTTCCCACGACCATGCATATAATGGTCACCTCTTGGGTCAAAAGCTAGTTCAAAATCCCCTACATCATAGGGTAGTATCAAATTCCATATAGCATCAGGTAGCATCAGATACTGCCATATCCCCTGTGCAACTAGCTCATCCAATTGTCGATCATCAATCACAGGTTCACTCTCACTAGTATTGGAATCCCAATCACGCATACCTGAATACATCAAGTCTTTGGTAAAACTTTCTTCATTAGGCTCAAAAGATGCATCTGAAAACAATCCTCTATCTCGTAGAGGCTCAAAATCAAGTAGTGCATCATCTAACAGCTGCATAAGTTTATCATCTGCTGAATCTGAACAAATTGGCTCATGCATGATTCTGGATTGATTGGTATCCTTACCATCTGTATTTGAGAACACTTCCAAAGCTTCGTCTAGTAAGAACATAAGTTCTAGGTCCACCGCTTGAGAAGGTTTCTCATCAATCCTGTACATCTCAGGTTGCTACACTAAATGAGGATTTTCACTTGTGACATGCATACTAAACGCATCTGCAGTAAACTGATCTTCAAGTCTTTCACCCTCATCCAAATATCTCTGCACTTCTGAAGCACAAAGTTTGGCATGCACATTGAAATTTCATTTACTACCCTGTCTGTATCATCAGCACGATGAAACCAATCATATTCATCAACAAGAGATTGCACTTCACTATGCACCCCCTCTGAATCAGCATCATCAAGTTCATGATCATTCTGCCATAGTGTAAGTCCTGTCTCACAAATTCTCGATAGAGAAGAAGTTTGCTCCCTTTCTAAATCACCATCATCAAGTTCTGGATCAGTCTACCAGATCGGTAGCTCTAGGTCACAGAAGCGTGTCAAAGGAGTCTGCACCCCCTTTGAATCATCATAATCACGTTCAAGATTAGTTTTCCAATTTGGTAGTTGTGCTTCACAAAAACTTGTCAATGAAGGAGTCAACACCCCCTCCGAATCAAGCACATACTCTTGCTTAGCCAAGTCCTCAAAATCTAGTACATCCAAATTCGATAAATCTGGTATACCAAAATCCATGGTCTTGCTGCTATCAACAATATCCCTACTTTGACCTATGACATTTGTATGACAAAACCTATACCAGTATCTTCAATCACCTCTATGGTAGAATCTGTACCAAAAAAAATTTTCTCTAATTCTAAGTCAGTAGAAAAAGTATCAGTTGTAACTAAATCTTCCCGCATGTCTACCTGAATACGACTGCACTCATTCACTTGCACATCTTCCTGAGCTTTAGCCAATTCATTGTCTTGATCCCATGATTTCTTTCCCTCTTGTACTACAGGTACATGTTCTTTGAAAAATTCACCCTGTGTATCCTCAAGCTGTAAAGCCTCACCCTCAAAGACTTCTACTTCATGCACAACATCTGCAAAACCCAAGTTTGCATACACAGCTTCAACTATTTATTCATCATTAGCCTGTAAGAAGGTAGCATCCTGCACAATAAACTCATCAATCACAGCTTCTAACTTTGATTGTACTTGTCCTCGGATATCTGCGTAGCTCGGTAGACTTGCGCTCTGATCTTGATAGCTTTCATACTGCTCATAACTTACTTGCATAATGGCTTCTTTGAAATACTCCCAGTTGCCGTTGCAGACTCTAGTAACCTCTTGAATCTGCTCCTTCACATCTGAACTCACTAACTGCTCAAAAGATTTGATCAGCAATTCTTATGGTATCCCTCTTACATTGGTCTCCAGCTCATAGCACTCTAGTTAGCCCTCTGGATCATATCCATCAAAGAGTCGTCTCTTGTCGTATACTATATCTAAAGCTGCATCCAAAGCTTCATCCATTTGATTTTTCTTCTATACGGTCTCTATTTCAAGCAGAGATCCTTGAACCAATTGAAGCATCTTTGAAAAATCTGGAACTGTTGACTTGTCATCAAAATCGTTTGCAATTAATTCTACAATCATCTTCATCATCTACACCCCGGCTCGTTTCGCGTCGGGTTCACCAAAGATGTCAGGGGATATGTGTTCGCTACGTGAGCCGGACAGGCGCCGGGCCTCTGGCTGTGGGAGGTGTGAAAGAGAGAGAAAAAGAGACACTGACATCTCTCGCAAGCACCACAATCATCAATTAAATTGATTATTATGTTTGAGTACAACTTAATCTTTAGCCAGGACGGGCTGTTAATAGCACCGTCACTTGGATCATCTGCTAACTAGGAGTTTAAGCTCCCGCTTTACAGAATTAACCGGGCCATTAATGACACCGGGCTTAACAAAATGATTAATCAAACATTAGCTGATGACAGTGAAGTAACTTCTGCAAACTTTATCTCGACTCATTGTCTCAATCTTCAGGCTTTAGAAATGATATGCAACTTCCTACTCTGTTTGCATGCATTGCCTCAACTCCCAAAGTTCGATCCCCTTTCAACTCAAATCCCTTTACTTATGCTCCCTTGTTTAATACTTGCTCAATCTCGGCTTATGTAGGCTCAAAGCTTATGCTTGCTTCTTGGTTCTTCTCGCCTCGTCGTGCTCTAGACTTCCCAATTTTCCTTCATGCTCGGCTTGCTCAAGCTTCTAGTTTGAGCTCGAGGGGGAGAGAGAGAGAAAAGCTTTGCCTTCTTATCAAGCTTTGGATGTCCCGAGCCCTCTCTTCCCCAACCTTATCTTCCTGCTTCGTCTCCTTGGTTCCTCTCCTCGTTTTTGCTGGCTTCGAGGATGAGAGAGAGAGAGAGAGAGAGAGAGAGAGAGAGAGAGAGAGGAGGAGGAGGAGAAAGTCTTCCTTTGCTTGCTTCGTTCAAGATCGAGAGGGAGAGAAAGCCTTGCTTGCTTTGAGGACCAAAGCGAGAGAGAGGGAGCTTTTCTTGCTTCGAGCCCTCACTTCCCCAAGCTTCTCCTCCTTGCAATCCTCGTTACCTCCTCCCTGCAATCCTCGTTACCTCCTCTTCGTTTTTCCTTGCCAATATTTTCTTCCCCTTGGAGTCCTCCGCGTTCTTCCCTTTGTTGATAGCCCTAAAAGAAGTCTCTCCAAAATAATTGCACCACGCAGCCACGGTGCCGTGACTGACGTGGCACAGGAAAAGCAGCTCACTGACGTGGCAATTGCGAATTTTTACCGGCGCCGTTCGTGGAAAAATCGGGCCTAAAAACATGTGCCATGCCAAGCTAAGACTCTTTCTTCCTTGTTGTTGCGAGCTCGTCCGAGCCTCATACATGTCAGCGCGACCTCCTTTCCCTGCGCGTGCCTCTATTCGCTGCTTTCCCGCCATGTCCATAATTTTTCTTCCCTTTTTACACACTAAAGCCCTTTAGTGGGTAGCCCTTAATTGTTTGCATTGGTCAGCCTTTATTCAATTGGGCGGACATAATCCTTAAACTCATGGGTGGTGTTTGGAGGTGATAACAACATACAAGTGCCCACCTAGCCAAGGCGCCCGTTGGGTCAGCCGGCCAAAGTTTTGATGTGGTCACATTATTTTTCCGATGTTTAATACATCAAACCCTGTAAAAGCCTAATGACAATCGTCTATGTCAAGTCTAAGTCAAAGATGTAATTTTTCCAATGATGTATGTAAAGGTCCGTGAGAAGTTGACCGCCGGCCACTTTAGAAAGCCATAGGTATATAATACACTAAGGTTAGTGGGAAAGGGGGATTATTTTTTGAAGATAAGTGACTATTGCGTTATGGACAGAGAGCTACCTCTTTGCCCCAACTTGTAATCATTGCATTTGTGGCTACTGTAATCCAAATTCAGTTTTGTTTCTTGCATTGTGTTCCTCTTACTCTGCTCTTTCATTCAAGTGTAAGTCTTCAAGATTCGGTGAAGTTTTCAAACGCATCCGTTTAGGCCTTAAATCGTTGTTTTGAGTGTTTGTATGCGTATTTTATGTTGTTTTGACCCTAGGAGAGGCTTTAGGGACCCAAAAACGACCCCTTAGGATCATCCATTTACTGTTTTTGTATACTTTGGGACGAACGATCGCGATCCATGTAACTTCCCAGAATGTTGTGACAGTGATAGGATATGTTTTTGATAGTCCCATGTAGCTTCCCTTCAAGTTTCGTGCGATTCCGATATGATTTGCATGGTGAACGGGCGTGATGACTGTAGAGCTATGTAGAAGGACATAGGCAGATTACTTGGCTTTAGTGCGATTGATTTGCTTGTAGAGTTAGTAGTTGCATCTCTTCGAGTTCACTTCATTAGGGTTGACATCCTAGTGAGTTTCCATGCCTCATCCTAGTCGCTTTCCCTGTATCAATAATTTTATGTTGATGCTTGAGAGCTAAGCTATGGACGTCCGTCGCGACGACCCACAAAGATTGGTGCCGTTGCCGGGGAATGAATCTTTGGTGATGAGTGAATGCGTGCGTATTCAGAGTTTCTTATTGTTCCAAAAGATAATTTCCATTCCATTTACATTTCAATGAAGCATCTAGATAGGGGTTCAGTGCTTAGTGGAGTCTAGGGTCGGTGGACTGGCTGGATCTACTCTTGAGAGATATATGGAGTTGTGAGTGAGGTTTCTTTAAGCATTTTTTCTCATCAAATTTCTTTGTATTGATTGAGTACTGATCCATCATCCATTTTTTTATCCTGTTTGTTTTGTTTGATTCATTTTCTTATGTTCTTTCATTTCTGTACTTAGGAGTAGGATAAGTAAATCACATTCCACTCAGATTTGGGACAAAAGATAAAGTCAAAAACACCAGAAAACCATAACTTTGGCAAAAGGGCCATAAGACTCTGAAATTCGAAAATATGACCAAACAGAGCTGAAATTGATTCAAATCACAAAGTGGTAGCACCAAACACTGGGAAATACTTGTCAGAGAGAGCATGTAAAATTTCATCAGATTTGGCTTTGGTACTACAATCGCGATCGGTGTACCTCAATGTCAGAACTGTACAAGATTTGACATGTGCCTTCCTGATAAGATTCTAGACAAGTTTGTCTAAAGCAACCACACTCAAAAACATCAAAAATCAAGGAAATCAAGCCACTTGGGTAAAACTAGCCTGACAGACCCAGAAACTGTAAAATCTTGACTTTTGGTGATCCAAATGCAAAAAGAATTGGGGGATAGCCTTAAAACATCAGAGTCTACAAGCATGCCAAATTTGGTTGAATTTGGGCTCAAAACTACGATCGCAATCGGTGTACCTAAACCTCAGATTTGTACCAGATTTGATTAGTAGACTCTTCAAGGGTATACAAACATAAAAGTATAAAGGACCTAGAGTCAAAAACCACAAAAAACTGGTCAAAACCACTGAATACAGATCCAAGTCAAAAACTGCTAAACTGGCATAGAAATTGACTTTCAGTAGAACAAAACACATCAAAACTGGGAAGAAACCATGCAGAGGGATAGCCTGTGCATAGGACAAGCCTGGGTATCTCTCAAATCCCAAATCAAACATCAAAATCAATCAAACCTGATAAAATTGAAAAATTAGGCACTTCAGACTAAGAAACTGTAAACTTCTTGACTTTTTTTGAGTCCAAATACAAAAGTGTATGGCAGGTAGTCTTAAAATAGCATAGTAAACAAGCTGGTGAAGTTTCATCCAATTTGGGCTCCAAACTACGATCACGATCGGTGTACCTCAATGCCAGGTTTTGACCAGACTTTACCCACACATACACCTAGGTTATATAAGATACCACGAGTTTTCAAAATTCAAAAAAGTCACCAAAATAGCCAAAAACAGCAGACAGTCAGAAAACCACTGCAGCAAACCCAGATCTGGTGAAAACTTGACTTTTTCTTGTCCAAATTCAAAAAGATTTGGGGAGTAGACTCTACACATCATTGTCTACCATATCCACAAGTTTCACCTGAAAAGGAGCTGGTACTACAATCGCGATGGGTGTAACATAGTGACATTTTGAGTTGAGACTTGGTGAGTAGGTAGCTGATAACTAGACAAACTACTTTCTCAAAAGAACCAGGGTCAAAAAACCAAAAGACAGTTGTCAAATAGGGCAAACACTGATCATTGATCCTTCATACCAAAATTTTGAGAAAATTCAAGTTTTTGTGATCCAAATGCAAAATGGGATTGGGAATAAACTAATCATACCCATGTCTATCAACTCCTAAAATTTCATGCAAAAAGGAGCTGGAACTACGATCGCGATCGGTGTACCCCAGTGACATTTTGGATTGAAAATTTATGAGTAAGTAGCTGACATCTAGTGTAACATATTTTCCAAAAGGAGCAAGGTCAAAAAAGCAAAAGAAAGTGGTCAAAAGTCCCAGTTACACAATCAGGCCAATAACCGCAAAACCACTTGGGATTTGGATTTTCATTGGTCAAAACATCTCCAAATTCAAAAATACAAAGACACTTGGTATCAAGACATCAAGGGCTAGCTACTATGCAAAAATCTTCCAAATTTGTGACATGGGGTCAACGATTGCGATCAGTGTACCTCTACATAGTGAGGGTATTTGACTTCATAAGTTTGTAGATCTACTTGAGTACATCCCAAATCTCAAGTTTGAGTGAAAAGTACCCTCTGGAAGCCAAGATACAAGCCAAAGCTCCTGTGTTCTGGTCCTGAGACTGTTTTGAGTGTTGTTTCAAGTACAGTTCACTAAAAGTGCTCTAGCTTTTGATAGGCAACTCCAAATTGAGTCAGGTATAGCTAGGAAGAAAGCTTGCGGGCATTAGCAACACCTAGACTGAATTTGGTTTTAGAGCTGAATTTTTCTAGGTTTCCTAATTCCAAACTTTTAGGGTACCCAAAACCAATTTCCAGAGACTAAAAAAGTCACAAATTCCTGACTTTTTAGAGACTTGACCAAGGGCAAAAAGGGATTGTGTGCACTAAGCCAAGTTATTCTTATCAAGGACCATCTTGAGATTATTGAGTGAGTCTTAAACATGACAACCCATCAATAATTAGGGTTTCCCACTCAACTCAGAGCTATGCCACCTACACAAACAGCCAGAAATACTACAACACCTATAACAAGAGGGTTGAGACAAGACCATGAGGATTATCAATCATATCAATCCAAACCTCAAGGCATGGCTCATGGATATTTTTCAAGTGATCATGTATCTCACTGGAAGCCAAACCAATCAACTAAAATGCGGGAGTTTGGAAGAGAAAAAGTGGAAATTGCTGGAAACTTAGAGGAGAAGCATCCTCTAATCAACAAACCCAACGTGAGGTTCATCAAAACCAATGAAGCCACAAAAGTTCTAATGGATTACACTTATGATGGCCTTTATTGGTTACCTATTGGGGATCAAAAAAACTTATATAGATGTTTAAATTCCATCATTGAAGAGTTGACAGACTACATTGTTGGAATTAGGGTTGCAGAGAAACACACACAGCTTGGAGAAGACAAAGGAAGCTCAAGGCACACAATAGAGAGTGTGTTACTTAGTGTGCAATGGAAAGATAGATAGCCCTAGAGTGATGGGCATATATACAATGCACGGGGGAAAAAACCTCCTAAAGAGGGAAAAAATGCACCGGCGGTCCTAGTGTGTTCACACACATCACTACCACATGTATATGGTAACAAATCCCTCCTGGAGTGATGCGGTGAACGAGAGCTGGCACATGAGTAAAGGAAAGTGCCATGCCCTGAGGACAGGATCAGTCCACAAAGGGAAGTAAGCCCAAAGCTTTGCGGAAAGCTTCAAGCTTCTCACGAGACAATGCCTTTGTGAAAAGATCTGCAAGGTTGTCCTATGTTGGCACATAAGCCAAGCTGATCTCTCCTGCTGAGAGCCTCTCCCTGACATAGTGGTAATGCACCTCAATGTGCTTTGTGCGAGCATGAAAAACTGGGTTCCTCGCAACTGCCAATGCACTCTGACTGTCAGTGTAGATAGTGTTGGCCGTGTCCTGTCCAAAACCCAAATCAGCCATAAGGCGTCTGAGCCATACACACTCAACCATAGCTGTGAAGACTGCCCTGTACTCAGCCTCACAACTCGAAGTGGCCACAGTAGTTTGCTTCTTGCTCAACCATGATATACATGAACTTCCAAGCATGAAACAAAAACCACTTGTGGATACTCGCATGTCAAAACAACCAGCCGAATCTAAGTCCGAAAAAGCATGTAAGTCTGGCGGCAATGATCCCCCCTTGGGATAAAACAAGCCAAGATGTAAAGTGCCACTAAGGTAGCGGAAAATCCTCTTGACAGCCTGCAAATGCTTAGACCCTGGGCTATGCATAAATCTGCTGACCTGTGAGACTGCAAACTGAATATCCGGCCTCGTGTTGCAGACATAAATGAGGCAGCCAACAGCAGTTTGGTAAAGAGTGACATCAGCAGGATCGCCAGCATCATGTAGACTCAACTTCAAACCTGTTTCCATGGGAGTGGCAATAGGTTTGCAATCCTCAAGTCCAAACTTACATAGCAATGTCTCTATGTAACTTTTCTGACACAAGGCAATACCACCATCACACTGCTTAAACTGTAAACCCAAATAATGATGCAACAGCCCCAAATCTTTCATCTTGAAAGTAGCATTCAAATCAGCCTTAAATTCAGCAATATGTCTCTCATTTGGTCCAGTGATCAGCAAATCATCAACATAAAGAACCACGATGAGAAATACATCACCCTCACGCTTTACATACAATGTGCTTTCTGTTGGACTGTTACGAAAGCCTTGTTTGACCAAATGAGTGTCAGCTTTCTCATACCAAGCACGAGGAGATTGCTTCAACCCATACAAAGCCTTGTTACATTTGCACACTTTGTCCTCTTGTCCTTTTATGACAAAACCACGAGGCTGCGTTACATAAACTTCCTCAAATATGTCACCATTCAAGAAAGCAGTAACAATGTCTGATTGATGTACATCCCAACCAAAATGAGCTGCCAATGCACATAGAAAACGTACAATAGTCATACGACAAGTGGGAGAAAAATTCTCTTAATAATCTATGCCTTTTTGGTGTGCATAACCCTTTGCAACAAGTCGAGCCTTATGGCGATAGATCTCACCATCCGGCTTGCGTTTCAACTTGTAAACCCACTTCGTACCAATGGCCTTTTTTCCAGGAGGCAAATCACATAAAGTCCATGTGTCATTTTCTATAAGTGCATCATATTCTGATTGCATGGCAGCCATCCAATTTTCTGAATTCTGTGCTTCATCAAAAGACAAAGGCTCCTCAACATCATGTAAACTAGACACAGCCAAAGCATAACAATGTGATGCATAAGATGCATGGCGAGAGCCTGAACGAGTATGACTAGACAAAGGTGCATCCAATTTACTGTCACGCAAAGTGTGCACCAGCCATTTTGGCATACCTCTAGCCTGCTCATTTTCAGCCCTTTCCTCATCAAGTACATCATGTACATCTGCATCAGTAATAGGCTGATCTAAAACATTTTCAGAAACCCCCATAGGCTATACATTTGCCTCATTGGAACTTACATTTGTATTTCCACCACTAAAAAGAGGCAACAAAGTGTCATAAATGTCCTGTGAGCTTACATTATTGTCTCTAGTACATGACAGCAAGGGCTGAACAGAATCTTCCACAAACACTACATCCCGAGAAACCAGAATACGTTTTGTTTGAGGATGATACAACCTGTGACCTTTGCTTTCAGCACTATAACCAACAAAAATACATTTGACAGCCTTATCATCCAATTTTCTGCGCTGCACTTGTGGCACCAAAGCATATGCCAAACAGCCAAAAACACGCATGTGCTCAATAGAAGGCTTTCTATCATGCCATGCTTCATATGGAGTAATAGACTGCAAAGCTTTTGTAGGACACCTGTTAAGTACATAAGTGGCACACATGATGACCTCAAGCCAAAAAGAATGCGGTAAATCTTGACTTTTGACCATACATCGTGCCATTTCCGTCAGTGACCTGTTAATCCTCTCAGCAACACCATTTTGCTGAAGTGTATAAGGCACTGTACATTGGTGTTTTATCCCACGACTAGCCAGAAATGCATTAAAATCATGAGACATATACTCCCCCCCTCGATCTGAACGGAGGGTGCCCATAGTACATTTCGAGACATTTTCAACCATAGCCAGAAATTGTTTGAAGCACATAAAGACTTCGGACTTCGCTCTAAGCGGAAATACCCATGCATGCCTGGAGTAATCATCAATGAAAGTCACGAAGTACAGGTAATTGCCCAAGGACGGAGTTTGCATGGGCCCACAAACATCACTATGCACAAGCTGCAACCTGCATGTGGCCCGAACTGAACCATCCTTTGGAAACTTAGAACGCTGCATCTTACCCAAAATACAGCCTTCACAAACATGTTTGACAAGTGCTTCAAGAGGTGGCAAAGAAGCAACCATGTCAGATTTCTGCAAATGCAGCAAACTGGAAAAATTCAGATGACCAAAACGTGCATGCCAAATTTTTGCATCTGAAATAGCCCTTGAATCTGCAACAGCATTTGCAAAGTTTTGTCCACACTTGTCATACAAAGTGAGCTTATACAGCCCACGGCACAAAAGGCAAGATGCAACAATTTCATCACCAAAACTGAGATCATGAACATCCGTCATCCACAAATTTGACTACAAGTCAAAGTCTAGCAAGTGCGGATACAAACAAGAGATTCTTCTTGATCCCAGGTACATACAGTGCATCAACAAGTGTGAAGGAACTGCCATTAGCAGTAGTGAGCACAATCTTTCCAACTCCCTGAACTGGATAAGAGGCGTTGTTGGCACAAGTGACTGAATTCCCATGAGGGACAGACTCGAGAGAGGTAAACAATTCACGATGTGAGGTAATGTGCTTTGTAGCACCACTGTCGAAATACCACACATGTGAATCTACAGCAACTGACAAGCATGCATCATGGACAACAGGATTGTAAGTGCACTCTGCGCTAAAAGCTCATTCTGCATCAACATCAGCAACACAGTCTCCTTTCACAGAAGACTCAACAATGGCTGCATTTGTAGTGGAACCAGCATTTGCAGTGGAACCACCCTCTTTCTTCTTAGCCTCTTTGGCCTTCAACTTAGGACACGACTTGATCAAGTGATCATTGGCTTTATAATAATGGCAACGCATCTTCTTTTTGCCCTTATCACCAGAATTGCCAGACGAAGTACTGTCAGCAAAAGCATTAGGAACATAATTTTTGCCACTCGCAGCACAACCATAAGAAGTGGCTGCATTACTGTTACCACCCTTTCTTTGAGAAGCAATAAAAGCCTGTTCAACTGCATGCTGCCTATCCTATTTTTTCTGGAAAGTGACTCTTGCAACAGCAATGTGCATAATGCATCAAACTTGACAACTTCAGGATTTCCTTGGGTCATCAGTCTCCAAGTACTAGCAAAAGTCTGGTAGGAATCTAGTAAGGCATCAAGAACAGTCTGCACAAGGGAACTATCTGAAATGACTTCATCTGCAGAAATAAGCTGCTCATTGATATCCTTGACACTAGCAAGGAAAGTGTCCATATCATCTTTCTCATGCATAATCTTCGACTCCAGCTCTTTACGCAGCAAAGAAATTTTAGCCTCATTGCGGCTTGCATAAAGACCTGCTAGAATATCCCAAGCCTGTTTTGCAGATTTTGCTGAACGGATGTGAGGAACAATGGTGCGCTTCACAGACAACGCAATCAATGCATGAGCCTGCGCATCCTTAACATCCCAACGAGCTTGTTCTATCGTAGGCAAAACAACTTTAACAGCTGCAATCCTTGCAGCAAGACCTGCAACATCCTCAACATCGCCTACATCCTCAGAACCAGGACGTACATCAATGCCCTGCACAATGTTCCAGACACCTTTTGACAAAAGAACATGTTGCATCATATAAGCCCACATAGGGTAGTTGTCCCCATCCAACCTGCCCTCACCAGCAAACATCTTGAACACATCTGTGTTGTTGTTGTCAGCCATGGTAAATGTTGCACCTGATGTGAAAACTGCCCGAAAATTGGAGAAATGGAGCGGGAACAACCTGTTCTATATAGCACAAACCGTAGAAGACTATAAGGCACCTGTTATGCAGAAAACGGCACTGACAGAAATTCTGCACAAAATGACGAAATAGCCTGTGCAGTACTACCTGTAGTGGAAACGGAGGCCGAAATGAGCCCAAATCAAAATTCTGAGCAGACCCAGCTCTCCGAGCTGTCCCAAAATTTTTGTCGACCTGCGAACGCTCGCCAAAGCTCACTGAAATCGAAGAAAGTGAGCAGGCGTGTGCTGGAGCAGCTGGCGACTAAGCCTGGGAGGACGTGACCTGCTCTAATACCAATTGTTGGAATTAGGGTTGCAGAGAAACACACACAGCTTGGAGAAGACAAAGGAAGCTCAAGGCACACAATAGAGAGTGTGTTACTTAGTGTGCAATGGAAAGATAGATAGCCCTAGAGTGATGGGCGTATATACAATGCACGGGGGGAAAAACCTCCTAAAGAGGGAAAAAATTCCCCGGCGGTCCTAGTGTGTTCACACACATCACTACCACATGTATATGGTAACATACATGAACCTCTATGCCTTCACATACACAGATGACCAGGGAGTACAAGTTCTAATGGTAGATAAGTATGGACGAGAGTACAAACTTATCAGCCCAATTGAGCTAGAAAGATATACATACATGGGTAATCCAATCTTTTCTTACTACTTTCAACCGAGTCTAAGCATACCAGGGTTTTTTTAGACTGATTTGCAAGAAGCTAACATTGAAACTATGGGATCAAATGGACCTCAAACATCCAAAATAGCTATTCATAGGAGTGTAGCTCCTACCTCATTGAGTGGAACCAAGAGACCACCAATTAGACTTACAAATCCATCAACATTTCCAAAACATGTCTCAAAGGGGATTCCACGAGGATTTGCTCCAAGACGAGAAGAAGGAGGATTGCATCCTAGAACGATCAATGGACGATGAAGCTTACATACCGGAACCCTTTCCAAAGCAATTATTTGAGCCATTTGGATGGACTCAAATACTGGCAACATTGGATGTGTCTGTAAATGAGGTAACTCCAACCAAGTTTTGTGATGAAGAAGGCTACGACCTAGTTTCATGTTTTATGTTGAAAGTGATGAGACATGCTAATGAGAATTGTGAGAATGAAAATAGAGGGACAAATAGCTATGTCAAGGAGGATGATGCACAAACACAAACTAGGAGAGCAATACAACCAGGTGGAGATGTCATCATTGACATACTTGAAGAGTCAACATCTACTCCAAAGAAACTAACTCCCAATGATGCAGAGTTGAAAGTACAAAAAGAATCAGATGTGCAAAGCTCCACGTCGACAGATGTTCTACAAACTCAAGATCAAAAGAAGAATGAGGAAGAAGCCAAAGATGAAAAATATCCCACATTGATCAAATTCAATTTATGCGGACAAAGAGGGCTCAAGGTTACATGATTGGCCGCAATTGATCCTTATGCTACTAAGAATATAATGTCATATGGCACTTGGATAATGATGGGAAAACCGACAATTAAAGAAGTGGAGGAAAGAGTATACACCAGTGCCAAAACACCAATCCCAAGTTTTGGCATAGCGGAGGCAATACTCAAGTTGAGTCATGGGGAGTTCAAAGACAACTTCAACATAGTTGATTCACATCACATCAAAGAAAGTCTAGTCCTAACAAAGAGTTGGAAGAATATCTTCTTTGGGCAACAACAAAAAGCATCAACAACAACAACAACAAAGACGGTCCAAGAGACATCAACAAAAAAGACACAACCATCTGCAGCAGAAAAAGGTAAGGCCAAACTAAACATTGAAGAAAATCATCCTTGCAAGTCAGTTTTACCTTCGACAAGCCCACATCAAAGCTTGAGCAAAGCCTCTACGTCAAGAACCAAATCTTCAACAATGCAATGGATCCCTAAACAAAAGGTTTTGCAACCTAAATCTCCATCGCAGCAAAGTCTCCAAAAGAAGCAAAGAAATGTCAAGCAAGTGTTGGTATCCAAGGAACACATTAAAGTCAAAGATCCAATTTGGATACACTCTCAAGAACAATCTCAACAACAAAAGGCGACAAGGTGTGTGGCCTCAAAGACCAACCAAGTAGCAAAGGACCCCACACAAAGACAATCAAAAACAACAAAGAGCCAATGGAGACCAAGCACAACCAAGGGTGAAACAACCTCAAAATGGATTCCTCGTCTTCTACTACAAAAGCAAGGCTTTCACAATGGTAATCACCAAGTATGGATACAAAAGCCTAGTATCCATCAAGTCAAGGGAGAAACTCATGGAGCAAGAACAAAGTGGGTCCCAAAACCACTGTTGAAAACTCAGGCTCCTCGCAAAGAAGAAAAAGTAAAGGTACAACAGTGCGGCCTCCTTACGGAACATCCCATGCAACAAAAGAAGCTAGAGGAGTCAAAGTATGCCAACTTACTTGAAAAGATGGTGGCATCCAAAGACCAAAGCAATGATAGAGGCCTAAACCTCAATAACATTTGGAATTGGATTTTAGGACGTGATCAGGTAAGTCCAAGTCGCCATTAAAAATACATGGCATAAAAGTCAAGAGTCGGGCAACTGAGCCACTAAATGAGCAAGGCATTAGTCCCAAAGCTTCAAGTAATATTCTATGTGGTCTAAGAGTGTTAGCTATTGTAGGTACTGCTCAAGGTGGAGGAGTTGAGCATATTTATGTTGTGTCGCTCATGCTGGTATAGGTGAGCATAAGAGTCCAAGTCTATGTATTTTAAGTTTGGTAAAGTGAATAAGAGAGTCCAAAAGACACTCACGCACTATGCATAGTGAGTAAGAGAGTCCAAAAGACACTCACGCACTATGCATAGTGAGTAATGAGTGGAGAAGCTTCAACATCAAAAACCCTTCTTGGAAATGTGGAAGCTATTGAGATGTCCTTGGATATCACATGTGCTACATTTGTTTCTTGAAGCACCCAACAACTCATTTTTCACACCGCATGATTTTCTTGAAAGAACTCTTGTGTGCATATAGAGTGTCCCACAATTGGCACTTGCATTACGCACTCTTACTTTATTTCTCCCAAGCACTCACCTTGCATGAACAGGTACTCAACTTCCAAGTGTTCAACCCCAATAAGAGCATATACCAAAGGCATTTTTTCCCACTTGGGTTTTTCCCTTTGGTCATTCAGGTTCTAGACCCTAATTTAGAAACACCCATCACTATTCTATTGTATATATTCCTTCCATCAAATGAAACCAATAAAGAATTTGTTACACAATCTTCAAAGAGATAAAGTGGGGCCACATTGTTCTCAAGTACACTTTGACAAGAGCAGCTCTTATCTTCAAAGATACCAACAAAGCTCTATTAACAAAGTGGCAAAGAAAATCAAATTGGAGATGCCAGTGCAAACATTTCAAAGTCTCAAACATTTTGAGATATGAGCTCCAATAAAAGGTCAACTACACCAGGAGGCAAAGTAACCAAAGAAGCAGGTATCATGGACCAACTGCACAAATGGAAAGGTAAAGCAGGATGTTCAACAACATGCACAAACGCCTCGTCCACAATATCCAAATCACAAAGAACACATGTTCATCAATCAAAGGCAAATGGGCACCCCATTTGAACAAGCAAAACATGCCAGATATAACTCAATCAAGGAAGGGGGGAGTCTCATCAACAAGAAGACCAGACTACAAATGGTCGTGTCAAGGGACGACACAAGCTAGGAAGGGGGGAGTGTTTGGAGGTGATAACAACATACAAGTGTCCACCTAGCCAAGGTGCCCGTTGGGTCAGCCGGCCAAAGTTTTGATGTGGTCACATTATTTTTCCGATGTTTAATACATCAAACCCTGTAAAAGCCTAATGACAATCGTCTATGTCAAGTCTAAGTCAAAGATGTAAATTTTCCAATGATGTATGTAAAGGTCCGTGAGAAGTTGGCCGCCGGCCACTTTAGAAAGCCCTAGGTATATAATACACTAAGGTTAGTGGGAAAGAGCGATTATTTTTTGAAGATAAGTGACTATTGCGTTACGCACAGAGAGCTACCACTTTGCTCTAACTTGTAATCATTGCATCTGTGGCTACGGTAATCCAAATTTAGTTTTGTTTCTTGCATTGTGTTCCTCTTCTCTGCACTTTCATTCAAGTGTAAGCATTCAAGATTTGGTGAAGGTTTCAAACGCATCCGTTTAGGCCTTAAATCGCTATTTTGAGTATTTATATGCCAATTTTATGTTGTTTTGACCCTAGGAGAGGCTTTAGGGACCCAAAAACAACCCCTTAGGGTCATCCGTTTACTGTTTTTACGTACTTTGGGATGAACGATCACGATCCTTGTACCTTCCCAGAATGTTATGACAGTGATAGGCCCTATGTTCCTGATAGTCCCCTATAGCTTCCCTTCAAGTTTCGTGCGATTTCGATATGATTTGCATGGTGAACGGGCGTGATGACTGTAGAGCTGTGTACAAGGACGTAGGCAGACTACTTGACTTTATTGCAATTGATTTTCTTGTAGAGTTAGTAGTTGCATCTCTTTGAGTTCACTTCATTAGGGTTGACATCCTAGTGAGTTTCCATGCCTCATCCTAGTCAATTCCCTTGTATCGATAATTTTATGTTGATGCTTGAGAGCTATGCTATGGACGTCCGTCGCGGCGACCCGCAAACAGGAGGCCATATTATATAGCTCCTTATTGGGTGGGCGGCCTTCGGGCACCACATTAGGTATACATATTGCCCAAGCCACATGCACTCAATGCACTCCATGAGTCATCATTTTGCACAATGAGCTCATCAAGATCTTTTGTGCTTTCGTAACTAATCGCACACATAACCACATTTGGCATGCATATGATGCTTCCGTAAAGGTGCCACTCTATTACAATAACGGGCAAGGAATTGGTAAGCGTACATCTTTCCCTAGTAGCCCCCGTCGAGCAACCTCATCATGAAATTTGTTGCCCATATCAAGAGACGACCTCTCTGAAGTGCATCACATCCAGCATATATCTCAACCAAAGCACTGTTACCTCGAGCACTTATTCTACTGCGTTCAAAATCCTGGCTACTGCTCAAAATTCCAAAATAGCACACCGGGGCCGACTGGTAGGGAACCTGCCCCCGGTGAATCTTTATGGGCTAATATCTTGGCGATCGAAACTCCGATCATTGATCTGAAAAGACCGACACACTCCACAAAGTGAGCACTTCAAGTCCATGCATTCATTTCAACTCTATCCCCTTAGTTGCAGTTGCCCTATCCGGTATAGATCTACAATCGACTTGAACTTTAAACTGCCATAACTTCTTCACTGTAGCTCCAATCGACGAGCCGTAAAGATAGGCTGGTAGAGCACTTCAAGCACTGTAGTTTTAGATCTTAATATCCCATATGTGATGACTTCAAGCATAGTCCTTTTTAGCATCATTAAGGCATCAGTTGGCCCTTTTAAGCCGCATCTGGCATACATTAATCATTAAACTTGGCCTATTGACAAGCCTTGATCACTGACATTAAATGTGTAGGCTTCAAAGAAGCTTAGCTTGCATTTCTCTGCTCTTTTTCTCTTCATGGCAGTAGAGCTGCACGACATCGCCGTTGATTTGTGCTAACTCCACATGATGCACACTATCATTGGGAACCTTGGAGAGGCCAAAACAATGCAAGATGGTGCATTCTCCAGTGCGGTCAAATGGGCTCAGACCCGGCCCTCGAAAAATTTTCAATTGACCTTAACTTGCTATCTAGAGCTTCGATTTGCATTCCAAGAAGACAGGCATGCTTCATAACTCGAGCACTACATCTGTATATACCGACATCAGCTTGGGCCACCCGTCCCCAGCTACCCTGTCCGTCGAGGATCTGCTACACACTCCAGCTTTAAACTTCAGTATCTTGCTCACCGGGGCTCCGTTTGATGAGACGTTTGGACTGGGTCCTAGAGCACACTGAACACTACATTCTAGAACCTTGACTTGGCATTTTGGACACCTTCATCTGCCATCCCATCTGGACCATCCCGCAGCACTTTTGGCCTAAAAAGTGACTTTAAGCATACATTCCTACTACCCTTTGGCTGCCAAGGGCCTTCGTACCTGCCCTAGCATTCTGCACTGCACTTGCCTGCTGCCTTTGCCTGGCATAGACCATTTCCTAGCTTAGACCAAATTTGGTTGTACCATCATTGCCCAGCCCTCTCGTCAAACATTTATGTTCTACCAAAAGCATATGTACAAAACTTTGAAACTGGCACACCAACTGATGATTTAAAGCACTCGCAAAACCATAACTGTATATACAATCTATGTACAAAAGATTCATCTCCTTTCTCTTGCACACCGCATGCTTTAGGTGGGTTGCCCACCTCCCTTGACTATAATTTGCTGCACTTCAGGCACTAGATCCCTCTCGAAATACAATTTGAGCCACACACCATTTACCTTGTTCCTAAGAAGCTTGCCATTTGCTCTTACCAGCTGATAGGTCCCATTCGGAAAGGCCCTCCGCACCTTATATGGACCCGTCCACTTCTTCTTGAACTTCTTTTGGAATGTGAAATCCAGGTAGCTTTCGTAATTTATGACGAGGTCTCCTTCCTCTATCTTCTTGTCCGGCAGGTTTTGATTGAACTTGGCAGCCCGCTTCTCTCTCTACTTCACATAGTAGTTTGCCGCTGCCTCTTTGTCCATCTACAAAGCCTCCAAACTGTCTATCTGATCCTGTAGAACTCCTTGTTGGATGGCATTGACATGCCACATACCCTTCAAAGCACCTAGTTGCACATGTATTGGCAACACAGCCTCCTTACCATAGACTAGCTCGAATGGAGTGAAGTTTGTAGCCACTTTATAGGATGTTCTATATGCCCATAGACACTTCTCTAGATTTGCTTCCCACTCAGATTCCTGCTTATACACGTCCTTCGTTAACATCTTGATGATTTGACCATTAGCACTCTCGACTAGACCATTGCTTTGGGGGTGATAGGGCGAGGAAAACCGATGTTGAATATTTAACTTCTCCACTAATGCACTCATAAGCTTGCTTCTAAACCCCTGACCCCTATCAGAAACTAACACCCATGGAACACCAAAACGGCAACAGATGTTATCAAACACAAACTGAGCCACCACATTAGCATCTACTTCCTTCACTGCTTTGGCCTCGACCCACCTTGTAAGGGAGTCAATGGCTACCACCACATACTTCTTGCCACTTGTAGACTTTGGGAGAGGGCCTATGGCATCCAGACCCCACTTCTTGAAAGCACTTTGTGCGATGATGGCGCCCTGTGACTCCGCTACCAGTCGTCTTTCACCTATAGTTCGACACTCGTGGCACGTCTTGCACCAATAATGCACGTCCTTCACAATGGAAGGCCACCAAAATCTTGCTCTAAGCACTCAAAATATAACCTAATCTTTGCCCTGGTGCCCGCCTCTCTTCGTGGCATTGCTCCAACACCATTCCTATTTCTTCTTTGTACAACACCCTTCTAAGCACTCCGTCGCGCCCATAGTTCATAAGATCCTCACCTACCAGTGTGAATTTGCGGGCCTTTTGCACCACTCTTCTCTTTTGCATCTTGGACAAACCCTCTGAACATTGCCCTGTACCCAAAAAACCTTCAATCTCCTTTAGAGTCTCCCTACCTGCATAAGTGGTTGGGGCCACATATAAACCTGCAACATGTACCTGCACTTTGCTACTTGCTAGCTGATCTACCTCTTGGTTTTGCTCCGTTATCACATGCTTGAATTGGACCCACATGATTGAATTGGACCTCTTCAAAGACTTCAACATCTTCTTGATGGAAAAAACCAATGCTTCAAAGAATCGCGCTTTACCTGCCATTGGCCTAGTAGTTGCTTGATGACTAGCAAAGCATCTTCCTTCACTACCAACCTTGAAATGCCAAACCCTATATACTATTTAAGACCCAAATGCAGAGTGAGATACTCCGCCTCATTATTGGTGTGGACACCCTCCAGATCATACGCCTTCAAAAATATAGCTTTGCTGTGTGGGTCGTGTATCCCCACACCTCCTCTTGCCTTCTGCACTACCCTTCGATATGCTCTGTCGAACCACATTGTAAAAGCATCCTCCAAGTGGGGTTCCTCCTTAGCTTCATCTTGCACCACTCTTGGATAGGCCGGCAAATCGATGGCCTTGCTGACAAGAATGTCTACCAGGTGAGACCGACTTGTGTGATCTACCTTGAACTCGAACTCTAACTCTTGTAGCTCCAACACCCACTTCATAATCCTCCTTCCTGGCTTCAAATGTAGCACTACCTCTGGCAATATATTATTAGCCATCAACACAAAAAACTTACGCACAATCAAATGCACCTTGAACTTCCTACAAGCAAAGACCAAAGCCATCACCCACTGCTCTACTTCGGTGTAGGTAGCCTCTCCTCGGCTAATCACCCTGCTCTCGAAGTATATTGGCTTGTAGCTTTTCCCTACCTTTTGCAGTAGAACCGCTCCAATAGAAAATGTGCCCACCGTCATAGACACATAGAAGTCATCCACTTGATTGGGAGGACATATTGCTGGCAACTGACACAAAATCTCTTTGACTCTATCAAAAGCCTCCTGAGCTTCCCCATCCCATTCATAACCATGCACTTGTTGAGCCCTCTTTTGAAGAGGATGCACATATTGCGACAGCATCCAAAAGAAATGTGATAGATACTTCATTTTATGAACAAATGAATCCAAACCTTGAGCATCTAGCGGTGGCTCCATCAACACCAACACCTTCACCTTCTCGGGATCAGCCTCTATACCGTTTTGTGATACCACATGACCTAACAGCTACGCTCGAGACTATGCTAGCTTGCACTTCTTGGGATTGAGCTGACCTCCTTCTTCATCAAGCCTTTGAAAGCATAATTGTAGCTTTGATAGGTGCTCCAATCTTGAACTGTAACAGACGATATCATCCATGAAGAGCTCAATAAAACAGCCCAGGTATGGACCAAACACCCTATTCATCCAATCTTGTAAGGTGGCATATGCATTTACTAATCCGAATGGAATCCTGCGATAAGCGAAGCAACCCCATGGAGATATGAATGTGGTCTTCAGCTAGTCTTCAAGTGCAATCCCTATTTGAAAATACTCTGAAAATCCATCCATAATTGAGTATCTTTCATGTCCAGCCACCTGGTTTAGGATTTCATCTTGAAATGGTAAGGGATAGTGATTCCTCTTGGTCATGGCATTCGGTGGCTTGTACTCCATTTCCCGTTCTTCTTAGGGGTTATAACCACTGGTGACACCCACTCTGACTCTTTCACATGGAATATGACGCCAGCATCTAGTAGCTTATTGATCTCCTGCCAAAGGGCTTCCTTTTGGATTTCCCCTAGTATTCTCAGCTTTTGTGCTTTAGGCTTATGCCCTTCTTTAAGAACAATCTTGTGCTCCACCCCCTTTGCACCTCACAAATGCTTGTACTCCATCGCAAATAGATTTGAATAGGACTCACACAGTTGAACATAACCCTCCTTTTCACCTTTGGTTAAATATTCACTTATCATACTTGAAACCTCCTCTATGCTTAGACCATGAGCTTGAGGCTGCATACCTTCTTCTTTAGATGGGGAGTTGTCTATAGTGACCCTAAATAAGTCTGCATCTATCTTCAGCATGTCATCCTCTCTCTCATCTTCCTCTGTGCTAGTATAGCCTTCATCATAGCCCGTTTCTGTCTCATACTTGTAGCTCATTGTGTCGCCCTCATCTTTAACTACCATAGGACAATAACTGCTCTCCTTGGTCTTCAAATCAAGCACAATTTGTCTGCCTTTCTCTTTGTCAAGCAAGGTAAACACTTTGCTCTTCCAATCCTGCTTTGCTCCTATCGTCAAAAGCCATCGCCTACCCAAGATGATCGGATAAGCATTATCTCTTGCCTTCATCAAAAAGAAGTCTATCAGGCACTCTATGCCCATCACCTTGACCTTCAGATCCTGAGCCACACCCAGACACCTGGCTTTAGTATGGTTAGCCATTCTCATGCGCACATTTGACTTGACTACTGCCTTGACTCCCGTCTCTTTCATGGCTGCTTCCGTCACAACACAAACCTGCACTCCACCATCTATGTAGGCTTGTACCTGCATCCTCTTCTCTATAATCGCATCCACAAGTGGAAGAACATCAGTGGGGCTACCTACCCTCAAAGCCATGTTTTGTACTGCTTGCACATTCCCCTTAGCTCTTGGCAGCTTGGTGCTAACACTTGTGGACCACTGCCTTCTTAACTTTGGATTTAAAGCTAACAAACTTACCAAAAGTAATATTTGCCTTTTGATTTTGAACATCACTCACCAGATTGTACTTGGGATAGCCATGTCCAAGCTGGAAATCTGCTTGTTTGATTTTGCAATGCCTCCTTCTTTTGCTAGGCTCAGGCTGCTCTCTACCTTCGTACACCTTCTCTTTGCCTTTGCGAGCTCTGTTTTCCTCTTTGTCTCTGTCTCCCTCTCAGCTCTTGCTCTCTTATTGGCCAAAATTTTGACATCCTGCTTATCCACCCCTATGATGTTTACTCTTGGGACCTCACCTCCGGTTTGCGGAGCCGGCTGCACGGGATTCTCTATCGCTTGCTCTCTTGGACCATTGAATTGCCCTTGACCTCGACCTCTACCAAAAAGCGGGTAAATACCTCCTCTCTCTCTCTGGTTGAGGACAATCAAGTGCATAGTGCCATTCTTCTCCACAATTATAACACCTACCTAGTAGTGGCCTTGCCCTGCCCCTTGCTCCTCTTGGTTGTCCTCTATCCATCACACTGAACCGCAACTCCTGCATTTGCTCGGACAACAACTACACCTCGGTTTCCATGATTTTTTTCATGCATAGCCTCTCTCGGACTCTGCGGTGGAACATGGGCCATCGTCTCGTAGCCTGACACACCCTGCTCTATCTTCTTCTTTATCTTTCTGCTCTTTGATCGAGCAATCGCTACCGCACCATTGTAATTTTATGGGCTCTCAAATCGACTTTCTCTCTCACCTTGGGATGCAGACATGCCATGAACTTATCTAGCTTGAAGTAGTCTCCATTAGCCAATTGCATGGATGTCGCTAGCTCTACCCAACACTCTTCAAAATGACCCAAAAACAGACTGAATTCCTCACTCACATCTTGCTTAAGCGCCTTCATCTTTGCATCCATCTCTACTGAGGATGCCTCCTTGCAAAAATCGTGAAGAAACCTCACTCATAGAGCCAGCCATGCTTGCTTCGGCTTGCCTTCCAACGCTTCATACCATGATTTAGCTCTACCACGCATCACCAAAGGAAAAGTCTACATTTATCTATCCTCATTTGGCATACGCAACGATAGCATATACAGCTCAAAATCCGACATCATCTTATCAGGGCTCTCTTCGCCTATGAAAATCGGTCAATAGCTTCTAGTTGCCATGACTTCCAATGCGAAAAACCACTTCTTTTTTATTAACTAGGAGCAATCAGTGTGCTCCTCATTGGGGGCACCAGAAGATGGAGAGGGGGAATGGGGGAACATGCCCGGCACAAACACAAGGGCCTCTCTATAGCTTGGGGTATCCACAACACCCCTATCCTCTCAGAAAACACCTCCAAGAAACACTTTACACTAGCAGACCACCGCCTGCTCAATTTCGACTGTTCACACACTCCACAAGTCCACCACACAAGGCACACCTGCTACCATGGCCTGTCTCCACCCTTACACATACTCACAGCCGCTCAATCTCACTCTCTCACACAAAATACCGTCAATCTGGGGGGGCACACACATCCACACAGCCAGCACCGAGGGGAAACGTGAAAGCAGGAGAGAGAGAGAGAGAGAGAGAGAGAGAGAGAGAGAGAGAGAGAGAGAGAGAGAGAGAGAGAGAGAGAGAGAGAGAGAGAGAGAGAGAGAGAGAGAGAAGGGGGGGAGGGGAAACAACAGCAAGAGGGGGCAACGGTGTGTTGATTGCACTTCAAAAAACATATACACTGGCTTGGACTGCCATCACCATGGCCATTTTTAAGAAAAAGTTACAAAGGGGCTAGCTTGCTAGAGAACTCCACTTTAAAGGCTTCAAACAGGACCCAAAAGACCTGGAAAAAAGCCCCTAATTTGATCCAATTTTGACTTTTATAGGGGGGCCTTTAATTTGGGAATTTACACTTTAATTGGTCCCCCTAGCACCTTGATTTGGCATTTTTTGGAAGGGGGGAACCGCTTTACTCTATCTGCTCTCTTCTTCTCTCTTTTGCACTTGGTGGGGGGGGGGGGGGGGGGGGGTATTAGCGATGTCAGTATTGCCCCTTGGCATTTCCATTTATTATTTTTTTTATCTTTCATTTTTTACCCCTTTGTGGGCTTAGCCTTGCACTCCCCTATTTGCTTGACTTTGACTCTCTATCACCTCTCTCTTCTTTTCTTTTTCCTCCTTTGCTCCCTCTTTGGTCCGACTTCCACCTCACCCTCTGCTTTGGTTTGTCCCTGCTCTTAGCTCGGATTTCCTTCTCTCTTTGACCTTGGCATTGATGTGGCCCTTGCTTTTGTTTGGCCAACCCTTCACCTTTATACTCATGGTGACCTTCGAGGCCTTTATCTCTCTCTCCCCATGCTCATTGTCTGCACCATGGGACCCTCCCCTTTTGATAGCAATAGCGAGGTCACTATTGGGGGGGGGGGGAGGGGGTTGATCCCTTCTCATAAAAATGAGGGCCGCGAGAATGGCCCCCTACGCGCCTGCCACATCATCAGTGGATCGCCTGCCCATCCTCCTCATGCATGGGTGCGTGCTTGAAGCCGCCCTTCACAGCCAAAAACCCGCCATGTGCCACTCTACAAGGCCGCCGCCACCAACGCCGCGCCCGCAAGGGCCGGCCATAGCCAACGGGTGGGAGAGTTCCCCTCTCTCTTCCCCTTTGTGTTGAATAGAGGGCTCACGGCCCAACTCATATGCCCTCCCTTCGTGCGCGTCGAATGCCCATGTGAGATTTTTCCTTGGCACGTGGCAGCCCATGGGGCGCTTACCTTTGGAGCTCTCCAAGCTCCTCAAAAAATCTCCCATTTTAATTTTTAGAAAATCTCCATTTTTTGCCTTCTTCTCGAGGCTTTACTTTACTGCCTTGGGGTTGGATCTTCAAACCGCAAAGCCATGCCAGGTCTCCGCTGTATTGGCCCCCGAGCCATGCAAACCTCACCACATTCCGACTCCCCTGAGTTCGCTATCCAAGGCCACAAAAAACGGGAAAAATCATCTGCAAACCTTTCACTACCCACCGCTCCCAACTTCATCTTCTCGTATCTAGCCGACCAAGCATCTGATTGATGCGTCGTCAAGTTGTGCTAGCTCCACATGATGCACACTATCACTGGGAACCTTGGCAAGCCCAAAACGATGCCAGATGTTGCATTCTCCAGTGTGGTCAAATGGGATCAGACCCGGTCCCCGAAAAAAATTCAACTGACCTTAACTTGCTATCCAGAGCTTCGATTCGCATTCCGAGAAGACATGCATGCTTCATAACTCGAGCACTACATCTGTATATACAGACATCAGCCCAAGCCACCTGTCCCCAGCTGCTGTGTCTGTCGGGGATCTGCTACACACTCCAGCTTTAAACTTCAGTATCTTGCTCATCGGGGCTCCGTTTGACGAGCCATTTGAACCGGCTCCTAGAGCACACTGAACACTACATTCTAGAACCCTAGATTGGCATTTTGAACACCTTCATCTTCCATCCCATCTGGACCATCCCGCAACACTTTTGGCCTAAAAATCTGCCTTAAGCATAAATCTCCGCTACCCTTTGGCTACCAAGGGCCCTGGCACCTGCCCTAGCCTTCTGCACTGTGCTTGCCTGTTGCCTTTGCCTGGCATAGGCCATTTCCTAGCTTAGAACAACTTTGGTTGTACCAATGCCGTGAGATCAAGCAAAATGAAAACTCTGTCTATAAGTAGATTAGATCTTTGTAGGTCAATTTTTGTCCCTCTTGCTTGATGAAAGCCTTATCATTGTCAATGGAATTGGTCTTTAGTAGGTTGTGGCTACCCACTAGTAGATGCGGTAGATAGAGTGCTTGATATATAGCATCACAGGTTATCTTTATTTGTATAGTGTCTCCACTTTTATTTGTGAGTATTGCTTTGCCATTGTATTGAATGTTCCTGATAAGATGGGGTAGTCAAAACAGACTATCCAACTGCAAGCAGCGAGCACAATCCATCACCTATGACTTCTAATGTAGGGTGCACAACATCCTGAGAATGATTGTAGCTTTGACTTTGGTTCCGTCTTATACCTAAACTTCATGGTGAAAATATTTGCTGGAATTTGTTCGAATTCCCAATCTGTGACATGGACTTTTTCATTGGACGAGATGTCAACAATCTCGTATGGAGCTACTTCCCATTCCTTTTGTGCACATCAACGAGGCATCCTGCTAACAAAATTTAGCCTTTTAGTGCCCAAAAATTGGTCAAAAAGTTGTCGAAAAAGTCGCTTTAGCACAAACTGGACCATAAAATGAAAAATGAGCATACCTTAAGCAAAAGAGATCCAGATTTGACAAAACTTCACTAGTGTGTCCAAGACAGCTATAAGCACTAGGTTTAACTAGTTCAGGTCATTTTTGGGCTAGAGGTACATGGATTGTGATCCATGTTGGAACACATGTTTGAGCCAAGTCTTGGCACCATTTGATTCAGCATGATGAAAGGATGATGTGGGTGCAACTTTTTGTGATTTGGATCTGTCATTTGATCATCAATTCAATTTTGGCAATTTTTCACAGACTTACAGAATTTTGGGATTCTCACAAGGATTTTGGTTTTCAAAATGACTTGAAAATTTAGGGATGGACTACAAATGGAATGTGGGTCATGAGTGCTTGGTTCTGATCTAGAAATCCAAAAAAGGTACATGGATTGCAATCCATGTTGGGTCATAGTTTGGGCCAAGACTTTGGGGGTATGTTATTATGGCTATGACTAGCACACTAGTGGAATCTTTATTTACCAAGTTAACCCAATTTATGGTCTTGTTTTTTTTACTTTGACCATATCTACTTTTTGGAGTCCACTTTGATACATTCCTTTGGTGAATAGGTGTTAGCTTTTGGATAGCTCAAACTGAAGTGCCGGGTCCATGAGAGTGGACCAAGCAGCTGCCCCCCAAGTGTACTGTCGTGCCATCAAAAGAGAAGACATCAACCGAAGGACATCATAGCCAGACCTACTGGGACAAAGGACAATCCCAAAGATAATGGCACTAACTCTCGATTGAATGGTCACAAGCTATGCATGCTACCAAAAGACCACAATGTACAAGCCATCTCCCAATTGTTGTAGCTTGATGTGCAACCACCCACTGGAACAAAGTGACTCACCATGGCTGTCTGAAGTCCCACAACCTCTCCCAAAAATTTTCCAAGAACTCAATTGTGAGAGCCTCTTCCTACCAATGAAGTGTTGCAACAGGACAAGCCTTTCTCCGTGTTTCCAGTATGTGACGTCCCAATTGAAAGGTGTAATGAAATAAAGGGACACCTGGATGGTCGACTAAGGAGAAAGGGTCCCTCCAAAACCACTCTCCAAGATCCCACTGCACTCGTGCCATTGGACAACACTCCCAAGCCCACATCCTCTAGTGGCCAGTCTCAAGAACTACAGGGTCAGGATCGAAGACACAAGTCCTCCCACAGATGTTCACAATTTGGATCCTCTGAAAGCAGCACTCTACCACCTGTGGGGACTCTACTGAAACTTGGTGTAAGTGACCCTCACCTGTAGATCAAAGAACACGGAGGGTACCGTCTCTGAGCAGGCCCGAACTGCGATGAGAACCTCCAGTTGCGTGAAGGCCCCATCCATCTAGGCAATGTTGACTTGAGAGGCATGAGCCACTCAATTGGTACTACCTCTGTGATGTCTTGACACATGCTCTGCACTGCTCTCATGCCCTGTAGTTGGATGCTCTAAAGCTCCTCTAATAAGCTTGAAAACTGTAGACAGTCCCGTAAAGTGTGTGTTGGCCCCTCTGCCATGGGAGGCCAAGAAACATGAGGCTTACTACCAACAAAGTGGCCTCCCTAAGTGCTAACCATGGGGTTCCAAACAAGGGACTGTCTCAAGTGCTTCTCCATGCAAGTAGGATGATGCTGCTCCAAGCCTCTCCGTAGCCTGCTGCTCCCAGGAATAGAGTAGACTCACAGCAAAACATCCTTGAGTCTCCTACTCATGCCAACTCTGTGCATCTCTATGAAAATCCATCTGGTCGAAGGTCGCCAAGGGCCTCCAGCATGAGGTACTCTAGCACTAAGCCGCTGAAGCAAAAGTTCCTTCCAGGGCTCCTCCTTTAGAAGTAATTCTCTGAAGAAAAACTTTCCAAGAAGGTCTCTACTCTGCTGTGCTGGGTCTATGATCCCCAACTCTCCCTGAAGACAAGGAAGAGTGGTGACCTGCCATGCCACTTTGGCCCGGGCTATCTGAGTGTCACACCTTGACCAAAGGAATTTCCTGATCAGCATCTCTACTTGGCTGATATCGGAACTCAAAAAGATCCAACAAGAAGTGATGTACCACATAGTAGCCAACAACACCTAGTTGGCCACTACAACTTTGCTTGCGAGAGGAAGTTGTGTGGAACTCCAATGTAACAACTTCCTTCTGAGGGACAAGAGGAGGGGAGAAAGCTGTTGCTCAAGAGACAAGTCCAAGCCAACTTGATAGCCCAAGTATTGAACAACAGTCCTTGGGGGGATCCATCTGAAGCCCTCACCTAGCATCCAATCACATGGAGGAGCACTACCAACTAAGAAAGACACTGCCTTTCTCCACTTGATCATCGGTGTGCTGATGTGCAACAAAAGGTCTCGAGAGCTTGCTCACACTTGTGAAGGTTGGCCTCTTGGCCCTCCAAGTAAAATGCTGAGTCGTCTGCAAACTCATCATCCAGTAGCTCATCTCCCCGAATAGTGAGTGCTAAGCCACGTAGACCAACCTGCTGTGAGACCAAAAACCTTCTCATCACCTCAGCATAGAACTGAAAAAGGAAGGGGGCAAGAGGGCAACCTTGTCTGCCCAAACATGTGAGCATGAAAAGATCTCCTCTACCACCTGACAAAAGTACCTGACTGTGTGCCCATGTATAAAGAGCTGACACACCTTCAATCCATGCATTTGAGAATCCCATTCTGTGTAGAGTGCCCTCCAAAAAGTCCCAGTCAACTCTATCGTAGGCCTTCTCAAAATCGAGAAGAAGTATCACCAGATCATCACCACAGAGGTGCACGAGGGCAGAAGCCTCCCAAAAATTGAAGATGATGTCAAGGATACTACGTTCCTGGACAAAACCTGTATGTGTTGAATCCTCAAACCGAGAGCCTTGGCGAGGATTTTGTAGGCTGAGTTGAGGATGGTGATGGGACGCCACTATCGAATCTCATCCAAGGAGACACCCTCCTTGGGAATAAGGTAAATCAGGCCCTCACTCATGTTGCTAGGCATCTCTTCTTTGTGTAGGATGTACTGAAAAGTGCTACAGAGATCAAAGCCAAGCAGGTCCCAATACTCTAAGAAAAAGCTGGAAGTCAAACCATCCTCACCAGGACAACTACCATGGGGAAGTGCTTTGAGGGCCACATGGAGCTCCTCTAGCTAAAGAGGCAGCTCAAGCCATTGGTGCATCTCCTCAGTCACAAGACAAGGCATCTATGCCCACACCTACTCTCTGCATGCATCCTGACGCTCTCACTGAGGCTCTACTGATAGTAGGTCATGGTAAAAATCCGTGGCAGCTGCACGTATGTCCTCTGGCTTTGAAGCAATTGACCCGTCAGGTCTTCTCAACTGGATGACCCTCGCATACACCTATCAGGGCCCTACTGCCTCAAAGAAATCCTTTGTCACTCTGTCACCCACCTGAGTCCACTAAGATGCCTGTCAATGAAAAGAAAACTCTTAGCGCCTCTTCTCTGTGATCCTGGCGAGCCTATTGCAAGTGAACCTCCAACCAAGGACTATCTAGATGCTGCTCTTGCATCCTTTACAAGGAAGCAACACCCCGTCAGAGACGCTCCTCCTCCTCTCTCGCTGCAGCAGCCAAGCGGGTCGCAGACTCCTGGAGAAATAGCCGCCTAAGTTGAGCAAGTCTAGAGACCACTCTGTCAGTAGGAGAGTCCTACAAGTATAAGACCTGTGTCCAAAGAGCCACCACTCACTCTCTTAGCATAGAGTCTAGCAAACACTCTCAGGGATGCAAACCATCATGCTCTCCCTCCTCTGTCTATTTGTTACTATGAGGATCACTTGTGCATGGTTTGAAACAGAGGTCACAGCACTAGAATGCAAATTGACCCATCCAAGCATAGGAAAGGTCACTAGTGTAGAAGAGATTTAAACGGGATATATTCACTCCTCCCACTCTGCAATCTAAACAAGAGAAGGCCACACTGTCTGGAGGCCTCACAAAGCTAGAATTCTACCACACATCTGAGACCCGTAGAGTCGTACATAACCTCTCCCAATCTACCAACTCAACTCCATGCACAGAACTATGGCTACCTCCAATCCTGTCAGAAGGGTCCTCCAATATGTTGAAGTCACCCCCAATGCACCATTGCTCTACGTGCGGTAGAGACTCTATAATTATGGACCAAAACTCTGCACGTGTTTTTGTCACATTCGGTGCACAGATATTCAGGAAGCCCATGAGGCAACCTTGAACCTTCATAGTAATCCGTTGAGCCCTGCCTAGCACAATAATCCCTCTACCCACAATGGCGTGCTGCAAAGAATCCACAATAGTTATACATACCCCACCCTGGATACCTCCAAGTCCAAATGCAGCAGACCAAACTGTCTCATAGCAACCACACAAAATCTAAACACACCGTCAAATGCGACCCTCACAAAGATGGTGCTCCTACAACATAAGAATGTCAATATCACCAACCACAAGGCATCTCTGAAGCTCTTGATGCAGCCGACCCCATTGAAACTGAAACTGGGGACCTCTTAATCCCTACACATTCCATGAGAAGATCCTCATGGAGTCAGTGGGAGAAATCAGATGCTGCCATAGCAGCCAACCTTCCTATCTTTGTGGCCGGTTTGGATAGGGAGTAATCTGCATTTGAGAGACCTCTCGACAAGCGCAAAAGAAGTGATTGTCCTGCCCAATCTTAAGACAAGCATGCAGTCCGAAGGGCTACATCCTCTGTCCAAGAATCCTCATGTACAAATACATAACATGGAGGGCTCTGAGTGTCAACAACCAAATGCACCACAATGTGTCCACAACCCACTGTATCCGGAGGCGTCATGTTGAACTTGGCCAGAGGCCAAAGTGTTTGCACCAGATCTGTCACCCCTAAGTCCCCTGTGTGGTGTGAGAACTCAGTAGCCTGAGATTGGAGTCAGTCAAGAACTGTGTGCTGGGTCCACTCAGTGAGATCCCTAACACAAAACAAAAAGGAGAAACCCATTGATGTGTCAAGAGCCTCAGTGCCTCTAGCTACAAGAAAGAGGACATGTACTCCAAAGCAATACTCTTCTAGGTCAGGAGAAGAGTTACCCAAGAACCAAGTGAAACTCTGGTTGAAGAAGTCCCAGTGTCTGCGAATATCAAAGTTAGTCAAACCTCTAGGGACTGTTGAAAAGGAGAAGTCTGCACCAAAAAAGGTGGCCTCAAGTGGGGCTATCCCTCTTGAGCCACACGGCTAGTGAAAGCACTACCAAGAGAATGCCTCACGACAAATGCATGTCCAATCCTCTGCGTCTGAGGAGGAGTGAAGGAGGGGTTGGGAAATGAGGCTGTGGGCCCCATCGAGGATAGAGGAGGGACGGGAGGTGAAGGTGGAGGTGGGGGAGGGGGAGGAGGAGTAGATGCATCTGAGGGATGAGCGGGTGGGGAAGGAGGAACTAAAGTGGATGGGGCCTCCTCAGGTGGGTTCTGTTGAAGGGGGTCAAAATGGTTCCCAGCTGGAACCCAATGCTGCTAAGCTACAAAAGGTCGACCACCAGGGGGAGGGGTTCGACGGTAGCTAGGCACCTACTACCAAACGTCATTTGTCTGATCGTTGGTCTCAGTCAAGGTACAAGACTGTGCGTTCTGTGTGTCTAGCTGCTAGGCTTGCTTAGCCTTGGGAGGTTGCACATGCGTTGTGGGTCGAGGTCTCCTGCATAGATAGGCCTTTGCCAAATGGCCCAACTGTTTGCAAATGAATCACTGAATCGGGAGGGAGCAGGCGTGATGGCAAAGGCAAGTGAGGGGTGTGCAGTAGTAGCGAGTATGAATATGGCTATCTTTGTTTCCTTGCATCCTATATTGATTTCCATAGCTTTGAAGCACCTCCTTCACAGTGCAACCAAAGGGGGCACGTCAAATTAAAAGCTCTATAGTTTTTTGAAAGTGCCAAATTTTTCGATGTTGCAGAGGTTGTCTTGGAGGCACTTGCACATTTGCTAGTTGGCGGTGTTTGGGCTTCTTGAAAAACTTAGATTTGTGCCTGTTTACATGCTTTGGTGTTGGATCTTTCGCCTCTTTTGAGTCATCCTCTTCCCTTAACTCCCGATCTTGTGATGTGGGGAGAGCTCCTTGACCACAAGGTAGTGTCTTCCCCCCAAATGACACCCGGTGTGTGCACGGTATCTGAGCTCGCTGCCATGGTGGCTTTGTTTTTTTAATTCAATATCTCTATGAACCACCTGAGCTCTGGATGGTCGTGCTTGCAATTGGTGGCACATCAACTCCTCTCTATTAGACTCTGATGTTTGTTGGACCTCCTCTTCTCACCTGCGTTGGGCGTGTTGCTTCACTCTACGTCGAGGTGTTTATTGTTGTGCACACAAAGAATCTTCTGCCCACGATGACTCCTGGGCCCGACTAACATGCCCACTGTTTGAAGAGTGCCTAGAACGGCCAGGTGTTTGCGACAATTTTCTTGTGTCTTTAAGCCATGCCGGCTTCTCACATCCTTGGAAGGTGTTTCTTGTGGGAGGCGGATGCTCTTTGGTGGTTTGTTTGGTGTGCGCCATTGGGTATGGTAAGAGCTCACATGTGCTTAAGGAATGAGTGGTTTATGAGAGCATGCAATATTTATAAGGGCCCATTTTAAAAGGGTCCTGTTTACACTACTTTTTATAAAAAACTATTAATTTTTAAATGAATGCACTAAACTCTATTAAAAAAATATGTAAACAGGAGTTGGACCCTGCGTTCATGTATAGTCACTCGTGCAAAATCCACTTTGACCCTTGTCACACTTTGCATTGACACCATATAGCATGCTTGGTGGGGCCTTGCAACATTAACCACTCGTTGTTGTGCTCTTGAAGACTCCATTTCCACACTTCCCTAGCAATCTTGAACTGTCGCGCATGCTCCACTGTAAGCTTATGAGCAAATGTTGTGAAAAAACACCAGTTGATCATATCCTCTAAATAAATGGATTGCACCATTCCATCCCCATGTCGATTATTTTTGAAGTACACCCCCCTTGCTTGATAATGGGACTTCTCCATACCTTGAGTGCTAAAAATCTCAACCGAACCATATTTTTGCATTAAAAATGCACCATGCGCAAACAAGATATGTTGTTCACATAAGAAAACAATGCACATTATTTAATGACAACAATCCCTAATAATAATTTCACTACATAAGATGGCTTACCATGTAATGTGTGATGTTATTTTCACCCCAAAAAAGGGTGAAGACCTTGGTGAAATCTGCCAAGGCTTCTTCAAACGATTGGCATTGTTCTTCTATTGCGTCGGTAAGGCCCATAAGCTTGACCATTTTATCAAAATGTACCCAAACTTTCTTATGCTTGTTTCCAAGCTCGTCGTTTGAATCATTGTCAGTAGTAGCTTTGCATAACTCCTTCCAAAGTTTCCAAAGGTTACCTGTCTTGTGGTTGGAGCTGTTTTGAGCATCATATTGACCTGGCTTTCCTTGGGTTACTTTCTTCAAAAAGAGTCTGGCATTTTGTCCACTCATTGAAACTTGTTGGGAAATTTCATGGGCCTCCCCTATGTTCTTTGTAGCAAAGATAGACACATTTCCACCATGACAGTCAATGGAACATAACCAGAAGAAAGAAGTATAGTATGTCACCTTCTTCGGGTAACTCGTAAAATCTAAGCATGGATTGTTGAATCCATCTAAGGTCCACAAAAATATCTCTACATTGTGTAAGGTAAGCCCTTCTCCGAAGGTCTTGTGGAGTGTTTCTTACCTTTTCTCCTTGCCTTTGTTGTGCACGAAGCATAAAGCAAAGTTGGCATTGTGTCCTCAATGTGTAGATATGTCCCAATGCAGGAGAACACATCTTTGTTTGTGGCCTTCTTTGCAAGGTTGACCTTGTGAAAAATGAGAAATAGGTTTTCAACAATGCCACGCACTTGAGGGAATCCTTTAGGAGTTGAGAAATAGACTGATAGGCTCTGGTGTTGATGCCAGCCTCACCACAAGCTTGTTGCATGTAATCTTCACTAACCACCCTTTCCTCAATTTGCGCATAAGGTCCTTGATGATTGCATCCTTAATGTGATTCCCCCAGGTGATTGTAAGATAGAAATCACATCATGGGTATTGAGAAAACTAGTGACAAGGTTGACTCGAGCATCTTGGCTTGTTCCACCGCATGCCTCCAAGGTGAACTTTCTAGCAACCAATAAGATAAATGTTAGAAAATAGTGTGAAGTAAGAATGTATCTTGCAATTAAAGAACAAATCACCTTGTGTCTGTCACTCATCGTTTGCATGTGAAGGAGTACGAGCGGAAGTGCGACGCGAGAGAGAGTGCGAGAAGAAGAGCACGACGATATGGTGAACTCGCTCTACTGTAATGTGTAGAGCATAGTGAGTTCTTATTTGGTTTTTACAAAAGAATATGTGTACATATCTGGCGGCCTTCCCACTTACCTGGGCGACCACATTGGGCTTTATACCCCAACAACCTCCCACTTAAAGTCCAATGTGGTACTTTAAGTGTGAGAGAAGCTACTATACAAGCTAATATACAAGAGATGTAGAGAAGTGATGTACTACCCTACACCTAACTGCTTGCGAAAATGCGCAAAGCTCTCTGAGGGAAGTCCTTTTGTAAGTAGATCAGCAAGATTTTCTGTGGTGTGAACTTTGACAAGCTGAAGTTGCTTATCCTCGAGCATTTCCGTGATGAAATGATACTTCACATCCACATGCTTTGTCTTTGAGTGATAAACTGGATTGCGAGCCAATTGTATAGCACTTTGACTATCACAATATAACACAGGCATCTCTTCTTTGATTCCCAAATCTGTTACTAGTCGATTAAGCCAAATTGATTCTTTGCATGCCTCTGATGCTGCAACATATTCAGCCTCTGTAGTAGACTGAGTAACACAATCTTGTAATCTAGAACGCCATGATACTGCTCCACCAGCCAATGTAAAGACATACCCTGACGTAGACCTTCGGTTGTCTAAGTCACCTGCATAATCTGAGTCTGTAAATCCCTTTACACTTAGCTCTTGACTCCCATAGCACATACGCATACTCTTTGTAGCTTTCAGGTATCTCAATATTCCTTTCACTGCCTCCCAATGTTTCTTGCCTGGGTTTGACATGTATCGACTTACTACTCCCACTGCAAATGCAATGTCTGGGCGAGTAGCAGTCATTGCATACATCAAACTACCCACTGCAGACGCATATGGAATCTTATCCATTTCAGCATGTTCTTCCTCAGACATGGGACAATCTTGTTTGCTAAGTTTCACATATGGTGGCAATGGAACACTCAATGCCTTTCCCTTCTCCATATTGAAACGTTGCAAAACCTTGTCAATATACTCTGTTTGAGATAACCAAATCAACTTCTTTGATCTGTCTCTCTCAATGCGCATACCAAGTATATGACTTGCCTCACCCATGTCTTTCATGCCAAACGATTTTTCCATCTTTGACTTCAAAGCTGAAATTTCTTCCAAGTGCTTGCCAGCAATCAACATGTCATCCACATACAAAATAAGGATCAGCCAACTACCATCCTTAGCCTTCTTTGTATATAGACAGTGATCGAACTCACTACGTTTGTAGCCTTGAGAAAGCATAAACTTGTGGAATTTATGGTACCATGCCCTCGGTGATTGTTTTAAGCCATAAAGACTCTTTAACAACTGGCATACCCAATCTTCCTTGCCTTTCTCAACAAACCCTTCTGGCTGCTGCATGTAAATTTCCACATCTAAATCACCATGCAAGAACATTGTCTTGACATCCATTTGGTGCAACACCAAATCTAATATGGCAACCAATGCAAGAAAGCATCTCAATGTAGTCATGTTGACCACCGGAGAGAAGACTTCATCAAAGTCAATGCCTTGTTCTTGCTTAAAGCCCTTGGCAACAAGCCTTGCTTTGTACGTTGGCTGACTATCATGAGCGGTGATCTTATACGTGTAAACCCATTTACAAGGTAGAGCCTTTTTGCCCTCTGGTAATTTAACTAGCTTCCATGTCTTGTTTATATGCAGAGCTGTCATCTCTGACTGCATGGCCAATTGCCAATTCCCGGAGTCCTTCATTTGCACTGCTTCCTTGTAACATGAAGGCTCATTGCAATCAGTCAACATGACATAGTTCATAGATGGAACAAACCTATCAGGAGGTCGCGTGACACGTCTAGATCTACGCACAATAGGTGGCTCAGGCTCAACCACAACCTATGGTTCCACTCTATCCTGTCCTTGCTCCTCTTGGGCTCTGACATTTTGTCTTGCACGTGCAGGTCCATCTTCTTGGAAGACAACTCTTCTAATCTCCTCAACCCTCTCTGGTTTAGAATGATATTTGGATTCATTAAAGTGAACATCATTGCTGCGGACAACCTTTCTGGATTCGGGATCCCAAAGTCTGTACCCCATCTCACCAGAATTACCATAGCCTAGAAAGATGCACTTTCTACTCTTTGGCTCAAGTTTGTTCCTAAATTCCTTTGGAACGTGAGTATATGCCTCACAGCCAAAGACTCTGAGATGCTTGTATGAGGGCATTTTGCCTAACCATACCATCTCTGGCACTGAATCCTTCTACAAAACCTTGCTAGGAGATCTATTTACAAGATGAACAGCTGTTGATACAGCTTCAGCCCAAAACCCATTTGGCAGCTATGCATTAGACAACATACTTCTGACCTTCTCTTGTATGGTCCTATTCATCCTCTCAGCAACACCATTTTGAGGAGGATTGTAAGGAGCAGTAAGTTCACGTTTTATACCTTTTGACTCACAAAAGTCCTGAAAGGCCTTTGAAACATACTCTCCACCATTGTCAGTGCGTAAGCATTTAAGCTTCTTGCCACTCTGATTCTCCACAAGTGTCACAAAAGTTTTGAAAACACTAAACGCTTCATCTTTGTGCTAAACCCATACTTTCCTCGAGTAATCATCTATAAATGTCATAAAGTAAGAAGCTCCCCCTAGAGATAGGTTAGGCATAGGTCCACACAAATCACTATGAACAAGTGCCAACTGTGTATCTCTTCTACTGCTTCTATGCTTATGTGGCTGCTGTGTTTGCTTACCATACAGACAATGTTCACAGAATTCAAAATCATTAAATGAAAAGCCAGGAAAATAACCAGAACGAGACAAGATTTCCATTCCCATCTTGGACATATGTCCTAACCGGCTATGCCACAAAGAAACGTTCGGCTACTCGGTTACATTGATTACATTTTTAGAGACATTTGATACATAAATCATGTAAAGTCCTCCAGACTTTACTCCATGTGCTACTGTCATAGAACCCTTGGATATCTTCCACATGTTCTGTCCAAAAGTGGTGACTTAGCCAGCATCATCAAGTAAACCTGTGCTGATCAAGATCTTTGTAATTGCGGGAACATGTCTCACATTCTTCAGCGTGAAAGAAGAGACATTCTGAAACTTCAATTGAACATCTCCAACACCTAAGATCTCACATGTCTGCCCATTGCCTAGCCGAACATGATCTTTAGTGGTCACATAAGAGGTAAACCACTCCTTGTTTGAAGACACATGAAGTGATGCCCCTAAGTCTATAATCCAGTCACTCAGTGCATTTCCATCAGATGGTGTAAGAAGTGATGAGTCCATTGTATTCTTCAAGCAGTAGATGTCTCCTGACACTAGACTGTCATCCACTGCAACAGTGTTTGTCACATTTATTTCTTGAATCTTCACTGAGGACTTGTTCTTCTCACCATGGTCTTCAGCTTTCTATTTGCCTTTTCTGCTTTCCATTCTCTGCAGTCTCTTTTCATGTGACCCTTCTTGCCACAATGGTAGCATTCTATGTCACTCTTGCCTTTAGCACTGCGGGACTTGCTACGAGACTGATTCCTCTTTCCACCTTTGTACTTTTCTTTGGTCCTTCCCCTGACAACTAAGGCTGTTCCTTTGCCTTTGTCCATTGTCTTTCTATTGGTTTCTTCAGTAAGCAGACTTCCTTCTACACCTGCTATGTTCAAACCATCTGGAGGTGCAGAATTACTCAAAGCTGTGAGAAAAGTGTCCCAACTTTCCGGCAATGTGATCAACAGGAACATAGCTCTAACAGGTTCATCAAACTTGACACCTTGAGCTGACAACTGACTGTAGATTGTGTTGAATTCATTCAGATAATTGGACATAGGTGTCCCTTCTTTCATCTTCAAGTCAACAAGCTTCTTAAGCCAGTATACCTGTGAAGCTGCACTCTGCTTCTCATAAAGATCACTCAGCTTTAACCATGCTTGATAAGCCGACATCTCGTCTGCTACATTGAAGTAAACGCTTTCTGCCAAAGTCAGCATAATGGTAGAAAGTGCCAATTCATCCATTTCACTCCATTCATCTTCGTCCATATCTTCTCGTTTTATCCCCTTGAGCTTTATAGGTTTTATCTGCTTCTTTTGTACCAACACGTGCCAAATCTGCTTCTTCCAAAATGGGAAATTGGTTCCATCCAGCTTCTTGATATTGTAAAGAGCAGTGTCCTGTGATCCAGCCATAGCTACACTTCACAGTAGTTTACTTTCCTGGGAAAAATTCGACAGAGTTTCCCCTGTAAACTGACCTCTGAACCAATATCAACCTGTCAAATGAACCAAGAAAGCTTCAGATTCTGCAGAAATTTTGGCAGAGTCTCCTTTGTAAAATGGATCTGGTGTACTAAAAACAGACCAAAAAACAGCTCAAAAAACCACTGTCTCTCTAACACTGTAAGCTGTGGGTAAACCTGTCCTGCACCTGTACTGTCCTGTCACTGTCCTGTAAGCATAGACTGCGAAAATGCCTCAACGGCAGTAAAACAAAGATGCAATCCCAACTGTCTAACTCACAGTCAATACATCCTAGCTGCCTATCTAAGGGTGCTCGAGGGATCGCTCCAAGACCTGTATCACCGAAAGGATCTCAACATTCGAGAATCCCCCAGCTCAATAAAACCTCACTCGACCCTCAACAAAGGCTGCAGTAAATCTGACAGTACATAGACTTCCCACAAAGTCATACATCCACAAATTTCTCACTATATGCTGTAACCGCTGCGGCGGTTGTTTGCTGCGTGACTCACAGCCAGCAAACCCTCAACAGACATACATCATCTCTGACAATACATCCCATGTGGAAGTACCTGCAATGTCAGGATGAAATCTGGAATATCAAGCAGCAAACACAAGTTACCTGATGAACTAGTGGATGTCGCCTAGAGTCTGTGTGTAGATGCGCCCGTGTCGTATGTGACACGTCTCCAAGAACTGTGAGCCATCCTTCGATGTGTAGACAGCCACAAACCAGCACTCTGGGAGTGCCGATATCCTCAGCACCTGCAGTCGTAAGCCGAAACCCCAAATTTGTAGAGTCAGATCTGCACCCGCCGAGACCACGTAGTCGAAAATGGCCTGCACAGACCTTTGTCAAAGCCGAACGGTGGCCGAGATGACCTCAGAATGAAATTCTGAGAACACCTAGCCCTTCGGCCTTTCCCACAAGATTTGGGGCCGTGTCTTCGCCTGTCGAATTTCACTCCAATCTGAGCTGGTGACTCTAGCCTCCTGCAGTGCTGTCCCGAGCCTCGATCTGAGCTCTGATACCAGTTGAAGGAGTACGAGCGGAAGTGCGACGTGAGAGAGAGTGCGAGAAGAAGAGCACGACGATATGGTGAACTCGCTCTACTGTAATGTGTAGAGCATAGTGAGTTCTTATTAGGTTTTTACAAAAGAATATGTGTACATACCTGGCGGCCGGCCCACTTACCTGGGCGACCACATTGGGCTTTATATCCCAACAGCATGCTCCACCCAAATGTGCAAGGGTTTTAGGTGTTTCTTTCACATATGTGATGGTGTTGGCAAGCTTCATAATGTGGGCATCCTTTTCCTACATTTTTTGTTGAAGAGTTTCAACCTCCCTCTCCGAAGAGGCAACAATTTTTATAATATCATTGTCTTGAGTTAAAGAGCTTGGCATTTGTGCATCCACATATGCAAAGAATCACCTACACCCATACACAACCGCTTGCAATAGCTTAACAAGCTTACTTCTCCCCTCCCAAGATATTGAAGAAATATCAAAAGGCTATTAAAGGATGGATGGAAGCAGCTTATAGAATTGTAAGGGTACAAATGGCCATCCACCCAAATGTCAACATTTGTTTTATCGACGGCACGACGTTCCGATGATGACCTTTGATCACCCTCACATACGGCCTTCGATGCAAACGCCGTGGGCAAGCGAATACGTACGCTTTTGGTGTGTGGGGTACGTGGTGGTGAAAGAAAACAATTTGTGATATCCATAAGCACCATGGCAGCTGTTATGTGAGGAAGCAAAGGATGAAAAGAGAGAGGGAGAGGGAGAGGGAGGAGAGAAGGGGGAGGTGGGGGGAGGGAGAGAGAGGGGAGGAGGAGGAAGGTAGGGGCAAGGAGGGAGAGGAGAGGGAGAAAGGAGAGGGGAGGGAGGAGGGAGGAGAGAGGAGGAGGAGAGAACAAAGTGTTTTTTTTTTTGGAAAAAGATTTTGAAAAACTAGACTTTCAAAGCTTGTAGGTAAAAAAAGAGGGTCAAAAAATGATATTTGGATATGTATATATGTTGGGAGGGAGTTTTAAGTCAAAAATAAGTAAAAATGAGTTTTTGAAAAAAAATCAAATTTTGGCTCTTAGTGACCCACGTTTTTGCTGATGTAGCCACACCCCTTTACTCCCTTCACCTTCAAAAAGCTAGAGAGACAAAGTAGCCTCTTAGGTCACATCCTACATTTGTCTAAAAAGAAGGCTAGAAAAGCCTACTCAAAATTACCTTCTTGAATGCCCTTGTCCCCTTAACCCTACACAACATTAACTTTAATCCCTAAAAATTAGGATTCCTTACAAGGCGTATGCAAAATCCATATTTCTCATAATGGCATAATCGAAGGGTGAATTTAGGAAATGAAAGACCATGAAAGTGAAAAGTCAAAAGAATTATTGTCTCCATATCAAGAAGACAAGTTCGAATGCACATTCATACATTTGTGATCTTCTTTTTCTTATTTTCCCTTTAGAGTTTTCTTCTCTTTAAGAGTGTCCTTGCACTATTTAAGTTTTTTTTTTTAAGCCATTAGGAATACCTTATAATATTACTTTACATTTCAAAAAGAGTGTAGCATTAGTTAGATGATTAAATATCATGTATGAGTACTGATTAGAAAGTGGGGATTGACTTATGTTGCTGCTCATGGATGCGTGGACCTGATCAATTGGCTAACTATCCATTCTCATTGCATAAATAGGCTTTCCCATTGGAATGGGAGTCCAAGAAAGGTTGTTATAGATACTACTATATATATAAAGACTAGCCTCTCAAGTAAGGGGAGGGCATGTGGGACAAGTCCTTCAAGTCCTCCACCCTACCCTTCACACTTACCCCTTGAACTTACTAATTTTAGTCTTCTTCTCAGCTAGTAAAAGCTTGTTTTTAGAATTTTCAGGGCTTTGAATAACCAAATTGGGGACTGTAAATCACGAATCGTCCCTCTAACAAAGATGCTCATCCCTCTATCAGTGGTGGGAACCCAAGGTAGTACCACTCAAGACCCACATATTATATCTAGTGACTCTTCCTCTGACTACGACGTCGTTGAAGGTTACCCGATGCCCAATCCCAATAGTTCAAGACAAGACATGCATGCCATGGACCCATGGTCCAAGCCGAGCATGTTTAGCTGCTTGAAGAGACTTTGAGTAGAGCCACTCGCTCCGAACATGGAGCTAGCTATGTAAATGAAGGGGGTGGGAAATTAAATTCACCATTCATGACCAACATAGACCCCATTCTCTTGGAAAGTGTGCATGCATGTGAATATTGTGTTCACCGCACTCCATGACTCTTCTGAGCTATTCCTTTCCAAGGTTATATTACCTGATGGTAGAAGCCTTGCCAAAGAAGGAAATTGAGAGCTTATGCAAGGCAAAGCAACGGAGAGAGCTAAAGGCAAAGGCCCCTATGTCAACATCCATGCTAGTCGAGCAATCAAGTTCTCTTGAATTAGCAACCACTAAGGGTCAACCCATAGAGAGCCACATTGCATCTAATTCAAAAGACAACCCTAGCACCTCAATCCTAGATGGAGCGTTTCTAAATAAAAATTGGGATTATGAACTACAAACGAAAACTTTAACCGACCTATCACGTGCGTTTGGTTGGATGTCTTACAATCCACATCGGGTTCTACTAGCGTAGAGGTGCAACAACAAAGAGTTTGTAATGTCATCCATAGGGTTATTGAGTTGGTAAGGCAGAACAAAGGGATCCACATGTCTTCAACGCGTCTGATGAGATTCTTGGATATAGGGAAGGCTAAGCAACCAAATTTATCACAAATACAGACTCCCTAACCCCATATTATTTTTTATAGCTCCTATATTTAAGTCTTCATAATTTGGCGCTAAGTATATGGTCAATTATGGTTAAAATTTGAGAAAAAGCGCAAAAAATAGACCAATAATGACTTAAGTAATATTGTATCTAGAAAAATCTTACTTTCTTGGTCGAGAATAATTTATCTACTTTTTTGGATTTTTCTGTCTATTTATCGTAATTTTTAAGTACCTTTTTGGAATTTTCTTTTTAAAAATCTACTAGAAAATCCAAAGAAGCAATTGAAAATCTGAAACCAAATGACGGAATTTCATACCAGGAAGAACTCCCACATAAAGTTTGGAAGCAAATTGAAGATGTCAAATTTGACCTAAATGGGACGGTGACCCAAAAGGTAAACTTGATGTATCTGGGGCATACAAAGGCCAAATGCAAAAATTGAGAAAAGTATAGCATATGCAACAAAGGTGATGGGTCCAAAAGCCAAATTCGTTGTATGAGAGCACTAGGCACATATACTAACATAGGGGAAAACTTTAGCTCTTTTTCTTGCGCACGCGCGCGAGAGAGAGAGAGAGAGAGAGAGAGAGAGAGAGAGAGAGAGAGAGAGAGAGAGAGAGAGAGAGAGAGAGAGAGAGAGAGAGAATACCTACCAACAGGCTGAATTTTCAGCTTCCATATGCACAACACGATGATCACCATGGAAAGAAGAGCTAGCGGTAAGTCTCTAACTCTATCTACAGCATGTCTATGTAAGCAAAACACTAACACACCCACCATATGGAGAGATCGGGGTCTAGACACCGTGCTTAGAGACAATTTTATTACCACCACATAGAACCATAAAAAATATGCATGCATAGTATCAAAATGACCAACAAGAGGTAAGGAATGCATATGTACCATCCAATCAAGCCCAGCTACCAGGTGTCAGTTAGTGCGGTTATTGCTATCTGGTCCCAAATCAAGCACAGGATAAACCTACAGGTGCATCTTGTCATAATAATCAATATCTAATTCTCCTAAATGATTTTCTCATGTTAAACTGATCATTTAATATGGGGAAGTGCCAGGGGAGAAAAAGTTAGAATATTGGTTAAGCTAGCAGACTGGCCACAGTAGGGATCCAAAGGAGGGAATATAGGGATCCAAAGGGGGGGGCATCTGCAAAAGATCCATGTGCAACAATGGGCTAAAAAGACCCTAAGGTTCAGCCCATTAAGACTTCCAAAATGCTAAGGTTCCAAAATTCAAAGGTTATGTCCAAAGGTCAACCTTAAGGGAATTGGATGCTTTGTGTGTGTACCAAAACAGTCTTTGCAATCCCTACTTCGGAGGGGGCGAATGAGCCTTACATGTAGGGGATGAGAGAGAAAGCCACACACACACACACACACACAAGCTCCCTTTACACAAAGGGAATGAGGGACACATGTCAGCTCCCTAGGCCAGATGCCCACAAGGTGTACCCAGTTCCTATTGGATGGCCTTGGAGGTGGACCAGTGAAAATTAAGCTAGAGTAAATCTAGTTTAATTAATTTAAAAACACTTAATAAAAGAACCAATGAGAATTAAGTCCTCTAGAAGACTATTGGACAGTCTCCCAAGTGGTCCAATGAGCATTCAGCAGCCCAATGACTTGCTTGATTCCTATTGGCCACGGGCAAAGGGGTCCAATGAGAGTTTAGATAAATTATTAAATTACCTAAAGCTCTCACAAAAGGGGAAAGGGGGACACATGTCAGAAGGCTATCACTTATGCTACTTAATAGTCATTGGCTTGACTTGGGGAGGACCAATAGGGGTAGAGCAAGAGCAAATAGCAAGAGGGCTCTCCCAAGAGAGAGAGGGGGCTGATTTTTGCAAGGCATTATCACACACACACTCTCACACAATCTATGTGAGAAGTAAAGAAGACTATCTCTTCCCAATCTTTTATGGAGAGCTCATCACCTACTCCAAGCTTGTGAGATAGAAGCCTCCATCGACGTACTCTTGGCATGTGGATGCAAATCCAACCAAGAGCCAAGCTTCAATGCATGCTCATCTCCTCTACCAAGCTAATTACTAAGCTAAGCTATGCTAATATGAGTGATTATGTGAGGAGATGTACATCTTTCTCATAAAATACTCTTTCTTCCTCTCAATCTACTCTCATACCCTGCTAGCTCTCACCATCTTCGAAGGTGTGTGAGGTCTTGGGTCTCAGACCGGGGATAATTGATGTTGTGTTTGCTAAGTGTTTTGCTTAGTGCATGAAGCTTCCATCTTCATTGCACTAGCTAGTCTTGAAGGAACACAAAGAATTGTATTGTACAATGTCTCTCTTGATGGGAGAAACCATAATACAAAGCATTTTGGAGGGGGGACCGGCTCCATGAAAATCCGGTCCTCTACTATTGTCAATAGCTTAATTTCTCTCTCTTTTGAAAGTATTGCTCATGCTATCTAACTAGGTGTTATGCTTTTGTTGCTCTCTCCACCCAAGCACTCTTGTAATTCTCATTAGGAATCTATTCTAATGAAATGCCCACTATGTTCATGCTCATTTCCGCTACACACGAGTTATTAGGCCATTAAATGTTACATTGGTATCAGAGCCCAAGGTTTCTCTTTTCTTGCTCAAGAAGGGAGGTCCTCAAGCTAGCTATAAATGGTTGGTATTATTAATTGCCTGTGAGTAAGTAGAATAGGGATTTTTTAGCCTTGCAGTGCACCTGCCTTCGTGCAGTTAACTGGGCATCACCGTCGAGAGCTATGGTCTTAATAGTGGAGTCCTACGGGGCTTGCCTACGGCTTAACCACTATTGAGCTATTAGAAGCTTGACAAGAGCCGGTGTTGTTTTGGTGTTGAAAGACCCTCTCTTCTATTCCTTGCAATTAATGGTATTCGAGCCACGGGTACAGTATCTTGAGTGCTTTTTCTAAAGGGGTAAAGAGGAGTAGCAACTAGGGCTTGAAGTTCCAAAGTACACCTAAAAGTTGTTAGAATGGCTGACAATAGTAAAGAGAGTGAAATTAATGTTGATAACTTTGATTTTTCTCATGAGCAAGCTACTAATGATGCTCCAATGCTTGTTAACTATCTTGTTTCTAGGCTTCAACAAGCCATGGGCAATCCATCTCTCCAAATTGAAGTGCAACGGTAGCTCCGTGCCCACTGGATTCTCCAAGCTCAACACCATGACGAGAGAACACCTAGGAAGCCTCCTTGTGAGACTACCAAAAGAGGTCTCTCTCCGATTCGGGAAGAAGAAGAGAATCCATATGAAGGGCTCAAGAATTTACTTCTTGATGATGCATCTCCTTCCCAAAGGAGAACTCAAGAGCCTCCACCGAAGGAACGAGAAAGAAGTGAGTCTCCCGCCACCTCGGTGGAGATGGCTCCACGAAGACGGCGGGCTAAATTCTCTCCATCACCACCAAATTGGAGAAGATCATCGCACCCTTCTCCACACCATAATTCAAAGAGGGATGATATAAAGCAAGAGAAGAAAAAGGAAAGAAAGAGGACACCTTCTTCTCCATCTTCTTCATCCTCTTCCTCTTATGAAAGTGATGGTGAAGACGACGAAGATCAAGACAAGAAAAAGGCGAGAAAGAGGTCACCCTCTTCTCCACCTTCTGAAGAAAGTGATGGTGCAACCTTTGAACCATCAAAAAGAAGAGGCCATAGGAAATCCTATGCCGCATGGAAGAGGTCATCCAAGCTAAAGAAGTTCAAAGAGGGAGGGAAGAGCATCTCTTTCCTTACCTATGATGGCACCTTTGGTGCTACGGACAAAGTCTTGGCCTTTATCCAACAGTTCGATGCGGAGTTTGGAGATGAGGGCTTCACGGAGTCCTCTAAGCTACGCCATGTAGCTATGCACTTTCAAAAGTTCGCCAAGCAATGGTGGTCTACCCTACAAGCCAACGGTGAAGCTCCACGAACATGGAAAGCTTTAAGAGCTTCCATTATGAAGCAGTTTTTGGCCACCGATGCCAAAGACAAAGTACTCACCGAATGTTGAAGCTTAAACCTCTCTCCTTATGAATCCATCCACAAATATGTAGACAAGTTTTGGGACTTACAACTCAAAGCCACTGACTTCAAAAAGTTGGATTTTGGAGAGCAAAAGCAACAATTTTGTGTAGGCTTAACCGAAGAAATGGCGGAGTATGTCAACTCCCAAAGGCCACGTACCATATCGGCGGTAATACACCATACTATGGTGGCCTCTCGGATCAATTTCCAAACAGGGGCTAAAAGAAATAATAAGCCCACGGAAAACAAGGGTTCCAATGAGTCTAAGGGAAAGAACAATGTCCAAAATTCTCCTAAGGGCAACTCCAACAAAGCTAAAGAGAAGGGAGTTTACAAAGGTAAAAACAAACTCTCTCCTGAAGAGCTTGAGCGTTATCGTAAGGATAACCGGTGTTTCAAGTGCGGCGAACAAGGGCATGCGTACCGCGCTTGTCCCCAAAAGAACAACCACCAAGATCCTCCTAGAGCTTCCTTGGTTGAAATCCAAGAGGAGGAGACTCACCAAACTCACCACAAAGGATCTCCTCTATGTCATGCTTAGGGAAAGGTAAGAGAACATGATGCTTTTATTCTCTTTGACCCTGGTTCTACTCACAATTTTATATCTATAGAGTTGGCCACCAAGCTAGGCATACAAGCTTTATGAGATGGGAGATGTCCTACCCACAGACATTGCTTTCAAGGAGCAAGAAGCTTCAGTCACTCCCTTAATCGGGAAATTGAGGCTTCATGTTCAAAGCTATGTGGACAAAGAGGATTTCTTTATCTCTCCTCTCAAGAATGAGGATGTAATCCTAGGGGCACCATGGTTTGATCGCCTGGCTGCCAATGTTAAATTTCCTAAAAGGAGAATATCCTTTAAGTTCAGGGAAAAAGACATGTATAAAGGAAATGGGTAACACTATCCCCATTGTACATACACCAGCTTTCAACAAGTCAATAAAGAGCTCTATTTCTGTGTACATGATTTTTGTTAAAGATTCTCAAAATGAACCTAATGCTTTAGCAAAAGAAAATAAAAGTAACCAAAAGGAATTAGAGTTATCCAATTTTCTCAAGGGGTTTCAAGATGTTTTTATTGACGACATGCCTTGTGAGCTACCTCCTAAACGAGGTAATGATGACCATGCAATTGAACTTCTTCCAGGAAGTTCACCGCCTAACAAACCTCCTTATAGAGTTTCTCAAGCTCAACAAGAGGAGATTATGTGGCAAGTGCATGAGTTAGTTGAGAAGGGCATGGTTAGGCCTAGCTCATCTCCATTTTGCTCACCGGTGCTATTAGTGCAAAAGAAAGACGGCACATATCGTATGTGTGTCGACTATAGAGCACTAAATAGGATCACTATCAAGAATAAGTTTCCCGTTCCACGGGTAGAAGACCTATTTGATAAGCTACAAGGATCGACCTACTTCAGTAGGATTGACCTAAAAAGTGGCTATCATCAAATAAGGATAGTTGATCAAGACATTGTAAAGACCGCATTTTGCACCACATTTGGTCTTTACGAATACATTGTCATGCCTTTTGGCTTGACTAATGCACCAGCCACATTCAACCGCTTGATGGAGAAGTTGTTCAGGCCTCATCGAACCTTCACTGGAGTGTTCTTTGATGATATTATCATCTACTCTAATTCATTAGACGAACACAAGCAACAACTCCAGGTAATATTTCAAGTTTTGAGAGAGAATAAACTTTATGTTAATCGAAAGAAAAGTGAATTTTTCTTGCAAGAGATTCAGTATTTAGGTCACATTATCTCTCAAGATGGCATCCAAATGGATCCATCAAAGTTAAAGGTAATAAAAGGATGGCCTAAACCAAGGAATCTTCATGAACTAAGAAGCTTTATAGGTATGTGTGCATACTATAGATGCTTCATAGAAAAGTTCTCACAAATTGTGGGACCATTACATGACCTAACAAAGAAAAGAGTTAGGTATACATGGTCTCCTAAGGAGAACAATGCTTTCGAAAAGCTTATCTTTCAACCTGTGCTTACACTACCGGATCTCTCAAAACCATTTGAGGTCCAATGTGATACTTGTGGTGATTGCCTGGAGCTGTTTTGCTCCAAGAAGGGCATGCCATAGGCTATGAGAGTCGAAGGCTCGACCCTGTTGAGCAAGCTCTAGGCATATATGAAAAGGAACTCCTTGCAGTTCTACATGCCTTAGAATCATGGAAGCACTATTTATTGGGGACTCCTTTCATTCTGCGAACGGATCACCAAAGTCTTAAGTACTTCATGACGCAGACCAAGCTCTCCGACAAACAAATGAGGTGGGCAAATTTCCTTTCACAATTTCATTTTCATATTGCTCACATTGCTGGCAAGCATAATCAAGTAGCTGATGCACTCTCAAGACGACCGAGAGTGAATGCGGTTTCCATAGCCACTCACAATGATCTATCTTCAATGATAGATGAGTACGCTATTGATCCCGATTTTAGAGATGTGATTTCAGCCCTTGCATTAGGGAAGAAATAAGAACCATTTACTTTACAAGATGGTTATCTTCTCTATGGCAATAGACTATGTGTTACTAACTCACTACATGAGAAAGTAATGTATGAATCTCATGCTCCACCTTATGCGGGGCATAGAGGGATTCAGTCTACCTTAAGGGAATTGAAACATATTTCTATTGGCCTACCATGAAAGTGAACATACAAGAGTATGTTTCTAAATGTGTGGTATGCCAAAAGAAAAAATTTGATAGAGGGAAGCAACTTGGATTGCTTCAACCCTTGCCAATCCCTAATTCACCATGGGAGAGCATATCCATGGATTTTATCTTTGGATTGCCTAAGTCTATCCATGGGAATACGGCAATATGGACGATAGTAGACACATTCAGTAAACAAGCTCATTTTATACATGTCAAAAAGACTATCAAAGCCCATCAAATGGCAACCCTCTTCATTTCCCAAATTTTCAAGTACCATGGCTTGCCAATGTCCATAGTGTCGGATAGGGATCCTAGAATGATCAGTAATTTCTGGAAGGGTCTCTTTGAGAATTTAGGGACAAGGCTAAACTTCTCTTCGGCCTATCATCCACAAACGGATGGCCAAAGTGAAATAGCTAATCTAACAATTCTCGATCTACTAAAATCCTATGTAACGGAAATAGATCAAAGATCCCAATGGGAGAAGTACTTACCCTTAGTGGAGTATGCTTACAATGACACTGTACATACTTCCACGGAAAAAGCACCTTTCGAGGTAATTGAGGGAAGATCAAAAAGTCCCATGCTACTTAAGGTACATGGGAAGATTGCAGATGAGTATAGCCAAGACCTACAAGAATCTTTTCAAACGATTAAGGATGCTATCTCTATCTCACAGCAAAGGCAAAAGGCTGCTGCTGACAAGCACAGAAGCGCCCAAGCCTTTAAAGAAAATGATTGGGTCTTATTAAAGTTTTCCAAGGTTCAATTAAGGCACACGACGGACAAGAATCCTATGGGCCACCAAAAGTACTATGCTAAACTAGCAAAAAGATACTATGGTCCCTTCCAGATTCTTAGGCCAATCAATGAGATGGCCTATCAACTCAAGCTGCCCAATCATTGGCTCATACACAATGCTTTCCATGTGAGCCTATTAAAGCCTTACAAAGGAGAGCCACCTCAAGAACCAACTATTGAAGACCCACCGGAGATCGAGGACCAAGAGGAGGTGCTGCAGCCCGAGTCCATTCTCCGACATGAAGACAAGGTATTAAGAGGCGGTAAGACTATCCGACGATATCTTATTAAGTTTAATAATTATCCTTTTGAAGATGCTAGATGGATGCAAGGCATACAATTAAAGGATAACCTAAACCTTGTCAATGCTTACAATGCTTCCCAAGAGTAATCAAATGTACAAAATGTTAAAAATGAACAAAGTTTTTGTCTTATAAGACTCTCTTTTTCTTTATTGTGCACAAAAATGAAGTAGTATGCATGCTTAGATCAAGTTTGCGGAGACGACGTCTCCCAAACACCAAGTAGAGCTTGTCACTCTACTATGGAAGATTGATAGGACTAATGTGCAGACATGCTTGCGGCAGCCTCAGGCTCTCAAGTGCCAAATGGACTAGTTATCCATTGTGGAATGATGTCGTAGGGTAACATAGGGATCCTCTACCCGCTAAGAAAAGGACTCATGAATATGCTTTATCTTCTCTACACCATAGTCGAGGACGACTATGATTTCAAGAGAGAGGTAATGTCATAATAATCAATATCTAATTCTCCTAAATGATTTTCTCATGTTAAACTGATCATTTAATATGGGGAAGTGCCAGGGGAGAAAAAGTTAGAATATTGGTTAAGCTAGCAGACCGGCCACAGTAGAGATCCAAAGGAGGGAAAATAGGGATCCAAAGGGGGGGGCATCTGCAAAAGATCCATGTGCAACAATGGGCTAAAAAGACCCTAAGGTTCAGCCCATTAAGACTTCCAAAATGCTAAGGTTCCAAAATTCAAAGGTTGTGTCCAAAAGTCAACCTTAAGGGAATTGGATGCTTTGTGTGTGTACCAAAAAAGTCTTTGCAATCCCTACTTGGGAGGGGGCGAGCCTTGCATGTAGGGGATGAGAGAGAAAGCCACACACACACACACACACATACAAGCTCCCTTTACACAAAGGGAATGAGGAACACATGTCAGTTCCCTAGGCTAGATGCCCACAAGGTGTACCTAGTTCCTATTGTATGGCCTTGGAGGTGGACCAATGAAAATTAGGCTAGAGTAAATCTAGTTTAATTAATTTAAAAACACTTAATAAAAGAACCAATAAGAATTAAGTCCTCTAGAAGACCATTGGACAGTCTCCCAAGTGGTCCAATGAGCATTCAGCAGCCCAATGGCTTGTCTGATTCCTATTGGCCAGAAGGCAAAGGGGTCCAATGAGGGTTTAGATGAATTATTAAATTACCTAAATCTCTCACAAAAGGGGAAAGGGGGACACATGTCAGAAGGCTATCACTTATGCTGCTTAATAGTCATTGGCTTGACTTGGGGAGGTCCAATGGGGGTAGAGCAAGAGCAAATAGCAAGAGGGATCGCCCAAGAGAGAGAGGGGGCTGATTTTTGCAAGGCATTATCACACACACACTCTCATACAATCTATGTGAGAATTAAAGAAGATTATCTCTTCCCACGCTTTAATGGAGATCTCATCACCTACTCCAAGCTTGTGAGATAGAATCCTACATCGACATACTCTTCGCATGTGGATGCAAATCCAACCAAGAGCCAAGATTCAATGCATGCTCATCTCCTCTACCAAGCTAATTACTAAGCTAAGCTATGCTAATATGAGTGATTATGTGAGGAGATGTACATCTTTCTCGTAAGATACTCTTTCTTCCTCTCAATCTACTCTCATACCCTGCTAGCTCTCACCATCTTCGAAGGTGTGTGAGGTCTTGGATCTGAGACCGGGGATAATTGATGTTGTGTTTGCTAAGTGTTCTGCTTAGTGCATGAAGCTTTCATCTTCATTGCACTAGCTAGTCTTGAAGGAACACAAAGAATTGTATTGTACAATGTCTCTCTTGATGGGAGAAACCATAATACAAAGCCTTTTGGAGGGGGGACCGGCTCCATGCAAATCCGGTCCTCAACTTTTGTCAATAGCTTAATTTCTCTCTCTTTTGAAATTATTGTTCATGCTATCTAACTAGGTGTTATGCTTTTTGTTGCTCTCTCCACCCCAACACTCTTGTAATTCTCATTAGGAATCTATTCTAATGAAATGCCCACTATGTTCATGCTCATTTCCGCTACACACAAGTTATTAGGCCATTAAATGTTACACATCTCAACCAGAGGAATCCAAGGATGCCACCCCCATCCAAAATGGACCATCAAATCCTTTGAGAAAAGTGAAAGTGTAAAAAGAAAAAAAAAAAAGCAAATCCACTATCAAACTACAAGTCTAGATAACATGTGCATTGTGCTAGAATGACCACCAAGCCATGGGGAAGCCACCCATGAAATTATCATCAAAAATAGGTCCAGGTGTCAGTGACCACGATTGCTTCTATCCCACTCCAAACTAGCAAGAAAAATGCCCAACAGAATCCTCTAGCCAATACAAGTTCGCATGCATAAACCAAAGAGGTTTTGACCACCAGATTCTCACATAGAGATAGATCTGGGCAGATCAATTTGAAAAGGAAAAAATAGGTCATAAATTTGCAAAGAATAGTGCAAAGTTGGTAATTTTGACACCAAAATCTCCAACACCCTTAGTAGAATGGCCACAACTTGGAAGACACCAAGGGGAAGTCAAGAATTTTGGTACCTAAAGCTTACCTACTCTTATACAAAGCAACAATAGCTAGAAATAGGGAAAAATTTTACAAAGAATTCAACTTGAAATAAAATGTGTATTTTTTCCAAACGAATTTCTAGCAAATAGCCATGATAGAAAAATCCAAGGTGTAACCTTTAGAAAGCTCATGAGAAGTCCCAGGAAGATGTAGGAGGAACTTGAAGATGATCAAAAAAACATAAGTAAAAGAAATAGTGCAAAAGGACTCACTAGCAAAGTAAAGCCCTAAGTATGGGTCAAAACATCTAGCCAATTGGGGCATATAGTACATGTTTGCAAAGGACATAGCTAAAAGAACTAGATGGTACCACTTTTGCCCAGATTGGACACACAAGTTAGCTACCATGCTTATTGCCATAAGATCGGTTTTTGAGAATTGAAGCACCAAATGAGCTCATAAGCATATCAAGTGGGTTGTCCAAAGAACCAGAAAGAAAAAAAGAATCTAGATATGGATTCACACAATAGGTCAAGTGAAAGATGGCAGTTTTAGTGACCAAGGATGCTACCATACTAATAAATTTGGAAACTAAAGAAGACTATCAAAATGTGCTCACTTAGAAGGCTCCATAGACACCATGATTGCACAAATCGGACCTCATAACACATAGATACTGACATAATTGACAAGGAGGGAAAAATTGACCATAGGGACTTATCATAACTAAAAATCATGCACTAAACCATAAGATTTTTCTTTTGATGCATAGGTTCAAGCACTCCAAAAAAGATGAGGCACCAAAGCATTTACGAACTGGAAGATAGGGATAGCTACCAAGTTGATATGGAAAATATCCCTAGATCAAGGGCATGCTTTGTTGACGAGTCCATCCAGTAGCAACATGGCCTTAGATGAAAGGACAGGGGAACTGAACATGCTCATCACCACCCAGCCATGCCCTATATAGGCCCTTGGCCTCTAAATATAGGGACCCCCTTGACTGCATGTCCGTCCTGGCCCTTAGCCCTGGCCCTTGGCCCGGACTGGTCCTACCCTTGTCCTGACATTACTCCCCCCTTGGAGAAGCGTTTTCGTCCGCGAAAACACAAGTGATGGTATCTTCATAAGAACACTAATGTTTTCCACCGTAACATCCCACATGGATCCAATGGTTCATTTGAACGGAACCCGGTTCATTAGGAGGTTCAATGAAACCAAGAGTAACATCTTGATTTTCTACATTGTTGTCCATTTGTAACCATCTGATGTTACCGGTTCCTATCCAGACGTAGTGTGTAGACTCTATTTAGAACTTTTCATGAGCATGGTAAACGAGTTTATCACAACATAGGTGTACCAAAAAGAGTACCTCTTGTCACTTTCCATGAAAGTAACTTGCTGACACAACTCATCAACCAATTTTAAGTCCTTGACTTGGCCTCAATTTTCATCATCAGTAAACAACCCCACCCTAACGAGTGTTCAAGGTTGAGAACCTGAGTTATACATGAAGGGACTACCTAGTCGCAACATGCGGTAACTGATAGTAAGTAAACTCCAAAAAGAGCAATAAATGCTTATGAATTTGATTGCTTGGTGCTAATGTATGCACTTTGCATATCCTTTAGCCCAAGATTACACTTTGTAATCTCTCAATCCCCTTGGATACTGACAATACTGAGGTGTGTTTCCCCCACGGTTTACAAATAGTCTTCCCAGACGACTGGTAAACGGGAAATCACAATAGCGTATAACATTGTTGAGGAATCAACAATGTGGGAAATAACCATCGTGGTTAACTTAAAAAATCCACAAACACCCAAACCGAGCCATGACCTCTATTGGTGATTAGTAGACTCAAAAGTAATCTCATGGAGATAGTGCACATAGAGTGAAAAATGCTTCATAAGCAACAACCTGAGGAATATGCATGCCGTTCCAAATCAGCCTTTGCTAAACACTAGGGCCCATAACACCGAGTGTGCATGCATTTAGCAAAAAATAGATCCGAACCTGTATTTCCATGGTAATTCTTGCCGATACTTATGGCAAATGTGATGCGCCTAGCACACATTAACAGGAATGTAAATAGTTCTGAAAAGAAACTAAATACTTTCAGTTGCAATCTTTTGCAAGGCTTGCTGAAATGTCTGAACCATAATAGAAGGTGAAACAGTGATCACGTCTAGGTACAAACAATGAAACTTTTTCATTTACTATATGTAAAAACAACCATCTGTAATGTTGTTTAGCAATACTTGTACCTTAACAAGTCATTCGAAGTATCCGGACAATTTTTTGCCACGAAATTTCTCCTGATACGTCGTGTTAAAAATGGTCTAGAAAACAGATGTGACCAGCACTTAGGGACTTTGTCGTGAGACATATTGGAAATAGGGGGCGCCAGTGTCAGTCCCAAAGACTCATATTCGCCACATGTGGAATATGTCTCAACTAAGGATGTCTGAAAAAGAACATCCTACAAGTACAAGATGTACTTGTGTGTGGAGGTATCTCTAAACACTTTACCACAAGAGTGAGAGGGACCCTCATTCATTGCTCCACACTGGCTAAACCAAACTCCTTGAGTTCCTAGACCATGTTGTATCCCATGTGACAACATGTGCCAAATTGAACCCTACAAGTAGGTTCGTAACAGCATAAGGCAGAAAGATAGTTTGGATACTTGGCCAAAAATACTTTGTGCCGACATGCCCTTGGCATGACTCTGTAACATTCAAGCGTACTTATACGTCTTGAAAAACCAAGCAAAGCATACTAAATATGGAATAACACCAAATCAATAGATGCATACCTGGAGATTTGAACGTAACGTTCACTTATTCGTATTCAAATGGAGAGGAGCACGTCCCCTACCTGAAAAAAGAAACAGCATTGCACTGGGAAGCCTGGGTGTTGCCTTTGCAATCCAAGCTCTTGGATTAGAATCTACGTAGTCAAACCCCTTGATAAGACTCTTTGTAGAAACTGCTCAACTAGCAGATAACGGTAACCAACATAGTCAACCGTGTACAAGTTGATTGGAATCAACTTGAAAAGTGTGTTCATCTGCTACCGTATGGTAGATTGCGGAATTATTTCCTTGAAAGTATAGCTGGGAGAGATCAATGGTGATCCTCAATGCAGATCAAACTGATCCTTAATGCCTATGGGGTGATGTAGCAATCACCCGTCGGGTCTTACCCCAAAACAGTATGTCCATAGACACTCTGTAGTGCTATAGAGAGAGCAGGAAATCCACACAAGTGAACTGCCGAGCTCTTATGGACAACCATGTTGTCTCAACTGATTGATGCATCTATACTTCCTTGTAGATATTAGCTACTGTGAGTTGAAGATTATCAAAAACTAACTTGAGTGTCACACGGAAAACATGTAGTGAAGAAAGGGCACCCTAACCATTCGTAATGAGCTGGAGAACAATCTCCCAAGGAATACCAACAGTTGGGTCGTACCCGAGATCTGACAATGACTCTTAGCCAGTGTTTGTGGCTCATAGCCCTTGTGGCAATTAGTGTTCAATCGAGGAACCGATGAAGACTAATTTAGATGGCGTCTTGCCCAATTTCTAGCTGAGAGTTAGAATACCTTGTCTCAGGCTGACTCACCAGCAAAACATGTATTAAAAGCTTCGTAGAAAGTTTGCATTATTCTTTGAGAGAAGAAGAAAGAGGGACCAGAAGAGCATGCTGGGCTGAGGAACTTTCCTTAAACGACTATGACGTGTATAGTTGATTGCACTGCTCTTGTGCATCTTATGCCTAACTTGCAGCTTATCCTATAAGCATTCCACGGTTTGCTAGTATGACTCTCTCATCGAGAGAGGTAACAGAAAAACACAAACATATCCTGACTTACCTTTCTTGCAGGGGTCGTGATTGTCTGATAATGACTTAGCATTGGCACTTTGCCTGTGAATTAAGTCCAAATTTTAGGTTCCTTTTAGTGTTGTTGTGTGTTGATAGCAACCAGCAAGCATGTTAAACAATCCATTACTCAGCTTGTCCTTGACAGAGTGGCTCGGTAACATGCCTTGCATACAAAAGTGGAAGCCCTTTGGCTACCGTGAAGGCCTTAAACATAAAAACCAACACATAAGTTCCGTGTAGGAGCGAAACTGGGAGGGGTTCGGTGAGATGGCAACATGATTAACATAACCTCGGTCCCCTTCATGTCAGCAAGCAACAGGTTATGCCAATCTCCTTAAGATTCTAGACCTTGGCGTTGCCATAGCAAGCAATCACATCCGAATCAAAAATGTAAAACAATTGCATACCTCATGAATTGCGTGACGACGTGGAGTAACATGGTGTCAATCTCCAGCAGCATGCATGAGCACTCATGCCAAGATATGGCGTGCCTTGACGTCTTGCTTCCATGCCGTCATAACTTACCCGCACAACTTTTGTTGTCCTCGGACATGTTGTGGTAACATAAATTCCTCAAATTTGATTGCTACTGCTCTTGACGCCAAGTCAATCGTAGCACAAGTGGAAGCCTGGTCATCCAACAGTTGTTTGGAGATGTCGGAAGAAAAGCTCGTTCAAATGTAGTTCGTAGCCATTTGTGTTGCACTAGAGAGAGTTGGCGTATGTATCATAAAAAGTTCAATGCAAGATTCCAAAATGGAAGTCATACTTCCGATAAGTACTTTAGCGTCCTTGTAGACTGAGGTGTATGTGAGAAACTGGAGCCCTTTTGGATCATAGCCATGGCTTCCAATAGAGAATGAATGCCCCTTTGCTTCACGCATACTGAAAGATCCTCCATAAATACTTGCAAAGTGCCGTCATGTCAGCACTTTGAAAATCAATATGTGAGAGATCGGGAATCACCTCTATCGTCGGCTCTTGCAAGTGGTGACAAATAGTCGGCCATGCGGAACATATTTGGTGTCATCAATCAAGTCTAGACGTGAGGAAAAGAGCTTTGTCGAATCTACAAAGAAGCAGCCATGCCAAACAACTTTGTACCCTCGAGTAGTAAGAGTTATCGGCCGTGCTGATCCCTATAAGTATCAAGTACTTTTGCATGGCTTGAATATTGTGTAGTCAAGCCGGGCTCTTTGCAAACAAAGCAATGGAAAGACATTGACTACGTATGGAACTTGTCACAAGCTGTGCTTGTGCCTGCATGCAAGAGCTACATAGCATGTTTGAAAAGGTAATCAAACCAAAACAAAAGCGATTGCATACCTTGGCGATGATCTATGTTGACTCTTGATTCTGCTTGAGGACTTGTTGTAGCCCTAACCATGGTCCTTACCATGGTATGGTATATCCTTGTCGATTTGCCGCCCTGCCGAGTGTTGTATAAACTTTGCTCACACAAAATTGTGCTCCATGCTGGAAGACATGGCCTTTCCATTGGCTTCCCAAATGCAAATTCTAGCATGAGTTTTATCCGCCTTGATCCTGATATCATTCGTTCAAAACTGAAAGTCCCTTGATATGTTTGAAAGCTTATGTTTGGGCCACCATGTCAAAACCCTGCACCATTGATGCCTTGCCAAGCCTATGACGGTGGTCTTTGCTGCATGATGACATGCAAGGGTCGAATGCAACCTCTGCTACTTGGATGTCATCATGAAATTCGGTAGCTCCTCGGCCTCGGATCTCCGAGCTTGGCATAATCAAGGGCCAAAATCTTGAGGGGTGTGTGCCCGGGGTGGGCATGCACCCTTGCTTAGGTTTTAATGTAAAAAAATGAAATAAATAAAACTTGTAGAAAACCTGCACAGCAGCTATGACGGCCGCCTGTGTGCGCCCATGAATAAGAGGAGAGACCCGTCGCTGCAGGCCCAATCAGGGTGAGCCCCTGTGTCGAAAATTTACCGGCAGGGCCGGGCGACCTCAACGATCCCGACACCCGCCGTTTCTCAGAGTCCAAAATTCCTCTTCCTCTCGACATAGTGGTCGTTTCCTGCGGCCTGTGCCCTCTGTTCTTTGTCGGCTTCCATGTGGTTCTCATGCAAGGGCTCGGTCCCGCGACCCCTGTCCTCTATCGACCGCCATAGCCTCGATTGAGAGCAGCATGAAAGCGTGCATACAATACCTCTGGCCATCTGCTTTCCTCAAGGCTAACGAGAGAGAGAGAGAGAGAGAGAGAGAGAGAGAGAGAGGTTGCCTTCTTCTTCCCAAGGCTCTTGCCCACGCTTGTCTCCATGGAACTTTGAGAGAGAGAGAGAGAGAGAGAGAGAGAGAGAGAGAGAGAGAATAAACCGACATGAGACCGTGCTTCCATGCCCTCCACCCTTCTTCTCCTTCCTCCCCCTGAGCTCTGATACCAGTGAAAGGACAGGGGAACTGAACATGCTCATCACCACCCAACCATGCCCTATATAGGCCCTTGGCCTTCTAAATATAGGGACCCCCTTGACTGCATGGCCGTCCTGGCCCTTGGCCCTGGCCCTTGGCCCGAACTAGTCCTACCCTTGTCCTGACATTACAGTGCTCAACAGTGTTTGGAAGGAGGAGCAAGGAAGAAGATGGGAGGCACCACAAATGCCCAAGGACTTCAACGCAATTGCTTACATAGCCCAAAATGAAGACAGGGAAATCTCTAGGATAGGAGTTGAGGACTTCCTATCAAAACCCATAGTCCAAGCTGACTACAAGTGAGCCCATGAGTTAATCACAAGTCTACAAAATGTAGATGAAGACAAAGCTACATCAACACTAACAAATGTAGCAGGAGAAAAGATGTCAGTAGAGATAACCCCGAATACCCTAGCACAAATCACCAAGTTACCAAGGGGGGAGACTGTGAAGCCGCAAGGATATGCAGATGAAGACATTACCACAGTGAAACTCCCTACTTTTAACAGTGTTAGGGAAAAATGGATTGAACATCTCATGAGGGTCCTACACCATCATTTGCACTTTGATAGACAGACAAGGTATACAAGACCTGAAAGAGATCTAGCTTCTACTTTACACATGCTAGTACCCCAACACAAAAGCGTATCGATTGATTTGGCTAAGTGGGGGTTCGATTGTCTAGTAGCAACATCAAAAAAGAAGTAGTTGGGAAAGTAGTTAGGCATTACCATACATTTCTTTCGTTTTTTAATCTAATAGTCTAACTTCAAAAACACCCATACCCTCCAAAAACATGCCTTTCTTCATTTCTAAATCCGATTGTGTATCTCAAGGAGCCATAAAGTAGTTTACATTCACATAAGCACTAGGGACTTTGCCGTTGTAAAAAACTTTGCGGTACACTTGGAATTTCATGTGTTGAGACTTTTAATCTCAACCATCAACCTTCACCTGTATAAAATATCCAACTTGTCTTCAGTGAAAGCTGGGAAAAACAAGATTGAATTAAAAAATTGTGATTATGAAAGAAGAACAGGTTGAAGAAGATGGCATGAAAGAAGAGTTGGTGGATCCAAATGGATATGTTTGCTTGGAAGAGTAAGTGTTTGAAACTACTACAAGTGTGGAGTGCAATAAGAAGCTAGAAGAGGAGCCTTTGGTCAAAGTACAGGTGCTTCTGGTGGTGCATGGGAAGGAAGATGAAGCTATGGATGGGGGAAAGATGTCAAGGGAGGTTTGTGCTACATTGTTTATGGGTATGTTTGTGGATGTTTCTATGCATTGGACGGTCTATTAGCTACATGAGACCTTGGAGGAGGTGTCCACTTTACTTGGTTGGGAGAGGGGGTTAGGTATATGCATTGATATCCACGTTAACAAAGATGGGGAGCACAATAATGCTCCATTTGGGTGTAGTTCTACTTAAAGTCTCTACAAATGGACGACTAGATCATGGTTATGTGTTTGACCCAGGTGGAAGTCATGTTGTGATGCATGGGGTGGTTCAACTCACATGAGGATTGGCAATAGGAAGCAGAGCAAGACTATATATATATGTTTTATGGGCTTACTCATAGTGTTTTCTAGTTGTGCACTTTGTAGATGAACATAGGCTTCTTGTGGTGAACATAACTCTTCAACAAGGGGGTTCGGAAATGATGGTGCAACCAAAGTGTGTCGACCATAGCAAATGGCACAAGCAGGTATGTATGGGCTAGCAGGTGCATGCATGGGTAGTAATACAGGTGTGAATTGCAAGTTTGGAAAGGGAGATCCTAAAGTGTATGGTTGAAGTGCTTGAAGTGCAGAGCATGCTGGCCTTTATGGATTGACAAATAGAGTCTTGATTGCCAAGATACAGGGCTTTGAAGTGTCAGCAAGGGTTGGTTATGGGCCAGTCTGGTCGCATTGGAAAGCATGTCATCTGATGTTTTTTGGAGCTTTCTAGGGTTTGCAGAGGTAGTTGTGATATATGAAGTTGGCAAAAAGTAACATCTCATCAATCGGATGCCCAGTCAGCTAGATACAGCTTGACAAATTTTGGTGCAATTCACGGCCGGCGATGCGATGCCTAATAATTTTTTTGAATTTTGGTCGGCTCAGCTAGAGGGCAGATCAAAGTGCAACAAGACATGTATGATTTGAAGCCAACAAGGTGAGATTTTTGGTGTATTTTGTAGCGTGATCATCGGAGCACTGAGCAAAAGATTGTAGGGAAATGAAGTGAGAGTTAAAAAATGAGAATTTTTAAGTTCTTTATTACCAATACTGTGGAGCTTTTGAGGGGGAGTCACCCAAATGCTACCACATTGAGGCACTGGTAATCCCCATATGCAAAAGCCATGTCGTGGAGGGCATGTTACTGATACAAGGGCAAGCAAAGCCCTTGGGGTATCACATGAGCAAGGGAGAGAGCACTTGTGGCGAGCGTGAGCTATGGTGGCCCATATACAAGGCTATCATGAGCAACCCCGGTGGGAGAAACTGGCGGTCTTGTGTGATGACGGCGGCACTAGATGGCTGGTGGTTGACGGTGAGTGGGGTGCATTTTGATGCTGGCATGGTAGGCCCCCTATGGGAAGTGTTCTCACATGACACTCCGTGGAGCCCAATTCTTTTATGAGGGCAAGGTGCCCACTCCATGGCCTTTGAATGGTGTAGTGACAACATAATAAGGGGGTGATTCACATGCAGTGAGTTGTGAGGGAGTGAGAAAGAAAATTGTCAAGGTGTCAATACCATGCAGTATATGCTAAGTTTGATGGGACACTTGTATGGAATTCATAAAAATGTAAAAATGAGCTCTAAGAAAGCTATACGAGAAGGACTGACCCAAAAAAATAAAAATTGGGGATTGCCCTCTCCTATAAGACGAGTTTTTTTGGACATTGTAAGGGCCTTTTTCCATTTTACTTTTGGCCATTTAGGCTTTTGGCCATTTGAGGCTTTTAGCCATTGGGCTTTTTTGTTATTCGTGCTTTTGGGGCTGATTAGCATTGTGCCATTGGGGTTGTTGAGTGGTGGTGTCTATGTGGAGTCAAGAAGGGTGCCAATTTGTGATCTTGTGCTCATCGAGGTGTGTGCCGATGGAGCTGGTTGAAGCTAAGTTGTGTATGGTTTTTTGGATGAAATAGGAGCCATCATTGCCGCATTCTGGTGTCAATTCACCCTTCTCTTCTCTGTTGTTGTACGTGTGTTTCCGAGCATGTGTTGGTAGGTGTGCCCCCGTGAGGGTGTGTTGCGCAAAGAAAGAAAGAGAGAGGTATTGTGTGTGTGGAAGGCTATGAATTGAAAAGTGCAGAATGAGGGGGTCTGTTAGCGAGTGTTGCATCGGGTTATGTGCAAATGGTGGTTTGCATGTAGAATTGTGGTGTTTTGTGAGTGTTTTCTAGTGGATTGGGGTGTTGTGGAAGCTGTGGGCTATTGAGAGGCATTTTGATTGTGTGTTGGTTTTGTTTCCCTTTCCCCCTTTCCAACTTACAACAAGTTCTTCTCCAAGATTAAAAAGTAAGTTTCTCACTTACATTTTGACCTATATGCCTAGCACTTTTTAAAATTGGTCTTAGGCCTATATCCCATGGCAATATATATATACATCAAAAGCCCACTGTAGTCACTCATCAAAACTCCCTTTATTACATGCATTCAAGAGACTATTAATATTAACCCAATATACACACTATATTTACACTAAGTGTCTATCACTACAACACCTCGTGCAAATATCGATGTGCATACCGACCCCGAAAAACTTGTTTTAAAAATAAAAAGCATCGGTGTAAGCGTGGATATCTATATCAACATTGTATCATCGATATGCACGCTGATATATGTTCCATGGATATACACACTACTATAACCGTTGGTATGTGTGTCTAAACAAATGCTGGAATAGTAATATGTTTTTGACACTGATTTAGTCACCTATACGGACGCTTATTTTGATGCCAAATTTTTATGCTTATTTTGATGTTAATTCTAACATGTATGCCTCCATCTGCATCAGTGCTAAAATCTATAAAAAATAGACAGATTGGAATGGCAACTAATATTGACATTCCTCTCTGTTTGTACTATAACACCAAGAACCAACCCTCTCTTCCTAAAGGAAGAGTGCAAAAGCAATTGCACTCCACCTACAGTTTGGCGCTAAAGAGCGAGAAGTACATTCAGTACATATGAGAAAAATTGTAAGCATAACAAAACCACAAAATCAAAATCAAACCCATAAACATGACAAGCTTCCAAAATCATAATTATAACGTCGACTCCCAAACCATAAGCACAACGATATGAAGATTTTCTGACCAAAACTAAAACATGACGGGAAAGTCATAAGTATAACAATATAAATATTTTCAACTAAGAATTGTACCATGACTTAACAACTGTAACTATAACGATAAGAAGATTCTCAAAACATAAATGTAACATGATTAAAAACCTATTACCATATTCACAACACAATTCCCAAACCATAACCATAAGCTAATTGCCATACCATAACCAAGGAGCAATTGAAACAAGTCTGACCATAACATCAACCCAAAATCATAATCGTAACCATAACTTGATTTCAACACAATAACCGTATCAGATCACAAGACCATAAGCATAAAAATCTAATAGAGCATAAATCACTAACCATAACCATAAACATCAATTGTATTCAATGAATATGGTCATCAAGATGAACTACAAAAAAGCATAGATGGAGGATTTCACCCTCATGGTAATACCTCCCAGTCAACAATCTCTCCCTCATCTTGAATCTCGGTTCAAAGAGCCACAACTCCATGCTTGTACCCATACTTCTCCTCTCGGCGCGTTGGAGGGTGCTTCAAGGTAACTTCTAACAAAATAAACAATTAACCATAAGATAAATATTAAGATAACAAATACTTATTCGACAATTTAAAGCATATGTATAATACTTACAAACTTGTGCCAAAGAGTTTCATAGCCTCCACTCCCAATACGAGATGCTTTAGTAGACTGGAAACATGCTCTAGCTACATCTCTCTGCTATCGAAATCTCTGAGGGATTTCTTGTGTCTCTTGTGAAATCCCCACCCACTCCTTTATGTACAACCATGTTGGCTCTGGACTAACGGCCTTGTACCAGTCTCTCTCCTCTAATCGACGATGTGACGTTGTGGAAATCACCACGCTCAAGATCCAATCATCCAATACTATATCGTACTCCTCTGCTGGAATGTACTCTATATGAATGTCCTCGATGATGTAATTATTTATCTCATCATCTTGATCATCCCCAATCTCCATCACAGAGTGGACAAACTAAATTGTACAAAGCTATCAAATCCTCTATCGCATGGCCTTTTTGGCCCTATCCATGACAATAGCCCCATCCTTGGTCTTGTACACCTTGCTAGGATCATGCTCATGTGATCCCCAAGGTATATCTGGTGTGCCTAATGGTGAAATATTTACTGAAGAGAGAGGTGGATTCTCTCTCGATGGTGTGGACGCATAGGTAAAACCTCTACCACAACAGCCACCTCCAAAATGACGCCTACCTTTTCTCAAAGAATAATGAGCCGTTGGTGTAATTGGCACATTTGATAGAGGTGTAGGGCCGTTCAGCTTAGGCGGAACATTCATCCTAGGAGTAGGGTCTGTTGTACTAGGTCTAGATAGAGGGACCAGCTCTTCAAAGGTTCTATATGTAAGAAACTTCTCCTGTGTAGACTGTGACAAAAAAGAACCCATCTGCTCGATTGACATGCCGGTCGGAGTAATTGAAAAACTAAATCTAGGAGAATATGTCTTTTCATCATCGGCCATGGCTACAAATACACATATAAAATGTATACAATACTTTAGTTCACATATCCATAAAATAAAAACTTAAGCAATGAAAATAACAAAAAAACAAAGTTGCCACACAACCTAGTATATCTATCCAATGTTGTAGAATAAAAAAGATTTTTACGAAAGAGCTCCTAGAAACCAATAGTCAATGTCTCATCTTTGATGAGAGCTAATTCACCAAAGATATTTATCTCAATCTGTACTTCTGCATATTTGTTATCAAACTCTACTTCTACATCGCTCTCTGTATCTACCTGCATATCTGAGAGCTCATCTCTAGGTTCAGCAATCTGCTCACCATTGACTGAGCGATAACCAGTAGCCGAGTGCTTAGCATTGCTACAAGCGAATTCAATCCATGTGAGATAACATTCACGCATGTCCTCCATTTTTTGGTTAGTGTGTTTGATCTTTCCATTGGTTTTAGGACGATCTCAGGACACCATATCTTCCATTTTGGAAGATCGTTCGCCAAAAATTGCCAGTGAGTTTGGGATCCCAATACCATAGACATTTTCTACGAAAAACCGTAGGACTTAAATAAATGCTCCACAAAGAGATGAGTTAACTCATGACTCTTTACGGTGGTGCGAGTAGGAAGAAAATGTGCCATTTTTAAGAGTTGGTCAATGACGACCCAAATGGCATCATGGTGATGGTTGGTGGTCCGGGGCAATCCAACTACAAAATATATAGAAATGCTAATCCATTCTTATAAATTTTTGCAAAGGATGTATCATCCCAACATGATTTTGACGTTTAGCTCTAGTAAGATGAAATTGCGTGCATTCCCACACATACTTTCATAAAAGAAATTCATGTGCGACCAATAGAAATACTAGCTCACCAAAGGTTGCCTAGTAGGAAAAAGGGTAAAAGTCACAAAAGGTGACTACCATTTTTTGGAACGCACTTTGACTCTCTGCTATAAGGAAATAGAACCAATTTTAACCACCATTCAAAAGAAATACCGGCTCACTAAGGCCAAAGTATGATGTATGCCAGGGTTTTGATGCACTTGGTGCATCATGACACTAATTTCATTTTGTTGTGGATATCCTCATCAACGAGCACACACACTTTGTCTTGTTTGAAACGTAGTCCACCTAATACTTTTTTGCTACCTCTCACTTTGTATCAAGTGCACAGGCCTCCCAATTTCCATCACTGTCCAAGATACATAATCCATATTCAACTCATTGCCAAATCTCCAATGTGAGGATCTGCTTGGCAACGCCCTTTGGAGAAAAAGATAGAAATTAGTCAAGGTTTTAGTAAACAAGTTTTGTTTTACCTCCAAGGTCCCACTAAGGGCATCGGCCACCACCACATTGGTAGCATCCTTACGGTAGTGTATCTCAAAGTTGAACTCTTGAATGAGCTCGGCCTACCTTGCCTTGTGACCTTGAAGGTTAGGCTGATCATAGAGATGTTTCAATGAATGGTGGTTATCCCATACCACAAAGTGGTCAGCATATAGGTGATGATGCCAAATTTTCAAAGTATGGATGATTGCCAACAATTCCTTCTCTTATGTGGAGTAACGAGTTTGTGTGTCCGTGAGCTTACAACTTTCAACTGCTACAGGTTGGCCATCTTGACAAGGAACACCAACCATGATATAATTGCTAGCATTTGTCTCCACCAAAAAAGGGTTTGTTTAGATTATTTATCTGCAACATCAGTGTAGATGTAATTAGTTGCTTAAGTGTTTGAAAAAATTGATTGAGCTCAACGGTCCACGTGATAGATGGATTGACACTATGCTTCTTGCTTTTAACACCCTTTAGAAAACGTATAAGGGATTCAAAAATCTTTCCACAATCCATATTCTTGAAAAATCTGGTGAAACCTAGCTAAGATTTCACTTGCCGTATGGTTTGCAAAACAAGTCACTGTAGGACCAATCATACCTTTTCATGATCAATGCAGACGCTACCAAGTGAGACGACGTGGCTAAGATATAACAACTTTGTGCAAAAAAAATTGCACTTGGATTGCTTTGCATACAACTTCTCTCTTTGTAAAATACGTAAGACGAGTTGAAAATGTTGCAAATGCTCCCCTCAACTGTCTAACTATAAATAAGTATGTCATCCAGGATCATGACAACCCACTTTCCCAGAAATACAAAAAAGAGATCATTAATCATCTGCTAAAAATTTGCAAGAGTGTTGGTCAATCCAAAAGGTAAGACCAAAAAAATTGGTAATGTCCATACTACGTACAAAACACATTTTTTTGGGGCATCACATGACTATATCCATAATTGATCGTGACTTGGACCGAAGATAGACCTTTGTGAAATATCTTGCACGTGAGAGTCAATCCATGAGGTTATCCATCCGAGGCAAGAGATACTTTTTCTTGATGGTGACGTTGTTGAAACCCTTCTTATCCACACAACAATGCATCCCTCTATCCTTCTTTTTAGTGAGAATAATGGGAGCGCCCCCCCCACGAAGGTTTACTATGTAAGGAAATGGCCTGTGAACTTTGAGAATAGCGGAATTAAGAGAATTAGAGTGATAATTTTTGTGTGATAACTTTGAGAACATATAGGGTGAACTTAATTGATGGTAGCAACATAAACATAGTACTTAATTAACATGGCATGCACAATACTTTTGCAAGAGAGAGTATTAGAGAACATGACAATAGTTGAGGACCAAATTTACTTGGAACCGGTCCCCCCTCCAAAAGGCGTTTGTATTATAGATTCTCCCATCAAGAGAGACTTGGTACAATACAATCTTTGTGTTCCTTGTGACCTAGGTGATGCAATGAAGATGGAAAGCTTCATCCATCACGAGCATAACATAAACTTTGCAAAAAAAATTAGCTATTACAAGCCTCAATGCCAAGGCCTCAAACACCTTCGAAGGTGGAGAAAGCTAGCAGGGAATGAGGGTAAGGAAGAGGAAGATAAATCATTGATAGGAGAAAGAAACAGTTCCTCACTTATCATCATTCTTCTTGCTTAGCATAGCATAATAGCATAGTAATGAAGATGAAGAAGATTGCAAGCATGGCTCTTTGTTGGATTTACATTCTGTCATAATAACTAATATCTAATTCTCCTAAATGATTTTCTCATGTTAAACTGATCATTTAATATGGGGAAGTATCAGGGGAGAAAAAGCAAGAATATTGGTTAAGCTAGCAGATTGGCCACAATAGGGATCCAAAGGAGGGAAAATAGGGATCTAAAGGGGGGGCCATCTGCAAAAGAGCAATGTGCAACAATGGGATTCAAAGACCCTAAGGTTCAATCCATTAAGACTTCCAAAATGCTAAGGTTCCAAAATTCAAAGGTAAGTCCAAATGGTCAAGCTTAGTGGAATTGGATACTTATGTGATGACCAAAAAGTCTTCAAATGGTCCTAGATAGGAGGTGGCAAGCCCTAAAGGTAGGGGAAGAGAGAGAAAAGGTGAGAGAAAACACACACACACTCCAAAGCTTCCCTTTACACAAAGGACATAATGGACACATGTCAGCTCCCTAGCCCAATTGCCCACAAGGTGCACTCAAATCCTATTAAATGGCCATAGAGGTGGACAAATGAGAATTAGGCTAGAGTAAATCTAGTTTAATTCATATAAAACACTTTAAAATAAAAGAAACAATAAGAATTAAGCTCTCTAGAACACTATTGGCCAATCTCCCAAGGGGTCCAATGAACACTCAGCAGCCCAATGGCTTGCCTGATTCCTATTGGCCAAAAGACAAAGGGATCCAACGAGAGTTTAATTGCATTATTTAATTACCTAAATCTCTCACAAAAGGGGAAAGGGGGACACATGTCACAAGGCTATCACTTATGCTTCTCAATTATGATTGGCTAAGCTTTGCAAGGTCCAATGGGGTGCCAACATGAGTAAATTGCAAGAGGGGTTGACCAAGAGAGAGAGGGGGGTGATTTTGTCAAGGGGCATTATCACACACACTCTCACACAATCTCATGTGTGAAGTAAGAAGACTCTCTCTCTCCTTCTCAAGCTTTAAAGGAAAGCTCATCATCTACTCCAAGCTTGTGAGAAGGGTGGCCTACACCAACAACTCTTGGTTTGTGATGCAAATCCAACCAAGAGCCAAGCTTCAATGCATATCCAACCAAGAGCCAAGCTTCAATGCTACAAACACCATATGCTTGGGTAGGATTCCCACCTCAAGGTCAGCCCTAGCTTGCCTAAGGTCAAAGGACTTTTTAACACTAACTTTTGGAGGCCTTTAATGAAGCTAACCCTAAGGTCTTCTAAGCTCCATTAGGTAGCATTGCTCTTTAACGTACCATCTCTCATTTGGACCCCTTTAACCTTGGCCCCATGTTGAGACAGATCCATAAGCACATGTCTATATTCTAATTCTTGTTCCCGTTTATTCTCCCTCATTAAATGATCAATTTAATATGAGAAAATCATTTGGGTTTGTTAGATATTAGATTTTATGACATTATCTCTCTCTTGAAATCATAGTCGTCCTCGACTATGAGGTAGAAGAGATAAATTCTTAGTCATTAGTCTACGTTTCTTAGCGAATAGAGAATTCCTTTTCACCCTATGGCATCATTCCAGAATGGATGACTAGTCCATTTGGTGCTTGGGAGATGTAGCTGCCGCAAGCATGTCTGCTCTTTAGTTCATATCATACTCCCAAAGTAGAGTGAAAAATTATACTTGATGTTTGAGTGACTCGTCATCAAAAACATGATTCTGCATGCATACGATTTAAATTTGTGTGCAAAAGAGGATTAGTCTTATAAGACAAAAACACTGTTCATTTAGAAATCATTTACATTTGTTTACTCTAGTGTAACATTGTAAGCATTGACAAGGTTCATATTATCGTTAAGCTGTATTTCTTGCATCCATCTAGCATCTTCAAAAGGATAATTTTTGAACTTAATAAGATATTGTTGGATAATCTTACCATGTCGTAGTACCTAGTCTTCATGCCAAAGGATAGATTCGGGTTGTAGCACGTCTTCTTAGTCTTCGATTTCTGGAGAGTCTTCAATAATTGGTTCTCTTGGTGGCTCTCCTTTGTAGGGCATAAGTAGGCTCACATGAAATGCATTGTGTATGAGCCAATGGTTGGGAAAGTGGAGTTAATATGCCATGTCATTGATTAGCTTCAAGATTTGAAAAGGAACATAGTATCTTTTTGCTAGTTTAGCATAATACTTTTGACGGCCCGTAGGATTTTTTCCCGTTGTTTACCTCAATCGAGCCTTGGGAAACTTAAGTAAGACCCAATCATTTTTGTTGAACGTTAAGGCCCTTCTGTGCTTGTGAGTAGCATCTTTTTGTCTTTGTTGAGAGATGGATATAGCCTCCTTAACCTTTTGAAAAGATTCTTGTAGGTCATGGCTATCCTCTTAAGCAGCGAAGATCTTCCCATGTACTTTAAGTAGCAAGGGACTTTTAGGTCTTTCCTATATGATCTCAAAATGTGCTTTTTCCATAGTAATATGGACAGTATTAATGTATACATACTCTACAAGGGGTAAGTACTTCTCCCATTCTGAGCATTGATCTAGTTCTATAACATAAGTCTTTAGTAGATCGAGTATCGTAAGATTGGCTATCTCACTTTGGCCTAGATTCATAGTAATATGGACAGTATTAATGTATGCATACTCTACAAGGGGTAAGTACTTCTCCCATTCTGAGAATTGATCTAGTTCTATAACATAAGTCTTTAGTAGATCGAGTATCGTAAGATTGGCTATCTCACTTTGGGGAAGAAGGAAACACAACCCTGCCTGTGAGATACAATGATGTAGAAACCATGGCAATACTAGACAGTGAGGCTGGCATAGCCATAGCCACAAAAGCAGTATGAAAATCATGGGGAAAACCATCCATTAGACAAACGCGAATGAAATTACAATTCACTGATGGCATATAGAAAAACCACTAAGACTACTTGAAAAGGTGATAGTTAGTTCCTATGGAATTGATTATCAACATACTTTTGCAATAGTGGACTTTGGAAAGAAACTTAACTACGAAATTATCTTGGGAAGACCATTCATGCGGCACATACAACTCATTTAAGATTGGGGAAACAATTACCTGTATTTGAAGCAAGTAGAATCAATCACAAGGGTTAATCTCAAAGATCACACTTATAGAGATGTAATGAAAATACCCATTCAAGAATTTGACTCAGTCTCTTTAGCTAAATCAAAGCTTCCTTCTTGGTTAAACAAAAGCACACCTATTTGGATGTGTGGAGCCTTAGAAAACGGGAGTTTAAAACGAGAATAATGTATATTAGAAATGGATTGCACACATGAAGCATATATACATGAACGTTTTTGGAGCATTTGTTGAGCCATTTGAGTGGACTCAAATTTTGGCAGCAATGGATGTATGCGTGAATACATCTATGTCTACTCAATTTTGCAATGAGGATGGTTATGACATAATTCCCATACACATAATCTCAACCCTTCACATTGAAGATGAAGTTCAGGAACCGAAGGATTTACTGAAAGCTCAACAAGTCTTTTTAGACCTCTATTATGATGCTACTGCTGAGTTTGAAGAACATTCAGCTACATTCGATGATTCTGGGTTAGAAAAAGAACATGTTTGAGCACAACTACTCCTAAAAGGAGGACAAGAAAAGTTTTTTGACTTTCCAAACCAAAAACCGAGAAACCAAATGGTATAGAAGAAAAAGTAAAACAAAAAACTTGAAATCTAGACCTATGCTATCAATTTTTAGCAAAACACAATTTTTGATGCAAATAAATTCACATAATTGTGTCAAAGAAAAAATCAAGGGTAGATATCCTTCAAACAACAAACAAGGAACATCAAAAACATCAACGAAAATGAGAAATGAAACTCAACCAAAACCTAAACACTAGGATGATGAATCGTCCATGAAACAAGTTGAACGAAAGAGAAAATATCAAGAGTTGAAGAAAACCATAAAGGAGATGTATACCACTGAATTGGAAACAACCAAGGAAGAGAGTAAAGATGTAATGAGTGTTCCATCCCATTACAAGAAATATACTCTCCAAGACCAAAAAATCATAGTCGAACAATCTGGAAGGGAACTAAGAAAACAGGGTGAGTCATATGAAGGACGTGAAAATGCAAAGAATATAGATCTAGCCAAACCAGGAGAAGAGCCCAGACCTGCGGCCTACATTGCAAATGACTTGACTGAAGAAGAAGAAGAGCTATTGCTAAGCTTACTAAAAGAATACCGAGATTTCTTTGCTTGGTCTTATAAAGATCTCAAGGGTGTTGATCTAGAAATTTATCAACCTACCATACCTATGAGAGATGATGCAAAACCAAGTAGACAAATGTCCATATATTTATAATGAAACATTTGCCCAAAAGATCAAAGAAAGAGATAGAGAATCTCAAGGAAGCCGAATTCATTTATGAAATTGAACACACAGATTGGGCGTCTCAAATTGTGGTAGTACCCAAGAAAAATGGAATATTAAGAGTGTGTGTCAATCTCAAAAAAGTGAATGCAGCCACTATTAGAGATAACTACCCTCTTCCAATCACCGAGCATGTTTTAGAACAAGTTGCAGGAAAAGAAGCTTACATCTTTTTAGACTGCTTTTTGGGGTACAATCAACTTTTGGTTGATCCCAAAGATCGGCATAAAACTACCTTTGCAACTGAATGGGGTATTTTTCCTATATGGTTATGCCTTTTGGGCTAACTAATGCTCCTACCACCTTTCAAAGATTGATGAGCATGCCTTCAAAGAATATCGAAGGAATTTCTTGGAAGTATATATGGATGATTTATGTGTACATTCATCAATCTAAGCTGATCATTTTGAACATCTCAAAAAGGTAGTTGAAAAATGTAAACTTTATAGGATTTGCTTAAATCCTGAAAAGTGCACGTTTATGGGTAGACAAGGAAAAATTCTTGGACATATAGTGTCTAAAAATGTCATAGCGACTGATATGGATAAAATTCATGTAATTTTTGAATTGCCTAAACCAACAACAGTCAAAGGGGTTCAGGCTTTCATGGGACATTGTGGATATTACAGACGATTCATTTAGATGTATGCTATCATCACAAAACCCATGTATGGCTTGATTACACTCTTTGTATGGACGTATGAGTGCGAAGAATCCTTCATGAAGCTTAAACAAGCTCTCACTTCAGCCCCAATATTGAAAGCACTAGATTGGAATAAGATATTCCATATACATGTTGATGCTTCCAATTTTGCCATTGGGTGTATATTAGCTCAACGAGGAGATGAAAACATTGATTTTCCCATTTTTTTATTCTAGTAGACGATTGAATGTGGCGAAGAAAAACTATACAACCACCAAAAGAGAAGGATTATGAATGATTTATGCCATAAAAAAGTATAGATATCACCTATTAGCCAATAAATTTGTTTTCTTTGTAGACCACCAAGCTTTATTGTACTTGGTCAACAAGCCATGCAACATAGCCTAAGAATAGTGAGATGGTTTATCATTCTTTTGGAATTTGATTTCATTGTAGTTGTAAAAAAGGGCACCACACACCAAAGAGCAAATCATTTATCAAGGATTATTTTAGGAGAACCACCAAAAGGGGTAGACAATGATCTACTAGATGCATATCTGTTCTCCGTGGAAATGATCCCCCATTGGTCAGAAAATATGGTTTCATTGATGACCATAGCTCAAGTAGGTTCTCAAATACCACTTCCTATTACACAGAGACTAATTGGGCTGGAAGTCTATACAAAAGAAATCGAGATGGAATATTTCTTTTGTGTATTAATCCTGAGGAGAAAACCCAATGCTTAAGTTAAGCACACATTACCATAGTAGGACTTCACTTTACGGAAGTCCAAACTATGCAACGGATCATAAGACTTGGAGTATTTTGGCCAACCATGAGAAGTGATGTTCAGTCATTTGTAAAAAAATGTCCTCAATGCCAGAAACAAACACCCATACCGCATGTGACATTATTTCAAATATCACTCATTCCAAAGTGGAGTAACTACCTAGTACTTACTTATCAGCAGAACATTTCCAGAGGATATGAGTAAATGCTACCAAAGAGCTATTGAATATGAAGCAACATACTATGATCTTATTGGGAACCAATTGTATCAGAGAGGAAAGGACCAACATTTGCATCTTTGTGCAAATGAAGATGAATATATCCCCACACTAGAACAAGCACATGCTAGATTAGCTAAAGGTCACTATTCTAGTGAAACCACCACTAGAGAAATTTTAATGGTAGGAATATGGTGGCCAACACTTTTTGCAGATGCTAAAGAATATGTTCTAAGGTGTGATGCATGCCAACAAGAAAAAATTCCAACCAGGGTAGATAGCATGCCTTTAAGACTAATGATGGGGGCTAGAGCTTTTGCAAAATGGGGTAGATTTTGTTGGACCAATACAACCACCTGCTTATTGGATTCAAGCTCAGTATATCATTGTAGCTATGGAAAATTTGACCAAGTGGCAAAGGCTAAAGGCAACCAAGAAGAATGATGCTAGAAACACAGCCGCATTCTTGTATAAGAATGTATTCACAAGATATGGACTTCCAATAGAAATTGTCAATGATAGGGGAACTCATTTCCTCAATGAGACAATTGAGTATCTGCTGAATGAATTCATGGTGATCCATAACAAACCGGCTCCCTATCATCCACAAGCAAATGGACAAGTTGAGCACACGAATAAAATTCTTAGCTTGGTTAGTTCAAGATGAGCTGATTGGAAAATGAATCTACATGGTCATCCATAACAAATCAGCTCTATATCATCCACAAGCAAATGGACAAGCTGAGCACACGAATAAAATTCTTAGCTTGGTTAGTTCAGAACGAGCTAATTGGGAAATGAATCTACATGCCTCTCTATGGGCTTATAGAGTTTCATTCAAGACAACTTTAAATGCTACACCCTTAATCTTGTTTATGGTCTTGATGCCATACTATCAATAGAATTTTTATTGCCGACACTAAGGGTAGCTGAAATTCTTGAGTGGACCGGACATGAACTGTCAGACAGGCTTGAAGATTTAGAAAATCTCGATGAACAAAGGCTAGCAATTGTAGCTCACATCTATGCACAAAAACGGAAGCAAAAATAATTTTTTGATTCACATCTAGTCACAAAAATCTTCAAAAAAGGGGACCTAGTTTTAGTTTATTCCCTTAAGCAACACATTCCCAAGTTCAAGAAAAAGGGAAATGGACCGTTTATCATTCAAGACATATCTCCAAGTAGAGCAGTTAAGTTATCCACTCTAGATGGTGAACCAATGGCTAACTGGATAAGTGAATGCCGATTAAAGAAGTACCATTTGCCACTAACCAATGATTTGCTAGAGAAAATGCATGTAGCAAAGCATAGAAAGATTAAATGATAGCGGGTTATTGATGAAGCTCAAGAGGAAGCTCGACTTCAAGTACTCAAGAGGAAAGATGCTTTCAAAAATCAACAAACACCTATTCCCATTACACTTTGGAACCAACTGAAAGACTATGGGAATCACAAAATGATGCAGTGTCAACAACAGATGATGAATGGTTGAATGGAATTGACCTTTGCATCACGGTACAACTAAACAATTATAGCACAAAATGCATTAGTAGATACCAGAGATCGAATGAATGCAGTCAATTATTTCACTTAAAAGAAAGCTACAAATCAGTCTTTAGCATCGGGAATATTTGCTATCAAAGGATGCAACAAAAACCCAACACCGGCATTCGGAGTAGTCAACTTTAATGTGATAGTAAATGGATTTTCATCCCCTCATCAATTTGTGTGCATAGCAGATTAACATATGAATGAAACGACGATTCTTGGAATCTCATGGATGCGGACATACAAAGCAGTACCAGATTCGAACACCAATCAACTCAAGCTATCACTTAAAGGAGGACAACTCTTAGTTCGAATTTCACCGAGAAAAGAGGAATGGGAAAGAGGTCGTCCACAAAAGAAATAAGGGAATAATCAATCTATCAACCTCTAGACAAGAAAATGCTACAAGCAACATGCAAGGAGTCAGGCAGATTTGGGTACCAAAAGCACAAATCAAGGACAATCCGTCTCAAATTTGGGTGCCCAAAAACTCATCTACCATACTAAAAAAAGTTTCACATCAAACAACTCAAAGAAAAACATCTTTCAAAAGAGAAACTAACACTAGATGGGTTTGGAAACCAAAGGAGCATTTATCTTCTCCACAAACTGTGAAGCCGATGAAGCAATGGAAAGTTAAATCTCAAAACACTCAACTACAACAGTTCATCGACGAAAAACCAAAACACCATTGGAGAGTTAAATCTCAACAACCACCATCATTGATACCTATAGCTCAAAAAATTAGAGTGCCAAAGCATCCAGATGGTACAATCAGACAAAGAGCACAAAATTTTTAAAATCTGCTCCTTAGAAAACAGCAACAAGAAACCTCAACTACCGAAACCCTTGAGTTAACTACTCAAGACCCAACTCTTGCACCGCATACTGTTTTGAATTGCATTGACCTTCAAAGCATGATAGGCCAACCACAGCTATGCATAGACACAATTGTTCAATCCATGCACACAGTCGTCCCAGAGTATTCCATCTAGGAGGGGTGGAAGGACTTCATTGATTAAGGGCAATGTTTGAAGAGGGAGGAAAAAGTGGATGTCAATGTGTGTTTTTCCAAAATTACCTAATTATGCCCTTAAAAATCATCAACAAAGGAATTTCAGCTGATAACATCTCCCCGATGAGTGTAAATAGTGTATATACTATTAGAAAATGCATCAAAATTAGCCTTTTTGCTTATTTTCATCAATTTTTCTTGATATTGGAGCTTAAAAATGAAGAAATACACCAAAAAGTAATAAAATAGTGTTTTTAATGGATTTGCTTAATTTTAGAAATTTCAATTTTCTTTTTTAGTGCATTTTATTATTTTCTTTGATTTTTTTAAAAGCGGGTCAAAAATTAACAATAAATAGCAAATGAGCTCAGATAAAGAAAGTGAAGATATGATGATGATAAGAAGAACAAGATGGATGGGCACAAAATTTTTCAATCAAAACGACAAATGGATGTGGGAAGCCTAAAGTAGGCCGCCAGGGCCTGTTTCTGCAAATTCTTGCAGAATGAGCTATCGGAGTCCGATTGAGGAAATTTTCGATTCTAACGTAGATTTCACGTCCTAGTGGGACTAATAGAGGAATCTAGGTAAAAATAGTTTGGGGAGTCCGAGTATAGAATCTAAGGTAGCCCAAAATCACCTCATTTCCACTAGTCACTCTTGGAGAAGAGATCTCTCTACCTTCTTCGCGTGCGATTTCTGGAGTCCATAGTCGCCCATTTTCAGTGCCGTTTCGCACAAGACATGAGGGGGAAGTTCTAAACTCATCAAAGAACGTTTCTATACAATCGGGTAGCAAGTCTAGGCCCAGGAAAAAACCCTAGAATCTCAGTTGTGTATGAATTTCTACGACACAAAAACGACCATAGTGGCATGACAACTCAACCGAATTGGACAAAACTTGAACTATAGCATTCCCCTAGATAGTAGAATACTTTCATATCATTAGATGACCATTTGGTAGGGGTCAAGGGGGTCCCCAAGTAAATAGTCTAGGTTTTTGCCACATGCCAGAATTGAATTCTGACTCCACGGACAGCTTATAGACAAGGTCTATACACAATGTACCTAGATGGTTTCAAGAAAACAGTTAAGGCAAGCTCCCTAACAACAGGAAACAGCTCGAAGACTACAAAGTGTCAAATTTGACATATGAAGTCAGACTCCGAATGAGCCCATGGATGAGCACCATCAAGGCTATGTAGTGAACAAGCCCATGGCTTCAAAAGCGACCAAACAACTCTACACACCAATTAGTAACAAAAACCGATGATTTCAGAGTCAACAAGAGCACAAAGTTATGCCGACACGACCAAATCTTACCAAAATCATTTAGGACGTATAGGTCATAAAATTATCTTTTCAAACAAAAAAATGTAGCTGTTGTAAATAATCGCGATTATTCACTTTTGTGCACAACTGGCTTGAAATTCATCATGTCACTTCACATATTACTTGTACACATCTTCTCATGCCACATGTCAAATATGAGCCCAAAAGATCAAGAAAATCTCAGATTCAGTCTCAAAAAATACACTAAAGGCTCTTTTGTCCAAATTTTGAGTTAATTGTCACATTTTTTGATCCAAATCATCCCATATCTCACATAGAGGCTTTATAGCATGTCTAGAACCAACTTGCAACAAAAAATGTCCAAATTGATGAAAAGTTAATAATCACTATTATTTACTTTTTTACAAGAATGAGTTCAAATTTCAACTTGGATCTTATGGGACCAAAGTACATGATGTGACAAGCCTACCAATCAAGTTTGATCACATTTGTATCACAAAAACCCAAAATACCTCCATATCTACTGTTTCAGATCCTGAAGCCTAAATCTGGCACTATTTCCACTCTGTTCACTCAAACGAGCCCACACTTCACTCAGACTATCTAAATCACAATTTTTCAAGCCTATGATGTCAAAAGTGCAAAAATATTTTTAAAAAATCCTACTACAAATAATTGTGATTATTTACTTTGGTTGCAAATTTTGCCTAGATTGGATGGTTTTGATTATTACATGTTTTTATGCATCTATGCATGCTCCAAAATTTATTTGAAGCAAAATGGACGTCATTTGCCAGCAATTTAGACACAAAGCATTTCAAAGCAAAATTTGTGAAATTCTCTAATCACGAACGGTATTCTCCTAATAGTTGCAATCCAAGCGGTTGAGAAAGAAAAGAAGAGGATGACTCAAAACGAAAACATGCAAGAATTGCCACCATACCAGTTGGAGCCAAGTTCAGTGAAAACGGCCAAGGTAACCTACCTATCAAAGGAACAACTTGAAGAATAGAACGCCACAGTCTTCACCGGCAAGTTCAAGAGTGAAGATGGAAATCAGGTAGAGTTGCAAATGCTACCCAAAGAAGCTTATGATATAGCCGCAAAGCCAGCCACTAAAGAAGCCAACAAAAGGTTAGGACTTCAAGAATTCTACGATCAAAAGACATGTGGAGTAAATTTCCAGCGAGCTTATGAACTGTTGTCCACAATCAAAGAGAATGGATCTGATCAGATTACGGATCAGCAAGGACATAAAGTTGAAGTGGTTATTAACAAAGACATAGTGGCTTAGGAATTAAAGTTGCCAACTAAAGGAATGACAATGAGGGCCAGAGATAGGAAGACAACTGGTACATTCACAAAGGATACATCTGTTGTCGCCTTCTCCCACCATAGGCAAGTCTAAAAAGACCAAAGCTCCTAAGGTGTGCACCATATCCCACATAATGGACTCAACAAAACCGCTAATAGATCCCAGTCCCATGTACTCTATTATACTTAACAAATTAAACCATTAATATATTACTTAAGGACATCTCTTCTTAAGCAAGGAAAGAGAAACCAAATGTTCTGATACCAATGTAATGGAAATGGCCTATGAACTTTGAGAATAGCAGATTTAAGATAATTAGAGTGAGCTTTTTTTGAGATTACTCTGAGAACATAGAGGGTGAATTTAATTGATGGTAGCAACATAAACATAGTACTTAATTAACTTGGCATGAACAATACTTTTGCAAGAGAGAGTATTAGAGAACATGATAATAGTTGAGGACCGGATTAACTTGGAGCCGGTCCCCCCTCCAAAAGGCATTTGTATTATAGATTTTCCCATCAAGAGAGGCTTGGTACAATACAATATTTCTGTTACTTTTGACCTAGGTGATGCAATGAATATGGAAAGGTTCATGCATCACGAGCATAACATAAACTTTGCAAAAAGAAATAACTATCCCAAGCCTCAGTCCCAAGGCCTCAAACACCTTCAAAGGTGGAGAGAGCTAGTAGGGAATGATGGTAGGGAAGAGGAAGAAGAATCATTCATAGGAGAAAGAAATAGTTACTCACTTATCATCACTCTTCTTGCTTAGTATAGCATAACAACATAGTAATGAAGATGAAGAAGATGGAAAGCTTAAGCATTGAAGCATGGCTCTTGGTTGGTTTTGAATTCCATAGCCAAGAGTGTTAGTGTAGGCTCTCAACTTCTCAACACGCTTGGAGAAGGAGATGGAGCTCTTGCACTTTGCACTTCACACAATGAGTGTGTGTGTGTGTGTGTGTGGGGGGGGGGGGGGGGGTGGGGGGGGTGGGAGAGTATACCCCCTCTCATGCTTGGTCTCCCCCCGCCTCTCTCTCTCTCTCTCTCTCTCTCTCTCTCTCTCTCTCTCTCTTTAATTCTATCATTTGGACATGTGTCCTCTTTTTCCTCTTTGAGAGAAAGAACTTAATTATTCATTTTTATGCATCTAAATTATGATTGGACCTCTTTAAAGCCTATGCAATAGGATTCAAGCATATCATGAGGGCCCAAATGGAGGGAATCTTGACATGCGTTTTTTATCTTCTTAAGATATCATGTTTGAATTGAACACTTGAAGCGCCTCAGTCATTTAAGCATGAAAATTTTTTATGCCTCTTGAGAGATCATGTTTGAATTGAACACTTCAAGAACCTTAGTCATTTAAGCATGAGAAGCACCCAAAGCTTGGGCAAGGTTCCCACAAACACCTTAAGCACCTTAGTTAGCAAGCACGACAAGGACCTCATGCTTGGGTAGGATTCCCACCTCAAGGTCAGTCCTAGCTTACCTAAGGTCAAAGGACTTTTTAACACTAGCTTTTGAAGGTCTTTAATGAAGCTAACCCTAAGGTATTTTAAGATCCATTAGGTAGCATTGCTCTTTAATAGACCATCTCTCATTTGGACCCCTTTAACCTTGGCCCCATGTTGAGACAGATCCATAAGCACATGTTTATATTCTAACCCTTGTTCCCGTTTATTCTCCCACATTAAATTATCAGTTTAATATGAGAAATCTTTTGGGTTGGTTAGATATTAGATTTCATGACATACTAGGTTCGATAAAACCCTTTGCAACGTAGGCTTGTAGCTACCTAGCAATCTCGTCTTCCTCTTTCCTTAAAGACCCATAAGAATTTCGAGAGGGGGGATGGCTACTAGGCAAAAAGCTAGGCAAAAGATCTATCTTTTACTCAAGGCCTGCCCACATGAGATGGTTGGAGTCCATCAGGTAAATTTGATGGAAACATGTTAGAAAACGCTTTTAAAATAGAATCCAAATATTCTTTAACAATAGCATCACGATTAGACATAGGAATAGCATGGTCATACAAAAGCACATTACCATTTGAGCTTACTGAATGAAAATGAAAAGAGAAAATTAACATCAAAATTCTTAACAAAATAGATTGAGAGTTCAACAATAGGATCATGACACCATGTATAAAACTCTTTTGCTAAAATAAGGTTTACATCAAAATCAGTGGTCTCTAAGGATGGAGAACCCTCAACCACATGATACACACCATTAAGCTTCAAAAAAATATTATGAAATGCATGACCTACAATATAGAAGTTGTCTTGCTATAGAACCACAACATGCATAGAATGACATCTACATAATGTAAATTCATAATATAAAACTCCACAAGTTCATAATATCTTGAGTTTTTGCATATTGGAGCAAGTATGGCGTGTCTATGGAAACAGTCCTAAGCTTGAGATCTTACATCACATGAGAGGAAATAAATTTATGAGTGGAGCCATTTGCAAAGAAAATTTCTAGGTTTGGCCATCGCTTTACCCTTCCACATAGAGAAGAGATCATGCGAGCTAAACTCAATCTGATCGACCTAACAACCTTAGCATCTACGTGCCTTAACAAGAATTTTTTTGAGTTGGAACAAGATAAAGATATGAGTTGTTGATGATATTTACAAAGACCTTTTCATTGTGGAGATTCTTGAATTCTTTCTCCATTTTGGGAAATCCTTATCGATGTAAAAGTGGCCAACCTAATGGCAATCATACAATCAATTCTTCTCTTATCCTTGCACAAAAAGCCTTGCCTTTTCCATTCTCTTTGAGTTTCTTTAGTGAAACTGTAGTTGGTCCAAAATACAGCCTTCACAAACATGTTTGACAGGTGCTTCAAGAGGTGGCAAAGAAGCAACCATATCAAATTTTTGAAAACACAGCAAATTGGCAAAGAAGAAACCATATGAGATTTCTGAAAACACAACAAACTGGCAAAATTCAGATGTTTTAAACATGCATGCCAAAGTTTTGCATCTGAAATAGCCTTAAAATACACAACTGGATTTGTAAAATTTTGCCCACACTTCTCATACAAAGTGATCTTATGCAATCCACGGTATAAAATGCCATATGCAACAATTTCATCACCAAAATTGAGATCATGTATTGTACATCGATCATCCACAAATTTGACTTCAAGTCCAAGTTTAGCAAGTGCAGATACAGACAAAAGATTCTTCTCAATCCCGGGCACATACAATGTATCAACCAGTGTGAAAGAACTGCCATTTGAAGCAGTAAGCACAATCTTTTCAACTTCCTTGACTGGACAAGATGCATTTTTGGTACAAGTGACTGAATTCCCATGAGGGACATCCTCAAGAGAGGTAAATAAGTCACGAGAGGTAATTTTCTTTGTAGCACCACTGTCAAAGTACCACATGTGAGCATCTACAACAATCGACAAACATGCATCATCAACATAAGGATCATAAGTGCACTCTGCACTTCATCAACATCAGCATCACAATCTCCTTTCACAAAAGACGCAACAATAGCTGCATTTATAGTGGAACCAGCCTCTTTATTCTTAGCCTCTTTGTGGACTTCAACTTAGGATACTACTTGATCAAGTGATCATTAGCTTTACAATAATGGCAACAAATCTTCTTTTTTTCCCTTTCACCAAACTTCCCAGAAAAATTTATGCCAGCAAAAGCATTAGGAACATGTGATTCACCACTCATAGAAGAACCATGAGAAGTGGCTACATTGTTGTTACCACCTTTTCTTTGAGCAGCAATAAACACTTGTTCAAATGCACGTGTCTAGTTCTATTTTTTCTGTAAAGTGACTCTTGCAACAACAATGTGCATAATGCATCAAACTTGAGAACTTCTGGATTTCCTTGGGTCACAAGTCTCCAAGTACTATCAAAAGTCTAGTAAGAATCTGGTAAAGCATTAAGAACACTCTGCACAAGGGATCTGTTAGAAATGACTTCGCCTGCTGCAGAAATAAGTTTCACATTGATATCCTTGACACTAGCAAGGAAAGTGTCCATATCATCTTCCTCATGCATAATCTTGACTCCTGCTCTTTACGCAGCAATGCAATTTTTGCCTCATTTTGTGACTTGCATAAAGACCATCCAGAATATCCCAAGCTTGTTTTGCAAATTTTGGTGAGCAAATGTGAGGAGTAATAGTGCACTTCACAGACAACGCAATCAATGCATGATCTTGTGCATCTTTTACATCCCAACAAGGTTGCTCAACTGTAGGCAAAACAACTCTGGCAGCAGCAATCCTACCACCAAAACTTGCAACATCGCCTACATCCTCAGAACCATGACGTACATCAATGCCTTGCACAATGTTCTAGACATCCTTTGACATGAGGGCATGTTGCATCATATAAGCCCACATAAGGTAACTATCCCCATCCAATCTATTCTCACCAGCAAACATCTTGAACACATTTATGTTGTTGTCAACCATGATAAATGTTGCACCTGATGTGAAAACTGCCCGAAAAGAGGACAAACAAAGCAAGAGCAACATGTGCTATATAGCACAAATTGTAGAAGTCTGTAAGAACCTATTATGAAAAAAATATTACTGACAATATTTTTGCACAAAATGACAAAATAGCCTGCGTAGTACTGCCTGTAGTGGAAACAAAGGCCGAAATGACCCCAAATCAAAAATTTGAACAGACCTAGCTCTTTGAGGTCTTCCAAGAATATTTTTTGAACTGCAAATGCTTGCCAAAGCTCACAAAAATTAAATAACATGAGCAAGCGTGTATCGGAGCTGCTGGTGACTAAGCCTGGGAGGATGCAACCCTATGATACCAATTGTTGGAATTAGTGTTGCAGGAAAACACACACAGCTTGGAGAAGATAAAGGAAGCTCAAGGCACACAATAGAGAGTGTATTACTTAATGTGCAATGGAAAGATAAGATAGTCCTATAGTGATGGCATATATACAATGCACGGGGGGAAAAACCTCCTAGTGAGGGAAAAATGACCCGACAGTCCTAAGTGTGTTCATACACATCACTACCACATGTATATGGTAAAAATTTTGAAGAACCAAAGAACTATGTTAAAGATATTAGAGTTGCCAAGGTAAAGAATCATAATATAAAGAAGAAAATGAAGGTAGAAGTGTTGCAACTTACTATTGCGGCTGGTGGATAGATCCGTTGCTTAGGGTTAATCACTTAGGGCTAATCGCCATTTAGATCACTTAGGTATTCAGTCAATTAGGCCTACTTGCTGATGGCCAATTTTCAAAATCAAGAAAAAAAAAAATCTTTCCTCCGCCCGAATCATGGCGACACCTAGCTTGTCACACCCTTGTCAGCCCCTCAACCAAGATGTGATGCCCGGCTTTCCGAGCCTGGCCACGAGAACCAACCCCAACCAGGTGGAGGAGCATAACACAAGAAACATGATTAAAAAAACATTTTTTTAACCTTCACCACCACCCCTTCCATGCTTGCATACAGTGGGCTGCCTCTTAGCTTGGCTACACTCTCTCCATCCCTCCTCCATTATCACCAAAGGACAAGATCTCTCTCTCTCCCTCTTGTTTGTCAACCCACGAGGGGCCGCCATGCATGCGACAAGAGTCTCTCTCTCTTCAATATTTCACACACACCTCCAGCTCCGGCTCTCTCTCCCCACCGCTCACCCTCATCCATTTTCTCTCTCTAGCCCACTACAGTCTCCCTTCCCCCTCTCGTCCATAACCTCCCTCTTCTCTCCCTTGCTCAGCCCCACAACACTCTCTCTCTCTATGTCATGCATTTTTTAATGAGCATAAAGTCATTAGATCCTGCCATGTTGACTATCTCGCTCTCTCTCTCTCCTGTCTTTGTCAGTAGTCACTAGCCCGTAGCAGCACCATGCAAATAGCTCTCTCCCTCTCTATCTTAACCCCCACCACACCCACCTACACTCACAAGCACTCTCAACTCCCCCACCCTCTCCCTCACTCACTCTTCCCCCCCTTGCTGAACACTCTCGGACTCGCTCTCTCTCTCTCTCCGTCCTGTTCACCAGCCCACAGGCACAACAGTTTCTCTCTCTCTCTCTCTCTCTCTCTCTCTCTCTCTCTCTCTCTCTCTCTCTCTCTCTCTCTCTCTCACAGCCGTTTTTTGACCTAGTAGACAGCAGTTCACTCTTTTGACCATAACTTGCTCATCCGAACTCCGATTTAGGTGATCTATAGCCTCAATCGAAGAGCACGAAGCCCTCGACGCATTGATGTAAAGACAGAATTTTTCTGTGTAATGGAAGGCTTTGCTGTAACAGCATCTCAGAACTGAAAAAACTGTCAAAACTTTGCGTTTTTGTTGCCGACTTGAAGGCAATGTCAGACAAAACTCGCAAGGGTGGAAAAGCCACACTCGCCATGGAGAATGATGCAAAATCTCCAAGGAATTTGGATGCTAATCCAACCACATCGTCTACAACAACGGAAGCAATGATCATGGCTTACTTGATCTCGTTACAAGAAACCGTCAACAAGCAAGGTGAAGAGTTGCGCGCACTTGCAATGGAGAATGGTACTTTAAGAGTTCTCGTTGTGGAGAATGAGCACCTCAAGAAGGTTCTTGAAATGCAAACAACACGCTTGATGCATCTTGAGAATGAAGTTCAAGAATGTAAACGCTCTCTTGTGGACATGAATGTAGTGAAAGAGCGCTTGAGCAAAGTTGAGAGTGATCATGTATTGAAAGAGGAAACGATAGATACAATACGACATGATGTATGTGAGATGAGAAATGCATCCAAATCATGGGCTGATATATGTAAGGATAATGTGGTTTCTACATCTCCTATCACGCAAGCCGTTGTCCAAGCAAAGAATGTAGAGAATGTGGACACTCAAGAATTGCAAGAACGACAAAAACGCTCAAAGAACATCGTCATTCGTGGAATCAAGGAGGAAAGCATGGAAACACCCCAATCTCTTGCGGTTGCTATTGAAGAGTTTTTTGTTACACACTTTGGCATGTCAGGAATCATGGCTTATGGTGCACATCGAGTTGGAAAACAAGGAGTCCCTCGCTCGGGAGAAAGACCTATTGTATGTACCATGGCTGATGAGGTAAAGAGAAAGATCATCCTTGACAATGGTTGGATCTACCTCAAAGGAACGGGTTGTAATGTATATGAGGATCGCACTCTTATGCAACAAAATGTACGTCGCAAAGCATACGAGGAAAGAAGCAAGAAGGTTAAGGTATCATCTCAAGAAGAAAAGGCACTTGAGGAGGATGCAAGTCCACCCAACAAATAGGGACACATGATCTATGAGACCAACTCACGCTTGCGAATAAGCTTTTGGAATTGTAATGGGTATCCATGGAATGCGGGAATTGGCATTGATGAGCTTACCAATGACTCCGATGTGATACTTCTTGTCGAAACATGGGAGCATGATGTGCAATGAATTCTTGGATTTGACAAATACGATGTACATTCTTTGATGTGGGCCAAAAATGCAAAGCAACGAAGAGGCCAAGGAGGCGTAGCATGTATGACCAAAAAGGGTTTGAAAGATGTTTCCATTGTCAAAGAAGATAAGTATAAACGCTACTTATGGCTGAAAATCAGCCCACCAAATGGTCAAGTCATGTTTGTGGCCGGCTGCTACATTCCTCACTATGACTCCAACTTTTATGCTCGCTTGAATATGGATAGAGATCAGCCCTTTGTTGAACTAGAGGAAGACATTGCTCATTACAAGGATCAAGGTGAAGTCATTGTTTTTGGAGACATGAATGCTCGCACAAATATGTTACAACACGACACACAACAAGTCGACATGCCGCATGTATCAAGAAGAGTGGATGACTCATACATGTATAATCGAAGTTCTAATGATGCAAAAGAAGTGGATCACTATGGAAAGTCACTTCTACATATGTGCAATAGTACCGGAATGCTCATTGCAAATGGTGTATCTCTATGGCAAGGCACCAATGACTTTACATGTAGAAAGCACAATGGTGCTAGCGTGATTGACTATATGTTGTTCTCAAAAGCCACTCTAGAATGCATACAAAGCTTTACACTTGGTGAATGGAATCCGGAATCGGATCATAGGATGTTATGTATTGACCTCAAGTGTGGTAAACGGCCCGAGCATGTAGTCTCCAATCATGATGTGAATCATTTGTACCTACGTCTAGACTTCAAACGAGCACTTATATATGCTGATATGGTGGACCAAATGTTAAGCATGATAGAGCATCAAGGGAGCCCAACATTAGAATGCAAGTGGAAAGTTTTCAAAGAAGTAATTTTCTCTTGTGCGAAGGAATGCTTTTCGGCGAAACACATGTCTTGCAAAAGGTCTAAGAAGGGTAGCACCAAGAAGAAATGGTTTGACATGGAATGTAGTCAAGCCCGAAAACACTTGCTAAGATTGGATGCAATCAAAGACAAGGAAGTTTACTTGGAATGTTCACACACATACAAAGCACTTGTTCAAAAGAAGAGGAGAAGGTGGGAAGTCGAAAAACAACTTCTTTTAGCACAAGAGAAAGCACATGCATGTGGCAAGTTTTGGCAAAATCTAAAAGGCAAGCGCGTTGAGAGCTTTGGTGACTTGACTCTTGAGGATATGTATATGCATTGTAAGAACCTCTATGAGCAACCCAATGTTGATAAGATGGAGGGTTGTAGCTCCCTTCCATTTATGTCTCCCTTCTTTACCATTGAAGATGTATGCCGCGCGCTTGAGAAACTTGCTACTCTCAAGGCAGGTGACCTTCAAGGTGTCAAGGCTGAAATGATTAAATGGACAAGCAAGAAAACATGATATTGGATATGCGATATGTTTAACCTTGCACTTCAGTATGGCATGCCTCATGATTGGAGTGCAAATTGGATCAAACCTTTGCACAAAGGAGGAGATGTAAACAATGTGAACAACTATCGCACTATAATGGTTGGTTCTTTGATGGCAAAGTTATTTGGATGTATCATGGAGATGAAGATAAGTGAATGGGCTGAAAAGAATTGCAAACGTGCGCTTGGCCAAGCAGGTTTTCGAAAGCATCATAGCACTATTGATCACCTTGTCACTCTTCGAGTTCTTATGGAAGCGTCTCGATTGAAAGGAAAAAAGTTGTATTGTTGTTTTGTGGATTTCAAGAAAGCTTTTGACATGGTACCACGAGGAAATATTTGGAGACGTATGCAAAGCCTTCAAGTGCCAAGAGAATTTATGCATGCAGTCTTTCGCATCTACCAAAAAGTGATATGTCGATTACGTATGGGAGATGGAATTTCAGAATTTTTTGCAAGCACTATTGGTGTCAAACAAGGATGCCCACTTTCCCCAACCCTCTTTGGGCTACTCATTGATGAATTGGAATACATGGTTCTTGATTTTATGCAGCAAGAAGGCATAGAAGAGGTTAAGATTGGAAATGCGGTGATCATGCTTTTGCTTTATGCCGATGATGTAGTGCTCTTGGCACATACCTTAGAAGATGCACAAAAGCTTATGAGTGTCTTGGAACGCTTTTGCCTACATAGCGGGCTGATCGTGAATGGATCCAAAACCAAGGTTATGCTTGTAAAGACCCTCAATGACGAAAATCCATGCATTGTATACAACAATGAGAAACTTGAAGTGGTAGATCACTTCAAGTACCTTGGCCTTGAGGTTCCATCCAATCATAAATGGAAGGATTGTGCAATGCATCGCTTGGAAGCCGGAAAGAGGGCTTATTATGCATTTGAGAACATGTGCAATGCAGGAGAGATCAAGTGTTGGGCTCTCAAAAAGTACCTCTTTGACACATTGGTGACACCGGTGCTTCTTTATGGAGTGGAGGTGTGGGGTGGAAGCATCGGGAAGTCTACTTGGAAAGAGTTTGAGAATGTCCAAAAGCGTTTTCTCACCAACTTTCTCCAAGTCAAGACACAAACACCCTACATGCTCTTACTTCTTGAGTCCGGATCGCTTCCCATTGAGGTCTTGGGCATGGAAAGGGTTGTGGAGTACATGCGTAAGACACAACGTAGCCCTTTGCATCGACTTCCTAGAATCGCATATGAAGCAAGTCAAAAGGTTCAAAAGACATGCAAGAGCAAAATACTAAGTTCGGGGTGGATGCTTGATATCAAGAAATGGTTTGGAAGATGGGATGCATGTCACTTGGTCAAGGATGCGTCGATCGACTCCCAAGTTAATGAGGCCTTCTTACAACGCCAATGTATCATGGCTTGGGAGAAATCCGGAGGTTCTCGCTTCAGCCATTACACCACACACGTTGCCCCAAACTACAAATCTCTCTTCTTCTCGGAACGAGGTAACCGAACCCATTCCTACATCCTTGAGCCCATCCCGTTGAGTGCGATCCGCACCATTGCCTCCATTCGTCTTAGCTCCCATTCTCTACGCTGCGAGACAGGACGTTGGGGCACTGGCGAGGAGTGTCATCGACTTTGCACCTTATGCCCTCGTCAAGTGCGAGAGAGTGAGTACCACACACTACTTGAGTGCTCAGCTTTTGACCACATTAGGTCCTCTTTTCCCCATATATTCAGCCATGAGCTCTCCCTACATACCTTCCTCTCCCAACCACGATGTGGACTCTCTATTGCGACGCTCATTTCAGCCATTTTTCAGCATCGAGAGTCACTTATGAACTCCACTCACACCACGTGACATGTTCATTTGGTCCCATAGGTCATATTTGACCTCCCAGGACGATAATAGAACTATCTATCTATCTATCTATCTCTCTCTCTCTCTCTCTCTCTCTCTCTCTCTCTCTCTCTCTCTCTCTCTCTCTCTCTCTCTCTCTCTCTCTCTCTCTACACACACATAGACGTGCACACACACCCACACCCTCAACCTAGTCCCTCAGCCTCTCGCCATCCCCTCGCTTCACTCATGCCCTCTCTCCCTTGTTCTTTGTAATCAACACCTGTAGCACATAAAAAAGTTATTAAAAACAATCAATGTCACTCTCTCTCTCGTTCCCACGCACACACACTTATCGACATACTCACGAACACATGCACATACATACACGAGTACACACCATGCCATACGCACACACAGCAAGGAAAATCACAAGAAGGAGTTTGACATCAACGAACAAGATGACCAAAAGCACGCAGAAACACACCGAATTGAGAAATTACGCCGAAGGCATCTGACGGCCCCGAAAGCGGGCGGACGTGCTACACCGACGCACTAGCAAAGCCCGCCATTCATTGGCATCTCGTCCATGATGCATCTTCGCAGTAAATATCCATAGGATAATCTATTCTCTCGTTTTCAAGTCAAAAATCTTGTATAAAAACCAATTGTATATTGCCACCTCTCTCTAGGTGATGGTCACAAAGGCCCACCTAGGAGATGTCATTTTAAAGCTCTCCTAAGACAAAGCAAGGGTCAACCATCTGGGACCCAACTCCTTGCTTTGTCTCTCCTAATTAGGGCCCTAACCTAATCAGATTATCCTAACCTAATGCAGTGTGCACCTATAAAAGGGCACTAAGAGGTCACTATCAAAGGGGGGAACACTTGGGGAGTCAGCACTTGAGAAGGAATCCATGCACACACCCTAACTCCAAGGGTCACCACACATAAGAGTATAATCTCCGTGTATATGGAATTTTCTCTAGAGATTGCACTATAGGCCCTCTATCTCTCACTATCTCTCTCTATAACCAGAGTCGCCATCTCGCCGAAACTAAGGTTTCTGTAAAATATCGCTTTGAATCAAGTTTCCCTCACATCCCGTGGGGTTTTCATCACCTGTGTGTGTGTGTGTGTGTGTGAGTGTATGTGTGTGTGTGTGTGTGTGTGTGTGTGTGTGTGTGTGTGTGTGTGTGTGTGTGTGTGTGTGTGTGTGTGTGTGTGTGTGTGTGTGTGTGTGTAGTATTTGTGCTATTTTAAATTACCGATGTCCACATCCTAACTGCCCAAAGCTAGGTGGTGTCCCCCTGTTCATTTCCCATGACAAGCGCGGTGTGCACGGTCCTGGCGTTGAGGCCGTCAACGTCCGTTTCGCATTTTTCTCTTGTCATTTGATGCCCCTATCAAGAAGGGATTCTCAAAACCTTCATTTTGCAATGCTGAAAATGATGCACGTCATCGACCATGGACGAATGGCTGCAAGAATTCTCCAATTGGAGAATGAAGGAGGAAGAAAATGAAGAAGCATTGACCGCCTTCATCGAAGTGCTACTACCAGGTTGTAGCATCGTCAACATCCAGGAGGTAAGCTCCCCATCTCGCATTGCTCGTGCTAATTGCAAATCAAGTGGGAGGGCTACAAAATGTTATCATTGCTGTCAACCAAAGCATTCTATCAATGAGTGCCGATAGAGGAGGTGAAGAAAGAACGGTGAGTTTTGCTTTTGAAAACCACAGCACTCTCACGTCAGTCAGATTTTGTGTAGCACCAAGTGTTTTCTCTCTAATGGTCCGAGAAGAGTCGTCAACTACATCAACCACAAAGTCCAAAACACAAAGCCTAAAGCATTTCGTGGAAGCAAGTAGGCCTACACTCTCTCTAGGTCTAGAGAGTTCAAGTGAAGTTCAACCACCCAAGCGTCGCCCCCGTATGCAAAATGGAAAGCCGATTGAGGTACTCTCTTCTTGCCCAGTCTGTTTTGAACCCAATGTGGAGGATTGTGCGGACTTCAATAGGAGGTAGAGGCATGTGGTGAATGTATCACCTTGTCAACACTTAAGGTATGAAACTCTAGTAATCACTTCCCTGCACCCAACATGGATAATAAGAATAGGCCAGAAGTCTTTCCTTTCTGTTTCTTGCAACACATGCATGTAAACGTGTACATTGATAGGAAGATATTCTATCAGCAAAAGATTGTTTTCCTATTCGGAGCAAAGATGCTTGATGAAACCCTTAGATCCCCACGTCCCATCATCTTCCCCCTTCTGGATTACTACCACTCTTTTGATGTAAGCATCTTTATACTATTCTAGCCTTGCGCTTTTCTTAGTTCCTGCTCAATTTTCCACTGATGTATAAACCTTTATGAATCACTAAGTCATTCCGGGAAAAAAAAGACCTGTAAGTGTCTACTCATTGATTTACCACCATGGCAAGTGTCTCTTTTCCCACATTCAGTGGAAAAAAGGGAGAAGACAGCACCACATATTTTTTGGATGACTTTGCCATCGCTTGTGTGGTTTCCAACAAGGATGACGATGCCTCACGGGCTACAAATTTTTCCTCTACTGATGAAAGTAGAGGCCAAGTCTTGGTAAAATGCTTTGCCCCAAGCTACCAAGAATGCATGGGATGTACTACGTGCTACCTTTATGAAGAGGTTTAGTGGAGACACAACCTCAGAAAAGTTATCGCAATTGCTGACAGAGTTAAACCAGGGAGGTCTGCTAGAGTATGCCACTTACGAATCCAAGTTTGTGGATTTGTGGGAGCGATAGGTTGCCTCACTGGAGGAAGGTGAAGGAGCGCCTAATTTCCTGAAGAAGGAGCGCCTAATTTCTTGACAGAGTTAAACCGGGGAGGTGTGCTAGAGTATGCCACTTACGAATCCAAGTTTGTGGATTTGTGGGAGCGATGGGTTGCCTCACTAGAGGAAGGTGAAGGAGTGCCTAATTTCCTGAAGAAGGACTGTTTCATTGCTAGCATGTGGTCGTCACTCAAAGAGAAGGTGAAGGGGAGATTCCCTGCAACGTATGAGTTGGCAGTGGAAGTAGCCCACCTTAAAGACAAGAAGTTGTGCATGCAAGCAAGAGTCAACAAGTCAGAGGAATCGAGCTCAATCCGACTAACCCCAGTGACTGCAACAGCTGCTCAGAGAACCCAACCACAAGAGGCATCAGAAGAGCAGCAAGACCCATTGAGTCGCATCACTACTCAGCTTGAAAGTCTATCCGTGCATCTGGTGCAGTAAGGGCATGCACCTGTCAAAAATCCAGAGCAAGGGAGAGGACAACAAAGAAAAAACCAAGAATACCACTGCTACAATTGTGGGGAGGATGAGCCATGGCATGTATTACTGCCCTCATCCTAGAAGGTAGAACTTCAATACAAGAGGAAGGCAGAATCAGATTTCTCCACCAAGGGCAAGGCCCCTGCCACCCAGGCAACCAATCCCACCTGTTCAAATCCACCACCAATCGTGCAACCAGATATTGTTCCAGAGGCTTGGTAGCCAAGCAAGAATTTATTGTGTAGTGTCATAAACTTGGAGATGGGTAATGCCTCCAATTTATGTGAGGGTGTTGAGAGTAAGTTTGATGATCAACATGTTTCCAACCTTTTAAGGATGTTCCAGACTCCTCCACAACGTAGCATTGTGTTTGCATGGGATGCATCAGACCTATGGCTATGGTTAACCACTAGAACATATAGAGGTAATATCAGCACGGAGATAAAAATTAAGGAGCCATGGATAGACAAAAGGCTAATAGAATGCAAGAATGAAGGCCTCATTCCCAATTTGGTGCAAATTTTCACAAATAGTGCATCTTCTCTTTGGAGAGACGTGAGTGGATTACGCTTGTATTTAAGCTGCAAGGTATGTGGCTTACTATCAACATCAGAAAAGACAGCTGACGTGTTTAAGCACACCCAAGAGGAGCATTATATGCTTGCTGGTTTTTCCAATCGTGGTAGTAAGCAAGATTTTGAAGACATCTGGAGCTCACCACAACAACAAGGCGTCCATATATGGTGGTGATAGCCGGAAATGACATGCCATATGGGGTGGCCTCTACATCGCACATAGCCTGAACATCTCCAAGCATCATCTCAAGGTAGGAGTAATCCTATAACTAGAGAGGGGGCACCACCTAGCATAAGTGTGGCTAGGACACAGACATACATGACCTAGGGTAGCAAAAGTGAGATGCCCTCTAGGTAACCAACATGAAATGGTGATACAACAAACGTCCACATGAAAAAAATTCCTAGTCAACAATCAGGAGTGTGTGTACGAAAGAGGTATGTGACAAGGTCGGAATGGAGCATATTGACTGACTGGAGAGGCCACATGTGATGGAGCACAAGCAGAGTGATATACAAGAGATGAAACATCCCATGAATGTGGAAAAACAAAACTAAGGAAAACAAAGAATGGACCCCAAAGATCAAGACAGCATTGCACACTTTTATTGGTGATGATGATACTTACAAACGGTGGTCTTGATTGTTACAAACCTGGCTCTTGGCACTAGGGATGCATGATGGAATGACAACGCCATATGGTGCATGGCGAAGTTGGAGTTAGCGAGGGGTTAGTATGTTAGCGGGAGGTTAGTTGAGGGGAAGCATCAAAACGATGCAACCATCGAGGATGTCAATCACCAACATCGAGAGCGGCCCGTGGTAGCATGGTGTCGGTGCATTCAATCCCAGCGTGCTCATGCTTCTTTGTGGGGGAATAGTGACTGCCTTATGTGCATGGAGTGGTTGTGACCAGTAACTCAACCATGGTGTGGTGGAGAATGGGGAAAATGGTGATGTTGCCAATGCTAAAATGCCCATGCTTGCAACAAAACATGATGCCATGAGCTCCCTAGCTTGGGAGGTGCATTATGTCCTTAGTGGTGCTTTAAAAATGTAGAGTGCATGGAGCTAGTGTGTTCCTCCTTCACTTGTGTCCTCTTTGTGCTTAGCAGAGGCCTCTTTATATAGGCTTGAGAGGTGGTCCTTACCTAATGGTCCTTGCAAATATCCATTGGTCATTGTAGGGAGCCTAGATGCCTCTCTAGTAAGAGAGATAGAGACAGAGAAAAGGTAGAAATAGACAGAGAGGAAAGAGTGGGGTGGGGAGAGTCTTTTTACTATCCACTAGCCACTGGCTAAGATATTAGGGAAGAGTGGAGTTCGGGGCATTTACAAGGGGTTTTGTTGATGGTTCGGGTGGTCAGTGTGAGGTTTAAGGCTGCCAGAATTGGTATTTGTTGTGGGAAGCCGAGATGCTACATGTCACTTCCTCTCGGTGCCGGCCAGGGCATGCCTTCGGCGCCTTTCCTTGTTTTGGTATAGGCGGCGCGCGACTTGGTCTTCTTCTTTTTTGTTGTTGGCATTGATTCCTTTGGTTTTATTATTATTCTCTGGTGTGTGTGTATATGCGTGCGTGTTCAGTGTGCCTATGGGTGAGTTTGTGTAGACGTGTGTGTATATATGTGAGTGTGTGAGTATGTGAGTGTGAGTATGTGTATATGTGTTGTGTGCGCGTGCATATGTGTATGTATATAGGGATTGTGTGTGTAAACGAGTGTGTGTGTGTGGGAACGAGAGAGAGGGGCGTAATTTTGGTAAAATATGTGTATATAATATATATATATATATGTATATATATATATTTATGTGCTTCTGGTGCGCAGGGAGACAGGGTGAGAGAACGAGAGTGAGGGAGGGGAAGAGCGCGGGTGCTGGACGAGGGGAGGGGGGAGTGTGTGTGTGTGTGTGTGTGTGTGTGTGTGTGTGTGTGTGTGTGTGTGTGTGTGTGTGTGTGTGTGTGTGTGTGTGTGTGTGTGTGTGTGTGTGTGTGTGTGTGTGTGTGTGTGTGTGTGTGTGTGTGTGTGTTTCTGTGTGTCTGTGTGTGTGTGTAGTGGGTGTGTGTGTATAGAGAGAGAGAGAGAGCGGTCATGTGATGCGTTGCGCCTGCATAGGCCTGAGAGAGAGAGAGAGAGAGAGAGAGAGAGAGAGAGAGAGAGAGAGAGAGAGAGAGAGAGAGAGAGAGAGAGAGAGAGAGAGAGAGAGAGAGAGAGAGAGAGATGGAGAGCGCGCCCACTGATAGGGAGTGTGTGAGGGTGTGTGTATGTGTGTGTGGTGTGGATAAGAGAGAGAGAGAGAGAGAGAGAGAGAGAGAGAGAGAGAGAGAGAGAGAGAGAGAGAGAGAGAGAGAGAGAGAGAGAGAGAGAGAGAGAAAGGTACTATATTGCTGCCTTCGGGTTGTTTACCCGACACACAAAGCGAAGGAGGGGGTGTGAGAGGGCTGAGAAGGTGAGGGAGAGGGTGAGGTGGTTGAGAGTATGTACGTGTGTGGATAAGAGAGAGATGGTCTCAGTGCACGGTTGCCTGAGAGAGAGAGAGAGAGAGAGAGAGAGAGAGAGAGAGAGAGAGAGAGAGAGAGAGAGAGAGAGAGAGAGAGAGAGAGAGAGAGAGAGAGAGAGAGAGAGAGAGAGAGATGGGCCTCAAGCCAACACTTGGCCGATAGCGAGCGAGGAAGGGGAGGGTTTGTGTGTCAATGGTGTGGGGTAAGGGTAGGGGTGTTGGGTTATGAGAGAGAGAGAGAGAGAGAGAGAGAGAGAGAGAGAGAGAGAGAGAGAGAGAGAGTTTTAACTATTAACAATATACATAACACATGAGATATTCTACAAACACCTTGGCCTACAAATAAAGTACAAAGTCATGTATTTCTTTTGACAATTTATCCAAAGCAAATACATCACAGTAACATGCCATTAAAGGGTAGGATGGTCGTGTTATAGTCCAATAGTTACAAGTACAACACTCAATTTTCTAAATCAATAGCCAAGGAGAGGACACCCTTACCTGCATCCACAGTAAGAAAACAAACCATTCGTTAGCTTCCAAACAGCATTGCAGGTAACTGGGGTGACCTAGTTGTCATCCATGTCACCAAGGTATCAAAAAAAAAAAAATCATGCTGCTAAGGTTTAAAGTGGTTAGTAATATTTTATTTCTACAATCTAGAATAAAATTTTGAAAAAACTTTCCAGTTTTAGTTCAAGTTTGGTTCTTTCCTTCCGTACTTTTAAGTGAAGTTTTTATAGCTCAGAACAGTGTTCCCGCTATACCAATTGTTTCTTATGTTACTGTGAAGTCAGTTTTTAGTGTTTTTCAATCAAATTAAACAATCATTGGCATGGTTGTCCTCCTCTACCAGTATTTCCACCATCAAAAAGATTTTAGAAAACCTATTTTAGTGAGTTATATCAATCTTTGAGTCACAACTTCTCTTCAAAAAAACCCACAGTAATGATCCGAGACCATAATCAGCAGAAAGAAGAACCTTTTACCACCAACCATTTAGTCTAGGCAGTAGTTTAATTCACCAGCAATCCAGTCAAAAAAGCCAGTCATCTTATCCAATATACCACTACTAGATAGTGCCAAGAGTCGGCAAAAAACGACCACTCAGGACCAGCAAGGGATATCTTACATCAATTAATGGCACGGATCCTCACAAAGTCGAACATAATCAGATAGCCTAGACCAGCATAGGATAGCTTACTCTTGCATATATCAGACATAGGCAAGGATCGTCACAAAGTCCAACATGATCCGAGACCATAATCAGCAGAAAGAAGAACCTTTTACCACCAGCCATTCAGTCTAGGCGGCAGTTTAGTTCACAGCAATCCTGTCGAAAAAGCCAGTAATTCTATGCAATATACCACTACTAGATAGTGCCAAGAGTCAGCAAAAACCAATCGGCCAAAAAAACATTCAAGACCAGCAAAGAATATCTTACCTTTACATATCCCATCCCTCGGCAAGGATCCTCACATAGTTGAACATCATCAGATAGTCTAGACTAGCATAGGATAGCTTACCTTCATTCAGTCTAGGCAACAGTTTAATTCATTAGTACTCCAATCAGAAAAGCCAGTCACCCTATCACTATACCACTACCAGATATTGACAAGATTCGGCAAAAACCAGTCGGCAAAAGAACCAGTCAAGACCAGCATAAGATAGCTTACCTTTATATGTATCAATCATTGGCAAGGATCCTCACAAAGTCAAACAGTTAATCTCAGTCCAGCCCCTGATTACACACAACATTACCAGATATTGCTAAGAGTTAAGGTATACCAAGCCCAACCCCTCAAACTGAGAGAGAAGAGCAGTCTAGCAGCCCGAGACCACCATATAGTGCCAAGAGTCAAGGTATATCAATCCCAAAAAGTTGGTCAACAGTGAATGTACAGCAAACCAGTCGATCAAAAACAACCCAGTCTAGACTAGCATAGGATATCTCCCCCTCTCATATATCAAAACATCGGCAAGGATCATCACACAGTCGAGCAATCAACCTTAGTCCAACCACTGATTAGACACCCCACTACCAGATATTGGCAATAGTCAAGGTAAGTCAAGCCCAACTCCTCAATCTCAGATAGAAGAGCAGTCCAACAGCCCACGACTACTCTTTGTCTCAAACATTACTCCATAGTGGATACAATGATCCGTGCATCAGTCCGAAACCACTGATTAGACTTATCATTACCAGATATTGCCAAAAGCTTCTGAGTTCCCCATTAGAAATTGCAAGAGCATATAAATTATTTTGCATAGTTCAAACCGAAAATGGTGTAATCAACAGCAGTGAAATACCCAGCAGAAAAACCATCATTTTAGTCCGTTATATCAAAGCAAACCATACCCAAAGTGCCATTTAGTATTAAAATCACACAAGGTACCTCTGTAGATTTGGCCAGTGATTTTTTGTTGGGAGCCATCACCAAAAGACTTGCAGAGGTGAATCCTCTCACCCACCGTATAGTGTGTGCAACAATAGTGAAAAAGACAAGGTGAAACCTCTCATATGCAAAAACATGAAGAACAAAATATCCTTTGCTCAATGGCAGATAAGTGAGGTTTATGCTCACCTTTATACGATAGTGTCAAGCCTTTCAGTCTCCCGCCTCCGGCCATGGAGCCCGCTCACGTGCACATGGAGTCTGGCGCCGCATTCGAATGCCCACCCACCCGCGCAGGGGCGGTGCTAGTTGCATGCACCCCAAAGATAGCAAGCAGTGTCTACAACATCCCGCAAAGAAGCTCTGATTTCCTGTCATGCTGCACTCTGCCTTCAAGTGATTCTTAGTGACCTTTCCCCAATAGTACACGACCCAAATATAGCTGGCGCCCAGAAATTATGGGTTTCATACAGCTTATGGTCAAACCATGTTCCCACGATAAAGAGTTACCACATGGTAGCATACAAATGCTTACATGACCTAAATCCTCATGAGGATATTATAGTTATTCCCAAGCTTTGAAAGAGGGAGAGGGAAGCTCAGTCGGGCCATAGGGTCATTACCTGGTAGTTTTAAAAGCACAGTTTTATAAAATATAAAAAAAAAGAAGGAAAGAGAGATATACAGAGAGAGATGAAGAGATACAGCCATCCATTCTCCAGATGTAACATATAATGAATCAGTTCAGAGGTTAAGCTAGTGTTAGACCAAGCCAGAGGTAGGATGTGGTAGATCAAATCCTATTGATACCAAGTATAGAGAGAGAGAGAGAGAGAGAGAGAGAGAGAGAGAGAGAGAGAGAGAGAGAGAGAGAGAGAGAGAGAGACCCACCCTTACCCAGGGGAAGATCTTCCACTTGGTTAGGGGGGTCATCACCAAGTGGTGAGACCTCCCCTACAACCAATGTATCAGTGTATGAGTGTTAGAAGTTCAATAATAGTCTCCTTGTCAGCCAAGCATAAGGGTCAAGAGTTTTTAGTGAGAAAATTTCTAACCGTGGCTTGTAGTTCCTTCATGGCAAAACCATTTGCCTTATATTTTCTCATAAGGTGACAAATTGCCTGAAAGGCTAAGAATGAGTTCGAGGATGAGTACATAATCAAATATACCATGCCAAGATAGGTTTTTACAGCTATCTTAAGTGGACGATTACTCTTCCTTTTGACGTATTTGATCAAGCTCAGGTGCAGATTGTCTCTTTTCCAGGAGAATTTTGTGACAAACCTTCCAGTTAATGGAGAAAGAAGTGATAACTCTATATTCAAAAATATTGTTTTAGTAATGATATTCACTTCGGTATCGTTCAAGCACTCCAACGAGGTAGGTTCAATTTGAAGTGTGTCAGGATATATTAGTGGTGAGTATTTTGCAAAATTGGGATTGTTTAAACTCAATAAACCATCCATATATTTGTAGGTATGCTGAAAGAGTGTTAGGTCAATAGTGGTGTCCGTTGTCTCCAGTTGTTTCAGTATCCATCTATACTCAAAAAAAGCAAGGTAGAGATTGCACATAACACGTGAACATGAGAATCCCATAGGGATACCATGGATCTGCCGAAAGCATTGATTCCCTAACAAAACAAAGTAATTCTGAAATAACCATTCAATAATCATAATCAGACTACACTGATTATAGTGAGTGGGTGGTCCCTTATGTGCGTTTTTTACCCATCTGGGACTCCGGGTAAGTGAAATTGTGTGATAACCTATCAAACTTCTTTTTTCCAAAACCCATTTAATAATCTGTTGTAGGACAGAAAACAGCCCCAAAGGTTCAAATAGTGATATGTTTTCGTAGTGTTGCGTGATATCTGCTGAAAACATGAAAAATATGCACTGTGGTAGATTAATGATCACCTCAGTCGCATTTTTTAGTAGCCAAAAGTTATTCACTTGAAGCCCCGTGAAGGTCTTAGCTGCTATAAATTTTTCATCGCAGATGTTGGTAAAGTCAGTGAGAATGAGATTGAGACACGCAGTAATTACGTTCGTGGCGTGTAACATAATGCAATTAGAGGCATCTGAAATCCACATAAACTTGTGTTTGTGACTCTTATACGTGGGAAATAGTAAAGGTAGTTTAGAACTATGAGTGTCTAGTTTTAAGTTACTCAGTGAAATACCTAGGTATCGTGTGGTTTCTTTTGGACACATTTCAGATATCAGGAACTCTGGTCCTTTAAGTCTAGCCTCAGCTGCTACTTTGGCTAGGTGCTTGCAGAAAAGAGTAGGTATATGAGGGGCTTTGTCAAGTCCTACCACAAACCAATCCTGTTTTAGTTTATTTATCATATAAAGCAGTGAAGGAGATAGCCAAGTTGTTTCCTGGCTTAACCATGTAAGTGGGATTGCTCCAATACATGTTTGAAAATATGAGAAAATATAATCAGAAAGTCTAGCATGTTGTAGACTTTCTAAATTCAATATCTTGGCTATGTTAGCCAAGCAGGTAAGTAGTGCGGCGAAGGCCAAGTGTGGGTTTAAAGGTTGTAAGAGGATATGATTTAGACCTTTACTTAATAGGTCTTTGATTTCCTTTGAACCAATTAAAGATAGATCTGTAGTACAAACGTGTTGTCCAAACTCACCAAAATCCGAACAGTAGTCTCTAAAAAGAGGACATGTACACGATGGTTGTTTGTCAGAAGTCAAAAATTCTGTAGAGTATACAAAATTCTTCAATGGTGGGTCAAAGGTCCAACCAAAAGTCAATTCATCTAACATGTTAGTATTGCCAAACAATTGTTGAAAGGCATTTTGCATCAAAGACTTTGGTATATAAAGATCAAAAAACCGATTTGAAAAATGGCAGTGAATTAAACGCTTCTTCAGATAATCTTTTTTGCATAGAACCAGCTTCCTAGAAGTAGTCCGCTTGATCTGAAAAAGCAATAAAATCAAGAGTTAAACATTTTCTTGATAGGGAGATTCTTCCCTCTTCCTTTGACATAGCTTCTAGCTTTATTACGTCCTTCAGAAGACCGAGGTGTAGAAGAGGGGGAAAGAAATGAGGTGATAGAGTGAGAAGCAGAACTAGTCAACAGAGGCCTTTTAAGAGTGGGGGACTCATCTGCATCTAGTGATGGTTTGAGAAGGGATAGAATATGTTTGATCCCTTTAGAAGCACTAAGATTTGATAGTAAATGACTAGGTGCATCTAACTTTAGCTCCTTCAGAGCCTCATACATGAAATTCTTGAAGTGTAGATATGCAATCTGGGCTCGCATAGCTTCCTTAGCTTGGTCACCAAGCCATGAACAGATCATAGGTAAAAAATTCTCCTCCATGTGTGATGGGAAGAGGTCCTCCAGATGGTTGGGAAGAAACCAAATGGCATGATCAAACCAGAGGATGTGCTTTCACAGTCTGTTTTTGCATCCAAAGCTTTACACGCACACTTGATGTAGGGACGGTAGATGTTCCAAATAGACTCAGAGTAGAATTCACTGCTTTGTTTAGAAAAGGTCATCGTCCCCTTGGTTCTGACATAGATTCCTGATAAGACCGGGCATTTCCTAGAATCCAAGAAGTGCATACTGAAAGGTGCTTTTATTACATCACTCACCTTTGTCCAAGAACTGAACTCCTTTGAGGGTCTCCAGTCGACAGTCTTTACTAGTAGAGGCTGGTAGCGCTGCTAAGAAGACCCAAGTCTCTATAGAGATGGGTGCAACAAAAGCTTTGTTCTGAAGTTCCCAAAGCTGATGGTCAAGCTCAATTCCTTCAATTGCAATCTACCTAGGAGGGAGGAAAGGAAAACATTTAGAGACTTTTGGAACCATATCAAGTAAAGAAGTTTCACTTGACGAGCTAAGTCCCTGTTGAAAGCTTTCTACCGCTTCCAGAGCTGCGTCATCCCTACGAAAAAGGCCTTTAGGAGCCTTAGCAGGATCGAATGATTTAGTGGAAGCAAAACATGAAGTGAGGCCACATAATTTTTTGATAAAGTTAGATAGGTCGGCTCCCTTAGCTGAGAATTGTAGCAGATCAGTTTTATGACTTATTTCAATAGCAGATAGATTGGAAGCCAATCTCTGGAGATGAAGTAACCCTTCCTTTGAATCAGCAACCAGGTTGGCGAGGATCAAAACCTAGTCGTTGAAAGTTAACAGATTCATGATCGAATCATGGGCCTCTGTTACTTTTGAGTGTTGGTTCAGGAGGGAAATGGCTAAAGCATCTCGGATCAATTTAATCATGACCAAGGATGCCGGTGAGAAGGGCAAGGTAGAAAGGTCAAGGGTAGCAGAGATAGGGATAATCTGAAGCCAGAAATAGGAAAATATTAGTAAGATCCATAAGAGGAGTTGGTAAGTATTCCATCTTAACGACAACCAAGACAGAAGGGCATAACGGTTGTGTGGGATACTCCCTATCCCAGAAAATATGGTTGCAAGCCATATCTTCTAAGGATATAAATCTTGTAGACTAGGTCTTGGTGCTCTAGGGCAACCCGAGGGCCGAAAAGCACCCATTTTCTTAAGGAGAGAGGTTTTTTAACAATTAACAATATACATAACACATGAGATATTCTACAAAGACCTTGGCCTACAGATAAAGTACAAAGTCATGTATTTCTTTTGACAGTTTATCCAAAGCAAATACATCATAGTAACACGCCATTAAAGGGTAGGATGGTCGTGTTATAGTCCAATAGTTACAAATACAGCACTGCATTTTCTAAATCAATAGCCAAGGAGAGGACACCCTTACCTACATCCACAGTAAGAAAACAAACCATTCGTTAGCTTCCAAACAGCATTGCAGGTAACTGGGGTGACCTAGTTGTCATCCATGTCACCAAGGTATCAAAAAACGAAAAATCATGCTGCTAAGCTTTAAAGTGATTAGTAATATTTTATTTCTAGAATCTAGAATAAAATTTTGAAAAAACTTTCCAGTTTTAGTTCAAGTTTAGTTCTTTCCTTCCGTACTTTTAAGTGAAGTTTTTATAGCCCAGAACAGTGTTCCCGCTATACCAATTGTTTCTTATGTTACTGTGAAGTCAGGTTTTAGTGTTTTTCAATCAGATTAAACAATCATTGGCATGGTTGTCCTCCTCTACCAGTATTTCCACTATCAAAAAGATTTCAGAAAACCTATTTTAGTGAGTTATAGCAATCTTTGAGCACAACTTCTCTTCAAAAAGACCCACAGTAATGATCCGAGACCATAAGCAACAGAAAGAAGAACCTTTTAACACCAACCATTCAGTCTAGGCAGCAGTTTAATTTACCAACAATCCAGTCGAAAAAGCCAGTCATCTTATCCAATATACCACTACTAGATAGTGCCAAGAGTCAGCAAAAACCAGTCGGCAAAAAAAGACCAGTCAGGACCAGCAAGGGATATCTTACCTTTATATATATCAATCAATGGCACGGATCCTCACAAAGTCGAACATAATCAGATAGCCTAGACCAGCATAGGATAGCTTACCCTTGCATATATCAGTCATCGACAAGGATCCTCACAAAGTCGAACATGATCCGAGACCATAATAAGCAGAAAAGAAGAACCTTTTACCACCAGCCATTCAGTCTAGGTGGCAGTTTTATTCACAGCAATCCAGTCAAAAAAGCCAGTCATTCTATCCAATATACCACTACCAAATAGTGCCAAGAGTCGGCAAAAACCAGTCGGCCAAAAAAACAGTCAAGACCAGCAAAGAATATCTTACCTTTACATATCCCATCCCTCGGCAAGGATCCTCACACAGTCGAACATAATCAAATAGTCTAGACCAGCATAGGATAGCTTACCTTTACATATATCAGTCATCGACAAGGATCCTCACAAAGTCGAACATGATCCGAGACCATAATCATCAGAAAGAAGAACCTTTTCCCACCACCCATTCAGTCTAGGCAAAAGTTTAATTCATCAGTACTGCAGTCGGAAAAGCCAGTCACCCTATCACTATACCAGTACCAGATATTGACAAGATTCGGCAAAAACCAGTCGGCAAAAAAACCAGTCAAGACCAGCATAAGATAGCTTACCTTTACATGTATCAATCATTGGCAAGGATCCTCACAAAGTCAAATAGTTAATCTCAGTCCAACCCCTGATTACACACAACATTACCAGATATTTCTAAGAGTTAAGGTATACCAAGCCCAACCCCTCAAACTGAGAGAGAAGAGCAGTCTAACAGCCCGAGACCACCATATAGTGCCAAGAGTCAAGGTATATCAATCCCAAAAAGTCGGTCAGCAGTGAATGTACAGCAAACCTGTGGGTCAAAAAAAACCCAGTCTAGACCAACATAGGATATCTCCCCCTCTCATATATCAAAACATCGGCAAGGATCATAACACAATCGAACAATCAACCTTAGTCCAACCACTGATTAGACACCCCACTACCAGATATTGGCAAGAGTCAAGGTAAGTCAAGCCCAACTCCTCAATCTCAGATAGAAGAGCAGTCCAACAGCCCACGACTACTCTTTGTCTCAAACATTACTCCATAGTGGATACAATGATCCGTGCATCAGTCCGAAACCACTGATTAGACTTATCATTACCAGATATTGCCAAAAGCTTCTGAGTTCCCCATTAGAAATTGCAAGAGCATATAAATTATTTTGCATAGTTCAAACTGAAAATGGTGTAATCAACAGCAGTGAAATACCTAGAAGAAAAACCATCATTTTAGTCCATTATATCAAAGCAAACCATACCCAAAGTGCCATTTAGTATTAAAATCACACAAGGTACCTCTGTAGATTCGGCCAGCGATTTTTTGTTGGGAGCCATCACCAGAAGACTTGCAGAGATGAATCCTCTCACCCACCGTATAGTGTGTGCAACAATAGTGAAAAAGACAAGGTGAAACCTCTCATATGCAAGAACATGAAGAACAGAATATCCTTTGCTCAATGGCAGCTAAGTGAGCGTTATGCTCACCTTTATACGATAGTGTCAAGCCTTTTAGTCTCCCGCCTCCGGCCATGGAGCCCACTCACGTGCACATGGAGTCTGGCGTCGCAATCGAATTCCCACCCACCCGCGCAGGGGCGGTGCTAGTTGCATGCACCCCAAAGATAGCAAGCGGCGTCTACAACATCCCGCAGAGAAGCTCTGATTTCCTGTCATGCCGCACTCTGCCTTCAAGTGATTCTTAGTGACCTTTCCCCAATAGTACACGACCCAAATATAGCTGGCGCCCAAAAATTATGGGTTTCATACAGATTATGGCCAAACCATGTTCCAACGATAAAGAGTTACCACATGGTAGCATACAAATACTTACATCACCTAAATCCTCATGAGGATATTATAGTTATTCCAAGATTTGCAAGAGGGAGAGGGAAGCCCAGTCGGGCCATAGGGTCATTACCTGGTAGTTTTAAAAGCACAGTTTTATAAAATATAAAAAAAGATAAGGAAAGAGAGATATACAGAGAGAGATGAAGAGATACGGCCATCCATTCTCCAGATGTAACATATAATGAATCGGTTCAGAGGTTAAGCTAGTGTTAGACCAAGCCAGAGGTAGGATGTGGTAGATCAAATCCTGTTGATACCAAGTATATAGAGAGAGAGTGTGTGTGTATTATTGCACGGCCTGCGGGCTGTTTACACACACACACACACACACACACACATAGAAAATCGAGAGAGAGAGAGAGAGAGAGTGAGTGAGTGAGGAAAAGAGAGAGAAAGAGGAAAGAAGAGAAAGAGAGAATATTATTGTGCTTGCATGCGGTAGTCTCCACAAAGAGCGAGAGAGAGAGAGAGAGAGAGAGAGAGAGAGAGAGAGAGTAAATCGAGGGAGGGGGAGAGATAGAGAATGAGAGAGTGAAAAAAGAAAGAAAGAAGAGAGAGAGAGAGAGAGAGAGAGAGAGAGAGAGAGAAAGAATATTATTTTTCTTGGGAGCGCGGTGGCCCGTCGATGGGAGAAAAACAAGAGGGGAGAGAGGGAGGGGAGAGTGTGGTCGAGAGGGAAGAGGGAGGGGTGAGGTATGGCGGCCCGCCGGTGGAGTATGGACGAGCGAGAGGTAAGAGAGAGAGGAAATAAAAAAATCTTCACGTGGGATCCAAGAGGACACTGGCATTAAGTTTTGGAAGCCATGGTCTTCCCAAACTTGGGATCCAGGAGGACACTTTCATTAAGTTTTGGAAGCCATGGTCTTCCCATTTAATCGGGCCACACTATTCCAAGGAACAGGCTATCATCCGGACCTGTTGTAGATTCATGGATATCCCAAAAATCTCACCAACGGCCAAATGGAATGGCTAGTTTAAAAGGCAACTCCATATCGGCTCCTACAGATCAGCTGAAGAAGAATCAAAGGCACGCCTAGAGACATGAATGCCTCTAGGAAAAAGGGGAGGGCTAACAACAGGCGGTTTTTGAAATCAAGAACAAAAAATTTTCTCTTTCCTCTGCCCGAATCAAACACCTAGCTTGTCACAACCTTGTCAGCTCCTCAACCAAGATGTGATGCCCGGCTTTCGGAGCCTGGCCGCAAGAACCAACCCCAACCAGGGGGGGGAGCATAACACAAGAAAAATGATTTAAGAAAACGTTTTTGTAACCTGCACCACCACCCCTTCCATGCTTGCATACAGTGGGCCGCCTCTCAGCTTGGCCACACTCTCTCCATCCCTCCTCCATTATCACCAAAGGACAAGATCTCTCTCTCTCTCCGTCTTGTTCGTCAACCCACGAGGGGCCGCCATGCATGGGACAAGAGTCTCTCTCTCTTTCATTATTTCACACACACCCCCACCTTCGGCTCTCTCTCCACACCGCTCACCCTCATCCATTCTCTCTCCCTGGCCCACTACAATCTCTCTTCCCCCTCTCATCCATACCCTCCCTCTTCTCTCCCTTGTTCAGCCCCACAACACACTCTCTCTCTTGCTCCCGTTGACTATCTCGCTCTCTCTCTCCTGCCTTTGTCGGTAGTCACCAGCCCCTAGCAGCACCAAGCAAACAGCTCTCTCCCTCTCTCTTTAACCCCCACCACACACACCTACACTCACATGCACTCTCAACTCCCCCACCCTCTCCCTCACTCTCTCTTTCCCCCCCTCGCTTCACTCTCGGACTCGCTCTCTCTCTCTTCGTCCTGTTCACTAGCCCGCAAGCACAACAATCTCTCTCTCTCTCTCTCTCTCTCTCTCTCTCTCTATATATATATATATATATATATATATATATATATATATATATATATATATATATATATATATATATATATATATATACACACACACACACACCTACACGCACACAGACACGCACACACACCCACACCCTCACCCCAACCCCTCACCCTCTCGCCATCCCCTTGCTTCACTCACGCCCTCTCTCCTTTGTTCTCTGTAATCAACACCGGTAGCACGTTAAAAAATTATAAAAATTTAATAAATCTCTCTCTCTCTCTCTCTCTCTCTCTCTCTCTCTCTCTCTCTCTCTCTCGTTCCCACGCACACACACTTACCAACATACTCACGAACACATGCACATACATGCACGAGTACACAGTATGCCATACGCACACACAAGAAGGAAAAATCCAAGAAGGAACTCGACATCAATGAAGAAGACGACCAAAAGCATGGGGAAACGACACCAAATTGAGAAATGACACCGAAGGCATGTCCCGGCCGGCCTCGAAGCTGACGAACGCGCTACATCGACGCAACAGCAAAGCCCATCATTCATTAGCATCTCGTCCACAACGCATCTTTGCAGTAAATATCCATAGGGTAATCTATTCTCCCGTTTTCAAGCCAAAAATCTTGTATAAAAACCAATTGTATATTGCCACCTCTCTCTAGGTGATGGTCACAAAGGCCCACCTAGGAGATATCATTTTAAAGTTCTCCTAAGACAAAACAAGGGTCAACCATCTGGGACCCAACTTCTTGCTTTGTCTCTCTTGATTAGGGCCCTAACCTAATCAGATTATCCTAAACTAATGCAGCCTGCACCTATAAAAGGGCACTGAGAGGTCACTATCAAAGGGGGGGACACTTGTGGAGTCAGCACTTGAGAAGGAAGACTTCCACACATCCTAACTCCAAGTGTTGCCACACACAAGAGTAGAATCTCCGTGTATATGGAATTTTCTCTAGAGAACGCGCTATAGGCCCTCTATCTCTCACTATCTCTCTCTATTACCATAGTCGTCATCTCGTCTTTATGTAAAATATCGCTTTGAATCAATTTTCCCTCACATCCCGTGGGGTTTTCATCACCTCTCTCTCTCTCTCTCTCTCTCTCTCTCTCTCTCTCTCTCTCTCTCTCTCTCTCTCTCTGTGTGTGTGTGTGTGTGTGTGTGTGTGTGTGTGTGTGTGTGTGTGTGTGTGTGTGTGTGTGTGTGTGCGCGTGTGTGTGTGTGTGTGTGTGTGTGCGCGCGCGCGCAATGTTTGTGCTATTTTAAATTACCATTGTCCGTGTCCTAGCGTGCGTGCAATGTTTGTGCTATTTTAAATTACCATTGTCCGTGTCCTAGCCGCCCAAAGCTAGGTGGTGCTCCCTGTTCATTTCTCGTGACGAGCTCGGCGTGCACGGTCCTGGCGTTGAGGCCGTTGGGGTCCGTGTGCTTTGCGCTTTTCATTGCTTCATTATTTAGCCGCGTAACCACTTAGGTCTAGTTGGTTAGGGCTAACAGGAATTAAGACCACATAGGACTAGCTGCTTAGGTATATTTCAGTTGCTTAGCCACTTCGGACTAGCGGCTTAGGAGAGTCTAATAGTGATGTACCCTCTTCTCCTCTCATATATAGAGTCGAGATGCAATTATTACAGCAAGCATATGAAATAAAAATTTAATCTTTGTTACAATGTGTCTCACTTTTTTGTACATGAAGATAAAACCTTTCTGATTTTGTTGTTCAAATCATCACTTTGTTACTATGTGTCTCACTTGTCTGTACATGAATATAAAACCTTTCTGATTTTGTTGTTCAAATCATCACTTAATCAAGTGTTGCATGATTATAAAGATGTATTTCCTTATGATTTTCATGTAGTAGAAAATTTAACATAGTGTGGATGTGAAACCAGCAATAAACCTATAAGCAAACCAGCGTAAAGGTCTAGTCAATCCAAAGCAAAAGAGTTGAAATTTCAACTTACTGAATATCTCAGTAAGGTTTTATTTAAACGAGTGTTCTTTCCCATGGGCATTTCCAGTACTCTTGGTGAAGAAGAAGGAAAGCTATATGCACATGCATGTAGACTATTGTTGTTTGAATAAGGTAAGAATCGGAAAAAATATCATACGGCCAGAGTAAATCAGACTTTTGACCGACTCTAAGGGGCTAGATATTTCACAAGATTGGTTTAAGATATGAATATCATCAATTACAAATTGACCCAAGTGATATCCCTAAGGCAACTTTTCACACATGGTTTGGTCATTTTGAGTTCTTTGTTTTTCTATTGGATTAACAAATGCTCAAACTTTCTGTATGAAATTTATGGAAAAAGTCCTACAACTTTATTTAAGTAAGTTTGTGGTTGTCTTTTTAGATAACATCCTCATTAACAATCCTTCCAAAGAGGAACATTTAGAGAATCATAGAGATGCTTTCCCATTTTTCATTACGGATCTCTAAAAGATGTAAAAGCCCACCGACCATGAGATGCTCCACTTTTGTCACTTGACGTTCTTGGCAATGCAACACGTACTTGTGTATGTCACTATGTAAACTTGGCTAGTAAGAATTCCTTCCAACTAATGCATGCATCTTCCTACTCTCAAACCAATGTACAAACTGGGAGAGTAAATCATGTACTAGAGGAGATGCCACGAGTTTATCTTAGTAAGAAGCAAACAGATTGGCAAGACTATTCGAGCATCTTGGAATTTGCTTACAAAAGTACAAATCATGTTTCCATGAGATTTAGTCCATTTATGCTCACGTCGTATGATCATCAACCTCCGTCCCCCATTACCACAGGTTTGGCCAATGATCAAATACATTTGGCTAAAAATATTTTGAAATAACATTTTGATATGTTATGTATTGTTAAAAGCAATGTTATGCATGCTCAAGATCGCTACAAAAAGTTGCATATGAGAAACACCGACAAGTGTCCTTCATCAAGAGAGAGTTAGCATTTTGAAGATTCCAAAATATTCATAAAATCTAAAACTTGAACCCACACATAAGCCTTCACCACAATATTATAGTTCTTTCAAAAAAAATGAATATGCTTATAAATTGGATTTACCAACACATCAAGAGTGCATCCTATTTTTCATGTTAAGTCGTTTACAAGTGGTTGGGACAGGAAGAGGGTGTTGGTGATCTAGATATTTTGGTTGACATAATTAAGCCACCCACTGAATCCCATGAACGAGAAAAGATTTTAGATTAAAAGTTCATGAATAAGAAATCATGTTTGTCAACAAACTTTAGTTAGGCAGAAAGTTACCCTTGAAGAAGTTTTTACTTGGGAAAATTTGGTGCTTTTCATGAGGTTTCTCGTTATTTTTTTTCGAGGACAACAACTCTCATTCAAGAAGGGAGTAATGTAAAGGAAAGAGTTCTAAGGGGCAAAGCCTAAAGCTATGGCTATCAAGTAAAGGGGGTTTGAAGATAGAAGTCACGGGCTTCCTATAAGGGAGTTGGTTGGGTGGAGAAGGCATAACATAGTCCACATTAAATACCAACACAAGAAGGATGAGAAACCTTTGGGCTACTTTCAAAGGAGGCAAAGCAAGGGCTTTTGAGCAAATGCAATCACCTGGGATTGCATCATGTGTGTGGCATGTGGCATTATGCAAGAAGTTGAATTCATAGGAAGATGGTGATTGGTTATAGTTGGGGGCCTTGGGAAAGAACAACGTGCTTGGAGATGCTATGGTTATCAGTAATGCCAAGAGGCTCTTAAGTTGCCATGTAATTACGGAGATCGTTAAAACATAACATTTGACAAATAGGTGAATGCCATGTGTGCAAGGGGCACCAATCTGAATTAAATTGCAGATCCCATTGCTGCTCAACTTTTTGATTGCACCGCCGCCTCCAGCAGGAGTGTCCACCTACTGGCTACAAGCCTCATTACAATTACTGTTATTGCTGCTTCAGAAGATTAACTTGAAAAGTGCTATAGCAAGGTATTTGACTTCATTGCTACCACAAGAAGATTTATAACTTTTCTCATGTAAGAAAAGGGAGCCTTTTTCAATGTTTTTCATACAATGCATAACATCATGAGCTTCTGCTCGGGAGGCACCACATACCTAGCTAGGTACGATTGGGGGCAGGGGACCACCGGCCCCGCCACCGGGTCGGCGGTCCCCTACTCCCAATCGTACCTAGTTAGGTATGCCGTGCCTCCCTCACAGAAGCTCATGATGTTAAGTCATAATGTGGGAATTATTGTGAGAATCTGTTCAAAACTTCATACAATGTAATGAGCTTCTGCTCAGGAGGCACCACATACCTAGCTGGGTACGATAGGGGGCAGGGGACCACCAGCCCCCCCACCGGGCCGGCGGTCCCCTAACTCCAATCGTACCTAGCTAGGTATGCCGTGCCTCCCTCACAGAAGCTCATAATGTTGAGTTAAGTCATAATGTGGAATTATTGTGAGAATCTGTTCAAAACTTCTTGTGGATCCTGTTATTGTGAGAATCTGTTCAAAACTTCTTGTGGATCCGGTCTAGTAATGAAGGAAAGAGGACACCACTCGACTTCATTGCTACTGACCATTTGACTTCATCACTACTGTCCAGTAATGAATCAAAGACCTTACACAACTTCCAGGCAGAATGTACACTAACTCAAAATGTAGCCTCCAGAAAAATGCAGAAAACAGACCGTCTTCATGCATTATGCTCAATTCACATGGAAGTGTTTGCTGTCAAGATCCGCATGGTATTTCACAACTTTTGAGTAGCATCTTCAAGCATATGGCTTCAGACAAGTTTCCACCTCTCTTCCATGAAGGTCAATAATGCGCAAATACATCAACAATGATTACTGTCGCAGTCTTTAAATGACACCAAATCTTTCATTGGGCATCTGTGGGTGAAATTGGGCGTCCGGAATCCGCGACAATTCTGACAACCCAACCATCCCTGATGTGCATTCTCACCCGTAGAGGTCCAATGAAGGACCCATAGTGCCAGATAGCAATGATCCAAGGTTCTAATCAGGTGTCACAAATCACAAGCCATCAGGTGGGAGCACGAGGTAATCTCGACCGTTAGGTCGTTCGGTTAACCAGGGTAAACTAGGCCACCCTGAGCTTACCCTGGTTCACCCCTAGTTAACCTTGATGCCAAAGGTAAATCTCATGATCTGTGATGCATAATTAGAACCATAGATCCGCTTTGAAGGACCCATTGTGCCATATAGTGTGTGTAAGCATTGCTGATCTAACAGTTCACATTATCTATGGTCTAATGACTTCCAGGATCAAGAACAAGAGGGAAGCCTCTCACTTGATGCATTCCTTCCTACTCCTGTTGCTCTGCTCCACCAGAGACCAGCATTGAAGGGAAGCTCTTTTCTCAACATTGCATCCTACTCCGGTTGCCCTGCTCCATCAGACACCACCAATAACTAAGAAAGCACCAGTAGCCGTGCAAGCCCAGGCAGCGAGCAACATAATAACCATTCGTTCCAGTTTAGAAATTTTCATAGCACCATGTCCTCAGCCAAAGCACTGACAAGAAAAGGGAAAGAAAAGGTTGATGATGCCCCAAGGATGCCAAACTTGACTGTAGGTCGTGATGATGGTCAAGCCTACGTCCCAAGGATGCCAGACTTGAGAGTCGAGCCTACGCTCTCGGCAGAGCATAAGCTTGACACACATCCCTGAAACTCAGAAGACAGCGAGCAATGAGGAGTAGAACTCACACACCGAGGGCCCCTATATTTAGTTTTTTGCTTATCCAGCCATCTTCAGCTCTTTTTCCTTACTGGCATTCAACCAAGGGCTATGACAGTAAAAATGCAGCATAGAGTCAATTTACTCAACAACTTTATCACCTCCAGCTTCATTTTCAGTATTTACTTCTGCCTTCCAATCAGGAGCTATGACAGTAAGTGCGGTATCAATTATCTCTGCGATTCTGGTCACAGCTTGGTCAGCGAGGTTTAGCTCGGAAACCATCTCTGTCGCAACAGACATGGCTGTATCAAACCCCAGCTTGAACAAGAATCCTATACACCTAACATCACCTGAAAAAAAGACCATGTACAACATGAGATCTAGCCACCATAGAGCTTCAAGCCATAAGAAAGTCGAAGCACTTTCACTGTAAATCCATGATGTAAATCAGGTAGTCATAAGATGTACCTCGTACTTCCTCAAGGCGAAGGCAGAGATGCACGACATCTTTACCCCTTCTCTTTCCTTTAACTTGAAGGTCCATTCTTTGCCCTACATTATCTTCTATTAGATGAGAGGAGGGAAGATCTATTAAGACATTCTCAGCGACGCTCTGCAGGGATTTATTTGAATTTGACTGATCTGACGGTGTAAACTCTTGCAGTGAGAAGCTCGGACTTGCAGCGTTTTGACTTGCAGGAGCAGCTCTATATGGTTTCATACTCGAAGAGGAACTATGGAAACCATCTTCAGAACTGATGGTAGGGAGGCCTCTACATGTGAAAGGCAAGTTATCCACATAATCACTATCTCTGTCATATTGCAAAAATGGATCCATTAGAAGATCTCGTGCTGGCAAGCGGTATGGCAATGCAGCTGAACATTTTTCAATAAATTGATAAAGATCAGGGTCCCTGACTCTTCTCAAAGCTGCTGGTTTGACGCCCTGCTTGTCAAAAAGAGGGAACATTTTCAGTTCTTGGAAGAAATCTGTAATCAGGATAAGAAAAGTAATGCTTTTAGGGTCAGAAGGTTACCGATGAGACTTTTTTGTAGATCTGAGCCGCATTTTCACATTCACTGAAGGGATATTCGCAAGTAACCATCTCCAACAGGCACATACCGAAAGCGTAGATGTCGACTAGCTCGGTATAATCTTCTTCATACAGCTCAGGAGCCATAAACTCTGGCGTCCCTACAAACAAATACACATGTAGTCACATACTTCTTGTGAACATTTTCGTAAGGAGATTTAAGTTTACCATAAGAATAGCTTCAATGCAAGCCTTGGCGGCTAATTTGAACTCTAGACCTACCAATGACACTATGGGCCGCATACGCTTGCCGTAAGATTGCGGCCAGACCAAGATCCCCAATCTTCACCTCCCCTTGATTTCCATTTATGAGAATGTTATCACACTTCAAATCTCTATGTATGATGGGTGGATCATGGCTATGGAGGTATAAGAGACCCCTTAAGATTTGTCGAGCCCAATTCTTGATTGCTCTGATATCGATGCACCGATGCCGTCTACGGTACCTGGACTCGACTGCTTATAAGGAGGGCACAAAAAGCTTCTTGAGCAGCGCATCAGAGATTAGAGACCTTTACTTACTGCCTCAGAGTGCCTGATGTAAATAATTCGGTTAAGAAGTTGAGAGTCTGTGTATCGGCATCCAGCCATGAGTGGTAGAATTTGATTATGTTTTTGTGCTTCAATGTCTTCAAGAGATGAACCTCTGAAAACAACCTGTCCATATCCTCTGTACTATGAGCTATGTTTTGCACTTTGACTTGGTTCCACGCCACCTCGAGTCCCGCTACTCTATCGAACGCCTTGTACCTGTCTAGATTATCAAGGAAAGACCTCTCACAAAAGACTTGTTTACCAGAAATGTTCTGTGGAACCATGTTCACCAACAGCGAGGATACACAGTTTTGAAAGCGCCTCTGCCAAGTACGTCTTTGTACTGAGAAAAATCAAATGCAATGGTGTCAAAGCCGATATGTAACAATCAGAGAGAAATTGATTTTCACAATAGGACAGTAAAGACATCAAGTAGGACAGAGAGTTAAACACATGTCACATATACAAGATTTGAATGCCAACAGGCATAATGCAAGAGCATGGTGATGGAACAGAAATGGCCATAGAAACACCAAAAAAAGCTCATGCTACAGAGTTCAGGTTTTGATCAAATCCTGAACTCTGTAGCAACAGCTTTCTTAGCATCTGAAATGGGAGGAGGATAGTCCGAAATGGAGACATAACATTTTACCAGAATGCCTAGATCAATCAAGCACCCTTCATTGATGAACAAAACAGTGCCACCAACAAAAAGCTCCTTAGGAGAAAGTGCAAATATATATTACAAGCCTTCCATCATTCGACCGCTACTATGAAAAAACATAGCCTAACCAAGTGCATTCAATGCTATTGTGCAGTGGGGCAGCTTGTAGGTTGACGTTTTTCCTTTCAGAGGCATGATTGGTAATTTATTGGCCTGCCTAAATGGATGTGATATGCATTTTGAAAAGCAAGATTGTTGAGCTAAACAGACAATTACACAATTGCATTATCTCACCCGTCCATAGCGCCCAGACGGATCTATCTCTTCAAAGTCTCCAGCGTCATCATCGGGCATGCCGTCGGCCAAGCTGAAGCTGCACTTGACAAGGCCGATAGGATCAAAATCGGCCATAATATTGTCTCCGCCTGTGCACTCAACAGAATTTCAAAGTAGAGGGAGGCAAAAGTGTGTTCAATGTTTGGGTCGGAGCCTCCAGCAGCAGCAGGAGATGATGATGAGACAGATGTTTTTATTTAAGAATACTGTTGTGATATCATATCCCTTTCTGTTTTACCACTCAGCTTTACTCTGCGCTACCACGTGATGAGAGATACTGTACAAATGAACCTCTCTCTCTCGCGCAGACTCTCCAGGGCCAATGTTCGCTTTATCAAAATACTTGTTCACCTCAAATGTTTCAACTTCAACACACAAGCCACCACGTGGCATTAAAATTTTTATTTTTTTTAAAACATCGCTGCAATGAACAGCTCAAAAAAAAAACCTCTGCTGTAAAAAGCTACCAACAAAGCACTCTGCGTTGCTCAATTGCTCTTAGAAGCAGTTTGTTCTCAAGCCGGAGAGTACTTCGGATGCTTGCCGTCGATGTGATGACGACTCTCAAATATCATATATTTCTCGTGCGATCAAACCATGCCAGAGGTTTGTTCTAGTGCTACTGAAACAGAATGTTCATCACATTTTTCTGTTGATGCTATCAGGTTGTTGGCGATGCAGACGGCAGAGGACAAAGAAATGGAAAGAGTAAACATCAAAGTGGACATGAGGGCAAAAAAGCTTAGTAGGATCGATCACACCGAATTAAACTTATGATAGTTATTCTCAAGTGATTAAGCCAGCGCCTTCAGTGGTAGCTGCGGCTTTGCGCTTTTAGCAGAGAGTGTGAGGGGATTAGTGACAGATAGCTGAATGTCGAGGGAAAGGCATCGGGGAATATTTCCACTTATAGTGCAAGTCATGGTCTGATGAGCCGTTGGTTTTAGTCGCATTCCTCGTCCAGCTCTATTGATAGCCAATTTGATGAGGCAAGCATTTCGAAACGATCTACAGACAAACAGAAACATCTCTCATGACCAATTCAACGCAAAATATGGTGTCCGCGGGAGTTGGTTTATGTGTAGCTCCAAGGAGTTGCAGCAGCATTGCAACGGAAGTCAAGTAGTCAATCATGCAGGTGCCTATGCTACCGACCACGATCAAAAGAATAGTCAAAGAGCACAAGCGGAAGCTAATTCTTTTTTCCACACAAATAGATTTGACGTTGGAGAAGCCGAAGAACATGGACTGCGGAATAATAGCATTTCTAGTGCTGGAATCAGAGGCCTTACCTCTATGCTATGTACGCTTTGTCGTACGTGTCGAAGGCTGGGAGGTTGCATGTGCACTGTGTGCGAGCTTCGAAAGGCTGCAAACATACAGTTAGAGAATCCTAGCAAGCTCAAAGAACAATGGTGTGTCACTCACCTCTCAATGCTTCTGTCATGAAGGATCCTGTGCTATGACGAAGAAGGAGCTACCACCGATGCCGCGCTCTACCCCCTCCTCCTCGTCGATGTCACCGCAATGCTCTCTCTCTCTCTCTCTCTCTCTCTCTCTCTCTCTCTCTCTCTCTCTCTCATACACACACACATACATGAAGGAGAAGGAGACAGAGATGGAGCAAGAGCACTTCTTAGCTTACACCTCAGAGAATGAGGATTTTTAGGTCAAATGGACCTTTTATAAGAGTTTGGATCATTCACACATGGGCGTCCACAGTGGTCAGTCGTTGCAAAACTACTTAAAAAATAAGATAAATGGTGCACCTCTCATCGGTCACCTACACACCTCATGGACCGACAAGCCCGATCCATGACTCAATCAAATAAATAAGATGCGTCCGTCGAAGGTGATAGGGTGTCCGTGAGGGTTAACATGCCCCCCTTCTTGATGTAGATTCCGTCCTCGGAAGCTATTGAGATGATGCCCGTTAGTTGAGGTGGAAGAGCATCCGAGATTGAATGTCCTTAGCCTTCTTCAATCACTACAAAATCAACCAAAATTGACACAGTAACTGCATTCTCATAGACAATAAAAGGGCATATGCAATTGTAGGCAGGCAAATTGATTGGTGACAGAATATTAAACAATTTGTCAGCAATAAATATTAAACTGTAATATAATCAAACGCTAAACAGTTGTAAAGGTAAGAAACTAAACAACTCTGGGGTCGCTAATTTAATGGTCGAAAGGCACTAGAGGTCAACTATTAATACCATGGGCAAGCTTCTCAATTCTCTATGGTTAATTAAGTTGTTTAATTGTGAGAGCCAAGTATTTCATGTCTGAGGACTGACTAGAAGCTATACCTAGAAGACCTTGTAGTTAAGAGACGATAAAAGAAATTGCTCATGAAATCATTGTCTGACTTATTTCCTTTTCTTTGACCCCCCAAAAGTCTTTTCACATTGATTCAATTTTGAAGTGTGTGCTTATTTTGTATGCCTTGGGTTTTTTGCTTTTCAAGGAAAAGTGCCCACACTGGGAACCTCTAGGGCTCTAGTACCATCGGCGATACATGTGAGTGAAGTACCAAATCAAGCTGGGATTTCTCTTCGAGCTTAAGATTTTACATTGTGGCACTTTTGATTTTATTTTTATTTTTTGTTCGTTTTCAGCATTTTAATTTTGTAACTTTGGGGGGTCATATAACACTATTACCCTCCCCAGGCTCATCACACTAGTAAACTCCCTTTATAATACTTAAGTGGAGAGTGAACGAGAGAAAGATTCCATGAAGGTCCAAATCCTAACAACAACAACACGTTCTTGTACACACTCGGAAACACAAAGAATATCTTTTGGAGGCACATCAGTGGGAAGATGCACCAACCCTTATTGAACACAATCAAACAACATAAGGAACCCTAACATAATTATTTGCACTCTCCCTAGAGAGTCAAGGAAATATGATATTGTAGAGATTGGGGGATAACCCTAAGGTTAAACCCCTATCCTCGTTATCGTTGAGAAAAACAAAGTCATCATCCGTGAACCCATACGTGCCATCCATGTAATCATGTAACTCTTCCTCATCATTAGAGGCACCAATGTTTACTAAGAAGGTCAGTAGACGTCTATAGTCATCTTGGTCAAAAGGGTAGGCTTGTGCAATGGGAGAGACGCTCTCTACTAAGTATAGATCAGTCGTGATCAAGAGACATATCAGCCATTCTAACTCCTCGAAATTCCTTTCACATGTTAGCGTACCTACCAAATCCCATGCACATGCAAGCACCGAAAAGATTATATGAAACACTTGTGAAAAGTAAAAAGGGTACCTCTCACCCAAGGTAGGAGTGGATGACTCTATCGTACTAACCGTATCTGTACACACAGATAGATGATGGTTAGAGTGCATATATTATAAGGGTTGTGTCAAAAGGTTGTGTCCTTTGCATAATGTGTTTTTATGATTTTGGGTCATGTACAAGAACTTGTAGGTTTCCAAATTTGTGTTTGGTGGCTCTTGCTCTTTTACTTTTTTATTTTGGTTTTTGTGAGTATGAGGCTTTTTATATACATTCCCTAAAATTAGAGATTGTGAGGCATGGTCTCAACTAAAAATAAGGAAGTATCGGGCAATTCATCATCGACTCTAGTAGGGGTTTCACCATTGGGTATGCGAGACAAATGATCCGCCATGAGATGTCTTTTACCAGGTCTCACCACAACAGTAAAATTGAACTCAAGAAGAATCAACAACCATCGTGTAATTCTTCCCGTGGAACAAGGTTTATTTACTAGATACACAATGCTTGATGATCAACATAGAAAAAAAACTTGTTGGCAAGAAGGTAGTAGCGAAATTTCTTTACTGCATAAATCATAGCTAAACCTTTCCTCTCTGTAGTGGTGTAGTTTCTCTCAGCATCATTTAATTGGCGACTTGCAAAGCTGATGGGGTAGTCTAGTTTATGTTCTCCTGGTTGAGCTAGAACACACCCAATAGCAAAGTTCGATGCATCAATATGCACATGGAAAATTACATTACAATCGGGCACTCGTAGAATGGGAGCGCTTGTCAAGTTCTTTTTCAATGACTCATAAGCATGGTCACATTCTGCGGTCCAGTGAAACTCAATAAGAAGCTTGTACAAAGGACGAGCTATCTCGACAAAGTTTAAAATAAACCGTCGATAATAACCAACATGGCCCATAAACCTTTGAACTCTGTAGCTTGTAGGTGGTGGCAATTCAACAATGGCTTTAATTTTTCCTTCATTTGTTAAAATCCCATTTTTTGGACACTATATACCCCAAAATGACTCCATGTTTAACCCAAAATTCACATTTGAAAGGGTTTAAGGAGATGCAATACAATCTGCACTCCTCAAACACTTTTCGTAAACATGATAGATGTTTTTTCCAAGAAGAATAAACACAAAGGTCATCTAAGAAAGCTTCGCAAAACTCTCTCAAATATTCCAAAAGCGGTGTTTATTAATCTTTGGAAGGTAGCAGGAGCATTGGTTAAGCCAAAAGCCATAACACAAAATGGGAACACTCCAAATTCAGTTATAAAAGCCGTTTTAGCTTGGTCCTCTAGTGCAATTGTGATTTGATTGTATCCAAAGTACCCATCTAAAAATCTAAAAGCTTCCTTTACAGCAACTCTTTTAAGCACATGTTTTGAATATGGCAAGGGGTAATGGTCCCTCCTAGTGGCGGCATTCACCTTCTTGAGATCCACGCACACTCTGAGTTTCCCATTCTTTTTCGTCACAATCACTATTGGAGATGCCCATTCTGAGTGCTCAATAGGGTATATGAATCTGAATTTGACAAGCTTTTCAATCTCTTCTTGGACAATCTTTGCATACTTAGGATTCATTGGGTAGGGTCGTTGCTGGACTGGTTTTTCCATGCTATTGTCATAAAATCTAATATCTAACCAACCCAAATGATTTTCTCATATTAAATTGATCACTTAATGTGGGAGAATAAACGGGAACAAGTGTTAAGATATAGATATGTGCTTATAGATCTATCTCAACACGAGGCCAATGGTAAAGGGGCCCAAATGAGAGATGGTCTATCAAAGAGCAAGGCTAACCAATGGAGCATAAGACCTTAGGGTTAGCTTCATTGAAGACCTCCAATAATGTGTGTAAAAGTCCTTTGACCTTAGGTAAGCTAGGGCTGAGCTTGAGGCGGGAACCCGGCCCAAGCCCGAGGTGCTTATCATGCTTGAGGTGCTTGCCATGCTTGAGGTACTTGTCATGCTTGAGGTGCTTGATTAAGGTGCTTGAGGTGCTTGATCTGCTACATGCTTGAGGTGCTTGACTTGCTATTTGATTAAGGTGCTCGAGGTGCTTTGACATGCTTGCCTGAGATGCTTGTGGGAATACACCCTGGTCCAAGTGCTTAGTCATGCTTGATGACTAAGGTGCTTGAGCACCAAAAGTCAAAAGATCCCTACAAGAGGGGGGGCGAGCCCTTTTCCTAGGGGCTAGAGAGAGAGCACACACTCACACACACAAGGAAGGCCCAAGCTTGAAGAGGCAGCAAGGACACGTGTCAGGCCCCTACCTATGTTACCTTCATGAGATGCCTGAAGCCTATTGGTTGGCCACCCAAGGGGTCCAATAGTAATTTAGGAGATTTAATTTATTGATTTAGCATTTATCTAGCCCCCTCTCTCTCAAAAGGGAAAGGGGGACACTTGTCTCAAGGCTACCCCTACTGCTTGTAATGCCTCCTGCTTATGATTGGCTAGGCCTGGAGGGGTCCAATGAGCTTCAAGCATGAGCTGCAAGGGGGGGTCGACCCAAGCTAGCTAGGGGGTTGCTTAGGGGGTATACTCACCCACACACACTCACAAACACTCTCATTGTGTGCTATGCAAAGTGCAAGAGCTCCCTCTCCAAGCAAGTAGAGGTTGAGAGCCTACACCAACACTCTTGGCTATGGAGTGCAAATCCAACCAAGAGCCATGCTTGAATGCTTAAGCTTGCCATCTCCTTCTTCTTCATTACTATGCTATTATGTATGCTAGCAACAAGAGTATGATAAGTGAGGAACTAATTCTTTCTCCTACGAAATGTTTCTTCTTCCTCTTCCCTACCCTCATTCCCTGCTAGCTCTCTCCACCTTCGAAGGTGTTTGAGGTCTTGGGACTGAGGCTTGGGATAGTTAAAGCTTTCTTCAAGTTTATGTTATGTTTGTGATGCATGAAGCTTTCCATCTTCATTGCATCACCTAGGTCACAAGGAACACAAAGACTGTATTGTAACAAGTCTCTCTTAATGGGAGAAATCATAATACAAATGCCTATTGGAGGGGGGACCGGCTCCACCTAAATCCGGTCCTCAACTGTTGTCATGTTCTCTAAATTCTCTCTCTTGCAAAAGTATTGTTCATGCCAAATTAACTAATTGCTATGATTATGTTGCTATCTTCAATTGTGTTCACCCGTTATGCTCACAAAGTTATTTCTCAAAAGTACTCTCATTAATTTCCGCTACTCTCAAGTTAAATAGGCCAATTCCATTACATTGGTATCAGAGCATTTGGTTTCTCTTTTCTTGCTTAAGAAGAGAGGTCCTTAAGTAGCCTATAAATGGTTGATGTTGTTAATTATATTAGGGTAAGTGGAACTGGGATCTATTATCGGTTTTGTTGAGCCCACTATGTGGGGGATGGTGCACACCTCGGGAGCTTTGAACTTAATAATGGAGTCTTTTTAGACTTGCCTACAGCTTTACCATTATTGAGCCATAAGAAGTCCGAAAGGAGCTAGCCCTTGGCAACTCTGCTATGATAGACCTACTCCTCTACTCTCTATAATTAACCACTTCGAGCCGTGGGTGTAGATACTTAAGAGCCGATTTTCAAAGACTAAGAGGAGTGGAAACTAAGGTTTTGAATTGCCAAAGCATACACTAAGTACATACATAAATTTTGTTAACATGGCTGACAATAATCAAGAGAGTAGAATGAACATTGATAGCTTTGATTTTGCACATGAAGGTGCTAATGATGATGCTCCCATGTTTGTGAATTATCTCGTCACTAGGTTGCAGCAAGCTATGGGCAACCCTGCTTTGCAAGCCGAAGTTACTCAACAACTTCGTGCTTATGGAATTTCCCTTCCTCTCTAAGAGGAGAGAGATCTTAGGAGGCCTCTTGAAGAGACCCCCAAAAGAAGACTCTCTCCCATTCGAGAGGAGGAATCCAAAGAGCAAGAAAGCAATGAAAGTTTAAGTTCCTCTGAAGATGTGGCTCCACGAAGATGGCGGTGTAGACGATCGCCCACTCCTCCCAAGAGGAAAAGATCAACACATAGTCCTTCTCCTCATCATTCTGAAAGGCAAGAGAGGAAACAAAAGAAGAAAAGGGCTAGGAATAGGTCACCCTCTTCTCCTTCTTCTTCACCTTCCTCCTCTTCCAATGAAAGATATGGCTATTCACCTAGAGAATACAAGAGGGGAGGACATCGCAAATCATTTCCTGCATGGCGAAGGTCACAAAAGCTAAAGAAGTTCAAGGAGGGAGGAAAGAGTATCTCTTTTCTCACCTATGATGGCACCTTCGGTGCTACCGACAAAGTGTTGGCCTTAATCCAACAATTTGATGCGGCCTTTGGAGATGAGGGCTTCACAGAGTCCTCCAAGCTACGCCATGTAGCTATGCACTTCCAAAAATCAGCTCGTCAATGGTGGGCTAGCCTTCATGGAAATGGTGAAGCCCCAAAGACATGGAAAACTCTATGAGTTTCCATCATGAAGAAATTCCTTGCAAGCGATGCAAAGGACAAAGTGCTTACCGAATGGCGCAGCTTGAAGCTCCTCTCCCATGAGTCTATCCACAAATATGTAGACAAGTTTTGGGATTTACATCTCAAGGCTACTGTCTTTCAAAAGATAGACTTTGCCGATCAAAGGCAACATGTCTGTGCGGGATTACCTAAAGAGATGGCCGAATACATCAACTCTCAACGGCCTGCTACTATTACCGAAGTAATCCATCACACCATGGTTGCTTCACGCATCAATTTCCATCAAGGGGCTAAACGTAATGTCAAGCCCATGGAAAACAAAGACAAAAATGATGCAAAGGGGAAAACCAATGCTCAAAATAATTCCCAAGTCACTTCCAACAACAACAACAATCGGTCCAAGGAGAAGGGAATTTACAAAGGTAAAAACAAACTCTCTCCTGAAGAGCTTGAAGCTTTTCGCAAAGACCATAAGTGTTTCAAGTGTGGGGAGCAAGGACATGGCTATCGTTCTTGCCCCAAGAAGAATACTCGCAATGAGACTCCTAGGGCTTCCACCATCGAAGCTCCAAAAGAGGATGCTCATTGCAAAGGATCATCACTTTCCTATGCTTGGGGAAAGGTAAGAGAGCATGATGCCTTCATCTTGTTTGACCCTGGCTCTACTCTCAACTTCATATCAATAGAGTTGGCCACCAAGTTGGACATTCAAGCTTTTGAGATGGGAGATATAGTAGTGGCTGATGCAGCTTTCAAGGGACAACAAGCCTCCGTTACTCCCTTGATTGGGAAGTTGAGGCTTCATGTCCAAAGCTATGTCGACAAAGAAGACTTCTTCATTTCTCCTCTCCAACATCAGGATGTTATCCTAGGGGCACCATGGTTTGATCGCATGGCTGCCAACATGAAGTTCCCTGAGAGGAGAATTTATTTCACCTACAGGGGAAAGAACATGTATATAGATACTAGTGAGCGTGGTCGCACTATTCCACTTGTAAATCCTCTTGCTTTTGATATGTCAATGAAGAGCTCAGTTTCTGCGTACATGATTTTTGTCAAAGAGTCTCTAAAAGATACTAATGTTTCATCAGATGTAAATAATGGGAATCAAGAAGAATTAGACTTGTCTAATTTTCTAAAAGGATTCCAAGATGTGTTCATCGATGATATCCCTATGGACTTACCTCCAAAAAGAGGGGATAATGACCATCGTATTGAGCTCCTTCCTAGAAGCTCACCACCTAACAAGCCTCCTTATCGAGTCTCACAAGCTCAACAAGAGGAGATCATGAGGCAAGTACAAGAGTTGGTAGACAAAGGGATGGTGAGGCCTAGTTCCTCTCCCTTTTGTTCTCCAGTCCTTTTAGTGCAAAAGAAAGATGGTACATATCGTATGTGTGTGGACTATCGAGCACTAAACCATATCACTGTCAAAAACAGATTTCTCGTACCTCGGGTAGAAGATCTGTTTGATAAGCTACAAGGCTCTACCTACTTCAGTAGGATTGACCTTAAGAGTGGCTATCATCAAATAAGGATAGTGGATGAAGATATCTTAAAGACCGCGTTTCGCACAACGTTTGGTCTTTATGAATATCTAGTCATGCCTTTTGGCTTGACTAATGCACTAGCTACGTTCAATCGTTTGATGGAGAAAAATTTTAGACCATATCGTAAATTCACTGGAGTGTTCTTTGATGATATCATCATCTACTCCAAGTCTTTCGAGGAACATAAGCAACATCTCCAAGTGATTTTTCAAACATTGAGGGAGAACAAGCTTTATCTCAACCAAAAGAAAAGCGAATTCTTCCTTCAAGAGATTCAATACCTAGGTCATATTATCTCTAAAGATGGTATCCAAATGGATCCATCAAAGTTAGAGGTAATAAAAGCATGGCCTAACCCAAGAAATCTACATGAGCTAAGAAGCTTTATTGGTATTTGCGCATACTATAGACGCTTCATAGCAAAATTCTCTCAAGTAGCAGGACCACTACACGACTTAACTAAGAAGAACGTTAAGTTTGTATGCACTGCTAAGGAGCAAAATGCTTTTGAAAAGCTCAACGAGAAGCTTACTTCCCAACCAATCCTCGTGCTTCCAGATCTCTCAAAGCCATTTGAGGTCCAATGTGATGTTTGTGGTGATTGCCTTGGAGCAGTTTTGCTTCAAGAAGGGCATGCCATAGCATATGAGAGTCGAAGGCTCAATATTGATGAACGAGTCTTGGGCATTTATGAGAAAGAGCTTTTAGCTATTCTACATGCCCTAGACACATGGAAGCACTACCTATTGGGGACTCCATTTATCCTACGAACCGACCACCAAAGTCTCAAGTATTTCATGACGCAAACCAAGCTTTCCGACAAACAAATGAGGTGGAAAAATTTTCTTTCGCAATTTAATTTCCATATTGCTCACATAGCTGGTAAGCACAATCAAGTTGCCGATGCACTTTCACGACGACCAAAGGTTAATGCGGTGTCTATAGCTACTCACAATGATCTATCCTCTATGATAGATGAGTATGCTACGGACCCTAACTTTAGAGACATAATGTCAGCCCTTGCTTTGGGGAAGAAAGAGGAACCATTCACCTTGCAGGATGGTTATCGTCTCCACGGCAATAGGCTATGTGTTACCCATTCCCTTCGTGAGAAAGTTATGTATGAATCCCATGCTCCTCCATATGCGGGGCATAGAGGTATTCAACCTACTCTCCGAGGAGTGGAGACGTACTTCTATTGGCCTACCATGAAATTGGACATACAAGAGTATGTTTCAAAATGTGTAGTATGCCAAAAAACCAAGTATGATAGAGGGAAGCAACCTGGATTACTCCAGCCATTGCCTATTCCAAATTCACCATGGGAGAGTATATCCATGGATTTCATCTTTGGATTACCCAAGTCTATCCATGGGAATACAGGAATATGGACAATAGTCGACAGGTTTAGCAAGCAAGCACATTTTATTCCTGTCAAAAAGACTATTAAGGCACACCAAATGGCAACTCTCTTCATATCTCAGATTTTCAAGCACCATGGATCACCCACATCCATCGTGTCAGATAGAGATCCTAGAATGACCAGTAATTTCTGGAAAGGTCTCTTTGAAAATCTAGGAACAAGATTGAATTTCTCTTCGGCCTATCACCCACAAACGGATGGCCAAAGTGAGATAGCCAATCTTACGATACTTGATCTACTCAAGACTTATGTTACCGAAGTAGATCAACGCTCACAATGGGAAAAGTACTTACCTCTTGTAGAGTATGCTTATAATAATACTGTACATACTTCTACGGGAAAAGCACCTTTTTGTTACCATATACATGTGGTAGTGATGTGTGTGAACACACTAGGACCGCCGGGGCATTTTTTCCCTCTTTAGGAGGTTTTTTCCCCCGTGCATTGTATATACGCCCATCACTCTAGGGCTATCTATCTTTCCATTGCGCACTAAGTAACACACTCTCTATTGTGTGCCTTGAGCTTCCTTCGTCTTCTCCAAGCTGTGTGTGTTTCTCTGCAACCCTAATTCCAACAATTGGTATCAGAGCAGGTCACGTCCTCCCGGGCTTAGTCGCCAGCTGCTCCAGCACACGCCTGCTCACTTTCTCCGATTTCAGTGAGCTTTGGCGAGCGTTCGCAGGTCGACAAATATTTTGGGAAAGCTCGAAGAGCTTGGTCTGCTCAGAATTTTGATTTGGGCTCATTTCGGCCTCCGTTTCCACTACGGGCAGTACTGCACAGGCTATTTCGTCATTTTGTGCAGATTTTCTGTCAGTGCCGTTTTCTGCATAACAGGTGCCTTATAGTCTTCTACGGTTTGTGCTATATAGCACAAGTTGTTCCCGCTCCATTTCTCCTATTTTCGGGCAGTTTTCACATCAGGTGCAGCATTTACCATGGCTGACAACAACAACACAGATGTGTTCAAGATGTTTGCTGCTGAGGACAGGTTGGATGGGGACAACTACCCTATGTGGGCTTATATGATGCAACACGTTCTTGTGTCAAAAGGTGTCTGGAACATTGTGCAGGGCATTGATGTACGTCCTGGTTCTGAAGATGTAGGCGATATTGAGGATGTTGCAGGTCTTGCTGCAAGGATTGCAGCTGTTAGAGTTGTTTTGCCTACAGCAGAACAAGCTCGTTGGGATGTTAAGGATGCGCAGGCTCATGCATTGATTGCGTTGTCTGTGAAGCGCACCATTATTCCTCACATCCGTTCAGCAAAATCTGCAAAACAGGCTCGGGATATTCTAGCAGGTCTTTATGCAAGCCGCAATGAGGCTAAAATTGCTTTGCTGCGTAAAGAGCTAGAGTCGAAGATTATGCATGAGGAAGATGATATGGACACTTTCCTTGCTAGTGTCAAGGATATCAATGAGCAACTCATTTCTGCAGGTGAAGTCATTTCTGACAGTTCCCTTGTGCAGACTGTTCTTGATGCCTTACCAGATTCCTACCAGACTTTTGCTAGTACTTGGAGACTGATGACCCAAGGAAATCCTGAAGTTGTCAAGTTTGATGCATTATGCACATTGCTGTTGCAAGAGTCACTTTCTAGAAAAAATAGGACTAGGCAGCGTGCAGTTGAACAGGCTTTTATTGCTTCTCAAAGAAAGGGTGGTAACAGTAATGCAGCCACTTCTTATGGTTCTGCTGCGAGTGGCAAAAATTCTGTTCCTAATGCTTCTGCTGGCAGCACTTCGTCTGGCAATTCTGGTGATAAGGGCAAAAAGAAGATGCGTTGCCATTATTGTAAAGCCAATGATCACTTGATCAAGTCGTGTCCTAAGTTGAAGGCCAAAGAGGCTAAGAAGAAAGAGGGTGGTTCCACTGCAAATGCTGGTTCCACTACAAATGCAGCCATTGTTGAGTCTTCTGTGAAAGGAGATTGTGATGCTGATGTTGATGCAGAATGGGCTTTTAGCGCAGAGTGCACTTACAATCCTGCTGTCCATGATGCATGCTTGTCAGTTGCTGCAGATTCACATGTGTGGTATTTCGACAGTGGTGCTACAAAGCACATTACCTCACATCGTGAATTGTTTACCTCTCTCGAGTTTGTCCCTCATGGGAATTCAGTCACTTGTGCCAACAACGCCTCTTATCCAGTTCAGGGAGTTGGAAAGATTGTGCTCACTGCTGCTAATGGCAGTTCCTTCACACTTGTTGATGCACTTTATGTACCTGGGATCAAGAAGAATCTATTGTTTGTATCCGCACTTGCTAGACTTGGACTTGTAGTCAAATTTGTGGATGACAGATGTACAGTTCATGATCTCAGTTTTGGTGATGAAATTGTTGCATCTGGGCTTTTGTGCCGTGGGCTGTATAAGCTCACTTTGTATGACAAGTTTGGACAAAATTTTGCAAATGCTGTTGCAGATTCAAGGGCTATTTCAGATGCAAAACTTTGGCATGCACGTTTTGGTCATCTGAATTTTGCCAGTTTGCTGCGTTTGCAGAAATCTGATATGGTTGCTTCTTTGCCGCCTCTTGAAGCACCTATCAAACATGTTTGTGAAGGCTGTATTCTGGGTAAAATGCAGCGTTCTAAGTTTCCAAAGGATGGTTCAGTTAGGGCCACATGCAGGTTGCAGCTTGTGCATAGTGACGTTTGTGGGCCCATGCAAACTCCGTCCTTGGGCAATTACCTGTACTTCGTGACTTTCATTGATGATTACTCCAGGCATGCGTGGGTATTTCCGCTTAAAGCGAAGTCCGAAGTTTTTATGTGCTTCAAACAATTTTTGGCTATGGCTGAAAATGTCTCAAAATGTACTATGGGCACCCTCCGTTCCGATCGAGGGGGGGAGTATATGTCTCATGAATTTAATGCATTTCTGGCTAGTCGTGGGATAAAACACCAATGTACAGTGCCTTATACACCTCAGCAAAATGGTGTTGCTGAGAGGAAAAACAGGTCACTAACGGAAATGGCACGATGTATGGTCAAAAGTCAAGCTTTGCCGCATTCTTTTTGGCTTGAGGCCATCATGTGTGCCACTTATGTACTTAACAGGTGTCCTACGAAAGCTTTGCAGTCTATTACTCCATATGAAGCATGGCATGATAGAAAACCTTCTATTGAGCACATGCGTGTTTTTGGCTGTTTGGCATATGCTTTAGTGCCACAAGTGCAGCGCAGAAAATTGGATGATAAGGCTGTCAAATGTATTTTTGTTGGTTATAGTGCTGAAAGCAAAGGTTACAGGTTGTATCATCCGCAAACAAAACGTATTTTGGTTTCACGGGATGTAGTGTTTGTGGAAGATTCTGTTCAACCCTTGCTGTCATGTACTAGAGACAGTAATGTAAGCTCACAGGACATTTATGACACTTTGTTGCCTCTTTTCAGTGGTGGAAATACGAATGTAAGTTCCAATGAGGCAAATGTACAGCCTATGGGGGTTTCTGAAAATGTTTTAGAACAGCCTATTACTGATGCAGATGTACATGATGTACTTGATGAGGAAAGGGCTGAAAATGAGCAGGCTAGAGGTATGCCAAAATGGCTGGTGCACACTTTGCGTGACAGTAAATTGGATGCACCTTTATCTAGTCGTACTCGTTCAGGCTCTCGCCATGCATCTTATGCATCAGATTGTTATGCTTTGGCTGTGTCTAGTTTACATGATGTTGAGGAGCCTCTGTCCTTTGATGAAGCACAGAATTCAGAAAATTGGATTGCTGCCATGAAATCAGAATATGATGCACTTATAGAGAATGACACATGGACTTTATGTGATTTGCCTACTGGCAAAAAGGCCATTGGTACGAAGTGGGTTTACAAGTTGAAACGCAAGCCGGATGGTGAGATCGATCGCCATAAGGCTCGACTTGTTGCAAAGGGTTATGCACAACAAAAAGGCATAGATTATGAAGAGACTTTTGCTCCCACTTGTCGTATGACTACTGTGCGTTTTCTATGTGCATTGGCAGCTCATTTTGGTTGGGATGTACATCAATCAGACATTGTTACTGCTTTCTTGAATGGTGACATATTTGAGGAAGTTTATGTAACGCAGCCTCGCGGTTTTGTCATAAAAGGACAAGAGGACAAAGTGTGCAAATGTAAGAAGGCTTTGTATGGGTTGAAGCAATCTCCTCGTGCTTGGTATGAGAAAGCTGACACTCATTTGGTTAAACGAGGCTTTCGTAACAGTCCAACAGAAAGCACATTGTATGTAAAGCGTGAGGATGATGTATTTCTCATTGTGGTTCTTTATGTTGATGATTTGCTGATCACTGGACCAAATGAGAGACATATTGCTGAATTTAAGGCTGATTTGAATGCTACTTTCAAGATGAAAGATTTGGGGCTGTTGCATCATTACTTGGGTATACAGTTTAAGCAGTGTGATGGTGGTATTGCCTTGTGTCAGAAAAGTTACATAGAGACATTGCTATGTAAGTTTGGACTTGAGGATTGCAAACCTATTGCCACTCCCATGGAAACAGGTTTGAAGTTGAGTCTACATGATGCTGGCGATCCTGCTGATGTCACTCTTTACCAAACTGCTGTTGGCTGCCTCATTTATGTATGCAACACGAGGCCAGATATTCAGTTTGCTGTCTCGCAGGTCAGCAGATTTATGCATAGCCCAGGGTCTAAGCATTGGCAGGCTGTCAAGAGGATTTTCCGCTACCTTAGTGGCACTTTACATCTTGGCTTGTTTTATCCCAAGGGGGGATCATTGCCGCCAGACTTACATGCTTTTTCGGACTCAGATTGGGCTGGTTGTTTTGACACGCGAGTGTCCACAAGTGGTTTTTGTTTCATGCTTGGCAGTTCATGTATATCATGGTTGAGCAAGAAGCAACCTACTGTGGCCACTTCGAGTTGTGAGGCTGAGTACAGGGCAGTCTTCACAGCTACGGTTGAGTGTGTATGGCTCAGACGCCTTATGGCTGACTTGGGTGTTGGACAGGACACTGCCAACACTATCTACACTGACAGTCAGAGCGCATTGGCAGTTGCGAGGAACCCAGTTTTTCATGCTCGCACAAAGCACATTGAGGTGCATTACCACTATGTCAGGGAGAGGCTCTCAGCAGGAGAGATCAGCTTGGCTTATGTGCCAACACAGGACAACCTTGCAGATCTTTTTACAAAGGCATTGTCTCGTGAGAAGCTTGAAGCTTTCCGCAAAGCTTTGGGCTTACTCCCCTTTGTGGACTGATCCTGTCCTCAGGGCATGGCACTTCCCTTTACTCATGTGCCAGCTCTCGTTCACCGCATCACTCCAGGGGGGATTTGTTACCATATACATGTGGTAGTGATGTGTGTGAACACACTAGGACCGCCGGGGCATTTTTTCCCTCTTTAGGAGGTTTTTTCCCCCGTGCATTGTATATACGCCCATCACTCTAGGGCTATCTATCTTTCCATTGCGCACTAAGTAACACACTCTCTATTGTGTGCCTTGAGCTTCCTTCGTCTTCTCCAAGCTGTGTGTGTTTCTCTGCAACCCTAATTCCAACACTTTTGAGATCATTGAGGGAACACCTAAAAGTCACTTGCTACTCAAAGTACATGGGAAGATCTTCGCCGCCGATGAGTATAGCCGTGACCTACAAGAATCTTTTCAAAAGATTAGGGAGGCTATATCCATCTCTCAACAAAGGCAAAAAGCTGCTGCTGATAAGCACAGAAGAGCCTTAATGTTCAAAGAAAATGATTGGGTCTTACTCAAGTTTCCTAAGGCTCGATTAAAGCAAACGACGAGCAAAAATCCTACGGGCCATCAAAAGTATGATGCTAAACTAGCAAAAAGATACTATGGTCCTTTCCAAATCTTGAAACCCATCAATGAGACGGCTTATCAACTCAAGTTGCCCAACCATTGGCTCATATACAATGCCTTTCATGTAAGCCTACTTAAGCCCTACAAAGGAGAGCCACCAACTGAACCAATTATTGAAGACCCTCCCGAAGTTGAAGACCAAGAAGAGGTGCTACAACCCGAAGCTATCCTTCGGCATGAAGACAAGGTACTACGACATGGTAAGATTATCCGACGGTATCTTATTAAGTTCAAAAATTATCCTTTTGAAGATGCTAGATGGATGCAAGGAGTACAGCTTAAGGATAGTATGAACCTTGTCAATGCTTACAATGCTACATTAGAGTAAGAAAATGTACAAATTTCTTTTAAATGACTCATGTTTTTGTCTTATAAGACTAGTCCTCTTTTTAATTGTGCACAAATTTAACTAGTATGCATGCTTATGATCATGTTTGTGATGACGACGTCTCTCAAACACCAAGTAAAATTTGTCACTCTACTTTGGGAGAATGACATGGACTAAAGAGCAGACATGCTTGCGGCAACTATGTCTCCCAAGCACCAAATGGATTAGTCATCCATCTTGGAAAGATGTCGTAGGGTAAAAAGGGATCCTCTACCCGCTAAGTAAGATTGACTAATGACTAAGGCTTTATCTCTTCTACCTCATAGTCGAGGACGACTATGATTTCAAGAGAGAGGTAATGTCATAAAATCTAATATCTAACCAACCCAAATGATTTTCTCATATTAAATTGATCACTTAATGTGGGAGAATAAATGGGAAAAGTGTTAAGATATAGATATGTGCTTATAGATCTATCTCAACACGGGGCCAATGGTAAAGGGGCCCAAATGAGAGATGGTCTATCAAAGAGCAAGGCTAACCAATGGAGCATAAGACCTTAGGGTTAGCTTCATTGAAGACCTCCAATAATGTGTGTAAAAGTCCTTTGACCTTAGGTAAGCTAGGGCTGAGCTTGAGGCGGGAACCCGGCCCAAGCTCGAGGTGCTTGTCGTGCTTGAGGTGCTTGTCGTGCTTGAGGTGCTTGTCATGCTTGAGGTGCTTGATTAAGGTGCCTGAGGTGCTTGATCTGCTACATGCTTGAGGTGCTTGAATTGCTATTTGATTAAGGTGCTTGAGGTGCTTTGACATGCTTGCCTGAGATGCTTATGGGAATACACCCTAGTCCAAGTGCTTAGTCATGCTTGATGACTAAGGTGCTTGAGCACCAAAAGTCAAAAGATCCCTACAAGAGGGGGGGCGAGCCCTTTTCCTAGGGGCTAGAGAGAGAGTACACACTCACACACACAAGGAAGGCCCAAGCTTGAAGAGGCAGCAAGGACACGTGTCAGGCCCCTACCTATGTTACCTTCATGAGATGCCTGAAGCCTATTGGTTGGCCACCCAAGGGGTCCAATAGTAATTTAGGAGATTTAATTTATTGATTTAGCATTTATCTAGCCCCCTCTCTCTCAAAAGGGAAAGGGGGACACTTGTCTCAAGGCTACCCCTACTGCTTGTAATGCCTCCTGCTTATGATTGGCTAGGCCTGGAGGGGTCCAATGAGCTTCAAGCATGAGCTGCAAGGGGGGGTCGACCCAAGCTAGCTAGGGGGTTGCTTAGGGGGTATACTCACCCACACACACTCACAAACAGTCTCATTGTGTGCTATGCAAAGTGCAAGAGCTCCCTCTCCAAGCAAGTAGAGGTTGAGAGCCTCCACCAACACTATTGGCTATGGAGTGCAAATACAACCAAGAGTCATGCTTCAATGCTTAAGCTTGCCATCTCCTTCTTCTTCATTACTATGCTATTATGTATGCTAGCAACAAGAGTATGATAAGTGAGGAACTAATTCTTTCTCCTACGAAATGTTTCTTCTTCCTCTTCCCTACCCTCATTCCCTGCTAGCTCTCTCCACCTTCGAAGGTGTTTGAGGTCTTGGGACTGAGGCTTGGGATAGTTAAATCTTTCTTCAAGTTTATGTTATGTTTGTGATGCATGAAGCTTTCCATCTTCATTGCATCACCTAGGTCACAAGGAACACAAAGACTGTATTGTAACAAGTCTCTCTTAATGGGAGAAATCATAATACAAATGCCTATTGGAGGGGGCACCGGCTCCACCTAAATCCGGTCCTCAACTGTTGTCATGTTCTCTAAATTCTCTCTCTTGCAAAAGTATTGTTCATGCCAAGTTAACTAATTGCTATGATTATGTTGCTATCTTCAATTGTGTTCACCCGTTATGCTCACAAAGTTATTTCTCAAAAGTACTCTCATTAATTTCCGCTACTCTCAAGTTAAATAGGCCAATTCCATTACACTATTCATGGGAATTGTGTATTGCACCATGGAAGGTGGACCACCTTTCATATCATGATATGTCTAGGCAAATATATCCTTGAATTCGTTGAGAAGTTCTTTAAGTATATACTCCTCAGTCTCCGTCAGATCTTGGGCAATGAAAAAGGTTTGGACTCTTCTCCTAGGTCTGCTAACTCTATCCCTTAACTATTGTTGGACAGTCCTAGACTCCATTACTTCCATCGATAGGTTTTCTTTCAGCCTTTGTATACACAATGTTACATTCCTTTATGGTGTAGGATTCGAAATGTTCAGGTGCAGGGTGTAAGTCTGTGGGGTCTTGTTCATCTATGGATTGTGATTCTCTTCCGCTTCCTTTTGTTGTTGAGCTAGCTCTCGATTTTGTCGTCTCCTTACAGTACGGCTCAACTTTGGCTTCTATGTAGCCTCTAGTTGTGCAATGTCAATGGGTTGTGGACTACACCACATAATGCTTTGAAGGTATTCACCTCAACTATCTACCAACTTCCGATGAGCATCACATGCCCCTATATAGTTAAACCATTCTGCGATAGATTTCTTTTCATTTATTCTAGCACGCACATTTTCTCGATAATGTCGCCTCTTATATCTCTTACTCTTCTTGTCTAATTTTCGATTACGGCCGATCACTAGTGAAGAGTCCCTAGATTTATCGCTACTTGTGTCTTCTGCTCTCTTGGATAGATTGTCATCTAGGGTACCACTGGGCCTTGAATGGTTTGTCCCCACATTTGCACTAAGATTTAACTCAGATTCTTCATCCTCAGAGTCAATTCCAATTGCTGATTCTGACTCCGAATCTTGTGGGTATATTCTTGTGAGACACTACTGGTTCCAATGTTAGTCAAGCCTTCATCATGTAGGTGATTAGAAGCTATATGCATTGCTTCTATCGTATTTAAGGGTATGTGCAGTGGCATTTTATCCCCCTCAGGTGTTACCCAAGTCATCCCCCTATTCCCCCAAGTGTCTATGGTTGCTGCTAGGTGGACCCAACCCACATTGTTAGGCTCAGTCATCCCAGGTAGAGCATCTATATAAGGAGAATCTTCCCCAACATCAGTGTCCATTTTACATGTATAACTATAATGGGGCCGAGTGAACTATGGTGTCAGATCTATGATCAATTATAAATCTGTTACCTAGAGGATGTGCTCGACCAGTTACAAGATCCACTCGAATGACAGAATCTTGGAACTGCAAGTAGACATGGTTTTTAGACCAATCATGCACCATTTTTGCTTCCCTCATGAAAGGACGTCCTAAGATTATCTCAGATGTCATAGTATGCTTAGAGAAATCCATAACAATGAAGGTATTCCTTATTTTGTGTCCAAAGACCTTGATCTTGGGATCTTCTAGCATCCCAATAGGTTTAACAATAGACCCATTGGCCATCTTTACTACTATGGTTGTGGTCCCAAGGTGAGGTCTTCCCATAGTTTCCCATCAATTTTTAGTCACAATTCTAACCCCAGTGCCACCATCAAGGATTCCCTTCACACTTAATCCCTTGGTAGTGATTTGGTATGGTTGCATTGGATTCATCGCTCTCAAAGTATTGTCCCAACTTGTTAACAAGTATTTCTACAACAGAGTTCTCATCTACGTTAGGTTGTGGATCTAAGTGTTCCTCCTCTATTGGCATCTCCCTAGCTCCATCCAGATGTACAAATTGTGGTAGCTTGACTTTCAGTTCTCCATTGAAGAAAGCTCGAAGAGCTAAGAATAGCTCGGGGTCTCCATATAGTTTGGACATGATGGTGGCTCTAACTTCTGAAGCCATGAAATCCATCAATTAGGCAATATTAAACGGCACCTTTTGGGCTTCAGTCCCTTGACGCGGGAAGATGGGATCTCCATTTTTTCAATAGGGTCAGGTAGTCCCTCTATAAACATTCTCTCCAACAAGAAGTGAGTACGTCCACTTTCCCATGACTTCAAGTCACTTTCTTCTTGGATGACACTAGGTATGGCTAGAGGTCTATGGACTTTGTGAGGTTGTTGTCGCATAAGAAACATCGTGTCTATAATCTGGATCTACCTAGATGCTGGTTCTAGATCCCTTTGGGTCTCTTCTACCAAACTCCTTAATTGCTTGACTCGCTCGATCTCCTCTGTAGGGTTTGGGTAAGTTCCTATCTTCTTCTTGGGTCCTGACCATTGTGGCTCACGACGATCTTCCTTGATGGTTTCTTTCCTAGTGGTCGTTTTGATCTCCATGGTTTCACCTGAATTAGAATCCTCTTCAGTGTCGTTCATACACACGGGGTCGTCACCAGTCCATATGTTGGTCTTTGGACTTCGCTGCTTTTTGCGATCTCTTCCTTCGTGTTTTTGCTTTTTACGATCTCTTCCTTCGTGTTTTCTTCTTCTTCTGAGATCAGGCAATTGATGCCGTGTCTTTTTTCTCAAGAATATAATTTTGTTTTTGGAGCATCGATCGTGTGAGTACATTTACTGGTACCACAAGTGTACTTTGTGATGGCTCCTCGGTAACCTCAATCAAGTTTAATGGTGTGATCTTTGACACATTTAAATTATTCGGACATTGGGCAATCAAATGATCTATGCCACATCGATTACACATGAGTATCAGCATTGTAGACGTGATCGCTTGATTGGTTTGCATTAGTGTAGCATTCTTTTGTAGCCTAATAGGACACTTGGCTACACGATGTGGACCTCCACACTCGTAGCATTGAAGAGGTGGTCTCTTGGCAGTGTAATTGATATATTTGGCCTCTTGTAGCAAGAGAAGCTACTTGATAGATAGGTTTGATTTGTCTCCAATAGTCCTCCATGTAGTATTGTGGACCTTCTTCAAGTGCATCAATCCCATAGGAAACATTAGGGTCTATATCTTCCTCACAGCCTTCCAAACAAGCAATACATGACTCACAACCCACTTGATTCACAGAAGTGATTCTCGGATGTGGTGGTTGCGGTCCTAGCACTGGACGTGGTAAGGGTGATGTTTGAACAACATTTTGGGCCCTAAGGACCATGTGTTGTGACGTTTGTTCAGAGGTGGGACCGGCATCAATGCAGTCATTCGAGGTGTGTCCGTCCATGCTAAGGTTGGTCTATTGTCCATCGCATGCTTAAATACTATGCAATCCTTAGCTTGATGATCATATCTCCCACATGCATTGAAATTTCCATTGAATTTTACTCTAAAAGTAGGGCATTCACTGGTACTATGCAGACCATAGCATACTTAGCAACATTGTTGCTCCCTTCTTGTATACATATGATTGTTTTGTGGAGCACGATTGTCTCTAAGGCTCTCTTAAATGGCCTTGGTGAGGTCTGCTAAAGTCATCTCAGATATCTTTGGCTCCTTAGCAATAGGCTTTAGGGTCATTGGTTGATGCCCGTTGGCTGATGCCCGATGCTTGCGAGCTAGTAGATTTAGGCTCAACAGACACTCTTTCTCCTTGAATCATTAAATTATCCTCCAATTGGATCGCATTGGTGGTGACTACTTCGCAAGTGGTGATACCTCTAATGACTAGGCCATTGTAGATATCCTCATGTCGTATCCCCTAATGAATCTATCAAGCAATTGGTTATTATTGAAGCGCTCATATGAATTACAACGAGAATTTAAATTCTTTAAGCGACTAAATAAGTCTCTCACGGACTCTCCTTCCTCTCGTTGGGCTTTCCGGAGCTAAGATGCTAAAACCCAAAGCACTCCCTCTCGTATCAAGAACAGTCTCCTAAGAGTAGGGTAAATCATTTTTTCTTCCACCCTTAGGGTTCTATACCAATCCCCAGCCTTCCCACTTAAGGTCACCCTTAAAGAATTACTCTTATGTAGGTCATTGTGTTCTCCTAGGGAATCACATATCTGTTCAAACACTTCGGTATGCTTTCTCACATCCCCATCTCCACTAAATTTTTGTGTGAGCTTGGCTATTTGTACTGCCCTTACTCCTAGGCTCTCTACTAGGCGTGTTACACATATTCTCATCAGCAATAGATCGACCGATAGCTTGAGCAAATGTTGCCAAGTCACCTAAGTGAACAAGCACCGTGAGTGAAGGCGCTCCAAAGACTACATGTGGAGTAGCTATTGGCATTGGGCTTGGCACATAGGAAGCCCTTGGGTTCCAAGTTTGGTATGATGTTGTGCCATGTAGTGACCCAAAGTTCATATGTGTGTCCCTAGGCATAGCAGACGTCGGATGTGACATGCTAATGCTAGCCGGTATGGTCCCATTGAAATAAGAGCTTAAGTGTTGTGGTTGTGGAGCATAAGTTTTTGAGACAATGGTAGTTGTAGGAGCTATATGAGTACGAGGACCTATAGGTGCATATGATTGATACACACTTGTAGGTACTATTGCCGGCATTGAGCTACTATGTAGCGGCGCTTTACTAACAAATGAGGTCCACGGCATGTTTCTTGGCATTCCCATCACTGGGGTAGGCATGGTAGCCGTGGTGTCATCAAGGGAAAGATGAGCTAGACTTGAAAAAGTAAAGCTATCACTTGTGGGCTCAGATTTCACTGAGACCCCTGGCTAAACAACATATGGAGGATCCATCGGACTTACCGAGGGAGTCTCCATTTGCGATAAGGTTGGTTGTTTAGCCTTCCCTATATCCAAGAATCTCATGAGACCCATTGAAGGCATGTGGATCCCCTTGTTCAATCTCTCTAGCTCAATAACCCTATGGATGACCTCGCAAACTCTTTTTTGTTGATCCTCTACACTAGTAGCACCCGTTGTGGATTGTAGGATATCTAACCAACCCACGTGATAGGTGTGACATGTGTGTAGGTCGGTTAGAGTTTTCATTTGTAGTTCGTACTCCTAGTTCTCATTTAGGAACGCTCCATCTAGGATTGAGGTGCTAGGGGTGTCCTTTGAACTAGATGCAATGTGGCTCTTTATGGGTTGACCCTTAGTGGTCGCTAATTCAGGAGCATTCGATTGCTCTCCTAGCAAGTATATTGACATAGGAACTTTTGCTTTTAACTCTCTTCGTTGCTCTACCTTGTGTAAGCTCTTGATTTTCTTTTCCCTAGCCGCAACAATATACCGTTCAACCTCTTGCACTTTGGCAAGGCTTCTACCATTAGGTAATATAACTTTGGAGGGGGATAGCTCTAAAGAGTCAGGGGGTGCAATGAATGGAGTATTCACGTGCACACTCTCTAGGAGCATGGGGTTTACGTTGGTGAATGGAGAATTTACTTCCCCACCCCCTTCATTTACATCATTAGCCCCATGGTCGGAGCGAGTGGCTCTGCTAAAGGTTTCCTTCAAGCGGCTAAGCACGCTCGGCCCAAACCATGGACCCATGTCATGCAGTCTTGTCTTGAGCTATGAGGATTAGGCATCGGGTAACCCTCCATGATGTCGTAGTTAGAGAAAGAGTCACTAGACACAATATGTGGGTCCTGAGTGGTACTATCTTGGGTTCCCGCTAAGGGCCTAGAGCCTAAGGTAGAGGAATAATGAGTGCCCGCGTAAACGAAGACACTCTCAATGTGCTCGTCCTCTAGCACACGACTAGAGCGTAGGTGCATGTGACCTCAACACTCTAGAAGTGTTGGTGAGTGCCCATAAAGGCCGCTCACTTAGTTTTTTAAGTGTTTATAACCCAAATTTTTTGTATTCTTGGTCCCTTTTTTTAACCGAGCCACGGAATATGGTGTGTGATAGCTCAAAACGATCGTCTTGGCTAAGGGACGTGCCATGCTTTACAGTCCCCGATTCGATTACGTACATCCCTTGAAATTCTAAAACTAGTCTTTTCCTAGGTGGAGAGAGGGCTACAATTAGTAAGTCCAAAGGGTGAGTGTGAAGGGGATGGCGGAGGACTTCAGGAACTTGTCTCTCATACCCTCCCTTCACTTCAAATCCTAGTCTTTATATGTAAGGTAGTGTGAGTAGTATATTATAAGACTGAGGACTGAGGCCTGGGCCTGGGCTCGGTTGGGCTTGGGGAAAGATCCCGATCCTGATCGCTTCCTTTTAGGATAAGTTTTTTTTTTTAAATTTAATTTGCAAATTTCTTTTTGGCCTTACAGCTAATTAATTGTCTAATACAAAATTGCACACTCACACACAGTCAACTCTGCTGCTCACTGTCTACTCTACTTCTCACTGTCTACACTCACAAACAGCTCTACTAACACCTACACAATACAGATCTTGCAAAACTAACAAAAACCAGTACAATGTAGCACTAACAGAGCTTACAGTTACTAACAAAATCTGACAAAAACCTGCTGATCTGTCCTTTACAGTCACTTGACAGGTCTCACAAAACTCAACAAAAAACAGAAAACAGATGGAAGAAAAGCTTCCAGAGGTATCACTGAGTGCTCCTCAAGCTTAATGCAAGGTTGTCCCCGACAACGGCGCCAAAAAGAGATTTGACACTGGAGAAGCTGAAGAACTTGGACTGCAGAGTAATAGCATTTTTGGTGCTGGAATCAGAGGCCTTACCTCTACGCTATGTACGCTTTGTCGTACGTGTCGAAGGCTGGGAACTTGCCTGTGCATTGAGTGCGAGCCTGGAAAGGCTGCAAACACACAGCTAGAGAATCCTAGCAAGCTCAAAGAACAATGGTGTGTCACTCACCTCTCAATGCTTCCATCGTTAAGGATCCTGTGCTGCAAAGAAGAAGGAGCTGCTGCCGATGCCGCGCTCTACCACCAATGTCACCGCAATGCTCTCTCTCTCTCTCTCTCTCTCTCTCTCTCTCTCTCTCTCTCTCTCTCTCTCTCTCTCTCTCTCTAGCATACACACACACACACACACACACATACACAAATGAAGGAGTACAAGCGAAAGTGCAACGCGAGAGAGAGTGCCAGAAGAAGAGCACGATGATATGGTGAACTCGCTCTACTGTAATTTGTAGAGCATAGTGAGTTCTTATTAGGTTTTTACAAAAGAATATGTGTACATACCTGGCGGCCCGCCCACTGACCTGGGCGACCACATTGGGCTTTATACCCCAACAACCTCCCACTTAAAGTCCAATGTGGTACTTTAAGTGTGAGAGAAGCTACTATACAAGCTAATATACAAGAGATGTAGAGAAGTGATGTACTACCCTACACCTAACTGCTTGCGAAAATGCGCAAAGCTCTCTGAGGGAAGTTCTTTTGTAAGTAGATCAGCAGGATTTTATGTGGTGTGAACTTTGACAAGCTGAAGTTGCTTATCCTCGAGCATTTCCCTGATGAAATGATACTTCACATCCACATGCTTTGTCTTTGAGTGATAAACTGGATTGCGAGCCAATTGTATAGCACTTTGACTATCACAATATAACACAGGCATCTCTTCTTTGATTCCCAAATCTGTTACTAGTCGATTAAGCCAAATTGATTCTTTGCATGCCTCTGATGCTGCAACATATTCAGCCTCTGTAGTAGACTGAGTAACACAATCTTGTAATCTAGAACACCATGATACTGCTCCACCAGCCAATGTAAAGACATACCCTGACGTAGACCTTTGGTTGTCTAAGTCACCTGCATAATCTGAATCTGTAAAACCCTTTACACTTAGCTCCTAACTCCCATAGCATATACGCATACTCTTTGTAGCTTTCAGGTACCTCAATATTCCTTTCACTGCCTCCCAATGTTTCTTGCCTGGGTTTGACATGTATCGACTTACTACTCCCACTGCAAATGCAATGTCTGGGCGAGTAGCAATCATTGCATACATCAAACTACACACTGCAGACGCATATGGAATCTTATCCATTTCAGCCTGTTCTTCCTCAGACACAGGACAATCTTGTTTGCTAAGTTTCACATATGGTGGAAATGGAACACTCAATGCCTTTCCCTTCTCCATATTGAAACGTTGCAAAACCTTGTCAATATACTCTGTTTGAGATAACCAAATCAACTTCTTTGATCTGTCTCTCTCAATGCGCATACCAAGTATATGACTTGCCTCACCCATGTCTTTCATGTCAAACGATTTTGCCATCTTTGACTTCAAAGCTGAAATTTCTTCCAAGTGCTTGCCAGCAATCAACATGTCATCCACATACAAAATAAGGATCAGCCAACTACCATCCTTAGCCTTCTTTGTATATAGACAGTGATCGAACTCACTACGTTTGTAGCCTTGAGAAAGCATAAACTTGTGGAATTTATGGTACCATGCCCTCGGTGATTGTTTTAAGCCATAAAGACTCTTTAACAACTGGCATACCCAATCTTCCTTGCCTTTCTCAACAAACCCTTCTGGCTGCTGCATGTAAATTTCCACATCTAAATCACCATGCAAGAACATTGTCTTGACATCCATTTGGTGCAACACCAAATCTAATATGGCAACCAATGCAAGAAAGCATCTCAATGTAGTCATGTTGACCACCGGAGAGAAGACTTCATCAAAGTCAATGCCTTGTTCTTGCTTAAAGCCCTTGGCAACAAGCCTTGCTTTGTACTTTGGCTGACTATCATGAGCGGTGATCTTATACGTGTAAACCCATTTACAAGGTAGAGCCTTTTTGCCCTCTGGTAATTTAACTAGCTTCCATGTCTTGTTTATATGCAGAGCTGTCATCTCTGACTGCATGGCCAATTGCCAATTCCCGGAGTCCTTCATTTGCACTGCTTCCTTGTAACATGAAGGCTCATTGCAATCAGTCAACATGACATAGTTCATAGATGGAACAAACCTATCAGGAGGTCGCGTGACATGTCCAGATCTACGCACAATAGGTGGCTCAGGCTCAACCACAACCTATGGTTCCACTCTATCCTGTCCTTGCTCCTCTTGGGCTCTGACATTTTGTCTTGCACGTGCAGGTCCATCTTCTTGGAAGACAACTCTTCTAATCTCCTCAACCCTCTCTGGTTTAGAATGATATTTGGATTCATTAAAGTGAACATCATTGCTGCGGACAACCTTTCTGGATTCGGGATCCCAAAGTCTGTACCCCATCTCACCAGAATTACCATAGCCTAGAAAGATGCACTTTCTACTCTTTGGCTCAAGTTTGTTCCTAAATTCCTTTGGAACGTGAATATATGCCTCACAGCCAAAGACTCTGAGATTCTTGTATGAGGGCATTTTGCCTGACCATACCATCTCTGGCACTGAATCCTTCTGCAAAACCTTGCTAGGAGATCTATTTACAAGATGAACAGCTGTTGATACAGCTTCAGCCCAAAACCCATTAGGCAGCTGTGCATTAGACAACATACTTCTGACCTTCTCTTGTATGGTCCTATTCATCCTCTCAGCAACACCATTTTGAGGAGGATTGTAAGGAGCAGTAAGTTCACGTTTTATACCTTTTGACTCACAAAAGTCCTGAAAGGCCTTTAAAACATACTCTCCACCATTGTCAGTGCGTAAGCATTTAAGCTTCTTGCCACTCTGATTCTCCACAAGTGTCACAAATGTTTTGAAAACACTAAACGCTTCATCCTTGTGCTTGAGAAAGTAAACCCATACTTTCCTCGAGTAATCATCTATAAATGTCATAAAGTAAGAAGCTCCCCCTAGAGATAGGTTAGGCATAGGTCCACACAAATCACTATGAACAAGTGCCAACTGTGTATCTCTTCTACTGCTTCTATGCTTATGTGGCTGCTGTGTTTGCTTACCATATAGACAATGTTCACAGAATTCAAAATCATTAAATGAAAAGCCAGGCAAATAACCAGAACGAGACAAGATTTCCATTCCCTTCTTGGACATATGTCCTAACCGGCTATGCCACAAAGAAACGTTCGGCTGCTCGGTTACATTGATTACATTTTTAGAGACATTTGATACATAAATCATGTAAAGTCCTCCAGACTTTACTCCATGTGCTACTATCATAGAACCCTTGGATATCTTCCACATGTTCTGTCCAAAAGTGGTGACGTAGCCAGCATCATCAAGTAAACCTGTGCTGATCAAGCTCTTTGTAATTGCGGGAACATGTCTCACATTCTTCAGCGTGAAAGAAGAGCCATTCTGAAACTTCAATTGAACATCTCCAACACCTAAGATCTCACATGTCTGCCCATTGCCTAGCCGAACATGATCTTTAGTGGTCACATAAGAAGTAAACCACTCCTTGTTTGGAGACACATGAAGTGATGCCCCTGAGTCCATTATCCAGTCACTCAGTGCATTTCCATCAGATGCTGTAAGAAGAGCTGAGTCCATTGTATTCTTCAAGAAGTAGATGTCTCCTGACACTAGACTGTCATCCTCTGCAACAGTGTTTGTCACATTTATTTCTTGAATCTTTACTGAGGACTTGTTCTTCTCACCATGGTCTTCAGCTTTCTCTTTGCCTTTTTCTGCTTTCCATTCTCTGCAGTCTCTTTTCATGTGACCCTTCTTGCCACAATGGTAGCATTCTATGTCACTCTTGCCTTTAGCACTGCGGGACTTGCTATGAGACTGATTCCTCTTTCCACCTTTGTACTTTTCTTTGGTCCTTCCCCTGACAACTAAGGCTGTTCCTTTGCCTTTGTCCATTGTCTTTCTATTGGTTTCTTCAGTAAGCAGACTTCCTTCTACACCTGCTATGTTCAAACCATCTGGAGGTGCAGAATTACTCAAAGCTGTGCGAAAAGTGTCCCAACTTTCCGGCTATGTGATCAACAGGAACATAGCTCTAACAGGTTCATCAAACTTGATACCTTGAGCTGAAAACTGACTATAGATTGTGTTGAATTCATTCAGATGATTGGACATAGGTGTCCCTTTTTTCATCTTCAAGTCAACAAGCTTCTTAAGCCAGTATACCTGTGAAGCTGTACTCTACTTTTCATAAAGATCACTCAGCTTTAACCATGCTTGATAAACCGACATCTCGTCTGCTACATTGAAGTAAATGCTCTGATACCATCCACTTCGCTCCATTCATCTTCGTCCATATCTTTTGGTTTTATCCCCTTGAGCTTTATAGGTTTTATCTGCTTCTTTTGTACCAACACGTGCCAAATCTGCTTCTTCCACAATGGGAAATTGGTTCCATCCAGCTTCTTGATATTGTAAAGAGCAGTGTCCTGTGATTCAGCCATAGCTACGCTTCACAGTAGTTTACTTTCCTGGGAAACATTCGGCAGAGTTTCCCCTGTAAACTGACCTCTGAACCAATATCAACCTGTCAAATGAACCAAGAAAGCTTCAGATTCTGCATAAATTTCGACAGAGTCTCCTTTGTAAAATGGCTATGGTGTACTCAAAAACAGATCAAAAAACAGCTCAAAAAACACTGTCTCTCTGACACTATAAGCTGTGGGTAAACCTATCTTGCACCTGTACTGTCTCTGACTGTCCTGTCACTGTCCTGTAAGCATAGACTGCGACAATGCCTCAACGGCAGTAAAGCAAAGATGCAATCCCAACTGTCTAACTCACAGTCAATACATCCTAGCTGCCTATCTAAGGGTGCCCGAGGGATCGCTCCAAGACCTGTATCACCGAAAGGATCTCAACATTCGAGAATCCCCCAGCTCAATAAAACCTCACTCGACCCTCAACAAAGGCTGCAGTAAATCTGACAGTACATAGACTTCCCACAAAGTCATACATCCACAAATTTCCCACTGTATGCTGTAACCGCTGCGGCGGTTGTTTGCTGCGTGACTCACAGCCAGCAAACCCTCAACAAACATACATCATCTCTGACAATACATCCCATGTGGAAGTACCTGCAATGTCAGGATGAAATCTGGAATATCAAGCAGCAAACACAAGCTACCTGATGAACTAGTGGATGTCGCCTACAGTCTGTGTGTAGATGCGCCCGTGTCGTATGTGACACGCCTCCAAGAACTGTGAGCCGTCCTTCGATGTGTAGACAGCCACAAATCAACACTCTGGGAGTGTCGATATCCTCAGCACTTGCAGTCGTAGGCCGAAAACCCCAAATTTGCAGAGTCGGATCTGCACCCGTCGAGACCACGTTGTCGAAAATGGCCTGCGTAGACCTTTGTCGAAGCCGAACGGTGGCCGAGATGACCTCAGAATGAAATTCTGACAACACCAAGCCCTTCGTGCGCTCCCACGAGATTTAGGGCCGTGTCTTCGCCTGTCGAATTTCACTCCAATCTGAGTTGGTGACTCTAGCCTCCTGCAATGCTGCCCCGAGCCTCGATTTGAGCTCTGATACCAGTTGAAGGAGTACGAGCGGACGTGCGACGCGAGAGAGAGTGCGAGAAGAAGAGCACGACGATATGGTGAACTCGCTCTACTGTAATGTGTAGAGCATAGTGAGTTCTTATTAGGTTTTTACAAAAGAATATGTGTACATACCTGGCGGCCCGCCCAGTGACCTGGGCGACCACATTGGGCTTTATACCCCAACAATAAAGGAAAAGGAAACAGAGATAAAGCAAGAGCACTTCTTAGCTTACACCTCAGAGAATGAGGATTTTTAAGTCAAATGGACCTTTATAAGAGTTTGGGCCATTCACACATGGGCGCCCACAGTGGCCAGTCGTTGCAGAACTACTTTAAGAATAAGATAAATGGTGTGCCTCTCATCGGTGATCACGTATACACCTATTGGACCAACAAGCCCGGTCCATGACTCAATCAAATAAATAAGATGCATCCGTCGAAGGTGACAGAGTGTCCGTGAGGGTTAACACGCTACATGCGTGCACTTGCTGTAGAAATGTGCTCCTCTATAGGTCTCTAAGCACGATTCTGATCCCCAAGAAAATGGTGGGACCGGCTCTGCCTGTCACCCCCACCTACACGTAGTCAATCAGGCTAATATTTAACATTAGCCCATGCATACCAATATGTCAACACCTATTAGCCACGAATAGCGGTTCACTTCTACCCATTCAACAACTAGGTGGGATAGCAGAAACTTTACAGACAATATGACCAATATTGATGCTTGTAAGAGCTTATCTTGCTAATAACCACAATTTGGAGACGGATCCTATGAGCAAAGGTCCATGCACACAGCAGCTATTAGATCAAGTTCAGATGGCTGCAGATGGTAGACATTAGTTTCGTATTGTAGACAACACAAACCCTCGTTTGCCCTTGGAGGAAAGCTACTCCAGGGCGGGCAATGAAAATCTATTCACATCTTCTCAAAGGTCTTTTGTGCAGCAAGAGGTCGAGGTTGAAACTCCATGTAGAAGCTATAGTATGCCAAATAGGCCGAGTGCAATTATCGCCAACAACGACTTAACATTCCATAGCGCAGGGTATACTACTGTTGCAGTTCTACTTAAAGTCGCTACAAATGGATGGCTACCGATCTGGGTTATGTGTTTGACCTAGGTGGAAGTAACGTTGTGATGCAAGGGGTGGGGCAACTCACATGAGGATTGGCAATAGGAAGCAGAATAAGATTGTGTATATATGTTTGTGGGCTTACTCGCAATGTTTTCTAGGTGTGTAGTTTGTAGATGAATACAGGCTTCTTGTGGTTGAACATAACTCTTCAACAAGGGGGTTGGGCAATGATGGTGCAACCAAAGTGTGTCGACCATAGCAAATGGCACAAGAAGGCATCTATGGGCTAGCAAGTGCATGCATGGGTAGTGAAACAGGTGTGAAGTGCAAGTTTGGCAAGGGAGATCTTGAAGTGTATGGTTGAAGTGCAAAGCATGTCGATCTTTATGGATTGACAATCAGAGTCCCGGTTGCCAAGATACAGGGCTTTGAAGTGTCAGCAGGAGTAAAAAGCCTGCCATATTGAGTTTTTTGGAGCTTTCTAGGGTTTGCATAGGTAGTCGTGATATGTGAAGTTGGCAAAAAGTGACATCTCATCAATCGAATGCACGGTCAGCTAGATATGGCTTGTCAAAGTTTGGTGCAATTCACGGCAATGCAATGCCATATAATTTTTCTCAATTTTGTTCGGCTCAGGTAGAGGGCCTAGCAAGATCAAAGTGCAACAAGACATGTATGACTTGAAGCCAACAAGGTGAGCCTTTCGGTGTATTTTGTAGCCTGATCATCGAAGCACTAAGCAACTGATTTCAGGGCAATGAAGTGAAAGTTAAATAAATGAGATTTTTTAAGTTTTTTATGACCAATACTTTGGAGCTTTTGAGGGGGAGTTGCCCAAATGCTGCCACATGGTGGCACTAGTAATCCCATATGCGAAAGAGAAGTCGTGGAGGGCATGTTACTGATACAAGGGCGAGCAAAGCCCTTGGGGTATCACATGAGCAAGGGAGAGAGCACTTGTGGGGAGCATGAGCTATGGCGGCCTGTATACGACACTACCACTGACGACGCTGGTGGGAGAAATTGGTGGTTTTGCATGACGATGATGGCGGCACTTGCCGGCTGGTGGTTGACGGTGAGTGGGTGCATTTCGATGCTAGCATGGTAGGCCCCCTATGGGGAGTGTTCTCACATGACACTCCAAGGAGTCCAATTCTTTTATGAGGGCAAAGTGCCCATCCCATGGCCTTGTAACGGCACTGTAATAAGGGAGTGATTTGTATGCAGTCATTTGTGAGGGAGTGAGAAAGAGGAAACTTGTCAAGGTGTCGATACCATGCAATATATGCTAAATTTAATGGGACACTTGTATGGAATTCATAAAAATGTTAAAATGAGCTCTAAGAGAGCTATACAAGCACGATTGACCCATTTTTTTTTGGGGGGGGGATTGCCCTTCTTTAAGTGGACTTTTTTGGACATTTGTAAGGGCCTTTTGCCATTTTACTTCTGGTCATTTAGGCTTTTGGCCGTTTGAGGCTTTTAGCCATTGGGCTTTCTTGTCATTCGTGCTTTTGGGACCGATTAGGCTTGGGCCATTGGGGTTGTTGAGTGGTGGTGTCTATGCAGAGTCAAGAAGGGTTGCCAGTTCGTGATTTTGTGCTCATCCATGTGCGCGCCGATGGAGCTGGTTGTAGCTAAGTTGTGTGTAACTGTTTGGATGAAAGAAAAGCCATCATTGCTGCATTCTGGTGTCAATTCCCCCTTCTCTTTTCTATTGTTGTACGTGTGTTTCCGGGCATGCGTTGGCAGGTGTGCCCCCATGAGGGTGTGTTGTGCAAAGAGAGAAATAGAGATATTGTGTGTGTGGAAGGCTATGAATTGAATGGTGCAGAGTGAGGGGGTTTGTTTGTGGTGTTGCAACGAGTGTGTGTTTCAAGTTGTGTGCAAATAGTGGTTTGCATGTAGAATTGTGGTGTTTTGTGAGTGTTTTATGGTGGATTGGGGTGTTGTGTAAGCTTTGAGCTATAAAGAAACATTTTGATTGTGTGTTTGGTGTGTTTGGCTTTCTCCCTTTTCAACATACAATGACTTTCTCCGTTTCAAAAGTACAATAAGTTCTTCTCCAAGATTAAAAAGTAAGGTTCTCACTTACATTTTTGGCCTCTGAGGAAAGACGTTGGGCTTGCTTGTGCGTACTTTTACTGATGGCATCCACGTGGACGGCCACCCAGCAAGTTTGTATAGCAGGGGCTGCAGGAGCGAGGACGACGTGAAGGGGTGCACAGTTTTTCTCGGAGTTGCGTGCGAAATTCTCCTTGGATAATAGAGCCTTATTACCGATGCCTATCTTTGTTTTTTCACAGTGGGTGCACGAAGGACCTCGAGCTCCTGCAGCACGGCGCAGATCCTTGCGCGGGGAGGAGCTTGATGCTTCCCTTGTGACCTCTCTCTCTCTCTCTCTCTCTCTCTCTCTTTGCTTCGTCTTGCGGCATCTCGTGAGCAGGACTCTTTCACAGGTTGGTACGCACTTTGACTTTTGAGAGCGGGAGAGAGAGATCCTTTTTACCTCTCAAGGCAGAACCAATTTCTGGCTTGTGTGTGCGCAGAGAGAGAGAGAGAGAGAGAGAGAGAGAGAGGAATGTGAAGATCGCTGCTTCCGCGGTCCCTCCCGTGTGTGTACGCATTACTTATTACCTGTACCAGTCGTGTGCCAACTTTGTTTTCCTGTCCGCACTCCATTAATAAATTCTGTCCATTAATAAATTCTGTCAAGAAAGGTGAGCATTTGAGAGTAGACAAAAGCCTTCATAAGTTCATGTGTGCCTAGAGAACCCTTGAATTTGAGCTCCCTAGCTTCAGAGTCTGCCTTTGATTTGGGCCTCTGCTTTTGCCTCTTGGGAGGTCTTACTCCTCTGTGCACGTGGCGGACTTGCAGCCCCCTGGTGTGGGCGATATCTGGCTGGAGTTTCGACAGATTTAGGATGGGTTTTTTTGCTCAGGCATCCGTGCTTACTGAGAGAAGTAAGAATCACCCACAAATGTGCTCATTATGTGGTTTGTTATGTTGTTTTTGAAGCTCTATTGCTGTGCTCTTGGCGGGGAGGTGATGTGAGGTGTTTTCTATGCTGCACTCATATTATTTTTTTCCTTGGACATGCCTGGATGACAAAGCTGATGGCAAGCCCCTCCCCAGTTATTATGCCAAGCACTTCAGTCGGTACAAAGGCCGGGGCCCCCATTCAAAGTGCTAAAGTGTATTAGAGTGCCCTTTGTGTGTGCTTTTTATATAAGTGTATAGGTGACGTTTAGAGAGAACAAAAGTGTTGTTTGTTCAGACTTTGAGTAGCTTGCTGGCTTGTTGTAGTATGCAGATGTTTAGATATTGAATTGAGTCACAAATTCATGCCTTTACAGTTGCACCTCTTTGCCTGCGGAAGGAGAACCAGGGCTTGAGATATTGGAGATTCTTTTGGATAAGGTAATCGCAGTCTATGGGAAGGCTCTTGTTCCTCTTTGTTGTGCTTGTTCGTCATCTCCTAACATCAAGGAGTCTTTGACGTTTCCCATCCTCGTCTACGGGACGATGGTGGCAGCCTAATCTCATTTGGATCGCCTCCTGTCCGAGCAAGCAATCCTCTTATATACATGATGTACATTTCGCACAAAAGAAAGCCTCTTCCTCAAAACTACACCTGCAAATCTGGAGGCAACTCAACAGACAAGAAATCGTCATCTTGCGGCACATCATATGTGTCAAAACCCTTTGTGCGCATCGAGGGTTCCCGATGCTCGGGGAGTACCTGCTTTTGTCTAGGTATTATGTGCCTTTTTGTTTTCCTTATACTATACTTTTGATTCCACAGGTTTGAGCATAAATTGTAGTCATATGGGAGGCATTGCAATCAGTGCTGCCTTTGTAGATACGGCCAAACTTTGAGCCCCAAGAGGTTATCTAAAATCCCTCTATTTGTAAATGGGACCCCTTTTCCTGAATCAAATTATAGTGACGTCAAAGATTTTCCTTTGTCCAGGCTCTACTTGTGTGGCATTTTTTTTTTTGAAACCAAGAGGCTTTATGATCAACTTTAGTCTGTGTTCTCTCATCTTGGAGATCTGTCTGCTACGGAGGTTTTGGGTTTTTAAGCTATAGTTATACCACGTATTGATGTTTTTTTGGATAAATAGTGGTGCTGATGGCAAACTTATAGATGCTTGAAGAGGAGGAACGGGTGTGTTGCTGCTTAGTGGAGATTGTCATTGTTTGTTGTACCTTGGAAATTAATAACTATTTTGTACCTTACCTTACCAAGGGTGCTCATAGTGGTTTCAACAAACCACACGTGTCACGTGGTTAGCTCATTAGCATCCCAACCGCAATGTCGTGGGTTCAAATCTCCGGCGCTCATCCTTGCATTAACTTTGTGGACCCTCCCTTCGCCTCGAGATTCATGTGCCATTTCCCGATTGTGAATGCCGGAGTTAGATAGTGTTGAGGTATGCCATGGGCCATAACCTATAAAGTACATGTATCTCTATGTCATGTACATCCTCCACTTTAAGAAATCCAACTAACCTATGTAAGCAATGGTACAAGGCTGTACCTTGTCACCCATGATGTACCCAAGATGCATGAGCCTTTTGCCTATTTAACAAGCTTGATTGTACGCAAAGGGAAGGTATGGTGCTTATTTTCCTTATGAATGATTGTTGTTTCCATCCACCTAAAACATTAATTCCTTTTGAATGGCATTGCATCGGAAACTGTCGATGTAAACATTAGTTGTGAAGTTTTAGCTGAAACTTTTTCCTAGAAAGCTTAGAGTCGTGTGCGTGTGCGAGTCTACTGTTGCAGTTGTACTCGTTCACTCGTGTTTTCTGCAGTCCAGCTTAGGCTCAATAGTCTCTCTCTATACGAGTACCTTGCGCACAGTTCATGGCTGCAACTACACGGCGCTCCGCAAGGGTTGGTACACAGGGTTGGTGACGCAGACTGAGACTCATCTTTTGCACACGCTCAAGAGCTTGGTCTTGTGAGCTAAGCTCAAAAGCATGAATCAGAAGTCGGACGAGTCGATTGTCTGAGAGAGAGAGAGAGAGAGAGCATGGCAGTTCGGGAAAAATCATTTTTCCAAACGTACAAAATTCCTTTTATTGAATTTGGTAGAGGAAATTTTAGAAAATTACATTTATTTTCCAGGTTTTTACACTATTTTTCTCTATTTTGGGACGAAATTTCTCCTTTTCTCCTTGCTCTCAATGGGCATTTTTCAAATTGAAAACCGCACGATATTAAGTTGAGACACATTTTTCCCGAACATTGGATCATGGTACCGACTACTACCGAAACTACCTCACATATGTGAGAGGATAGACAGAGACGTCGTGCATCGTCGAATCCAATGGATCCACTCGCCTGTGTGCGTGTGTGTGTGTGTGTGTGTGTGTGTGTGAGAGAGAGAGAGAGAGAGAGAGAGAGAGAGAGATGCAATGTTCGGGAAAAATCATTTCTCCAAATTCTCTTTCTTGAATTTTCCAAGAGGAAATTTAGAAAATTAGGTTTACTTTTTGGGTTTTTGGCCTGCTGAGGAAAGGCCTGAGTGTTGCGTTGGGTTGGGCGTACTTTGAAGGATGTCGTCCATGCGGACGGCCATCATCTTTTGAGGGATTTGGGGGAAGGCGAAGCGCAGGACGGAGGTAACGTACACGCCTTCTCGAATCTCCAAACTGTCGTAGTGTTGTACTACGTACATGTTCGCCTCGCGAGTCCCATAAGCAGCGCTGTAGCCGAGATGTGATGGAGCCTAAGTAGTAACATTGTTCATCGCAAGAAATATTCGTGCCATGATAGTCAAAATTACAACAAGGTCCACTAACCTAACTATAGGAAGCTTTTTTCTTTAGTAGCAATGCCCACACTTCTAGTGGGAGGTGATACAAAGTGTGTCGACGGGCTTTTCTCAGCATCACATGGCCGCACTCGGGTGAAGGAGGACAAGCACTCAACCAATGAAGCTAACTTCCATCAGCTAACTACAAAAAACTTAAGACAATACTTCCTAAACACTATTACTAGAACACAATTCCCAATTCAGCCTGCAACAACTGCCAGAACTATACACCATGCACAAAGCTTGACACTAGACACCTTGGCTTTCGGTCCAACCAGCATTCAAAGTCCACGGTCTTGTGTACACTGCCCTCTCTCGAGTAAGAGATCCCAACAACCTTTACCTCCTGACGGAATTAACTTCCACTGATATTAAAGTAGACCAAACGGTTCTAGATGAGCTGCATCACCTCAAAACACATGCCACTTGGCAACTTTCACAGCTTGACCTCCACTCTTTGCCGGACAATCACTTGATAATACAATCTCTTAACATTATGTCCCTTAAGAAACACTACAACAACCTTATTCATGATAATAACTTAATGGCCTCCCACATTCCTTGTCTCCAAGAAACAAAGCTACAACATGCTAAGACAGTGGCCATACACGGTTACACACACACTCAAACAACTGGTCCCATGGGAGTATCCCTCTTCACATCAAAGCGAAACATACATCTACAAAACCACAACATCATTCCCACGAATGAAATAGAATGCATTACAACACTCCTCAGTACACCACATGGTCCACCAATAACCCTGATAACATTGTATTGCAGACCCTCAACTCCACTTCCCTTGCTCCTGCAAACATTGACCACACTACTCACACCTCACCTCCAACACACCCCTACCATTTTACTCGGTGACTTCAACATCAATGCTAACTACCAAACCCTTGAATACCTTGCTCTTTCTAACCTCCTCTCCACACACAATATGACACAACATATAACCCACAACACAACAATCTACGATTCAACTTTGGACCACATTTGGACTACAAATTCCTTCACTAACATAACTACAGGCACTAACTTCTCATTTTGGTCAGACCACTCCATTATTTACTTACTGCTTTCACTAAACTCCAAAAACACATTCCAATACCCCCCTCTTCCTACTTCCTAAAAGCACCTTCACACGTCCTTCCATTGGCAGGTCCTCGTGATCCCTCACCTTGTTAACTATATGCCTAGCACTTTTTAAAATTGGTAGTTCCCATGAGCAATATATATTTACACCAAAAGCCCAGTGTAAGTATATATATACACAACAATCTAAAATTCAACTTTGGACCACATTTGGACTACAAATTCCTTCACTGACATAACAACAGGCACTAACTTCTCATTTTGGTCAGACGACTCCATTATTTATTTACTTCTTTCACTAAACTCCAAAAACACATTCCAATAACCCCCCTCTTCCTACTTCCTAAAAGCACCTTCACAAATCCTTCCATTAGCAAGCCCTCGTGATCCCTCACCTTGTTAACTATATGCCTAGCACTTTTTAAAATTGGTCTTAGGCCTAGTTCCCATGAGCAATATATATTTACACCAAAAGACCAGTGTAGTCACTCATCAAAAGCTCCATTTATTACATGCGCTCAAGAGACTATTAATATTAACCCAATATACACACTATATTTACACTAAGTGTTTATCACTATAACACGTCGTGCAAATATCGTGATGCATACTGACACCGAAAAACTTGTTTTAAAAATAAAAAGCACCGGTGTAAGCGTCGATATTTACGTCGGTATCGTATCATCAATATGCATGCTGATATATGTTCCATCAATATACACGTTGCTATAACTGTTGGTATGTGTGTTTAAACAAACACTGGAATAGTGATATATTTCTACCACTGATTTAGAAACCTATATGGACGCTTATTTTGACGCCAGTTTTTAATGCTAATTCTGACGTGTATACCAGCACCTGCATCAGCGCTAAAAGCTACCAAAAATAAAAATTGACAGAGAGAAATGGCAACTGTTGTTGCATGTATTGTAACACCAAGAATCAACCCTCTCTGCCCAAAGGAAGAGTGCAAAAGCAATTGCATTCCACCTACATTTTGGGGCTGAAGAGTGAGAAGTACATTTAGTACAGATGAGCAAAATTGTAAGTATAAAAAAACCACAAAAAACAAAACCATAAGCATGAAAAGCTTCAAAAATCATAATTATAACGTCGATTTCCAAACCATAAGCACAACAATATGAAGATTTTCTAACCAAAACTAAAACATGGCTTGAAAACCGTAACTATAACAATATGAATATTTTTTACTAAGGATTGTAGCATGACTTGAAAACCATAATCATAACGACAAGAAGAATCTCAAAACATAAATGTAACATGATTCAAAAACTATTACCATATTCACAACACAATTGCAAACCCATAACCATAACCTGATTGCCATACCATAACTGTGTTCATAAACGGAGTGCAAAACCATAACCAAGGAGCAAGTGAAACAAGTCTGACCATAGCATCAATCCAAAATCATAATTGTAACCATAACTTGATTTCAACACAATAACCGTATCAGACCGCAAGACCATAAGCATAAAAATCTAACAAAGAGCATAAACATCTCACCATAATCATAAACATCAAATTGTATGCAATGAATATGATCATCAAGATGACCATAACTAGAAAAAAACATAGATGGAGGATGTTACCCTCATGGTAATACCTCCCAGACGATGACCTCTCCCTCCTCTTGAATTTGGGTTAAAAGAGCCACAAGTCCATGCTTGTACCCATACTTCTCCTCTCGGCGTGTGTCGGAGGGTGCTTCATGGAAACTTCTTGTAAAATAAAAAATTAACCATAAGATAAATATTAAGATAACATATACATAATCGACAATTTAAAGCGTATGTATAATACTTACAAACTCATGCCAAAGAGTGTCGTAGCCTCCACTCCCTAGATGTGATGCTTCAGTAGACTGGAAACATGCTCTAGCTACATCTCTCTACTATTGAAATCTCTGAGGATTTCCCTGTGTCTCTTATGCAATCCCACCCACTCCTCTACGTCTAACCATGTCGGCTCTGGACTATTGGCCTTGTACATGTCTCTCGTCTCTGACCGGTGGTGTGACAATTTGAAAATCACCACCCTCAAGATCTAGTCATTTGAGACTATATCGTACTCCTCTGCCGGCCTGTACTCTCTGTGAATGGCTTTGACAATCTAATTCTCTCTCATCATCTGATCATCCCAAATCTCCATCACAGAGCGGCCAAATTGAAATGTACAAAGCTACCAAATCCTCTAGCGCATGGCCTTTTTGGCCCTATTCATGACAACAACCCTATTTTTGGTCTTGTACACCTTGCTGGGATCATGCTCATGTGATCCTCAAGGTATATGTGGTGTACCTACTGGTGAACTATTTACTGAAGAGAGAAATGGATGCTCTCTCGGTGGTTTGGATGCATCGGTAGAACAGCTATCACAACAACCACCACCTCCAGAATGAAGCCTACTTTGTCTCAAAGAAGAACGAGCCATTGGTGTAATTGGTACATTTGACAGAGGTGTAGGGCCGGTCGGTGTAGGGGGCACCTTCGTCCTAGGAGTAGGGCGTGTTGTACTAGGTCTAGAGGGACCAGCTCCCCTAAGGTTTTGTGTGTAAGCAACCTGCTCCAGTGTAAACTGTGACAAAAAGGAACCCATCTGCTCGGTTGACATGCCAATGGGAGTGATTGAAAAACTAAAGCTAGGAGAATATGTCTTGTCATCATTGGCCATGACTACAAATACACAGATAAAACAGATACAATACGTTAGTTCACATATTCATAACTTAAGCAATGCAAATAACCAAAAAACGAAGCTGCAACACAACTCATTATATCTATCTAATGTTGTAGAATAATTGAAGGAGTATTACAAAAGAGCTCCTAGAAATCAGTAGTCGATCTCTCATCTTCCATGAGAGCTGATACACCAAAGATATCTATCTCAATCTGTACTTTTGCATCTTTGTCATCAAACTCTACTTCTACATTGCTCTTTGTATCTACTTGCGTATCTAAGAGCTCATTTCTAGGTTCAAGCATCTGCTCACCATTGACCTCTAGCTCAAATTTCCTAAAGCTAATCTTCAAGATGTCTTGGACTCTAGCCAAAGTATTCAAGTTGGCTAGTCTCTGTGTTCTCATCCCTAGCACTACTCCGACTTTCTTGGAAGAAGCTTCCCCTAACCCCACTACCGAAGGTGACCCTTCTTTTGTTTATCCATTGCACTCTAAAGTGTTTCCCATACAACCACAAAGCTTTGTATTTGTGATACTACAAGCACATAAATTAAACAGTTTTAATATTACTAAAGTAATGTGGTCGTATGGATTTGCAAAAGGAAGTTGTGAAACTATTTACATGCCAATCGCAACCCCTCGACATCTTCTCTTCTTAAGTAATCTGAACTCCGTTCCTCTTTGCCTTCGAATTGTTGCATCTAGCTACCAACCAATAGGAAAGTCGGGCAATTTCTAAAGATGATTTGGAAAATGAAGGTTTCTAGTGGCACGATTGTACTTGAATTGTAAGCGAGTTGTCAAGCATTGTTGCCTTTTGTCTTTGTACCTCTCTAGCCACCTTTGCATGTCTTCTGAGTTGAGAAGACAAAATCTCATAACCTTTTCCCACATTGTGATATCCATCTTTCTCATGATGCCTTGTCCCTGTGGCTCATCGTCCCCTGTCACCTTGGCATTGACCTCAGTTGTCCACATTTGGGATATCTTTGGATCAATTGAACCCAAAAACTCACTGATGAGAACAAGACACTCCTGCATAAGTCATCCTTCAGCTATGCTACCCTTGGGGCAAGCCCTTTGACGAACGAGCCCTTTTAAAGTCTTCATGAATCTCTCCAAGAAGAATATCCGCCTGCTATGGACTACTCCAACAATTGCAACTTCATCAACCACATGCACAAGTAGATGCATTGGATGGTAAGAATGTTTGTTGGGAAGTACTTCTCCACCGTACACACTGCTTCGATAGCATTTAAGCAAGCTGCATCTATGCTGTCTTTTCTTATCTCTTTTGATGAGATCAACGCACTAACTTACTAATTTTATAGATTGAGCTTCTAATGTCATCTATCAGACAATCTTTTATGAAAATTGGTAAGATAAATTGTAAAAATTTGTGCCAATCGTGGGACTTAAGACCACTAAGATTGTCATCTCTAGTAAAAGCCGTTTTCAAACATCGCATGCACCCAGTAAAAGTCTTGAATGAAGATATGGTCTTCTTCACTTGTTGCTCCTTTGCATACCCTAAGCAGTATATCCTAAGTGGCTCGCCCTAAGCGGCCTGAATATCGACTAGCCCTAAGCCTCTAGTCCTAAGTGGCTAAGCGACTGAATTATACCTAAGCGGCTAGTCCTAAGCGGTTTGAATATCGATTAGCCCTAAGCGACTAGCACTAAGCGGCTAAATAATGAAGCAGGTAGGCCTAAGCGGCATGACTAAGCGACTAAATACCTAAGTGGATATCCCTAAGCGGTCTAAATATCGATTAGCCCTAAGCATGAAGCGATTAAATAATGAAGCAGATAACCTAAGCGGCTAGCCAAAGGTGGCTAACACTAAGCAGCTAGCCCTAAGTATCTAGCCTTCAACGACTTGAATATCGACTAGTCCTAAGCGGCTAGCCCTAAGTGACTGAATACCTAAGCAGCTAGCCTTAAGCGGCTCACCCTAATTAAGTGGCTAGCCCAAAGTGGCCAACTACGTCCGGTCGATATAACAATGTCGCTTGGCCCTAACCGATCGACATAACAATGCCAATTTGTCAAGCGCATGAAATTAATCAAATATAATTAAAACCTAGCACTAAAACAACTAAAAACATTCCAATTATCATTTACAACACCTACGACATGTTACAATTTAATAAAGCAACATAATTTATAAATTTCCAAATAAATTATCATAAAAATAAAAAACTAATTCTAAATTGACTAAATAAAAATAACTCTTTTTTTAATTATCAAAGTTCCTTTTCTTTCTTTGTGAATGATAATTTTTCATAAAATTAAAAAAATAAATAAATACTTTCTTTTCATTTCGAAATGTGCGTGTGTGTGTGTGCGCGCGCGCATAGTGTGTTTAGATTGTAGGAAAAATAAGTATCTTTAATTTATTTATGTGCATGTGTGTGTACGTGTGTGTGTGTGTATGCAAGAGAAGAGAATGATAGAGCACTCACATGAAGCCTACTTGAGCAAGAAGCACTTGAAAAAATGCCACCAAAACTGTCCAAAACACACACACACACACACACACACACAAACAAAGAAATGTACTACAAATCTCGAAAAGAAACTTACCTTGTGGATGTAGGGGAGCGTGTGAGTAGATTTCCCAAGCTCCATCACTAGGTAGTGGTGAAATATACAGCTTGTCCTGGAGATATTATCATCACTAGGTATTAGTTAGATATGCAACTTGCGCTAGAGGTGGAAGCCTTAGCATCTGGGAAGGTTGAGACCTACGAAGAGGAGATATAACATCTATCTAATCTAGCATTGCAATAGAGGGCCCTGTCACCATAAATTTTCCAAGACACAGTGCCAATGTCCCATCCAATGCCGTTGAGGGTGATCGGTTGATTAAGTACACAGACATACTTACTGCTTCCGCCCAAAGCCCCAATATCAACCAGCCCAAAGGAATCTAAGAGATCATTGAAGGCGGTGAGGTCAACACCTCTAAGAAAAGTGCCTAACCCTTTATACCTATCTATTTTTGTTTCTACCATCTTGAAATCCCCCAGGAAAATAAGAGTTTTGTCCATGTTAGTAATTATAAATTTCCAAAGAGCCATCACTCCTATACAGACCCCCTTGCATGGCAAGTTACCGAGGTGAATGGGAAAGGCTTGGAGAAGGGGTGTCGAATTCAAAGTTGCACCATCCATCATCTACATCAAAGTGAGTTGAGGAGAGGCATGAGATTGGTTTTGATGCCAAGAGTAGTCCCATTTGTTCCTCTAAAATAAGGAATGTAAACGGGGGGGGGGGAGGAGTGAATTTTTCACCAGTAAAAGGAACTCTTTTACTATTCAATATGTATAATTTTTGAGATCATTTTTTCAACACCCTTGTATTTGTGAAAATGTGAGAAAATACAGAATAAAATAATCCCTACTTTTGAACCCACACAATAGGCATTTTTTAATTGTAGTGACCTCCCCAACAATGTAAATAGACATGAAATCTAGAGCAATGGACTTAAGTTGACTGCCTAGATCGCTGGCTGTGAATGAGCTCTTACAAGGCAACAAAGTCAACAAGTTATTTTTAAGTCATTCTTTGATAAGGGAGGTTGTTTTGGGGTTAGGAAAACCTCTTAGTGTTCCACAACACTCCTTTCATCTTCCAGGTTTCTTAGTTTTTTTTCGAAGATTATCCGAGGTTTTTTGGGGTGATTACTCAACTTGAGTGTGGTTACATTTGCTATCTTTGTGCACTTCCATGGGAATAATCTCTTTGTGATTTTTAAGATCTATAACTAGACGGGATCTACATCTACTCTAAGTACCAACCATTCACATCAAAATTATTTTCTGACATGTCTCTTAGTTTGGCTTTAAGTTCTTTGCAAGCTTGCACCCTACTCAGTAGTATGCGATTCCCTGATTGCAATTTTGAATGATCAAGGCTCAACAAACCCATCTTCTCCTTAAAGTGTTGCATATCGTTGATTTCTCCACTCCTAAAGCGTTTTTAAATTGCTTTCCCTTCCGTGTAAATGTCCTTCATAGAATGTCATTGATTCTTTTGCCTTTTTCAACTCATATTCCAAGTCTAAAAACTTTTCCTCCCGTCTTCAATCAATCTAGCATCCTCCTCTAATATTTCATTTGATTTTTGTATTTCTAAAATTTTATTTTACAAATGAAATTTCTCCTTTGGCAAGACACTCAAATCTAGTTGTTCCTACCTGATGAAGTTCTTTACCAACTCCAAAGCCTTGTATGCATCTTTGTAGATAGTGGGAAAGTGCCACTAGAGAGAGTCTATATAGAACAACTTCTACAAATTACCTTGAGGAGTTACAAATAGTTATGAGAATCTATAACTGTACAATCACTTAGAACACAATATAGGAACCTTTAAATAAGACCCATTACTTTCAATTTGGGTCGGTTTTTGCTTGGATCCTATCTGTATCTATCATGATTGTCTAGACTCTTACATCATCTTGTAGAGCTGGGCATAAATGCAGTATCATTTGTACTTCTAGAGTTGTACTTCTTAAACATTCATAAATTTTATCATATAAATTCTAGTTGTCTTAGTTCATGTCATCTAAATTCAATCTTTCAATTCAGTCTAGTTATTTGTTAGGTTTTTCTATCTGGTTCTTTGAAGTCTAATTTTTTTCATCTCATCTGATTTGATATCTGACAATTGACTCTGGAACTCTGAACTTGGAATAGTTATCAAGTGATCATCTCATTCCATTTTGGCAATTATAGCGGTGAGCTAAAGCTCTTGATAGGAACTAATCTCTTACTTAGAATTTATAGTCAATCAGCTATTTGTAATGCTACCATGTTGTTCAACACGAGGAAGGAGAGCTACTACAGTATTTACTGAGGACTAAGACTGCGTCATCATAGTAACTAAGGAATTAGAGCAAGGAATTGATGGAGAACCAAGTTCTCAGAATGAGGAAACCAATGCTAATCTAGGGAGAAGAAGAGGAATTAGAGCAAGGCATTAATGGAGAACCAAGTTCTCAGAATGATGGAACTGATGCTAATCTAGGGAGAAGAGGAGGTGAGGAGCATTGAGCCTCTCAATCCTGATCACATTCAAGAAGACGATAAGCAAGATCAAACACAAAAGCTCGACAAGGGAATGAGCCTGACACGGTTATAGAAACTGATGATTTCCCTTTCTTTCTTCACCTCACACAGAGCTCAATGAAAAACCTACTCCATTATAATTTAAGCTTGAAATGTTTCAAACTACAAGCCCTTGCCCATCCGCACACCTCAAGAAGATCAAGTAATGACAAGCTTGGTTATGATTTTGGCCATGGTTTTCTTGGAGATGAGGTGTGTGTAGGAGATGTGTGTTGCAAGAGGCTTGGCTATGGCTTCCCAAGATTTCTCTACAACTTACTCTCTAGTTTGCATCTCAAAAATGGAGGAGAGAAGTGTAAAATGAGAAGAGAACCCCTCTTTTTATGCACATGATTTAAGTGCTTTTACTCAGTTTGATAACTTATCTTCCTGATCAATAATTTATTTTTACTTATCTTGATAACTTATCTTCCTTTTCAAAACTTATTCAACAAGTTACTTATTCACCTTATCCTTATTCTTTTTTAATATCTTATCTTTTTTCCATGCTAACTTTCTAGAGACAAAAAGATAATTTCTCATGCATTGCTTATGTCCATGATCCCATGGTGCGAAGCTAAAAGTTTCTTGTGAATAAACTTTGGTGCTTTGATTTAGCCCGAATTCACCCTAACTATCCTCAATTTTTATTATTATTATCATTTAAGTTGATGGCTTAGATGTGTTGGGGTCAAACGTAAAGGCTAGGAGGAGGCCCTTATAGCTCACCAAGTATAAGGGAGTTCAAAGTTTCATGGATTGTGTCATTTATTATCAACGGTTTATTCTATTTTTTGCTAAGGTAGGCCATCCTTTGTACAAACTTCTCATTGAATTTAAATGGACAAAAGAGTGTGACCAAATCTATGAACTATTAAAGCAGGCTCTAGAGAGAGCCATGATTTTTAGAGCACCTAATGGGAGTGTTATCTTCCATGTGCATATTGATGCACTAAACTTTTGCTAATGGGTGTTCTCTAACTAAACCAAGATAACATAAATTGGGCTTACTCCACTACAAAGCGAGAAGGTTTAGCTATGATTTATGTAATAAAGAAATTTGGATATTATCTTCTTGTTACCAAGTTTCTTTTGTGGATCACCAAGCATTGTTGTATCTAGTAAACAACCCATGCTCCACGGGAAGAATTATACAATTGTTACTAATTCTTCTTGATTTTGATTTTGCCCTTGCTGTGAGGCCTTGCATAAAACATATCATGGATGGTCATTTGTCTTGCATACCCAATGGTGAAGATCTAATGGAGTCGATGATGAATTTTTGGATACTCCCCTATTCATAGTCAAGACAATGCTCGAGTGGAGTAAGAAGATTTCTAAGTTTTTAGTGCTTTTCCACACAAGGATCTTTGTAAGCATTTAGCTAAGAAGCTACTCCACAAATGTGAACCCTATTGCCTAATTGCTAGAACTCTCTATAAGCTAGGGAAAGATGATAGTTTTAGATGCTTTGCCCATGTGGATAAATAGTTGTAAATTTTTTAAGAAGCACATATGGGCATAGATGGAGTTCATTTTTCAAGAGATTTGACTACTATAAATGTGTTACAACCGGTCCATTGATGGCCCACTTTATTTAAGGATGCATCACTTTTTGCAGAAGGGTGTGATGAATGCCAACATTACTAAACAACACAACAAAAGGATAAGATTCCCTTACATCCTATTAATGTATCCCAACTATTTCATAAGTGGGGCTTAGAATTTGTAGATCCAATCAGTCTTGTAGTCCATAATACTCTATCTTTATCTACTATTGTTGCCATTGACTATGTGGCAAAGTGGGCTAAAGTTAAGGCTTCACACAAGGAGAACCAAGGACAACAGCTAAGTTTCTCTTTGAGAACATTCTTACATGATTCGGATATCCCTTTGAAATTGTGAGTGACAATGATACCCATTTTATAAATGAATTGATAAGAGAATTCACATTGAGTTTTATGGTATCCCACCATAAGTCTACACCTTCTTATCCACAAGACTATAATTTCTCTTTTGACTAAGACAATAAGACTCATCGCATAGATTGAAATTTGAAGCTTACATCAACTCTATGGTTGCTTTCAAAGTGGCTATTAAGTGCACACCATTCAAGATGGTATATGGCCAAGGAGTAGTTATGTCATGGGAGTTCATCATTCCTAGTCTTTGAGTAGCTTCTCAAGAAGGTTGGGATGGTAATAAAAGCCAACTCTCAATCCTACCACTCAAGGAACGATACATGATCTATCACCTCATGCACGAATGCAACACAATGAAACATTGCACATCCACGAAGTTGAAACATCCTTGCTTGTGGCGCAACCCTCTAAAGCTTGAACTATCATGGCTAACACAAACAACCAAGGACTCAGCTTGATTTGACCAAAGTGTACATATCAATGGGTTCCAAAGGCTTTGTTAATGACCCCCTACTCTTCAATATCATTAAAAAAAAAGCATGTAGAAAATCATCCACTTGACCTAAGAAAGTCAAGGTTATGCTATATTGGGTTCCTATTTGACTATTAGAAGCTGAATGCTACTATGACAAAAATGATCAAATGTGGATACTTAAACGTAAGTTTTGTTCTTTCCTATCACCTACAGAACCATGTACGTCAAATCCTATAACTCCAAATCCAATTGAGGATCATGGGAAGGGACAGATCACAAAGTACTCCACACCTATTCCTGAAGCGAGATCAATTTATTTCACTTAGCTCAGGAAGGGGAGAGTCACATGCAGGTTCTAACTCCTCATGTAATTCATCCATTAACGTAGAAGCTTCCACACAACCTCCACCTACTACTGTCAATCCCCATGAAGCCACAAAATAATATACACCTCGCATTGTAAATTTATTGCTAAATGAAGCACTTTAAGTTTGTTCATCGGAGAGTACCTTACCATCCTTGCAACTTGATGAGGCACCTAATGTGGTAAAGGATTACTGGCTAAAGTCCTCACTTATTACCAACTAGAATAACTCGTCTCAAAGGGTGTGCCATCTTTTTAAAAGATATGATCTACCTAAGGAAGGGGGAATGAAACTTATCGTGTATCTTCCTATGAATTCCCTCTCAAGCTTCCTTCCCTAAAGTTTTAACCTCCAAATATTAGGGAATGTGTGTGTGTGTGTGTGTGTGTGTCCTTACACTAGCACAAAAACAAAAAGATAAAAAAGAAGTAAAGAGCTAGACCCATCTAGTAACAAGAGTGAGACATAAAAAATCCACAAGGCTCACGACACTAAAGAACCTTAGAATTATGAAGAACCTAATCAAAATCTATCTACGTTCATAGATATGGCTAGTTCACCAGAGTCATCCACTTCTACACTTGGTGAGAGATATCCCTCGACTTTTCTCAAGTATGCTAAATATGTTTTCCTCTTCTATTCAATGAGTGGGATATTGTTATTGACCTAGTGTGCGAGGATAATTATCATGAATTAGAATGGCTACTATATCTAGGAACCCTGAGTGATCTCTACGTCCTAGAGGATACTACCCCACTCACACAAGCTTACCCTTTGACAAAAACTTACTACCCATGCATGGTAACATTGCTGATTAACATATATGCGCAAGAATATGAAGAAGAATCTATAGACGATAGTGAGAATGCCTATGACCTCATTGAGGATGATTTTGTTTACCTACATTAGGAGGATAAGGGCTTAGAATTAGGACTACTAGCCAATCTATACAATATCATCTTAACTTGATTATGTATTGTGTTGCATATAGATAGGCTACGATTTTATATTTTGTTTTGATTTTGTTTAATAATTGGTTGGTGCCTTCTGGAGGTATATTGTATTGCGTGCTAATATATACAAGAAGATGTTGCAACAGCTTGACTTTTTAGCATCATGAGGTCCCTATCATGTCCACACCTAAATGCATGCAGGAATTGCTATCAGCACAAAATAGATATTTCTTGTCCATTCGTTTCTTTGTTGCTTTTTGTAGCATTCATGCTTACCTCTTTCAAGAGTAATCAATAAAAAAGTATCTAGCATACTTGCGTAGTATTTTGCTTTAGATTCAATATAATTTTACTTCATAATCCCTTGTCTAGATTTTTAATCAGGCATCCTGGTTGAGCTAGTTTAACCAAGGTAGAGCATTAGAGATCTTTTTTTAATATCGTGGAATATGTTTTCCTAATTCTTAGTAGTTACTTAAGGATTCTAATCCAATAATCTGAAGCGTTGCGTGTAATGTGTCAGTGCTTTCTAATGGGCTTAATCCCTCTTGCACTTTATCTTATGTATTATAGATGAAGTTTGTTTTTTTGATGAGCCTAGGGAGAGTAGCAGTGTCAAGATGATCCACCAGAGATACACAAATAAAAATCAACAAGCAAAAGGCTACTCAAAAATTAAAGAAAAAAGAAAAAAGAACAAAAGCTAATGATCCCAAAAATGAATTAAAGCTATACCTAGCAATAAAGTCTATAGTGAAAAAGATTTGGGAGGTTAGCCAAAGGGAATCTTTTTAGGTGATCAATTCATGTGTGATCTCCTTTAATGTATCTCAATTTGAGAGTCTTCTGGTTATAGCCTATAGTGAGACTTGGGACATGAAACAATCTTCTTTCACAATTAAACAACTATAATTTGACTGCTGAGGAGAATTAGAAGGATTGACTATGGGATTAACAATTGACCATTACTGCCGTACAAGAAAACTAGTGAAGCTAGAGTACTTAATTTGTTGATTTCTACGAGTGTGAGTGAGATTAATTATAGGGAAAATTACCAAAATACCCCTCTAATTTGTGAAAATTCCCAAAATACCCCTCATATTTTGTCATAAATTCCCAAAATGCCCTTCAAATTTTTCAAAATACCCATGGTTGTGAGAGTAAATTTATCCGAAGATAATTTTTTTTGTAGCTTTTCATAAGAAGACTGATTGCCTATCAATACAAGATACTAAAACTAGAATTTGAGCTGGTTATGTAGGCTTTGGAGATGAAAAGCTTCATTATTTTTAGACATAATTATCTTTTTTTGGGAGGTAATTTGTGACAAATTACATGCTAAGCACTAAAAAACAAATCTCCATTGTCAAAAAAGAAAAAAATAAGAAAATTGTGAACAATCCAACTAAAATAGATACAAGGGTATTTTGGGAATTTCAACAAATTATAGGGGTATTTTGGTAATTATCCCTTAATTAAATTATTGTGTTTTAATGTATAATACTCAAACTTGTTTGTTTAATATTTTGTCACCAATTACTCTTTATGCTTACGCACTGCCTATTTTTCTTGATTAGCCATGTTCTTATGTGAATGTAGTTATTGTGCTATTTTCTTATTAATTTTGCATTGATCAAGTAAAAATGAGGAGTCCAATATCACGAAGGACATGTGCACTGTCATTCAACCTAAACATCTAAAAATACATCTATCGTTCACTACTCTCATTAAGATGCATACTACTTCTTACCATCCTAGGTACTTCATTTGCACGAGAATTTGCACACTCATAGATTCCAAGGATGCAATCTACATCAAGAAGAGGTGATCATTGATGAGAGGTGCACCATAGAATTTAGCAAATAAGGATTTAGTGTTTTGATCGGCCAAGTATGGAAGGCACCTGTATATGAATAGAATGATCAACATAAAAGTCATTATAACCTAGTTATTGAGGCATCTACATTAAGAAGGGGGGCATGTTAACCCATGACATCATTCTTATTATTTGAAGTACTTTTAGTCATGAGGTAGGCTTTTTAGTCCCATATGTCTATGATCATTGATTAGGTGATCACTGATGAGAGGTGCATCATAGATTTTAGCAAATAAGGATTTAGTGTTTTGATCGGCCAAGTGTTGAGGGCACCCATATATGAATGGATGACTGACATAAAAGTCATTATAACCTAGTTATTGAGGCATTTTTGGATATACTAATGCAAAGTTCTCTTGCTCTTCTTTGTCTCTTGTTACCATATACTTGTGGTAGTGATGTGTGTGAACACACTAGGACCGCCAGGGCATTTTTTCCCTCTTTTTCCCCCGTGCATTGTATATACGCCCATCACTCTAGGGCTATCTATCTTTCCATTACACACTAAGTAACACACTCTCTATTGTGTGCCTTGAGCTTCCTTCGTCTTCTCCAAGTTGTGTGCGTTTCTCTGCAAGTCTAATTCCAACAATTGGTATTAGAGCAGGTTACGTCCTCCAGGGCTTAGTCGCCGGTAGCTCCAGCACACGCCTGCTCACTTTCTCCGATTTCTGTGAGCTTTGGCGAGCGTTTGTAGGTCGACAAAAATTCTGGGAGATCTCGTAGAGCTCAATCTGCTCAGATTTCTGATTCGGGCTCATTTCGGCCTCCGTTTCCACTATAGCCAGGTCTGCACCAGCAATTTCTTCATTTTGTATAGAATTTCTGTCAGTACCAAATATTGCATAATAGGTCCCATACAGTCTACTGCGGGTTGTGTTGTATAGCACGTGTTGGTCTCACTTAGTTTTTCCTCATTTCAGGCAGTTTTCACATCAGGTGTATGCATTTTTCATGGCTGACAACAACACAGATGTGTTCATGTTTGTTGCTGAGGACAGGTTGGATGGGGACAATTACCCTATGTGGGCTTACATGATGCAATATGTTCTTGTGTCAAAGGGCTTCTGGAATATTGTGAAGGGCATTGATGTACATCCTGGTTCTGAGGATGTAGGCGACGTTGAGGATGTTGCAAGTCTTGCTGCAAGGATCGCTGCTCCCCATTGTTCCTCGCATTCATTCAACAAAATCTACAAAACAGGCTTGGGATATTCTAGCAGGTCTTTATGCAAGCCGCAAATGAGGCTAAAATTGCTTTACTGCATAAAGAGCTAGAATCGAAGATTATGCATGAGGAAGATGATATGGACACTTTCCTTGTTGGTGTCAAGGATATCAATGAGCAACTTATTTCTGCAGGTGAAGTCATTTCAGACAGTTCCCTTGTGTAGACTGTTCTTGATGCCTTACCAGATTCTTACCAGAATTTTGCTAGTACTTGGAGACTTATGACCCAAGAAATTCCTGAAGTTGTTAAGTTTGATGCATTATTCACATTGCTGTTGCAATAGTCACTTTCTAGGAGAAACATGACTAGGCAGCATGCAGTTGAACAGGCTTTTATTGCTTCTCAAAGAAAGGGTGGTAACAACAATGCAACCACTTTTTATGGTTCTACTGCGAGTGGCAGAACTTCTGTTCCTAATGCTTCTGCTCGCAGCAATTCGTCTGGAAATTCTAGTGATAAGGGCAAAAAGAAGATGCGTTGCCATTATTGTAAAGCTAATGATCACTTGATCAAGTAGTGTCCTAAGTTGAAGGCCAAAGAAGCTAAGAAGAAAGAGGGTGGTTCCACTACAAATACTAATTCCACTATAAATGCAACCATTGTTGAGTCTTCTGTGAAAGGAGAATTGTGATGTTGATGTTAACGTAGAATAGGCTTTTAGTGCAGAGTGCACTTACAATCCTACTGTCCATGATGCATGATTTTCAATTGTTGCAGATTCACATGTGTGGTATTTTGAAAGTGGTGCTACAAAGCACATTATCTCACATCGTGAATTGTTCACCTCTCTCGAGTCTGTCCCTCATGGTAATTCAATCACTTGTGCCAACAATGCCTCTTATCCGGTTTAGGGGGTTGGAAAGATTGTGCTTACTGCTGTAAATGGCAGTTCTTTCACACTTGTTGATGCACTTTATGTACATGGAATCAAGAAGAATCTTTTGTCTGTATCCGTACTTGCTAGACTTGGACTTGTAGTCAAATTTGTGGATAACAGATGTACAGTTCATGATCTCAGTTTTGGTGATGAAATTGTTGAGTCTGGCCTTTTGTGCCGTGGGCTGTATAAGTTCACTTTGTATGACAAGTGTGGAAATTTTTTTGTGAATGCAGTTGCAGATTCAAGGGCTATTTCAGATGCAAAACTTTGGCATGCACATTTTGGTCATCTGAATTTTGCCAGTCAGCTGTGTTTGCAGAAATCTGATATGGTTACTTCTTTGTCGCCTCTTGAAGCGCCTGTCAAACATGTTTGTGAAGGCTGTATTTTGGGTAAAATGCAGCGTTCTAAGTTTCCAAACGACGGTTCAGTTAGGGCCACATGCAGGTTATACCTTGTACATAGTGATGTTTGTGGGCCCATTCAAACTCCATCCTTGGGCAATTACCTGTACTTCGTGACTTTCATTGATGATTACTCCAGGCATGCATGGGTATTTCCGCTTAAAGAGAAGTCCGAAGTTTTTATGTGCTTCAAACAATTTTTGGCTATGGCTGAAAATATATCGAAATGTACTATGGGCACCCTCCATTCCAATCAAGGGGGGGAGTATATGTCTCATGAATCTAATGCATTTTTGGCTAGTCATGGGATAAAACACCAATGTACAGTGCCTTATAGACCTCAGCAAAATGGTGTTGCTGAGAGGAAAAACAAGTCACTTATGGAAATGGCAAGATGTATGGTCAAAAGTCAAGCTTTGCCGCATTCTTTTTGGCTTGAGGCCATCATGCGTGCCACTTATGTACTTAACAGGTGTCCTACGAAAGCTCTGCAGCATGGCATGATAAAAAGCCTTCTACTGAGCACATGCGTGTTTTTTGTTGTTTGGCATATGCTTTGGTGCCACAAACATAGCGCAGAAAATTGGATGATAAGACTGTCAAATGTATTTTTGTTAGTTATAGTGTTGAAAGCAAAGGTTACAGATTGTATCATCCGCAAACAAAGCATATTCTGGTTTCACGGGATGTAGTGTTTGTGGAAGATTCTGTTCAGTCCTTGCTGTCATATACTCTAAGATAGTAATGTAAGCTCACACGACATTTATGACACTTTTTTTCCTCTTTTCAGTGGTGGAAGTCCGAATGTAAATTCCAATGAGACAAATGTACAGCCTATGGGGTTTTTTTGAAAATGTTATAGATCAGCCTATGCATATGTACATGATGTACTTGATGAGGAAAGGGCTGGAAATGAGCAGGCTACAGGTATGCCAAATTGGCTGGTGCACACTTTGCGTGACAGTAAATTGGATGCACCTTTGTCTAGTCGTACTCGTTCAGGCTCTCGCCATGCATCTTATGCATCAGATTGTTATGCTTTGGCTATGTCTAGCTTACTTGATGTTGAGGAACCTCTGTCTTTTGATGAAGCAAAAAAATAAAAAATTGGATGGCTACCATGCAATCAGAATATGATGCACTTATAGAAAATGACACATGGACTTTATGTGATTTGCCTCTTGGCAAAAAGGCCATTGGTACAAAGTGGGTTTACAAGTTGCCGCAATGCAAGCCAAATGGTGAGATCAATCGGCATAGGGCTCGACTTGTTGCAAAGGGTTATGCACAACAAAAAGGCATAGATTATGAAGAGACTTTTTTCTCCCACTTGTCGTATGACTACTGTGCGTTTTCTATGTGCATGGGCAGCTCATTTTGGCTGGGATGTAGTCAATCAGACATTGTTACTGCTTTCTTGAATGGTGACATATTTGAGGAAGTTTATGTAATGCAGCCTAGCGGTTTTGTCAAGAAAGGACAAGAGGATAAGGTGTGAAAATGTAACAAAGCTTTGTATGGGTTGAAGCAATCTCCTCGTGGTTGGTATGAGAAGGTTGACACTCATTTGGTCAAACGAGGCTTTCGTAACAGTCCAACTGAAAGCACATTGTATGTAAAGCGTGAGGGTGATATACTTCTCATTGTGGTTCTTTATGTAGATGATTTGCTGATCACTGGACCAAATGAGAGACATATTGCTGAATTGAAGGCTGATTTGAATGCTACTTTCAAGATGAAAGATTTGGGGCTGTTGCATCATTAGTTGGGTATACATTTTAAGCAGTGTGATGGTGGTATTGCCTTGTGTCAAAAAAGTTACATAGAGACATTGCTATGTAAGTTTGGACTTAAGGATTGTAAACTTATTGCCACTCCCATGGAAACGGGTTTGAAATTAATTCTAAATGATGTTGGTGATCCTAATGATGTCACTCTTTACCAAACTACTGTTGGCTGCCTCATTTATGTATGCAACACGATGCTCGATATTCAACTTGCAATCTCAGAGGTCAGCACATTTATGCATAACCCAGGGTCTAAGCATTGGCATTTTGCAAGAGGATATTCCGCTACCTTAGTGGCACTTTACATCTTGGCTTGTTTTATCCCAAGGGGGGATCATTGTCGCCAGACTTACATGCTTTTTGACACTCAAATTGGGCTGGTTGTTTTGACACGTAAGTGTCCACAAGTGGTTTTTGTTTCAATGCTTGGCAATTCATGTATATCATGTTGAGCAAGAAGCAACCTATTGTGGCCACTTCAAGTTGTGAGGCTGAGTACAGGACAATCTTCACTGCTACGGTTGAGTGTGTATGGCTCAGACACCTTATGATTGATTTGGGTGTTGGATAGGACACAACCAACACTATCTACACTGACAGTTAGAGCGCATTGGCAGTTGCGAGGAACCCAGTTTTTCATGCTCGCACAAAGCACATTGAGGTGCATTACCACTATGTCAAAGAGAGGCTCTCAGTAGGAGAGATCAGCTTGGCTTATGTGCCAACACATGACAACCTTGGAGATCTTTTCACAAAGGCATTGTCTCGTGAGAAGCTCAAAGCTTCGGACTTACTCCCCTTTGTGGACTGATCATGTCCTCAGGGCATGGCACTTCCCTTTACTCATGTGCCAACTCTCGTTCACCGCATCACTCTAGGGGGGATTTGTTACCATATACATGTGGTAGTGATGTGTGTGAACACACTAGGACCGCCGGGACATTTTTTTCCCTCTTTACGAGGTTTTCCCCCCGTGCATTGTATAGATGCCCATCACTCTAGGGCTATCTATCTTTCCATTGCACACTAAGTAATACACTCTCTATTGTGTGCCTTGCGCTTCCTTCGTCTTCTCCAAGATGTGTGAGTTTCTCTGCAACCCTAATTCCAACATCTCTCTCCTTATCCTCTTATTGACAAGTGTGTGTGTGCATGAGAGAGAAAGGGTGTGTGCGATCTAGCATTGGTGACAGTACGAGGGTGGTCAGGTGGTCAAGTAGCAAAGGCAAACTCCTTCTTCAGTACAACATGGGATTCCCTGTCATAATAATCAATATCTAATTCTCCTAAATGATTTTCTCATGTTAAACTGATCATTTAATATTGGGAAGTGCCAGGGGAGAAAAAGCTAGAATATTGGTTAAGCTAGTAGACCGGCCACAACAGGGATCCAAAGGAGGGAAAATAGGGATCCAAAGGGGGGGCCATGTGTAAAAGAGCCATGTGCAACAATGGGCTTAAAAGACCCTAAGGTTCAGCCCATTAAGGCTTCCAAAATGCTAAGGTTCCAAAGTTCAAAGGTTGTGTCCAAAGGTCAAACGTTGGGGGAATTGGATTCTTTGTGTGTGTCCCAAAAGTCTTTGGCAATTTCTACATAGGAGGGGGCGAGATTTGCAAGTAGGGGATGAGAGAGAAACTCACACACACACACACACACACACACACACACACACACACACACACACACACACACACACACAAGCTCCCTTTACACAAAGGGAATGAGGGACACATGTCAGCTCCCTAGCCCAGATGCCCACAAGGTATACCCAATTTCTATTGGATGTCCTTGGAGGTGGACCAATGAGAATTAAGCTAGAGTAAATCTAGTTTAATTAATTTAAAATCACTTAACACTAGAATGGTAACCTAACAGGACATAAAAGTGTCCTTTAAGGTTTTTGGGAAAAAATTCCAAAACCATAGTAGATCCACTCATTTTGAAAAATCCTTTCATGAGCTTATAGTTCAATAACTACTACATATGGAAAAAATGAGAAACTTGTAATTTTTCTCATCCCTTGGTCACTACAAGCCTCCAATGTTGATGGACCAGTGCATTTTGCCCAAAACAACAATTTCTTACGGTTGATTGCATATAAATAAGACTGGGGATTTTTGTAGGACATGAGATAAAATGCCCCGTTAACTTCAATGGGTTGGTGACCAAAACAAATGGTTGCTTTAACCTCACTAATTTTTTTTTTGTCAAAAAAAAAAGGTACAAAAAAGTTGCATTTTTGCCATTCTGCGGACCTATCATCAAAGTTTTTATAGTCACGCTCAATACAGATACTATATACATGTTTTCTTAGTTTCCTTTGGGCCTTTGGATTCAAAAGGAGCCATGGAGCATGTCAAAAGGATAATGGATCTCTTACAATTGGAACCTTGGGGGCAATGATAGTGTGCTAAATACAGCAAACATGAAAAAACTGGGTTTAGCATTATGACCTCTAGAAACCCATAAAAACTACTCAATATCTAGCCAAGTTTGTAGTCTATGATTAGATATGGTTACTACCTACAAAATACACACAATTGGCCTAAGAAACTAGCAATATTGAGAAAGTTATACTTGCTACTCTAAAATGTATCGTATTCTTCAGCAATAAAAAAACTCAACCATCATCATATACTATGCTATATAGCATATTAGGTCCCCCAAAACTCAAGGAAGATTAGCTTTATGTTATACATTACACTTACACAATCAAAATTGAATTTGGATATCAAGAAAGCCACCAAAAAAATCATAAAAGTGCTAATTTTGCCCAAAAAACAAGATTATGCAATTCTTATAAATTGGTCATAACTTTCAATTTTAACACTTAGCTCTCTCTATAAGCATCAAAACATGTTGAGAACTATGAAGGCCTAACCTCTAGCCATCTAAACCTCACAAACATGAAGTTTAGAGTGGTATAGTTGCCAAAAATTGAAAAAAGGCCAAAAACAGGACCCGTTTTTTCACACAGTTTAGGTTCAAAAATGTTGTGCAAGAGTAAGGTTAATGGTGAGATCGATACTAAAAAAAAAATGCTAAGTTTTTTTCAGCTCATAAGACAACTTTGTGGATATATAGCACCTAGAAATTCATTTTCATGCTCTTCAAATAATTCAAGCAAAATGGTCACTTAACAGGACACAAAAGTGTCCAAGGACATAAAAGTGTCCTGTTACCATTCTAGTGTTAATAAAAGAACCAATAAGAATTAAGCTCTCTAGAAGACTATTGGACAGTCTCCCAAGGGGACCAATGAGCATTCAGCAGCCCAATGGCTTGCCTGATTCCTATTCACCAGGAGGCAAAGGGGTCCAATTAGTTGAATTAAATAATTACCTAAAGCTCTCACAAAAGGGGAAAGGGGGACACATGTCAGAAGGCTATCACTTATGCTGCTTAATTACCATTGGCTAAGCCTGGGGAGGTCCAATAGGATGCTAGCAAGAGCAAATAGCAAGAGGGGTCGACCAAGAGAGAGAGGGGGACTGATTTTTCAAAGGCATTATCACCTACACACTCACACTAGCTCATGTGTGAAGAAAAGAAGACTCTCTCTCCTTCTCAAGCTTTAATGGAAAGCTTATCACCTACTCCAAGCTTGTGAGAAGGGAGGCCTACACCAACAACTCTTGGTTTTGTGATGCAAATCCAACCAAGAGCCAAGCTTCAATGCATGCTCATCTCCTCTACCATGCTAATTACTAAGCTAAGCTATGCTAATATGAGTGATTATGTGAGGAGATGTACATCTTTCTCGTAAGAATACTCCTTCTTCCTCTCAATCTACTCTCATACCCCGCTAGCTCTCACCATCTTCGAAGGTGTGTGAGGTCTTGGGTCTGAGACCGTGAGGGAATTGATGTTGTGTTTGATAAGTGTTTTGCCTAGTGCATGAAGTTTCCATCTTCATTACACTACCAGTAGTATTGAAGGAACACAAGAAATTGTATTGTAAAATGTCTCTGTTAATGGGAGAAACCATAATACAAAGCCTTTTGGAGGGGGGACCGGCTCCATGCAAATCCGGTCCTCAATTGTTGTCAATTGCTTAATTTCTCTCTCTTTTGAAGTATTGTTCATGCTATCTAACTAGGTGTTATGCTTTTTGTTTCTCTCTCTCTCCACCCAAGCACTCTTGTTAATCTCATTAGGAATCTATTCTAATGAAATGCTCATTATGTTCATGCTATTTTCCGCTACACACAAGTTACTAGGCCATTAAATGTTACATTCCCTCTTTGATGGTGACACGGGGAGGTGAATGATACACTGTCCACACTTGTTGAGCTTGTCTATGATTGTGTGCTTGCATCCTTGGTGGCTTACACACGTCACATGGCAAGGCCCCTATAGTTGACAATTTCCTGGAGCACTTTAGATTTCACATTATCTAGACATTGCATTGTAAAGTGTCCATATTTTCCTCAGGCTTAGAAATTGAAGTTACATGTCATAAAGCTAGCTCTACCCCTACCTCTGTCAAAAAAAATTGACAGCATCCTCTTCTAGGTATAGTGCTGGTACTAGCTGTTAAGCTTTGAGGGCTATGGCGGGAGGAGCCGATGGGAATTCATGGCAACTAGAAAGTGAAGAGCAAGTGCAAGAAAAAATGTGACAGAGAGAGAGAGAGAGAGAGAGAGAGAGAGAGAGAGAGAGAGAGATTCAATGCAGCTTGTAAAATAATGCTATATGAGATGTTTTATTAAAAAGGAATGTTACATATATGTAGATAAAAACCTTCCATGAAAACTAGCTCTCCTAACTGCAAGCCTTTCGGAGATGTTCCCACGGGCTGACATCAAAGTAAATGAGGGCTTGGAAACCCAACAACCCGCCCCCTCATGATACCTTGAGTTTTTAGTATACTCATCAATTGTGAGTTTTAGGTTCTCTCACAACCAAGGATTTTGGTGTATCCATAACCTGGTGCTTCTATTAGGCTACCGTGAAAGGGATTTTTTGGTTCACTACCAAACCTTGGGTTTAAGGTGTACCCAATAACCTCATGAGAAGTGGGACAAAAAATAGGAGTTGAACAAAAACTGGTAATTTGGGAGGTCTTACCACTCATGTGTGGTAGTGTCTATAGCCCATACAATTTATTTTGACTAGGAAAACTTTTTAAAAAAAAGAGGTGATCTAAAAAACATCATTGTCAATAGAAAATATTTGAGATTCAATGTCTCTATTAATCACATGAATTTGATTTTTACCCTCTTTAAAGCATTTATTTGAAGGATGATTTTGTCTTACCACAATGAACACAAGGATTCTTCTTGAAACAATCCTTTTTTCTGGTGACTGTTGCACCCAAAAATGGCATAAGTTTTGGTACCAATGGATGGTTGAGTTGAAGCTGAGGTAGAAGCACAATTATTGATTGCATAGGCACTGGGAGTACTAGAAGAACTGATGGGGAATACTACAAGGGAGAAAGTATATGCACTAAGAATAATGGTAGAATTGGTATGGGATACCCTTCTTTCTTCTTCCTATAATGAATTGATGATACCATCCAAGGAGGGCAGCGGATCTTTCTCTTTTAAAATAGTAACAATTTGATGGAATTTATTAGGCAAATTTTTTAACAAAACAGCTATGAGATCTTCTTTTGGCACTGGGGCTTCAACATAAACAAGTTGAGTTTTAATACTCTTCAGTCGGTTAACTAAAGATATAATGTTTTCATCAGCACGCAAACAAAGAGAGTACAACTCCATCTTTAGACTCATCATTGTGAATACTTAGCTTTAGCACCAAAAACCTTCTCTAGTTGTATCCAGGTAGCACTAGAAGATTTCATGTCATCCAAGTAGTGAATAAAGTCATCTTTGAGAGATGTCAAATTAATACCTAATGCTTGCTCGTCCTTGCGTTGTTGCTCGATATATAGTGCTCTCATAATAACAACGGATGTGCCTGCTTCATTTGTTGATAGAGGCTTGACGACGCTCCAAAGATTCTTTCGCATCAGATATCCCTTCACTTTGATTAGGTATGAAAGCCCGTTCCATTGAACTTGTCCACTTTTGATGTTCCTTTTGGATTGTAGCTTTTACACTCTAAGCAAAGGTTTGCCGATATGTTGCAAATCTTGAATTTATAGTTTTTTATAAGTTTTCAAAACCACTTGGTGATCTGCTATGACCAAACACCGAGGATGTGGATGAGCTCTTGCGAGGGTGTGAATAAGTGGTCAATTACGGTGGACAATTTAATAAACAGCGTGAAACTTTTACAAAAAGTCAAATTTTGTAACTCAGACGTGATAGAAAAATGAAGTCGATATTGTTTTGCTTCGGAGTAGATGATAGAAGCCGAACTGGGAAGCATTTTAGTGTCAAAATTTGTAGCGCATCCCAGGGAGACCATGTTGATGCCAGTTGTGTTGGGTTTTGCGCAGGTCGACGACCTTCCTTTCTCTTCTACAGGTGGTTTCTCCCACGCAGAGCCTTTCAAACACAAGCCTTTGAGGTGCGGTACTCGAAGCTCTAATACCAATGTTAAGCTTTGAGGGCTATGGTGGGTGGAGCCGATGGGAATTCATGACAGCTGGAGCCTGTAGAGCAAGGGTAGGAAAAAATGAGAGAGAGAGAGAGAGAGAGAGAGAGAGAGAGAGAGAGAGAGAGAGAGAGAGAGAGAGAGAGAGAGAGAGAGAGATTCACCATAGCTTGTAAAATTCTATATTAGATGTTTTATTAAAAAGGAGTGTTACATATATATAGATCAAAACCTTCCATGCAAATTGGCTCTCCTAACTACATGCCTTTGGGATGTTCCCACGGGTTGACATTAAAGTAAATGAGGGCTTGGAAACCCAACACTGAATCCACTGTCCATGCTATCCGGTATCCTCTCTTGGTTTTTTGATTCTTGATTTGTCAGTGCTATCATGGAAATGTATTTTCCACAAACAAGAATAGGAATAAGAACACTCTCTCTTCTACTTGCTTACTAACTTCTCTTCTCTTGTCACTGTGTGCATGCTCTTAAACAACTTCGGGCAAGAAGCCCTTTGACATCCGGTAATCACTTCCAAAGTAGCACGCTAAGAAGCTCTAAACTCCATATTTATCATCTCTTCATCTGTCTACTTCAAATTCTGAGTGACTATCCTCTCGGTGGTTGCTTTTTCATGTATGAGGACATGTATGGACTTGTCAGATATGTACAAGGATGCTCCATACTTGTTTCATTATGTTTAGCATTTTGATTTATGCACATGGTGTGTTTATGGTCACATATGTGAATAAAAAGTGCTTTTTGTTTCATGTCATGTAGGCAGTGATGGGAGTCGATTATGTGAAAAGTATCCTTGTACTCCCCAGTACTCAAGTTAGGTACGGCTTTTTCCACTCTGTAGCTAGGAATTGGCATTCTAGAACTTTCGTACACTATCTCCTCTAGCTTGGTAATTGGCGGATTTCCCATCATTATCCACATGCCATAAATCAATAAATTCCTTGTTTTGCATAAAGATCTATCGTAGATGAACATGTGATTTTCAGTCTTGTGTTGAATTTGATCGTCGTAGGAGACAATCGATCTTCTTCCTTATCCTTGTTCTTCTTTTATTCTTAAGTTTGTTGAAGATCTAATGCGTTACTTGGAGAAATTGCTTCTTCATCTGCTTTCATGTGCACTTTTTTTGGAGTCGGCTTCCTTGAAATAGCTTTTGTCAATTCTTTGGGTATGTCAATAATGACATAATCTTGTGATTGATTCTCTTCCGTTGTTTGGGAGTTTGCACCATGCTTCATGACAAAGTTGTTGGTCTTGCTTGTTCTACTTTCACAGTTTTTTTTAGCTTCCTTCAATACCTTTATCGTAAAATAGAGAGTTATGTAATAGCCATGCTTGTCACAAAACTTTGTAGTCGTTATTTTGTTTATGCACATATCTAGAGTAGCCATTATTTTCTCCCATCCAAAGGATTCAAAAAAATCTTTTGGAAATGGTTCTCAAATGTAAGCCTCATTCTAGTGATCTCTCTAGGATGCAATCCTCTTTTCTCAGTCTTCCGCATTTAGATGGTTCCCACATCCAAACATGCGCATCTTTCACTAACCAAGCAAGCATTTGCATTCCTAAATACGTAGTCATGGCAAAATCATTCACCGAAGTTTGGTTTACATCCTTGTAACTAAAGTCCTTCATGATAACCTTGGTTGTGATACCTTTATGCCATAAGTAGAGATGATCATAGCCCCAATCTTGAACCATTTTGAGTTGACGCATGAATGGCCGTTCCAAAATAACCTCAAACTTGTTGCCTTTTTCAAAGTCAACTACAACAAAAGTGCGTTTGTACTTGATTCCACAAGAGGGTACAATAATTTGTTCCAACATTCCTAAGGGTCTCTCTACATATCCATCTGTTAGTTGTAACTTCATGCACGTTTTCCTAAGAGCTGGTCTTTCTTATTTCTCCCAAATTCCCTTCATCGCAGTGGCTATTTGAGCCCCACTATCAAGCATAGCTATCATTTTCACCCCTTTGTACTCTAGTGGTAAGGTGGTGTTCCCTTCTTCTTCTTCATAATAGTCACCCACCTTATTTACTAGTACCGGATTTGCCTTTGGTTTCTCAGATTGATTTGTTTCCATGATTTCATGTGCAAGTTTATCTTGTGGAAAACTTTTTAGCCCCATTTTTTCAGATTTTTGCTCATTTGACCCCACATGTGGTCTGATCTTCAAACGTTTTGTAAGAATAATGGTGCATCTTACAGGGAATGACATCAATTCGTGCAAGCTTTTTGTGTTAGTCATTTGAAAAATTAGATTCCATTGATATGGCACAACCCTCACCTTAGATTTTGTCTTGTGTTCCCCTATGATAGATGGAAAAGTCTGTAGAGAGAGCGGTTTTCTCTCTTCATATGCTAGAGACCCTGCATCTCTATATAGAGATCATATATCTCCTTGATATAGCTCGTGATCCATGTTGATCTCTCTGATACCAGTGTTGGGTGCAACTCGAGTGGATGCAGCTGGCGGTGAGGAAGAGCCATGGCGAGTAGAACGAGATGGACATAGATAGTTGACAGAGTAAGAATAAGAAAAGAAAACACCACGCTATTGTATTCAAAGAAACCCCTGTTACATATATAGAGTGGGACTTTCCATGCAAACTTCTAGATGAAGTAGACTTGATTTGCATGCCTTAGGACTTGTTTCCCATGGGGAGGGCTTGAAACCTAACAATGGGCAATAGTGGAATGCCCCCATTGTTGCCTTTGTCAACACCTTTTGACTTCCACCCCACGAATTAGAAAAAGGCTTCATCTCTCTCTCTCTCTCTCTCTCTCTCTCTCTCTCTCTCACACACACACACACACACACACACACACACACAAATGGATACACTTGTTTTTGCTCTCAGTAGATGCTTCCTACTACCTCTAACCCTCCTCCAGCTACCACACCAATGCTATGAGCATCGCAACTACTGCAATTACCGCTCCACCTCTTGCACCAACTAATAGCATCTACCCTTGCTCATGAGCTACCTCACCGATACAATGAGGGACATCGGTCACTACCATTACCGCTCCTCTTCCACCTGCCTGTAGCCATGCTACTTCCATATCATGTGGCATGATCTTTTGCAGATGCAAAGGTAGCTGTACCTTGCGGCAAGAGAGACGAGAGAGAGAGAGAGAGAGAGAGAGAGAGAGAGAGAGAGAGAGAGAGAGAGAGAGAGAGAGATTTTAATTCTTGCGGCACATCACACAAAGTATGCTTAAATTATCCGGAGAGACGAGAAACTTTGTTATTGCTATAGAAATGTTAACAAGTAGTTCCATCACAAAATTGCTATTGACCATGAGATTCCTACAATGAATCCACACAAAAGATGAAAAACGAATTACTTAAAAGTTAATAATTTGACAATATCATTGTATTTAAAATCTCCTAAAATCTTAAAAGTAAATATCCATATGTCTCATTATGATCATTATGAGTTTAGAGATGGAATTTTGACATCAAAATGAAATAAAAAGCTTCAAAAGGATTTAACTCAATCTAAATTTTTATAGTTGCTAGTATTTGATAATTTTGACTACACATTTGTGTTTGCAACACCCCAAAACCTTAGAAATGACTGCCCATATGCCTCTTTCTGACACATGGAGATGGGGTTTCAAGCCAAAAAAGGTCCCGTAGCTAGCTCAAAGGGTCCTGTGCCGATGCCGAACCCTTTTGGGAAGTTTATCGATGGAATTTAACAATTTTAGACAGATGGCTATGTTCAGAATGGCCAAAAACCCTAGAAACAACTATCCATACGCGATGGCCAAAAAGGTCTCGCATGGGTGCGAGATTGTTTGTGGCAGCTTGATCATACTCGAGCTTGACCTGCAAATGATCACACCCTCGAGCGCATGCAAATGATCACACTCTAGAGCCTAGCCATGCTTGTAGGTAATCCGGATTCTCTTTTTGTTTGGTGCATTGTAGGTTGTGAATAATTGCTCAAGGGAACATCAAACATCCCTTCTCGCTAGCATGTCGAAATCGGGCAAAGTAACAGATTCGTTCTCTCTCTCTCTCTCTCTCTCTCTCTGTCTCTCTCTCTCTCTCTGTGCGCGCGTCGTTTGTTTGCTCGGAGAGTGGAGCTTGTTGGGGGCAAACAATAGGAGAATAGGATGGGAGATGTGTGCGAGGCAGATGGTGAGGGTCGTTCTGCGATCATCCCGCACGTTGGCATCGTGCTTCAAGAATATTGTGAGCAAGAGCACCGTAGAGGTCGGTCAGGCAACAACACAGCAGAGCATCTCATTGCTTTTGAGTGGAAAAGGAGCGTGTTTGCACATAGGAACGGGCGAGAACGAAGAGGTTTGAAACTTTTGATTTACGAAAGAGAGAATCTTTCCAACTAATTAATGGGTTCTTTGATTTTGGACCATAAAAAAATTAGTGCCCAAAACTACTTTTTCATTTGTTTTGATAAGAATATCAGTAGATGCTTGTGTGGTTTGAGGGGGAAAAGGGAGGGGCACGACACGTAGAGGAGGATGAAAGAGAGCTGGGGAGAAAAAGGGTGCCATCTGCGATGCAAAAACAAGCAAATTATTTTGTGTGTTGTTGCACAGGTGGGAGCTCCGAGGCGATGTCTTGAGTTAATTTGTTATTTGAGGAAAATGGGAAAACCAATCTACCACACTAAAGTCATTAATTAATTAATCCTAAAGATTCCTTCCATTCGCCCAATTTCGAAGGGAAAGTCCCTCCTCACTGTTGTTCCCACGCACAATAATGTCCTCCGCCTCGCAACATCATCCATACTTATTCTTATTCTTCCCTCATGAATACTAACATGCAGGACAGGGCAGCATCGCGCAGCTTCAAAGAGGGAGAAACTCTGCCATGGAACTTCTTCTGCTGTTGCGGAGCTCATGTCGTGTGTATCAAGCAGGCAACATGACGACGCGGCCCTTCGTAGCAGTTCCCACGTCCCTGTCCCCTCTGTGTATTGACCTGCTCACGCCCGTTTAACAGATCTTCTCTCCCTCATGCGCAGTTCCTGCCTTGTTCGTACAGCTACTCATCTCCAGTTGCGTCCGCATCCCCTCCCTCCTGCGATGGGCATGGAAGTGCGCAAGAGGGCCAGGTTTCCCTGCACGTTTGTCTTCGCATCAGTTTCCCTGTCACGCACCGCCAGTCCTTACTCCTACTGCAACTGTCGGTTGCACAACCACTCATGCTGGTCTCCCTCATCCTCATCACCAGGGCCTATGCTCTCTGTTTGTCTCTCTCGGCAATAAAAATACCGTGCATTACTCGCCCATATCCGGCTCGCTTGCTCGCATGACCTTGCCTCGACTAACACCTGCACACCTGCACTACGAATTTGAAATAGTTTCGGGAAGAGAGAGAGAGAGAGAGAGAGAGAGAGAGAGAGAGAGAGAGAGGTTGTGCGCCTCCCCTACGCGCGTCCCTACAAGCCTCAACTCCCGCTCCCTATCATCGCCTTCAGAGCAAAAAACTCACCTTCGATCAAAACTCTCTCCCTCTCTCTCTCTCTCTCTCTCCACGTGTTGACTCCCTGCGTTTTCACTTTGGAGACAGGAGAGGATGTCTTAATATTCTTGCTAAAGAAATGAAAAAAACTCGTTTTGGGGACCTATTTGGGTGATAAAAAGGTTAGTTAGGAGAGGTAGTAGATGTCTTGAGTTAATTTGTTATTTGAGGAAAATGGGAAAACCAATCTACCACACTAACTGGGTGATAAAAAGGTTAGTTTGGAAAGAATGTTACACTAATGTCTTTTACAAGCGTCTATCTAGAAGAAACCGATTTGGCCTAAGAGACTGTTCGATTGTCATAGGCCAATCTCCCCCCCCCCCCCGGGGCCTCGAATGTTTGAATTTTGACAGATATGCTTTCTCTTGATGGGTAAGAGCGGGAGTGAATGAATTCAACCTTCAAAGTCATTTCACATTAGTAATTGTGGTGAGCTTTGATAATCCCGCCATGCCCTTGCCCTCGGGACCATTTGAACCCCCCTTGTTAGGTCGCATCGATGGTCCATGATCTCTGGATGATGTAGACCGTCCATTTATTATCCAGAATAAAAAGAATTTGACCAATTTGTCCCCCCCCCGTCTTGAACCCACCCCCTACCACATTAGAGGCTAGGACTTTCCCATTAAGCTATCACGCATCACTTGAAATGGAGATATGAACGTAAAATAATACGGCAAAAGTGATGGGATAGGGATCAAATGGTGTACACTTGGAGATCACTTTGGGACGGTTGGGGTCACATAGTGACCACTTTGGAATAGGTAGGTTCACAAGGTGATCGCATACTAATTCGGATTCGCGTGGGAATCACTTGGTGATCACTTGATGTTCACATTAAGTTTACATGGGGATCACTTTAATTGTGATGACATGGTGATCACTTGGGGATTCATTTGCCATTGGTGGTTCGAAACCAAACCGGCCGCCCCCAATTAATAGGGACCATTGATCCCACCTGACAAGGGAGGTGTCAAATAATCATGAGGCCTTCCCTTGCCGATTTTTGTGTTAATGCGCAGCCATCAATGAGCCCCGCAATGAACTGTCGATAAGAGCGAGCAAAGCCCCAAGACCCATCGTCGTATTCTGCAAAAACAGTAGCAACACCTTGTAGGCCCATAATCCAAATGCAATAAAGTCTGATAAAGTTATAAAGCAAATGCCCTGTCCCCTCCATAAGGAGAAAGAGAAAGCAAACTTTTAATGGTGAGCACCGACGAATTGACATGGTGCCGCGCAGTGTTCGGGAAAAATAGTTTTCCCAACCATACAAAATGCCTTTCCTTGAATTTGCCAAGTGGAAAATTTAAAAAATTAGGTTACTTTTTTAGTTTTTTACACTATTTTTCTCTATTTTGGGCCGGATTTTCTCCTTTTCCCCTTGCGCTCAACCGGCATCTTGGAAATTGAAAACTGCAGGATATTAAGGTGAGACACATTTTTCCCGAACACTGGCGCGTATGACTCCGTGTAAACGCTCTTCTTTACGTGCCTCGTGTGTGCGTGTACGTGTGCGAGAGAGAGAGAGAGTGTGTGAGAGAGGGCGCCTAGTACATAGGCTAGTTGCCCATCACTACTTTCCATAGTTGCCCATCATCACCCCCATTTCAACTGCATACCGCTGGAACCCCGTTGAGAGAGAGAGAGAGAGAGAGAGAGAGAGAGTGCTGCGCATCACCCGGAGCTTACCTGCAAACTGATCAAGGAAAATGGCGAAGAAGGCAGTCATGGTGGGTTGCAATTATCCTGGCACCAAGGCTGAGCTACATGGGTGTATAAATGATGTGTGGAGGATGCATAAAGCCCTAATTGAGAGATTTGGGTTTGATGAGCAAGACATTACTGTTTTGATTGACACTGATGACCAGTATACGCAGCCGACGGGTGCAAACATCAAACGGGCTCTGCATGACATGGTGACCAATTCACAATCGGGGGATGTACTTTTCTTCCACTACAGTGGCCATGGTACTCGCCTTCCTGCCGAGACTGGTGAGGATGATGACACTGGCTATGATGAATGCATCGTTCCCTGCGACATGAACCTAATCAACGGTACAATTTCTTACTTTGGAAGGAACTATTTGGTTTACACAAGCTGAATTGTCATTCGAGTAGTTTCAGATCTTGGGTTTTCTGTTTTTGTATCATATGCCATCTACTTCAGCACAAATTTCTAAAGCACGATTACACAAAATGAAAGGAAAAGAAAGACTTTACCCAAAGCTCAATTGGTGTTTCTATGGAGCATTCAAAAGCAATTGACAGGATCAACGATGTATGTTTTCGATTGGATTTGCCTTCACATAGGAGGATTCACAATGCTTCTAATGTGATGGGTTTTAGGGTTAGGGGTTTTGTGGCTAGACTGGAAGCACAACTTATTGCGTAGTTCTGTCCAATCAACAGAATTCCTATATGTGGCCACGATGCGTGCAGGCACACAAGTTTTTAAAAGTGCTGAAGCATTGTAGCTCTCTTTTGTTTGAACCCATAGTTCAGCAAGAGGTAGAGGAGGGTGCTTCTATGTTGGAGTGGGCACCTTGCGTTTCTCACAATGAGGCTTTCATCCATCTTGTATTCCATGTAATAACCTACAGGAATGACAGTATCCTTCTCACTCATGCTGTGCGTGGTACATTCCTAATCAGGACTAGATGAGGATTTTTAGTTTTTGAGTCTTGGACATGTCTAAGAAGGAGATGAGAGAAGGCTTGGCTACATAATGGTAACACAGAAAGGTTATTGTAAATTGTTTGAGGATTCGACTTTTAGGGAGGCCTAGAAACCCTTGACGAGATGGCCAATTTCTGATGGATCATTTCATTGTCAAATTGTATACTGGTCATGCATACATTTATGATTGCTAATGACCCTTTCCATGCAAAGCGATTCTTTGCTGGGCTTTGCACGGTAGGCAAGGGCTTGAGCATGTTACCAGAAACAGAAATTCGGAACGCAGAACGAGGAATAGAAACAGCCATGAATTGCCAATGTTACCGATATTCACGTGTAAAACAGGGAATGGGGATTCGGAATGGGAAGTTGGGATGGGAATGGGAAACAGAAGCCTGAAAATGGCCATTTCATGTAACTATGGGGCCCTGGATGCTTACCTCTGTAGAAGGCAATCGTCGAGCTTAGAGGACTCAAGTGTTGCTTCAAATCAAGAGACCTTCATCTCAAAGTCTAATTCAGAAAGATTAAGTGTGTTCCTGCTCTTGGCCATGTGAAAGTCGATAAAATGAGTATCTCCCTCGCCAATGACGGAATATTTCTTCGCTCTTTTAAAATTGAGATTTTGTGGTACATGTCATTTTTTACCTCCAGGGTGATGCTCTTTTTGATTGTAGAGCTGAATTTTCTCTCTCTTTGCAGATGAGGATTTTCGTGAGTTGATTGACAAGCTGCCAAAGGGGGTCGCATTCACTATAGTATCAGATTCTTGTCACAGTGGGGGTCTCATAGAGGACACAAAAGAACAGATTGGGGACAGTTTTGACCCTCAACGGGAGCCCGAGGTTGACCCACTACAGTTTGGTGACGCTAACAGAGGTGTCGACGGTGGATATGAGGAGGAAAATGAAGGTGGCGGTTGGGGTGGTCTGTTAAAGAAAGGATTTAAAAAAGCATGGGAAAGCGACTCTGTGAGGGATGCAATGGGCATAGGACGACGTGAGAAGCCGTGCCATGGGGATGACAGTGGAGCGGCACAGCAGGTGTATCTTGGAGGGGATGATGTGGAGGTTAAAAACAAAGCTTTGTCGCTAGACACATTGATTGATATGCTGAAGGACAAAACAGGAAGGCAGGACATAGAGGTGGGAAGCATCAGGCCCACATTGTATGACACATTCGGGGAAGATTCGAGCTCCAAGGTGAAGAAGTTTGTGCAAGTGATGATGGGCCGGCTACAAAAGGGAAACGAGGGCAAGGAAGGTGAGGGAGGCGGCTTCATGGGTGTGATGGGTGGTCTGGCAGCACAATTTTTGCAAAATCAGCTAAATCAAAGCGATGATAGTGATGCATATCTGAAGCCGGCTATGCAAACAGATGCACCATCACCCCAAGCAGCATATGCAGGGGTAAAACCGGGGACCCGGATTGCTGACATGGGGGTGCTTGTGAGCGGATGCCAGTCCGACCAAACATCAGCCGATGCCAAGCCAGGGGGTGATGCCACTCAGGCCTATGGTGCCCTTAGTAACGCCATCCAAACCATATTGGCCTCCTCTGAGCCCGGCCAGCCAATCCCCAATCGCCATCTTGTCACCGAGGCTCGCCGTCTTCTTGTGAACCAAGGGTATACACAACAGCCTGGTCTATACTGTGCCGATCAAAATCGGGATGCTCCCTTCATCTGCTAGTTGTTGCTAAAGGTGGAGTTTCTCACACTTTTTTGAAACACTACTTTTCTTTTTGTGTTGTTTGGCATCTGTCCCCTGTATGGCTGGGTTTAGCCGGATGTAGTAAGCACCTTGTATTTAAACATTTCTAGTAACCTGCTTTTTGTGTGGGGTACACAGAATGGTTTTGTTGAATGGTCCCCGATCAAATTGTGAAAATGCAAATCATTCCAGTGGTTGTACTGAGTAATTGGTGCGACGAATGAGTTTTTCTTGGCTGTTTGGATAGAAGAATACTTCCAAAATGTGTGAAAAACTCATCTGAGTGCTTGGATTTTCTTCTTTATCATACGATACAACCAGTTGAGACCTTCTAACGAAGATTGCTTACAATCAGAGTGACTTGAGCTGTGGAGCAATTTTTGCCTTGACATCAGGATAGGAAACCATTGATTGTTGTGGGTAAGAAGTCAGTCATTGGGTTTTATGTGTTATCTACTAGTTTCCTACTCCTTGTATGACCTAGCAGGTAGTGTGATATATCTTTTTGAGTATCCAGCATAAGCGACATAGATCACATATCCTCAACTCCCAGTTTGAGCTAAAAACACACAAAAAGACTAGCATTTTTGCAATTCTATACTAGCCTTTAGGTTTTACATTTGAATTAAAATCAAGTTCCACAAAGCCAAGCAATTGAACTTGCAGAACGAGTGGTCAGCCATTGTTTGGAGCATCATTTTGGGAGCTGCCTTCACGACTGATTCAGTAGGTAATTCAAGCTCAAAGACACTTGGAAAATTTATTTTCATCAGTGCCATGATAGAATAGCCAGTATAGAGGCTTTTGTATTAGTGTATGCTTGTGTGTGTGATTGTGGGAGCCTATACTCACCCTGTCACATCATGGTACATGGGTTAACACTTTGGAATAATTTGTGGGATGTCAACTATTTTTGGCTACTTATTCAAAACTATTCAATCACAAATCAACTCTGTCAAAAAAGTTTTTTTTTGGATGAAGTAGAAAGCTAATTAAAGAGGAGATGCAAGAAGGGATCTCATGGGAGGGGAGAGATCAACCCCACAAGAAGGGATGCCTTTGAAGAGAGTTCTTGTATCTCACCCGAGGGATTCACTATTACCTTTGAGGGGACGTCATCTGCGAACAACCCTTGAGCCAAAACTCCCCTATACACAAAACAATGCATACTAACCCAACCCTTAACCTTCGGAGATCATTTAACTTACATAAATCCCTACATACTGGTTTTTTGAGTTTTTGCAAACCCCCCTACCTTACATGTATTAACCCTATTTTCATCTTAAATTTCAAAACATCTATAAAATATCGTAACATCTTACCAGTAAGCAACCCAAGGTTGTGTGCATTGATGATGCTATCCATACAAAGCTTCTTGACATCTCCCCTTCCAAGAGCCTCTCACGACACTTCTTGGAGACTTCTAGCCAATGAATATTGCCACCTTTGTCCTGGTAAACCACAGCTCCTTAAGTCTTTGAACACAATGAAACTTCTTGAGCGAGCTATGCATAGTATCTTACAATTGATCATGTAATCCAAACATTGGGGATAAATTTCCTTAATTTTGTGAGAATACCTACAAGGTGGTGAACCTACAATCCCATCCCCCCCCCCCCCCCCCCCCCCCCCCCCCCCCCCCCCCCTCTTTGTTATGTACAACATATGCATCACCAAATTTGAGGACACCCTCTATTGTATACGCTTATGAGAGTTCTAAAAAAAAAAAACCCTATTGTGCACTCATGTGCCATAGTACGGAAGGTACTAGTGAATCCCCTAGGGAATCTCAAGGGAGGGGAGAGATCAACCCCTCAAGAGGGAAGGTAACATAGGCATGCCTTTGAAGAGAGGATCAATTGCTAAATAACATGGAAGTAGCTACAAACCAATATGTTTGGGCCATACATCTAATTCTAATAAAAGAAAACCATGGAGACTTATACATAACAACATTGAATTAGAGTGGAACCCCATGAAGCATAGATGATCTCCCCCAATGGGAGTGAATCTGTTGCCAAATGAGTACATGAAATCTAAGAACAACTCAAGCCATCTTGAGGAATAGAGACTCCGGCTTAGAGCTTTCCGTCTTTGCCATTTTTGTTTATGAATGATGTGTTGCCACAAAGCCCATCAACTTCTAAGGTATCATGATACCTTTGTCATTTGGGACAAAGCACCACAAAAGATCCTATAGGTAGCGTAGATAAATGTCGATCGGGTTGAATTTTCTCTTGAAGAACATTCCTTTATTCCTTTGCTTCCATGTTTTCCAGTGAGCTCTGCCCTGAGCATATTCTAGACAGCAGGGTCCAAACCTTTGCACTCTCTAAGCAGAACTGCACCAATCCTGGAAGAGGTACAACGGTTTTGAGTTATTTGAGCAAAAGAAGAAGAGGTGGGAGGTTGCACAATGAAAATTTGAAAACGTTACCGCGGCCTTTTACTGCAATTTGGAGAGAGAGAGAGAGAGAGAGAGAGAGAGAGAGAGAGAGAGAGAGTCCAAAATTGGGCTTGCCAAAGAAGAGAGAGGGAGGAAATCATTGAAATTTGGTTACTTCCCTCTATTTTGCTTGTGAATAATATTTTAAACATATGATTTTACATTTCAAAAAATTTGAAAAAAATGATATTAAAACATGAAACAATGGGTATTTGGATGAATTAGGTTTTGCAAAGGATGTGACCGCTCTGTCATAAATATCGGACCGCAAGAAATATAAAAGGTATATGAAATAGAAGAAGCTCGCACTCTTCCGCTGAATATTGCACATGCAGTTCACACGAGAGACTACATCCATGCATTTGTCGCATATTCTAAAAGGCTTTACATAGTGGTGGCGACGAGCTCTCTTGCTGTGAAGAGATGTTGAGCAAAAAGCACAATAAAGGAGCTCATCTTCAAAGCAGTTTTCAATAGTGGAAGCACTCTCGTACTGTGCATAACACAAAACGTTACTTGCACCCATAACTCTTTAGAACATCAACTGAAGAAAATGTGCGAAGGTGGATGTTAGGAAGGGAAAGAAGTTATAACCGTCGTTATTGCCTTTGAAAAATTTGAGTACTTTGTTCTATTTTTGTAAAAAAATAATTACAAAGCATGCATTTGTTAATTTTCGTAAAAAATTATATAAAAAAATAATAGATATGTTATCATTAAAATAAACCATAAACTATCATGCTTGACAAAATTACAGAGAGAGAGAGAGAGAGAGAGAGAGAGAGAGAGAGAGAGAGAGAGAGAGAGAGTTATCATTAAAATAAACCATAAATTATCATGCTTGACAAAATTACAAAGAGAGAGAGAGAGAGAGAGAGAGAGAGAGAGAGAGAGAGATGAATGGGCAACACGACAAAAACTTCTCATCGTATAAAAAATACAAAATGTTTATAAATTATCTTCCAAAATATCTCTACAAGTAGCTTGATCTAAATCTAAACCCATGGATCCTAAATCAATAAAGAGAAAAATTGATTTGTTGTTTGTGGATGTCGTGGCTTCATCATCTTCCATCTCATCATCGTCATCATGGCAATCATCCTCACTGAGATTGTTCCTCGAGGCAATACGGGAACTACGAACAAAAGTTTTGGTTGATGGATTGATGGAATATAGATGACCTACATAAGAGAAGCTCAAAGTGAGTGACATTGGTATTATCTTACAAGCAAATAATGATAAAGAAGGTTTACACTCACCTATTCACAATTGCGTGGCAAAACTAAGTTGTCATACCTCCCCGTGTGATACACACTAGAGTCCACCATGAAGAGCCCATTCTCATGTCATCTAGACACATTTGCAAACCACTTGAAAGGTCCTAAAATCGACCTTGAATATTCTTTCAATAGTCCCACAACACCTGGATTCATCACCATTTGTGTCAAAGCTGTCCATGATGCCACAATCTATGGTGGTTCGACGCTCGTCAATGTGGCATGTATACAAGTGTCAATTCTTTGACCACATAGAGTTAAAGGAGAGGCACTATAAAAATTATACAATCAATTACAAAGATAAAATCAAGGAAGAACTATGCAATATACAATGGTTTAAGCGTATGAGTACTATACCTTTGGCACACAACCTCGTGCATACTCCCATTCTTTGTCGGTGATGTCCTCTCTCCGTGCCTTTGCTTCGGTCATTCACTCATGGATCCACTCGGTACTAATAAGATTTGGGAAACATGCAACGTGTCGAGGTACTGGGGATGTACTCCTGCCTCCATGAACTTGCTTCCATGCTTCCCTCTCTTGCAAACGCCTTGTCTTTACCATTGTCCATAAGTCCATCCACTTGGTCATAACCTTTGCATTGAGGATGCAAAAGTTGTTGACGACTCGGTGTAGATCCATATCCATGTTAAATTATTTACCCTTTCCACTTGGTAAGTGTGAAGTTATCCTTGCATCCTCCTCATCTGACCACACGCGAGGCATTGAGGGATCAGCTTGTGCCAAATGCTTTGAAATGTAAACAAATGTCTCTTGCATGATCCATCCTTCGGCCATGCACCTCTGGTTGGGCCCATAGTCTTTGAGAGTCTTTAAAAACCTTTCTAGAAAGAACATCCATCGTGCATGCACTATTCCACATATAAAAATATCCTCAACCACATGAATCAAGAGATGGACTTGACTAAGAAGAACGGATCGAGAAAATGCATTCTCAATGGCACACACGGTTTCCACGGGAAGTGACTGCGCAGCATGGATGGCATCTATTTCAATTTCTTTGAAGCTCACAAACCTACAAGATAACACAAAAAAGTACACTAAGATAACACACTAGAAGATATAGAGTATATAGAAAACAGATTGGTTGAATAGAGGTATGAGGCACCTTACTAACTCCCTGAATTTGAAAATAGCTTCCCTCACTTTCTTGTCCCGGCACACGCACATACTCATCGGCAAAATGAACTACAATGTCAAAAGATTAAAATACCATATGATTTTAGTCTTGCACAAATTCAATATCTAAATGAAACGAGAGAGAGAGAGGATAGAGAGAAATGAGAGAATTACATGTAACATCTTGTGCCAATCATGGGTCTTCAACCTATACGATTGAATGATTCCACCTTTCTTCGCCTTTGTGAAAGCTCCCTTTTAGTGATCTCATGTACCCAGTGGGTGCGCGGATAGATGCAATGGAACCCTTCACTCGATCTAGCTAATCTTTGGTTATGTTCCATGGGGCTTCAAGAAGCACCATCTTCCCATTTGGGACTCCACGTGGAGTAGCAGAGGCGAGGAGACGTTTGAAGGCCCTCAAATCCTCCGTAGCATCCAAAGAGTCCTTTTCCCCCATTATGTGGTCCCATAGGGTATGAGCAACATTCTTGAATGTGTATGGGATCAAAGAGATGTTGTATTTTTAAGGCTTTCATATTTTGTATTTTTAATTCCTTCCAATATGGAAGCTTTAAAAATATGGAGTACCTTAGCATATTTTTTGGTGGAGTAGACGGGGATGGATCACTATTGTAGTGCTCTTCCCAAATGGTTGCCCAATCTGCCATTGTAACCTTTAGAGGTGTCTTCCCATTTGTTGGAGCTTTGTATTTGATATGACTTTGGGGCAGGAATTGATGGTTGTTTGGATAGATTAACTTGTATAGGGCATATGGCCACTCCATTACCAATGATGGCCCACATGTAGGACATGCATTGTGATTCGATGTGGACAACCCTGCACTCATATCATATCGTTAGAGAGGGAGCTTCAAACTTTAAAAGATAAAAAGAGAGAGAAGAATGAACATAACATACCAGAAATCTCTCCAAGGCAAGGATAATGGTGCATGGTCCACATAAGTATACCCTTCACAATGGCCTCTCTCCTCTCCTGTGGAAGTGAAACATTCACAATGGGGATACCCTGGCACAACTCCAACTTCTCAATGAGGGGCTCCAGGTAGACATCAATATTTGCCACTTTGTACTTCCGTGGCACAAGCAAAGAGAGAAGTATATTGCCCTTGTTGGTAGTCTCCCATAGTGGAATATTGTAGTCGATGATCACAACCAAGTTCTCCATGATGTAGACTTGGTGCCAAAGGGATTGACACCGTCACTTGCCAACCCAAGTCTCAAGTGTCAAGGTTCTATCCCGAACTTGGGCCAATGAGTCTTGATGTGCCTCCATGCAAGTGAATCGGCAAGGACACGCACCATCCCATCATTTGAGCGGTGGTTCGCGTGCCATGTGACAAGCTCCACTGTAGACCTTCTTTTAAACATGTGCTGAATCCAAGGGATAAGTGAAAATGCCTCAATACCTTGCGGGGTAGGTGATCCACGCTCGCATCAATCTTGTAGTGTGCTTACCCTCACACGGACATGATGTAGCGAGTGCATGTTCATTGTGACGCATGCATGGATGCGCTCGTACTCCATGCCAAGTGCGGTGACATACGATTTCACTCGTCAACGGTCTGGAGGCATGCGGTGCTGTTTAGGAAGCATTTTTTCCATCAAACTACAACAAACCAATAAATTAATACAAATGCAAGGGGGGGCAACAAGAATTTCTATTTTTTAAAAATGCTTAAATAGAACTTACCCGAGAAGCGTATCTACACTTGCATTGCTCCAACCAAATTTTGCTTGTAAGTTTAGGACCTCCAACAATGCTCGGAGCACCGAGTATTGGGCACCATCATAAAGAGGTATTGGGGCACTCGGTAGCAACATGTCCTCTGTTTCTGAAAGAGCATAGGGAGATAGACATGCAAATAACCACCCAACCATACCTATATATAGGCCCTTGGCCCTCCTATATATAGACCCTGTACCGCATGTGTATCTATCGGCCCTTGGCCAGGGCCGTGCCCTCCTATAGTCCTACCCATGACATTACTCCCCCCTTGGAGAAGCGTTTTCATCCGCAAAAACAAAAGTGGTAGGATCTTCATAAGAACACTAATGTTTTCCAAAGTGGTATTCGTCATGGATCCAGGTGTTTATTTGATCAAAACACGGTACAGTAGGAGGTTCAATGAAATCAAGAGTAACATCGTGATTTTGCACATTGTTTTCCTTTTGGAACCATCTAGTGTATACACTCCATTTAGAAATGCACATGAGCATGCTTAAACGAGTTATCACAACAAAGATGTGCCTGAAAGAGTACCGCTTTTCACTTTTCATGAAAGTAACTTGCTGACATAACTCATCAGCCAAGTATAAGGCCTTGACTTGTTCTCAAATTTCATTAGTAAACAACCCCACCATAACTAGTGTTCAAGGTTGAGAACCTGATTTAAACAGGAAGAGACTAAACCTAATCGCAAACATGCTTTATCTGATGGTAAGCAAACTCTAAGCAGAGCAATAAATGCTTAATAATTGGATTGCTTGGTGCTAATGTACACACTTTGCATATCCTTTAGCCCAAGATTACACTTTGTAATTTGCCTATCCCCTTGGATAACTGACAGTATTGAGGTGTGTTTCCCCCACGGTTTACAGACCGTCTTCCCAGATGACTGGTAAATAGAAATCACAACATCGTGTAACATTGTTGAGGAATCAACAATGTCCAAAATAACCATCGTGGTTAACTTGAAAAATCCACAAACACCCAAACCGAGCTATGACCTCTATTGGTGATTAGTAGACTCAAAAAGTAATCTCATAGAGATATTGCATATAGAGTGCAAAATACTTCATAAGCAACAACTTGATGAATACACATGCCGTTCCAAATCAGCCTTTGCTAAACACTAGGGCCCATAACACCTAGTGTGCATGCATTTAGCAAAAAACAGATCCGAACCTGTATATCCATGGTGATCCTTGACAATACTTATGGAAAATGTGATATGCCTAGCACCCATTAAAAAGGAATGTAAATAGTTCTGAAAAGAAACTAAATACTTTCAATCGCAACCTTTTGCAAGCCTTGCTGAAACGTCTGAACCATAATAGAAGGTGAAACATTGATCACTTCTAGGTACAAACAATGAAACTTTTCATTAACAACTTAGAGCCTTGCTATATGTATAAACAACCATCTGTAATGTTGTTTAGTAGTACTTGTACCTGAACAAGTCATTCTAAGTATCCGATAATTTTTTGCCACCGAAATTGCTCCTGATATGTCGTGCTAAAAATGGTCTAGAAAACAGATTTGACCAGCACCTAGGGACTTTGTCGTGACACATAATTGAAATAATGACGCTAGTGTCAGTCCAGAGACTCATATCTCCACATGTGGAATATGTCTCATGTATGGATGTGTAAAAAAAGAACATCCTTCAAGTACAAGATGTACCTGTGTGTGGAGGTAACTGCAAACACTCTACGACGAGAGTGAGAGGGACCCTCATTAGCCTTGCTCCACATTGGCTAACCCGAACTCCTTGAGTCTCAAGACCATGTTATATCCCATGTGAAACCATGTGCCAAATCGAATCCTACAAGTGGATTCATAACAGCATAATGTACATTGGACACTACGGCCCAAAATACTTGTTTCGACATGCCCTTGGCATGGCCCTTGGATTGAACTGAAAGTTCAGTTACCCGTATTCAAATGCACAGGAGTACGTCTCCCACTTGTGAAAAAATCAAGACATGGGTGCTGCCTTCGCAATCCAGACCCGTTGGGTAGAATCTACGTAGTAAAACCACTTGGTAAGACCCTTTGTAGAAACTGCTCAACTAGTAGGTAACGGTAACCACATAGTTAACTGTGTACAAAATGATGAGAATCAAATTCAAAAGTTGAAGTTGTCCAGTACCCCCTGGTAGATTGCGGACTTCTTTCCTTGAAAGTATAACGGGAATATATTAAATTGTGATCCTCAATGCCTATGGGGTGACTTAGTAAGCATCCGCGGGGGCGTATCCCAAAACAGTATGTCCATAGACACTCTGTAGTGCTATAGAAGGAGCAGGAAAACAACAAAAGTGAAATGCCTAGCTCTTATGGACAACCATGTTGTCTCAACTGATTGCTGCATCGATACTTCCTTGTAGAGATCAGCTCTGCTGTGAGTGGAAGATTATCAAAAACTCAACTTGAGTGTCGCACTGAAAACATGTAGTGCAAAAATGACACCCTAGACATCCGTACTGACAAGACTCTTGCTTGTCCAGTAACGTCGATGTGTACTTCCCTGGGTAGAGCTGTTCGATCTTGAAAACAATCACCCAAAGAATGCCAATAGTTAGGTCTTACCCTTGGCCTGGCAATGGCTCTTAGCCAATGTGGCTCATAGCCATTATGCAAATTAGTGTTCAATGGACGAACCGATGAAGACTAATTTGAGTAGCATCTTAGCCACATGTTAGCTGAGAGGTAGAGCACCTTGGCTCAGGCTGACTCAAGAGCAAAACATGTATCAAAAGCTTCTTAGAAGATTTTCATTATTCCCTTAAAGAGAGAGAGAGAGAGAACAAGAGCATGTTGGGCTGAGGAGCTTTCCTTAAGTTTTTAGAGTGTGAACCCAAGCTGTGTGCTCTTACGCATCTTATGCCTAAATTGTAGCTTATCGTATAAGCATTCCACAGTTTTCCGGTATGACTCTCTCATCGAGAGAGGTAACCGAAAAACAAAAAACCCATTGCGACCCACCTACCATGTAGGGGTTGTGATTGTATGAGGACGACTTAGCATTGGTACTTTGCCCGTAAATTAAGTCCTAGATTTAGGTTCCTTTTAGTGTTGTTGTGTGTTGATAGCAACCAACAATCATATTAAACAATCCATCCTTAGTCTGTCCTTGACAGAGTTGCGAGTGTGATAGCGGAAGCGTAATGCATGAAGCGGTAGAATTGAATCCACCTCATTAGCATGCCTTGCATGTAGAATTGTAAGCCCTTGCGGAGATTGATGGCCTCAACCGTGAGAACCAAAACCATAAGTGCCTTGCACAATTTAAACTGGTAGGGATTCTATGAGCTGATATTCCCTATTTTTCCAGTTCCCCGAAGCCTTGCTTCCTATAAAGTTGCCAAAGCACTTTGCTTTGCACAATGATAGTAATTGCCAAGTAAAGGAAAAACAAGAAAAACTTAAACTTGGCTAACGTGGTCGTTGATGTAACCAGTTGGCCCGATATTCCATGGAAGAAAACTCGCTTAAAAATGGCGCATAGCCATATCTGCTGGACGAGTGGGGTCTGTCGTATGTATATATACGTCCCTTGTATCATATACGCCCGTCTGTTTCTCATGAAATAACATATTGGCATATTGTCAACTCCGTCCCAATTTTGTGTGCTCATAGCATAGGCCAAACATGGAAGTCTTGTCTTTGCATGATACTTTTCAGTAGACTCACTTTGGATGCTACCATGCCTCAAAGCTATAGATACTCTTGCTCATAGACAAATGCCCTAGTAAAAGAAAGTCGACCTTGTCGAGCAGTCACAAATAATCGACGTTGTCGAATTGTACAATGTATTGAAAAGAAAAACATAAAAATAAAAATTCCTTGCAAAGTATGTACCTTGTACCGGCTTGGCTTGATTACGGAGACGAAGCCTTGCTCCAGTGATGTCTAGAAAACAAGCCCTAACAATTTTCTTGACAGCTTCTTGAAATGGTCGTTAATGGTTGGTCCTGTCGAGCACCTGTTGCCTCCTTCATCAAGATCAGCAACAGACCATGCCGATCTCCATGAGATTCTCTAGCACCACCATGCCCTAACCTTGGCAGGCATGGACAGAAGCCTTGCTGTGAAACGAGAGCATTTCTTACTCAAGCCTTGCTTGATTTTGGTCGTCAAACCAGTCATTGGTCTTCAGACAACCAAAGTTTGCTAAACACAACCCTCAGCATGATCCAACCGTGCGGGGTTTTTATGCCTTGGATAAGCCATGCGTGCAAGCAAATTTGATAACAACACGGTTTGCACAAGCCTTTCTCATGTCTTGATGCAACATGTTCTTGAGAAAAACAAAGCGGTATTGAAAGCTTTTATTTACCTCCTATTGTTTACCTGCTAAATGCCTTTGATAATTTGTCGTATCGGCCATAGTGCCCGCGTTTTGGAGCATCCTTGAACCTCAAACCATGTCCAATCTTGAGTCAAAGCCTTGCTTGAATACTGAAGATCATATCATTGCCTTGCCAATACCTTCATACCGAACACCTATATGATGATACTATCGATCTTCTATGAATAGCAATTGAAGCCTTGAAAGATTCTCCTATAGAGGACCATGACCTCAGTAAGACTGCTTTGAAGTGGTGATTGAAACGTCCCTTGTGCAGATGAAGCCGTATTATCAATGTTTTATCCCTCTTTGGGACTTTGAAAGCAATCTCCTTGGGTAATCTTCTTAGTGTCAACAACATGCATGCTTTGTCTTTGCAAATTGCTTAGTTTGCAAAGATTTGAAAATCTTCGGTTGCCCATGCACTATTCCCGACCACCACCATGTTGTCGAAATCGTGTAGGTTTAGAAATTTCAAACGATTTTGCATGCCATACATGAAAAAAAAATCTGATGTTTTCATGCCTTGGATAATCACCTCATGAGTCGGAGCCGAGGTTCTTAGTATGGAGCTTACTTGCATAGTCTCCCCTGCAAGCCGGATTCGACCATGGAAATGTCATGTCCCTGCCCTTATCCGATGTGGGTGCCCCAAAATAGCGCACTTGCTGTAAACTGGAAATGTGAAATAACCAAAAAAAGATAAATGAAAATAACTCCCTGTATGGCAGCGATGGCGGCCTTGCACCCATCAATAAATTGATGAAGGAGGAGTCCCACAATGACGGAAATTGCCGCACACAGCCCTGCGATGCCGTAGACACCCACATCTTCCAGTTTGGTGCTGGTTTGCCAGTGGCCTCCCTCTCCGTAGGCACCGTTTCCCACCAAAACCCATCTCCCTTCGAGTCTGCAGGGGCTGCATCCCGTGAACACCTCGATTTCGAGAGGGAGAAAGAACACTTTGATTCCGAGAGAAAGGAAGAAAGCCAAGCTTGTTTTAGAGCTTCAATCTTGCATGCTGCTCGTCCCCTTTTTGTCGGAGCTTCCATGAACACACACACACACACACACACACACACACACACACAGAGAAAGACCTTGCTTTCACGCACGACCATTCATGCTTCCCTCTCCTTCTCCCCTAGCTCTGATACCAATGAAAGAGCATAGGGAGATAGACATGCCAATAACCACCTAACCATACCTATATATAGGCCCTTGGAATTCTATATATCCCCTATACTGCATGTGTATCTATCGGCCCTTGGCCAGGGCCGTGCCTCCTATAGTCCTACCCTTGGCATGACAATTTCCTATGCCCATTTAGTGCAAGATCTTCAATCATCCTTGCATGTGTTTGCTTCATGTGCCAACAACTCATCCACCATGTCGACATTTTTCAAATTTGAAGTGCCCCTAAGACGTGTGTGGAGGGGCTATCAAAGTGGATCTAGTGTCACAATCACCTCTTGACATGCCTTCTCTCAGTAGCTCTTGTCGTTGTCTTTTAGCCTTGTGTGCCTCTCTACCACCACCAAACACAAACCAATGAGGGGCATCCTCAAGCGATGGGAGAATGCACTTCCATCTACTTGAGCGTTGTTTTGAGAGCTCCAAATCCCTTCATTATCTACATGCTCCAAGGCAATGCACCTCAAGCAAGGGATTGCCCTTTTGCACTTGGTGCAAGGACAAGGTAGTTTTTTTTTCAACCATCGATCGGAATCGGGGCTGTTCGAGGGACCACAACCATCCCAATTGTCCTACGCATGCATGAAAGGGAGACATGTTAATCCAAGAATCTATTCAAAATCACATGTGCTCCAAAACATGAATAATCAGCTAGATTGTCAATAGGAAAAATGATTAAAGAAATATTTAAATAAAGTATAGTGAGTGAGAAAAGAGAGAAAAGCTTTAAAATTTTTAAAATAGTGATAAAAATATAATTTAAAAAAATGCAATGAGTAAGAAAAGGAAGAGAGGCCAAATTTTTTTATTGAAAGGTACTAAAGGGGGTGGAAAATTAGAGAGGGGGTTGCAAAAGTTTGCAACATCGGATAATTTTCTGAACGTTGGATTTTCACAGATACGGTAATAATTGATGGTCATAAAAAAGAAACAAAGCAAGGTATACCGCATTTTTTGGGCATACCTTGCTCTTCAAACATTGACGCCATCGCACCTATTGTGCCTTCCTCTCCATCTCTCCCTCTCAAGCTCTACCCCCCCCCCCCCCCCCCCCCCCCCTCTCTCTCTCTCTCTCTTTCACACACACACACACACACACACACACCCACCCACCCACCCACACACACACACACACACACACACACACACACACACACACACACAGAGAAAACCATTCTTTGGTGGAGCGCTACATCATTCGCCATTGGAGAGCAAAGAGTGGACCATGAGAAGAAAGGGTGGATCAAAAGAAGAATCGATCGTGCAAAGGCTCTACACAAGAGGACGGTAAGAAGATCCAATCGTGGACATAAAACAAGAGGTAATCTTTTATACACCCCCCCCCCAATTGTCTTAAACACACTCACATTAGAATAGATAGATGTAAAACTCTCATACCTCTTGCATATTTGTAGTCGGTGTTTGCTTCCTTGCTCTCACTTTGTTGCCCTCACTTTGATTGCTTGATTGCTTCTTGTGAGCGTGTGATTAGCTTGCAGGTGTTTGCTTGCTTTCTTTTTTGGTGTGATTAAGAAAATAGTAAAAGAAGAAAAACAGAAAAAGAGGGAGAAAGAGTGATTAGTGTAGATTTAATAGTTAGTGTTAAGTTAGTGTTGACGTAGATAGAGAAAAAAATGAAAGCTTTTTCCTTTTATATTTTTAATGTTAATTTATTGTTAAATTAGAGTAAAAAATGTACTATTTAAAAGATGTGTAAATTTTTCATAAAAAACAGAAAAAAATGAATGAAGGGCCAAAGAAGTTAAACAAAAGACCCAAAAAAAAGAACTTTAAGAGAGAGAGAGAGAAAGAGATAGAAAGAGAGAGAGATATGTTAGGGGCTCACATTCCTAACAGGTATTCAATACAAGAAACATGCAGTATAAAGGAAAATGACTACAAGAGACTGCTCATTAAATCACAGAACTTCAAAGCATATGAATAAGAAACACCATGATTGAGAAAAAGAAGGTACTGCACAAAGCCACAACTTCTACCCATTTTGTGTAATAATCAGTTGCAACCAAGATGTATTTGTTCTGTGTAAACCTTGCAGGTGGCTTGATGGGACCAACAAATTCTAATCTTCACTTTTGAAATGGTTCTAAAGGTAATATAGGTTGCAAGGGCATCCGGTCTACATTCAATTGTCTACCCTCTCTTTGACACAACAAACACTTCTTATTGAGGATCCTTTACAACAATTGGCCACCAAAGTTCTGCTTGAAATATTTTTCTTGCAGTAACATCTCCTGAAAACAGGGATTTTAATTACGTGATGATGCATTTTGTTAAATGTTGTTATTATCACTATTTTTTTCATGTTAATAACATAGCTAATGCTATGACCTACGAAAACCGGTTGAAAACGTAGAACCGGCGGGACAACCAACAATCCCGGTAGGCCCGACAGGTTTATCATGAAACCCGACGGGCCCGGCGGGACAAGCAAGAATCCCGCCGGACCCGTCATGTACCCCCTCCATATTTGGCGGCTCTATATAACCCTGCAATAGACATCACATCACATCACCTCTTCCTCTAAATTTGGTCATCCTTTAAAATTTAGAAGAAAAACTAAAGGTAAAAAAATGAATAGTCTTTAAAAAAAATTAAAACTTAATGTAACTCTGATCATGGATCATTAGTTCTTTTTTGGAATGAACTGATTCTTGAAAGGAGGTAGAAAGGTGAATCTTTGGGTCGGTATCTCTACATTTGGGATGGACTAATCTCATGTTTGGTTCACCGTTATATTTGCTAAATTGATTGCTATATTGATTAGAACTTCTATCATGGGTCATTACTTCTTTTTTGGACTGAACTGATTCTTGAAAAGAGATAGAAAGATGAATCTTTGGGTCGATATCTCTACTTTTGGGATGGACTGATCACATGTTTGATTCAACGTAGTATTTGCTTGCTATTCCGATTAGAGCTCCAATCATGGGTCATTAGTTCTTTTTTGGACTGGACTGATTCATGAAAGGAGGTAGAAAGGTGAATCTTTGGGTTGATATCTCTACTTTTGGGATGGACTGATCACATGTTTGATTCACCGTTGTATTTGCTTGCTATTCCGATTAGAGCTCCAATCATGGGTCATTAGTTCTTTTTTGGATTGGACTGATTCATGAAAGGAGGTAGGAAGGTGAATCTTTGGGTCGATATCTCTACTTTTGGGATGGACTGATCACATGTTTGATTCACCGCTGTATTTGCTTGCTATTTCGATTAGAGCTCCAATCATGGGTCATTAGTTCTTTTTTGGATTGGACTGATTCATGAAAGGGGTAGGAAGGTGAATCTTTGGGTCGATATCTCTACTTTTGGGATGGACTGATCACATATTTGATTCACCATTGTATTTGCTTGCTCATGTTTGAGTAGATTGAGGTTCATTCCCTTCAGGCTTCACTACTACGCTTGTGTGTGATATTGATTATAACACTAATGTTTGGTTTGAATAATACTTGAAAGAAGAGATAGCATACTGAGCTATGTTTATTGGTATTGCAGACATCCAATAAGTATGTCTTCCACCGGGAATGTGAGCGGTGATGTTGGTGTCTCAAGCCTGGCTTCCTTGAGGAGACCTCCTACCTCGATGCCAGGTCCTGCTTCGCAGGGCACCACTTTGCAGGGCAAGCGAAAGGCAGGTGGAAAAAGTCCAGGACCCAAGTGGAATTTTGCCACAAATTTAAATAAGTATCAAGATTGGAAATGTAACTTTTGTGGCGAAGAGAAATCTGGAGGAGCACCAAGAATAAGAGATCATTTGCTAGGTGGCAATACCAGAATCCAAGGAGGAAAGTGCAAGGGCTTAGGTGCAGAAGAAGCAGCTATGCGCTTGAAAGCTTTAATTGGTAAGCTAATTTCCACGAGCAAAAGATCAAAACTCTCTACTTTTGACCATCACACCCCGGTATCGATAAGATCAAACTAGTATGAGGGATCATTGGGTGTAACGCTCACCAATGGAAGCACTCAAAGCAGGGAACCAACTTCTCATATCGATGGAACTACACCTCCAAACCATGGATCTCCTGACTTTCAAGTAGGATCGTCAAAAAGTAGACATGTTAGCTTACAGACGAGCTTCACAACGCTTGCCTTAGAAGAAGCACAAATTGCTCTAGCTAAAGCCTTCTATTTCACTGGGGGATCGTTGGCCATTGTCACTCGTGATGCATGCAAGTCAGCTTGGAAACGCATTGGGGAGTATGGTGCTGGATTTACCCCTCCAACATATCACCATATGAGAAACCAACTGTTGGATAAATGTTACACAAGCACACAACAGGATATTCAAAGGGTAATATTAAATGCAACAGAACAATCTGGATACACCATAGTTAGTGATGTTTGGTCCAACGTTCAAAGGCGGCCATTGATCAACATCATGCTTGTATGTCCTCGTGGTGAATGTTTTATCAAAGCTGCGGATAGCTCTGGTCAAATAAAGTCTGGCAGTTTTATAGCTGACATCATTGGCGACACAGTTGAGGAACTTGGAAAAGAAAATGTTGTCCAAGTATTCATGGACAATGCCAAAAATTGCAGGGCTGCAGGTGGGATACTTGAAAGTCGCTTCTCTCACCTATATAGTGCTGGTTGCAGTACACACAGCTTGAACTTGGTATTGCAAGATTGGTACAAGAGGGAGGACACAGAGTGGTTCAAATGGATAGTAGAAAATGCTCGCTTAATAGTCAAGTTTGTTTTGAAGCGTCAGAGGGTTCTTGACATGTACCGTCAGAGGATGTCTACTATGTTAAAAGTGCCGTGCGAAACTAGATTTTGCACCAACTACTATACGGTAGAATCACTAATAAAAAATAAGAATGCTGTGATGGAGACATTTGTTTGTGCCACTTTTTCAGAACGGGAGGCCGGTCAAAGGGAGAAGATTAAAAGAAAAATAGGGGTGATCAGAGATCTACTAGCTGATCGCCACTTCTGGGATGATGTGGTGGATGTGCACAATGTCATGATGCCAATTATGCTCGCATTACGCCAACTGGATTCTGCCTTGCCTAACATAGGTAAGGTGTGGATGGCTTGGTGGACTGTTCAAGAAAGCCTTGCAAATCCAGAGGAGCCCCAAGAGACAATTGTGAAGCCTTGGAAGACACCATTCACTCAAAAGAGGAGAGAAATTTTGAGAAAGTATGTGCATGGTCGATGGGTTGGAGCACATAGTCCACTACACAGCGTAGATTTCTTATTGGATCTAGAGTATCGGGCAATGGAAATAGACAAACTTGATGAGGAGGTGCTGGAAGACTTTTATGATGTGATAGGCAGGTTTTATGATGATCCTGATGAGCATGCATCAGCTGTTACTGATCTTACGAAGTTTAAACTCAAAGAGGGTAAGTTTGGTACAGAATTTGTGCAGAAACTTGCTATGGAGCAACCAGCGTGGAAGTGGTGGATGATGAATGGTGGTAGTGCACCCACCCTTAAATGCCTAGCTGTTAGAATCCTAGCCCAATGTGCATCCAATTCAAGTTCTGAGAGAAACTGTAGTACATATAAATATGTACATTCCACCATCAGAAACCGCCTTCTAAATTCAAGAGCTGAAAAATTGGTGTATATGTACTGCAACCATCGGCTATTGGCAAGAGTGCAAGCTGAGAACTACAAAGAGGAGATGCCGCGCTGGACTTATGATGTAACCAATGATGAGGTGGACGAAGACAGTGAGCTGCAAGGGGAATCTCATGAAGTAGAAACTACATGTACTTTAGAAGAGATTGAAGAGAATTTGGAAATTGAACCAACTTTGACCCGTCGCACCAAGCGACGGTGGTTTAATTAATAGATTATCGAATCCATTGAGTGACTTCTGTTTAAGTTCAGAAACTGTTTATCTTATAAGCCTTTTTATATATTTAGTTTAAGGTTTAGACATTTGCTTAATAATAAACGAAGCCCTTAAAAACCTTTACAAGGCCACAAATCACTATTAAAGCTTCATAATATACAAAGCCCTAACAAATCTTTGCATTATCACATATCATAATTGAAGCTAAAGTGAGGACAATTCACAATTCACTAATAAATTCTCACAAGACAACGAGTAAATGTTTTCAAATGTTACAAAAACTATCCAAGTGATAGTGAAATATTTGTGAGAATATCTTCATTCTCCTGTTCACGCTGACCTTTAAGCTTATTATAGTCTTCAGACATTTTGAACATTGCATATAGCTGCTTTGCATCAAGCATGATATATGGTACATATGTCTGCATGGCAAGCTGAAGTGACCACACCACTCATGAAAGAATGATCTACATATGGGGCAAGGACCACCGTGCTCACTAGAAGCTGGAGGGGCCTCAATAGATGTTGGGTGCTCAATCAATGTGGCAGCATTTTGTTTTTTTATAGTCACCTCTAACTCTTTTACGTGGCGAGATAGCACCTTCACCTCCCTTTGCAAGTCTCTATTTAGGGTTTCTTATGCATGAGAGCCTTGTGTAGCTTGTGATGCTTGCCTCAGTTGAGTTTGAAGCTCCTCCTTAACTTGGTGCACTTCCATTGAGGCACCTTCTAGTGCCAATGACATCTCTTGCCGTGTGAGGATGATTGCACTACTGCGAATGTCCTCAACCGTCATGTGAGGTATCCTTGAGTTGAAGTCCACTACTTCACCCAAGACATAATGCATGTATAACATCTTGGAAAACCACAAAGGACAATCCATATGATGCATAGGATGACCCATAACATCGAGATATATGTTCTCTCCATTGTCTCGTATGTCTGCATTAATGCATTGTGATAGCTTGAGTCGGTCTTTCTTGATGTTGTCATCTGCAACGCCTGGCCATATGGATTTGACCATTTCTCGGTCAATCCTAGTGTTCACCTCTTTCCATTGTGTACCCACTTGGTTGGCCCACTGGAAGCAACAAGCTGCAATTCGAGCGGTGTCGTTCGCTCCACCACCTTGACACATGGATCTGAGACGCTCAAAAGCGCGCTTAGCCCTTTAATTATTATTATCCATATCCTAATTAAACACTATACTTTAGTTACGGCATACAAACTTAATGATAATCAATTGCTATAAGAGTAACCACCATTTTACAACAATCAATTGCTATAAGAGTAACCACCATTTTACGACAATCAAGTGCTATAATTTTAACCACCATTTTACGACAATCAATTGATATTAGAATAACCACCATCTTACGACAATCAATTGATATAAGAGTAACCACCATTTTTTAAATCAATGAATGACAATCAGTGATTCCACGTGGCTTATTGCTTGAAACTTAAGAGAAAAAAAAAACTCATAGAAAATTTGTTGTTTATTGAGATATAACAAAGTGTTTTTATTACTCATACATCATCCGACGCATAAAACCCAATTTTTAAGAGTGCTTTTATAAGTCAAAAGTCTCAGAAAACCCTGCTTCATAAAGTACATCATATATCCATCAAAAAAAGGCTACACTCATTTCAGAGGGAGGGCGTAAGCATCGTTTTGGCTGGGCTTCAAATCTTTCTAATTCTTCGTCCAAAAGTGCCAAGGTCTTTCTGTCTGTGGATTTCTTCCTCACCCAACCTTCCACAACAATCCTAGATATGGCTTGTACCTACACTGAAACCTTATGTTTGAACCAATCTGTGCTGTAGTAGTCAGAGAACTCTCCACAAAACTTACAAAATTGCCATATCACCCATCCTATGGCATGCACATCTGTGGCCTTGGTCCATGGGCACGGGTGATTGCCATCTACTAACTCAGGAGCTCGCCAAGGATGAAGCTTTTGCCAGTTTTCATCGGTATTGTTGGTCTTTTGTGTCTCTAAGCCAACACGCAGAGCCAATCCCCAATCGATTATTCCAATACGGGGAGTGAGATCCTTGGTAAAGTCCAACATGATGTTCCATGGATGGAGATCATTGTGGATCACTCCCTCGTCATGTGCGAATCTCAATGCCTTCACCAAGGCATGGATCAACAAGGGAGCACGATTGCACAGGCTCTTGATATGTGTTTTCTTGTCTTCAGAGGGCTGCTCCCATTTAAAGTCTTCAGGGATCTTTCCTTTCCCCTCTTGATGCGCTACAAGCGTCGTGAAAGAGCCATGTGGAAGGGGCACTTTCTCCATAAGATCACCTAAAGTTCCTCCATTGAAGTAGGGGAATATCGGAAACCATGGCAACGTTACAGAGTGGGCAATACTCCTCACAATCCCTCTATGGTTGAGATCTACCCCACTTTCTGATGCAAAGCTTTTCCACTGATGCTTGGCCTGTCCTTTGAACTCCTTGGCACAATAAGTATTCGTTGCAGGAAGGAAACTGATCCCTTTGATTTGAACTTGCCACCCTGTGCCATAAGCCCCTGACCCAAGTTTCTTGATCTTCTTAATGGACTTATTTGGAATGCCCAGAGTCATACTACATTCATAATTGTATATACTGCTCTCCAAGTGACTGGCAGAAGCAGTAGAACCCGATGTTCCCTCAATGGCAGCCTCCTCAATAAACGGTTCTCCAACTTGGCTGCTCCCCATAACTCTGGTGATAGCCATTCGCATTTTCTTGCTTAGGCCAAACTGTGTGTCTATGTGGGATGCTCGCCTTGACCTCTCCTTTTCAGCTCTCCATCTAGTGTTCCAATGCTCTAGCTTACCCTTGTCTACTTCTTGAGGGCATTCCTCTTTCAAATCAGAGGCCACCTTGGGAAAATTGCCTACCCAACTGCTCAGTAATGAGATTATTGATTCGGTTGTTTTGTCTGGATATAACAACAACATTTTGCGGGCAATCTCACTGTATGATGATTGCAATCTAGACTCATCTGCAACAATCTATATCATCGGGATCTAGTGCACTGACGATCGTAATCAACAATTGTCTAAAATTTTCTTTTTGAACTCTATCATTGAAGTAGCAGAAGGATCCATTTTGCCTGCAATGGTATTATTGCAAAAAACACATTGTGAAATATAACTATGTGCCACTGCATTTGGATCTTTTCTACGTGAAAGAAAAAGTGCAGTATAGACCATAGATCTCGTACGCTTTTGCAGTGACACACCTAATCGCAATTGCAACCATGTGCCAATGCCTCACCGTACGACAACTTACAAACAGATTCTCCTGTCATTCTAGCAGCAACACACCTAGTCGCAATTGCAACCATGTGCCGAAGCATGAATGACTGGGAGCAACATAAAACATAGTCACCCTACGCTTTTGCAATGACACACCTAGCCGCAATTGCAACCATGTGCCAGTGCATCCACGCACAGTGACTTATTTCAAACAGATGCTCCTGTCATTCTAGCAGCAACACACCTAGTCGCAATTGCAACCATGTGCCGAAGCATGAATGACTGGGAGCAACATAAAACATAGTCAATCTACGCTTTCGCAATGACACACCTAGCCACTTGCAACCATGTGCCAGTGCATCCACGCACGGAGGCTTCTTTCAAACAGATGCTCCTGTCATTCTAGCAGCAACACACCTAGTCGCAATTGCAACCATGTGCCGAAGCATGAATGATTGGGAGCAGCATAAAACATAGTCACCCTACGCTTTTGCAATGACACACCTAGCCGCAATTGCAACCATGTTCCAGTGCATCCACGCACGGTGACTTCTTTCAAAAAGATGCTCCTGTCATTCTAGCAGCAACACACCTAGTCGCAATTGCAACCATGTGCCGAAGCATGAATGACTGGGAGCAACATAAAACATAGTCATCCTACGCTTTTGTAATGACACACCTAGACGCAATTGCAACCATGTGCCAGTGCATCCATGCACAATGTCTTCTTTCAAGATTCAAGCATATGAAGCATTATGAAATTATTTGAGCACACATTCATGCATTAGATGCTACCGTCAATCTAGCAGCAACACACCTAGTCGCAATTGCAACCATGTGCCGAAGCATAAATGACGGGAAGCAACATAAAACATAGTCATCTTGCGTTTTGGCAATGACACACCTAGCCGCAATTGCAACCATGTGCCAGTGCATCCACGCACGGTGACTTCTTTCAAACAGATGCTCCTATCATTCTAGTAGCAACACACCTAGTCGCAATTGCAACCATGTGCCGAAGCATGAATGACTGGGAGAAACATAAAACATAATCACCCTATGCTTTTGCAATGACACACCTGGCCGCAATTGCAACCATGTGCCAGTGCATTCACGCACGGTTACTTCTTTCAAAAAAATGCTCCTGTCATTCTAACAGCAACACACCTAGTCGCAATTGCAACCATGTGCCGAAGCATGAATGACTGGGAGCAATATAAAACATAATCATCGTACGCTTTTGCAATGACACACCTAGCCGCAATTGCAACCATGTGCCAGTGCATTTACGTACGATGATTTGATAAAAGAAATTTTATACCTTTAAGTTTTAACGCAAAAAACTCAAAAAAACATCAATAAAATAAGGAAGGGTTTAAAAAATTACTGCTATACTGCTTTGAGAATGTGGAAAGCTGCCAAAAAGTTTGGTGAAGACTTTTCAATGTACCTCTTTTGTGAAAAAGACAAGCACCGGCGTCGCCTTTATATAGCCACGGCCGGCCCGGTGGGGAAATAGCTTTACCCGGTGTCAGGAGTTTTTTGGAGCAAGGGATTGCACATATGTACATATACATGCATGATGCATCAAATAAAGAATTGCCCATTTTTCAGAGCCAGGTGGTTACGTGGGGCCCACATGTGTATAGGTAGGACAGGGTGTACATAGTGAATCGATTTTCACTATTACCAGTACCACTGTGTTTTTTCTACAATAAGGAGGAGTTGGTAGCGCGTAAAACTTCTCGAGGAAGCTATCCGCGGGCCGACGACATAAGGTAAGCAGGTGCGTCAGATGGCATCGAGTGGCATCAGGAGGTCGAAAGGGGTCAATACTTGCACGCAGAGAAGTATGGACACGACGTGGGTGTTAATACTTATGCAGAAAGGTCATCATGAGGACCACTTTTTGGGGCCACTTCACGTGGTTGCGAGATGCATTATTTGGAAAAACTGAGTGCCAGGTGTGCGGATGATGCAAAAAGGTGACAACTATGCATTGCAAGGTCAGTTTTTGGCATGTTCGGGGTCCGTTTGAGATCATCTAAAAGGCCAAGGGTGCCCAAGTAAAAAAGCTAAGTGCGGGAACTAAAAAACCAGAGAGAAGACCAGAAAAAACGTGGAGAAGAGAGGAGGAACAGCCACAAGTGTGTTTTTGCTATTTTTGGAGCATTTTTTGGCCCTAAACTGCTCATTCTGTTGGGGTATAAAGCCCAATGTGGTCGCCCAGGTAAGTGGGCGGGCCGCCAGGTATGTACACATATTCTTTTGTAAAAACCTAATAAGAACTCACTATGCTCTACACATTACAGTAGAGCGAGTTCACCATATCGTCGTGCTCTTCTTCTCGCACTCTCTCTCGCGTCGCACTTCCGCTCGTACTCCTTCAACTGGTATCAGAGCTCAGATCAAGGCTCGGGGCAGCACTGCAGAAGGCTAGAGTCACCAACTCAGATTGGAGTGAAATTCGACAGGCAAAGACACGGCCCCAAATCTCGTGGGCAAGCCCAAAGGGCTTGGTGTTGTCAGAATTTCATTCTGAGGTCATCTCGGCCACCGTTCGACTTCGACAAAGGTCTGCGCAGGCCATTTTCGACTACGTGGTATCGACGGGTGCAGATCCGACTCTGCAAATTTGGGGTTTTCGGCCTACGACTGCAGGTGCTGAGGATATCGACACTCCCAGAGTGTTGATTTGTGGCTGTCTACACATCAAAGGACGGCTCACAGTTCTTGGAGGTGTGTCACATACGACACGGGTGCATCTACACACAGACTATAGGCGACATCCACTAGTTTATCAGGTAGCTTGTGTTTGCTGCTTGATATTCCAGATTTCATCCTGACATTGCAGGTACTTCCACATGGGATGTATTGTCAGAGATGATGTATGTCTGTTGAGGGTTTGCTGGCTGTGAGTCACGCAGCAAACAACCGCCGCAGCGGTTACAACATACAATGGGAAATTTGTGGATGTATGACTTTGTGGGAAGTCTATGTACTGTCGGATTTACTGCAGCCTTTGTTGAGGGTCGAGTGAGGTTTTATTGAGCTGGGGGATTCTCGAATGTTGAGATCCTTTTGGTGATACAGGTTTTGGAGCGATACTCGAGCACCCTTAGATAGGCAGCTAGGATGTATTGACTGTGAGTTAGACAGTTGGGATTGCATCTTTGCTTTACTGCCGTTGAGGCATTGTCGCAGTCTATGCTTACAGGACAGTGACAGGACAGGTTTACTCGCAGCTTACAGTGTCAGAGAGACAGTGTTTTTTGAACTGTTTTTTGGTCTGTTTTTAGTACACCAGAGCCATTTTACAAAGGAGACTCTACCGAAATTTATGCAGAATCTGAAGCTTTCTTGGTTCATTTGACAGGTTGATATTGGTTCAGAGGTCAGTGTACAGGGGAAACTCTGCCGAATTTTTCCCAGAAAAGTAAACTACTGTGAAGCGTAGCTATGGCTGGATCACAGGACACTACTCTTTACAATATCAAGAAGCTGGATGGAACCAATTTCCCATTGTGGAAGAAGCAGATTTGGCACGTGTTGGTACAAAAGAAGCAGATAAAACCTATAAAGCTCAAGGGGATAAAACCAGAAGATATGGACGAAGATGAATGGAGCGAAATGGATGAATTGGCACTTTCTACCATTATGCTGACTTTGGCAGAAATCGTTTACTTCAATGTAGCAGACGAGATGTCGGCTTATCAAGCATGGTTAAAGCTGAGTGATCTTTATGAGAAGCAGAGTGCAGCTTCACAGGTATACTGGCTTAAGAAGCTTGTTGACTTGAAGTTGAAAGAAGGGACACCTATGTCCAATCATCTGAATGAATTCAACACAATCTATAGTCAGTTGTCAGCTCAAGGTGTCAAGTTTGATGAACCTGTTAGAGCTATGTTCCCGTTGATCACATTGCCGAAAAGTTGGGACAATTTTCGCACAACTTTGAGTAATTCTGCACCTCCAGATGGTTTGAACATAGCAGGTGTAGAAGGAAGTCTGCTTACTGAAGAAACCAATAGAAAGACCATGGACAAAGGCAAAGGAATAGCCTTAGTTGTCAGGGGAAGGACCAAAGAAAAGTACAAAGGTGGAAAGAGGAATCAGTCTCGTAGCAAGTCCCGCAGTGCTAACGGCAAGAGTGACATAGAATGCTACCATTGTGGCAAGAAGGGTCACATGAAAAGAGACTGCAGAGAATGGAAAGTAGAAAAAGGCAAAGAGAAAGCTGAAGACCATGGTGAGAAGAACAAGTCCTCAGTGAAGATTCAAGAAATAAATGTGACAAACACAACGTTTGTGACACTTGTGGAGAATCAGAGTGGCAAGAAGCTTAAATGCTTACGCACTGACAATGGTGGAGAGTATGTTTCAAAGTCCTTTCAGGACTTTTGTGAGTCAAAAGGTATAAAACGTGAACTTACTGCTCCTTACAATCCTCCTCACAATGGTGTTGCTGAGAGGATGAATAGGACCCTACAAGAGAAGGTCAGAAGTATGTTGTCTAATGCACAGCTGCCAAATGGGTTTTGGGCTGAAGCTGTATCAACAGCTGTTCATCTTGTAAATAGATCTCCTAGCAAGGTTTTGCAGAAGTATTCAATGCCAGAGATGGTATGGTCAGGCAAATGGCCCTCATACAAGCATCTTAGAGTCTTTGGTTGTGAGGCATATACTCACGTTCCAAAGGAATTTAGGAACAAACTTGAGCCAAAGAGTAGAAAGTGCATCTTTCTAGGCTATGGTAATTCTGGTGAGATGGGGTACAGACTTTGGGATCCCGAATCCAGAAAGGTTGTCCGCAGCAATGATGTTCACTTTAATGAATCCAAATATCATTCTAAACCAGAGAGGGTTGAGGAGATTAGAAGAGTTGTCTTCCAAGAAGATGGACCTGCACGTGCAAGACAAAATGTCAGGGCTCAAGAGGAGCAAGGACATTATAGAGTGGAACCACAGGTTGTGGCTGAGCCTGAGCCACCTATTTTGCGTAGATCTGGACTTGTCACGCGACCTCCTGATAGTTTTGTTCCATCTATGAACTATGTCATGTTGACTGATTGCAATGAGCCTTCATGTTACAAGGAAGCAGTGCAAATGAAGGACTCCGAGAATTGGCAATTGGCCATGCAGTCAGAGATGATAGCTCTGCATAAAAACCAGACATGGAAGCTAGTTAAATTACCACGGGGCAAAAAGGCTCTACCCTGTAAATGGGTTTACAGGTATAAGATCACCGCTCATGATATTCATCCAAAGTACAAAGCAAGGCTTGTTGCGAAGGGCTTTAAGCAAGAACAAGGCATTGACTTTGATGAAGTCTTCTCTCCGGTGGTCAAGATGACTACATTGAGATGCTTTCTTGCATTGGTTTCCATATTAGATTTGGTGTTGCACCAAATGGATGTCAAGACAACGTTCTTGCATGGTGATTTAGATGTGGAAATTTACATGCAGCAGCCAGAAGGGTTTGTTGAGAAAGGCAAGGAAGATTGGGTATGCCAATTGTTAAACAGTCTTTATGGCTTAAAACAATCACCGAGGGCATGGTACCATAAATTCCACAAGTTTATGCTTTCTCAAGGCTACAAACGTAGTGAGTTCGATCACTGTCTATATACAAAGAAGGCTAAGGATGGTAGTTGGATGATCCTTATTTTGTATGTGGATGACATGTTGATTGCTGGCAAGCACTTGGAAGAAATTTCAGCTTTGAAGTCAAAGATGGCAAAATCGTTTGACATGAAAGACATGGGTGAGGCAAGTCATATACTTGGTATGCGCATTGAGAGAGACAGATCAAAGAAATTGATTTGGTTATCTCAAATAGAGTATATTGACAAGGTTTTGCAATGTTTCAATATGGAGAAGGGAAAGGCACTGAGTGTTCCATTGCCACCATATGTGAAACTTAGCAAACAAGATTGTCCTGTGTCTGAGGAAGAACAGGCTGAAATGAATAAGATTCCATATGCGTCTGCAGTGGGTAGTTTGATGTATGCAATGATTGCTACTCGCCCAGACATTGCATTTGCAGTGGGAGTAGTAAGTCGATACATGTCAAACCCAGGCAAGAAACATTGGGAGGCAGTGAAAGGAATATTGAGATACCTGAAAGCTACAAAGAGTATGCGTATATGCTATGGGAGTTAGGAGCTAAGTGTAAAGGGTTTTACAGACTCAGATTATGCAGGTGACTTAGACAACCGAAGGTCTACGTCAGGGTATGTATTTACAGTGGCTGGTGGAGCAGTATCATGGCGTTCTAGATTACAAGATTGTGTTACTCAGTCTACTACAGAGGCTGAATATGTTGCAGCATCAGAGGCATGCAAAGAATCAATTTGGCTTAATCGACTAGTAACAGATTTGGGAATCAAAGAAGAGATGCCTGTGTTATATTGTGATAGTCAAAGTGCTATACAATTGGCTCGCAATTCAGTTTATCACTCAAAGACAAAGCATGTGGATGTGAAGTATCATTTCATCAGGGAAATGCTCGAGGATAAGCAACTTCAGCTTGTCAAAGTTCACACCACAGAAAATCCTGCTGATCTACTTACAAAAGGACTTCCCTCAAAGAGCTTTGCGCATTTTCGCAAGCAGTTAGGTGTAGGGTAGTACATCACTTCTCTACATCTCTTGTATATTAGCTTGTATAGTAGCTTCTCTCACACTTAAAGTACTACATTGGACTTTAAGTGGGAGGTTGTTGGGGTATAAAGCCCAATGTGGTCGCCCAGGCAAGTGGGCAGGCCGCCAGGTATGTACACATATTCTTTTGTAAAAACCTAATATGAACTCACTATGCTCTACACATTATAGTAGAGCGAGTTCACCATATCGTCGTGCTCTTCTTCTCGCACTCTCTCTCGCGTCGCACTTCTGCTCGTACTCCTTCACATTCGAGGTCAGATTTGAGCACTTTGACATTGTAGATTGGGGTTTTTGGGCGTTCTGAACGCACTGGCGCTGTCCATTTTGCCAAATTCCTCATAGATTTTCTGCTGTTTTTTTGTGTAATCTTCTCCGGTGAGTGAAGCCTCTGCTTAACTTTGTGGTTGTATCTGGTATATTTCCTCAATATTGTGTAAACTATTTGCCCCATTGGTGTTGGGCTGAGCTTCATTGAGTCTAAACAACAGCAATTTGCCTCCTTTGAGCTGAATTGAGAGTGTGTGTGTGTGTGAGTGTGTATGTGTGAGTGTTGAGTGGGCAAGTGGGAAATCTCTCTCTTCTCACTCCGTCTGTGTGTTTCCTGTCTCGGCCAAGCTAGTTGTGTAAGCCGAGTGGTGCCCCATAGTGTGTGTGTGTGTGTGTGTGTGTGTGTGTGTGTGTATCTTCCCAAGAGTGTGTGTCGGGTCATTATAGAGGCGCAGTGTGTATTTCCATCCCGCTCACATTCTTTTGGTGCCCCCACGGAGGATCTTCTTCGAGTACCTTTTGCTTCGAGCTTCAAGCTTCGAGATTCGGGGCTACAGGTTACATGTTACAAGTTACAGGGACAGGTACAGGTACAGGTGATTCACACAGGTACAGGTAGCTGGAGTACAGTGATATACTAGCAGTGATGTCACTTGCAGTTGTTGTGGGTATGCATCACTTGGCGCCTATTTGAGCACATTGTCTGTTGGATTGTACGTTACTTGTGGAAACTGCCATTGTACGCATTTGTGGAGCCATACTTGGTTGTATTTGGGAGTCCCAGCCATTTCTGAGACTTGGTCTGGAAGATAGTCATTTCTGAGACTTGACTACACGCGATTTGCATTAGCCTTCGTGTGAGGGTCGATAGCGTGAGGTTTTTATTGAGTTGGGGGATTCTCAAATGTGGAGATCCTTTCGGCGATACAGGTAGCTGGAGCACCCTTTTTGTGACCTCGCCATAGGCTATGTACTAGTGAGTCCTACTTGATGCTCGGGTTCTATTGTTGATAGTTTATGCATACATATACAGTCTATATTTTGGGTTCCTACTGCTCTATTTCTAGGGAAACTCTGCCAAAATTTTTTCAAGTTATGATGGCTGGTTTTTTGGTCTTTTTAGCCATTTATGCTGTGATGCTGCTGAAATTTTGGAAAAAAATCAGAGGATAAGTCAGGTGTGCCTTCTTGGGAGTTGCATGGTTGGCTTTAATGGATGATCAAAATGGCCCTCAATTCACTCCATTTCATTTAACTCAAAGAATCCAGATAAATGTTCATGTGTCCAGGAAGTTTTTTTTCCAGCAGCGCATAGTCTTTATGTTCGGGCCAAGAAGATTAAGAGAGATCAAGGAATGTCCTTTGCCTGTTGTAATTCCGATCATCAACTATGAAAACTCATTTGATGTGCATGTGTTTGTCCTTATCTAAAGTTGAGCTCCATTGAAGTTTCTGGGAATTGAGTCAGTAAAAGTTTTGGGTTCTTGCACGTGTGTTCATAGGGGTTCTCAAAGCATTGTGACTTGGGTAGCCATGGATTTCTCTTATCCGGAGTTTCATGGAAGAAGTGATGAAGATGTGGAAGATTTTTTGGAAAAGATGGAGGTTGCCTGCATTAGCAACCAGATTCATGACCCTGTGCAGATGTTACGTCTTCTCCAAATTTGTTTGAAGAGTGATGCACGAGTTTGGTCTAAAGCATTTGAAGAGGAGTTGCATGTGGCTAATCCACCTATAAGATTGAGTTGGGACAATCTAAGGCATGGGTTGGAAGTGGAGTTTGTGAAGATAGAAGATCCTGACAAAGTGTGGCAAGAAGTACAAGGTTTGGTGCAAAAGGAAGGTGAGCCAGTAGATGCGTACATACGTAAGTTCTCATTGGCATGGGAGCGGATGTGCAAGGCCTTAGCACCATAGGTACCCCCGCCTGACATGATGAAGAAGGACAGGTTCTTGGCTGGTCTTTGGGAGAATATACGTTGGAGAGTGGAGCTAAAGAAGCCTAGGACATATGAAGATGCACTAGAGGTAGCAAGGAACAAAGAGTGGAAGTTGAGGAAAATGAGCCAGTTAGGGGTGGAGTCTTTGCCCATGAGGTCTGAATTTCAGCCTATAGAGTCTTTACAAGGTCGCATGTCAGGGGTTCATCATGAACCAGTGGTTCCTGTTACTACTCAGGCTATGCCAGCAGTGGTCACTACATCGGTGCAAGATGATGGGCTAAGTCAAGACATGAGGCAAGTGGTAGATTTGATGAAGAATCTTAGCCTAAACATGCTAGGTCAAGTGGGAAATAATCGAGGTCGAGGGAGGTTTGCAAATCAGCCAGGAGGTGAAGAAAGGCCTAGGAATGGTGTTGGACAAAGCAATGGTAGGTTTTGGAGGTAGACGCCCACATGTTATAATTGTGGAGAGTTGGGTCACATCAGCTCGCAATGTGATAAGCCACCAAGGATGGGGGAAGACATGTATCCATTGCCAAGACAGGTGCTAACTAGGTCAAATGATTATGGCATCGAAATTAAGGGAGACGAAGGAACCAGTGGACTGACCCAGGAGGAAAAGGGAAAGACAAAAGTGCTAAGTGTAGTCACCTTGGAGAAGGCATCAAAGCTAGAGGATACATTAGTGATGCCTATTGGGAAGAGGACCACAGAGGATAAGGAAGGAAGAAGTGCCCCAGGTCCTAGTAAGAAGAAAGGAAAGAGCCATGAAGGCGAGGATGTCAAGGCCAAGAGAAAAAGGAGAGCTCGTCGCAAGTTTCATGTTTCAGATTTTCCACTAGGGGATGGGCAATTAAGCTATGACTTGAAGGAGGATCTGACGAGCAGGAAGGCAGATGTTACTTTTGGGCAGCTTATAGAGATGGTGCCTAAGCTAAAGCGATAGTGGAAGAGGATGGTTAACCCAATGGAGAAAGGGCCAGAGAGAGGTTCAATAAAGGTGTTGGCAATGGATGAGCTACCAAACATTTTTCCAATAGTAGATGTGTGGCATAAAAGGAAAAATTTGGGACAAGGTTATGTGGATGGCGGAGCCCAAATATGCGTCATAACACACTCATGCGTTGAGAAGATGGGTCTCACGGTGGCTGGGGTGTCAGGGTTTCGGATCAGATTGGCAAACCATCAAAAAGTAAAATGCTTGGGTGTTGTAAAGATCTTAGAAGTGGAGGCATATGATGCAAAGGCAGTGGTTGATTTTCATGTGATGCCAGCAGGGTTGGGAGCATATCCTATTATACTGGGCAGACCATGGTTACGTGCAGTGGGAGCTGTTCAGGATTGGCGACATGGTACGATTAGCCTCTATGGAAAGACAGGTACCAAGAAGCTTTATAATATGGACACAAGGAAACGATTAGAGGAGATTTATGAAGATGAGGATGAGTCTAGTGATTAAGAATCTTCTACAGTGACAGATGGGGACAGTGATAGCACTACCAGCAGTGATGAGGATGCTGATGTTGCATTTCTTTTGATGGACAAAGAAATCCAGGAGTTTGGTTTAGTTGCATTTGCGAATGAGGTTGAAGATGAAAGTGAAGGGCCTTATGAAGTGATTGAAGGGCTGATGCAAACCAAGGTTGAGTTGTCAAAGAAGCAAGAATTGATGACACAAATGATCAATGGAGACCTCTCAGCTATGGAGAAGGATATATATTTGCACATGCTGGCTAGTTTTCCTGATTTGTTCATTACTTCATATGAAGAGATCAGAGGGTTCAAGGGCGAAGAGATACATATAGACTCTGAAAGAAGGTGCTAAGCCAGTGCGGAAAAGGCTAAGAAGGATGGGTCAAGAGCAAATGGAAGCCTTGCGAGAAGAGGTGGACAAGTTGTTGAAGGCAAGGTTCATAGTCCCTGTGGAGACCACGGAATGGGTGAGTCCAGTTGTAGTCAGTCCAAAGAAGGATGGGAAGTGGAGAATTTGTGTAGATTTTAAACCCTTAAATGCAGCTACTAAGAAGAACCCATATCCTCTTCCATTCATCGATCAGATCTTGGATTCAATGGCAGGTTATGAGAGGTACAGTGTGTGTGATGGTTTTTCAGGCTATTTTCAATTGAAGATTGCTCTTAAAGACCGCACAAAGACCACTTTTATTACGCAGTGGGGCTGCTATTGCTACACAGTATTTCCATTTGGGTTGTCAAATGGACCTTACTTCTATCAAGAGAGAGCAAATTGGGTGTTGGAACCATTCATTGGTAGTTGTGCTAAAGCTTTTATGGATGACTTCTGTGTTTATAGCAGTAGGGCTGAACACCATGAGAAGCTGCAGATGGTATTGGCTCGATATGATGAATGTGGAGGACAACTAAATCCAAAGAAATGTCATCTAGCATAGCCAAGGGTGAAGTTATTGGGCCATATGGTGTCAGAAAATGGCATTGAGGCTGATCCAGAAAAGGTTAAGTCTTTTATTCTTCTTCCATCACCTACGAGTACGAAGCAATTGGCAACTTTTATACACAAAGTGAAGTACATGGCACGGTTTATTCCATTGTCTTCGCAGCTTCTTTATCCATTACAGCAAGTGGCAAAGCATGATCCATTGCAATGGGATGACAAGTGTGAAGAAGTGTTTCAAGAGGTGAAAGAGGTGTTAGGGGGGTTGTCAGCCATGCAGGCTCCTGATTGGGAGAAAGTGTTTTATGTAAATCCATCAGTAGGGGATGGTGCCATTGGAGCCATGCTATTGCAAAAGGGGAAGGGAAGCCATTATATGAGGCCAGTGTATTGTGCAAGCCGAGTGAAGTTGGTAGCGGAGAGAAAGTTCTCGGAAGTAGAGCTAGTGATGGCCAGTGTAATATTTGCTTGTCGACGATTTCGTCATTACTTGCTACCACGGCCTTTTGTTTTCTTGACGAGTTATGCCTTTTTGCCACAATTAATTAATGGTACTAACATGTCAAATGTGGTAAAGAAATGGGTAATTGAGCTGCAAGAGTTTGAGTTCTCTTTTCTAGTGGAAGATAGTACAAGGGCTACCCTAGCTGATTTGTTGACCTACAAGGAGAATCCCCTTATTGTTAAGGAAGAGGTGGTGAGAAAGGTAGTTGAAGAAGTGCCACAGATCAACAATGCACATGTGTTGTTCTTTGATGGTTCGTACAGAAAGAGCCATGATGCAGCTTCAGGGGGTATAACACTTTATGATCTAGAGGGGAAGCTAGTATGCAAGAGAGGGTTCAAATTGGATGCTCATAGTAACAATGAGGCTGAATATGCTACTCTGGAAGCAGGATTACACAGTTGTTTGAAGCATGGGGTTCGAAGGTTGAGCATAAAAGGTGATGCCTTGTTAGTGGTGAAGCAAGTGCTGGGTGTGTGGAAGAGCAAGAACACCTCATTGAAGGAAATGTGCTTCAAAATTAAAGGCGTGTTAAAAAAGTTCGAAGCATGGATCATCAGACACATTGAATGTGCTCTAAATGGAGAGGCACATGAAGCAGCTCAAGGCATGATTGGGGAGCTATTTGTGTTGAGGACCACTTTACCTCTTTATCATGGCCGGGAAGGTTTGGCTCAAGAAGAGGAGTTTTTGCTAACAGGAATCATTCCAAAGGAGATTCAGAAGTCTAAGAAGTATGGCTTTGTGCGTAGAGCATACAGGTACAAATTGATTGGTGATGTCTTATACATGAAAGGGGCTGATCTCGTGTTGAGACGTGTACCTTGGCGGGAGGAGCTTTACAGAGTGTTGGAAGAGAATCATGAAGGCGCATGTGGTGGCCATTTTGCTCTAAAGATCACCTTGCATAAGATTTTGCAAGAGGGGTATGTATGGCCTACTTTGCACAAGGATGTTCACCATTGGTGTAGGTCTTGCAATAGGTGTCAAGCATTTGGGAAGAGAGTGTTGAAGCCAGAGCTACGAAAAACCATTATGGCATTTGATGTGTTTGAAAAGTGGGGGATTGATGCAATAGGCCCGTTACCTATCACAAGCAGGGGCAAAAGCTATATCTTGACGGCAGTGGACTATCTCTCTAGATGGGTAGAGGATATAGCAGTAAAACAGATCACTGCAAAGGATGTGGCAAAATTTGTGTATGATGAAATATGTTGCAAGTTTGGGGTGCCATTAGAGCTACTTTCAGATAAGGGGCCAGGATTTAGAGCTAAACTGCTAGACTTCTTATGCACAAAGATGAAGATTAGGCACCAGCATACCACTCCTTATTACCTGCAGTGTAATGGCTTAAATGAAAGATTCAATGGTGAGTTGGTACAAATTCTTTCTAAAGTGACAGAGCACCAAGGAAATAATTGGGATTTGGAATTGCCTAGTGCATTATGGGCTTACCGTACTTCGGTGAAGACAGGTACAAGGTTTACTCCATTTCATTTGGTGTATGGAAAGGAAGCACTATTGCCTATGGAGGTAGAGTTGCTGCGGTCAAGATGTTAGAGAAGTTGCTTGGGCCGCCTAGTAATGCATTCAAAGAGAGGCTCTTGCAGTTACAAGAGGTCCAGTTGGATAGGATGAGCGCATTGGAGCATTATGGGCAGATGCAGGATAAGGCTTTGGCAAAGATAAATGAAAAGGTCAAAAGTAAGGGTATCAAGAAACATGACTTGGTTTTGCGCTACAACAGTAAGCTGGACAACACCTTCCAAAAGAAGTTTCAAATTAAGTGGGAAGGCCCTTTCAAGGTAGTGGAGTGTTTTCCAAATGGCACATATCAGCTAGCTAACCTAGATGGTGTTCTACATAAGTCAAGGATAAATGGATTGCGTCTTAAATTGTATCATGCTAGATTGATGATGGTGGAGCAAGACGAGCTGTCTGTGGATCAAGCAGTGTTGGTGAGGGATGAGGAGACCTGTGATGCGGCGAGTCTCATATCTCTCTTTGTTGCTGCTGATCCTGAATGATCTAGCAGGCTTGGGGATGGGCAAATTATGTCAGGAGTTTTTTGGAGCAAGGGATTGCGGATATGTACATATACATGCATGGTGCATCAAATAAAGAATTGCCCATTTTTCAGAGCCAGGTGGTTACGTGGGGCCCACATGTGTACAGGTAGGACAGGGTGTACATAGTGCATCGATTTTCACTATTACCAGTACCACTGTGTTTTTTCTATAATAAGGAGGAGTTGGTAGCGCGTAAAAATTCTCGAGGAAGCTATCCGCGGGCCGACGACATAAGGTAAGCAGGTGCGTCAGATGGCATCGAGTGGCGTCAGGAGGTCGAAAGGGGTCAATACTTGCACGCGGAGAAGTATGGACACGACGTGGGTGTTTTCTTGTAATACTTATGCAGAAAGGTCATCATGAGGACCACTTTTTGGGGCCACTTCACGTGGTTGCGGGATGCATTATTTGGAAAAACTGAGTGCCAGGTGTGCGCATGATGCAAAAAGGTGACAACTATGCACTGCAAGGTCAGTTTTTGGCCTGTTCGGGGTCCGTTTGAGGTCATCTAAAAGGCCAAGGGTGCCCAAGTAAAAAAGCTAAGTGTGGGAACTAAAAAACCAGAGAGAAGACCAGAAAAAACGTGGAGAAGAGAGGAGGAACAGCCACAAGTGTGTTTTTGCTGTTTTTGGAGCATTTTTTTGCCCTAAACTGCTCATCCGAGGTCGGATTTGAGCACTTTGACATTGTAGAGTGGGGTTTTTGGGCGTTCCAGACGCAATGGCGCTGTCCATTTTGCCAAATTCCTCATAGATTTTTTGCTATTTTTTTGTGTAATCTTCTCCGGTGAGTGAAACCTCTGCTTAACTTTGTGGTTGTATCTGGTATATTTTCTCAATACTGTGTAAACTATTTGCCCCATTGGTGTTGGGCTGAGCTTCATTGAGTCTAAACAACAACAATTTTCCTCCTTTGAGCTGAATTGAGAGTGTGTGTGTGAGTGTGTATGTGTGAGTGTTGAGTGGGCAAGTGGGAAATCTCTCTCTTCTCACTCCGTCTGTGTGTTTCCTGTCTCGGCCAGGCTGGTTGTGTAAGCCGAGTGGTGCCCCATAGTGTGTGTGTGTGTGTGTGTATCTTCCCAAGAGTGTGTGTCGATTCCTTATAGAGGTGCTGTGTGTGTTTCCATCCCGTTCACACCGGCAGGCCCGGCGGGTTACGAGCCGATCTCCAGGTCTCCCTAGAGGACAAAAAAGATGAATGTCAATTAACATAATATTTGTTATTTTGCATTTCTATTGTTATTAACCTGAAATTATAGTGTGATCACGTCATTTTGAAATCCCTGCCTGAAAAATGTCCTCTTGAATTACCTACATGAGCTTCTACCATTACTTCTCTTTGTTCAAACTCAGAACATATCTCTTGATCACATGATCAATTCCTCTTTTATATAAAACCCCTGTAATAACTGTAAAAGGTTTTCTTCTTAATGCTAATCTCTTTCTGTGATCTTTGGTCATTGCTTCAGGTAACACCCCATCAGTCAAAAACTAAAGCATGTCTTCATACCAGTCCCCTGACTGGTCAGTCACCTGAACTAGAAACAACTCTGCATCAGGGAATTGATCAAAGAATCTTCCTCTCCTGTTTCCAATCTACTCAAATAATTGGCTAATACATGAAGTCTTCCTGGAGTATGTATCACTACATAATCAAATTCCTGCAAAAGCAGTATCCATCTTGCCAACCTCCCCGAAAGATGGGGTTTATTTACCAAGTAGATCAATGCGTGGTGATCCATATGAAAAATTACCCTATTTGCCAATATGTAATGTCTAAACTTTTGCAGTGCATAAACCATTCCCAAGCATTCCCTCTCATTAAAACTATGTAATTCTTCTCTGCAGGTGTCAATACCCTGCTTGCATAGTAAATAGGTCTGAACCAACCTCTACTGGTTTCTTGTATTAATGTTGCACTCACTGCTACATGAGATGCATCCACAAAGATGTGAAATTGTAACTTCCAATCAAGAAAAATCAACACTGGTGCTACAATCAACATGTTCTTCAAAATCTTGAATGCCTTAGTCTGTTCTTCTCCCCATTCAAATACAATATCCTTCTTTGTAAGCTTTGTAAATGGTATGCACACATGAGCCAAATACCTCAAGAATCTGTTATGCCACTTGACTTGCCTCAAATATTTGCTCAATTGTCTAATTGTTCTTGGTTCTGGTGCCTTTCTAATAGCTTCCAGCTTTCTTGGATCAATAGAAACCCCTTCTTCAGAAATCACATGCCCTAAAAGAACTCATCTTTTCACTGCAAATGCGCATTTGGATAGATTTAATGACAATTTGAATTCCCTGTATTTCTCAAAACACAACCTCAAGTGTTTAAGATGATCCTGCTTCTTTGCAAAAACACAAAAATCATCCAAGAAAACCCTCATAAATTTTGTAAGGAATTCAGAAAATCCATGTTGTACTACTTTCTAAAATGTTGGTGGAGCATTTTTCAAGCCAAATGTCATCACATTGCTAGCATAAACTCCCCATTCAGTCACAAAAGTTGTTTTTTCCCTATCTTTAAATGCCATTGAAATTTAATTGTAACCACTAAAACCATCCAAAAAACTATTAATCTTATGTCCAGCTACTACATCGAGTAGTGTATCACAAAAAGGTAAGAGAAATGGATCAATTACTTTATTAGGACTCAGTTTTCAGTCATCCACACACACCCTGATCTTTCCATTCTTCTTTGGAACTACAACAATTGGGGACAACCAAGTAACTTTGTCCAAAGGATAAATAAAACCCACAGCCAATAGTTTGTCAATCTCTTCTTTAACCTATTTGGCATAATTAGGATTCATCCTGTACCTTTGTTGTACAATTGAAACTGCATCTGCTTTCAAATTAATTTTGTGTTGACAGAAGCTAGCATCTACTCCTTTCACATCTGTGTATTTTCCATGCAAAAAGATCTTTGAATTCTAACAAAAATTCCTTTAGTTTCAGTTTAAATTCCTCATCCATATTTGCTGATACCTTCACTGTCTGTGGTTCCTCCTGGGTGTTTAGGTTCAGTTCTTGCAGGTCATCCTGAGTCACTCTATCAGTTCTTGCCATCTGATGTTCAAAGGCTCTCTCTGCTTGCTGCACTACTTGAATGGCTTCCTCGTTTTCTCTATTTTCAATCTTTAGGTTCTTCAACAACTCATTGCCCATCTTGTTATTTTATATTTTACTCCCTGAGTAATTATGATTTTTGAGTTATTGACCGTATTCCATCATCTTCTGGCTGTAACACATATTTGGCTGCTATCTTTTTCACATCTTCTTCAAAATAGGTACAACTGATGAATTAATTCTAAGAAATTCTTCCTCTGCATCCTCTCCAATTTCTTCTACCATATTCAGTTCTTCTGCATGCAATGCCTTGAAACCAGGTGATATCACCTTTTTTGCATCCATTCGCATTCTTACTTTCTTCTTTCCTCTTTTGATCACTATAGAATATGCTCTTCATATAGCTGCTTTACTCTTGCTGCTCTTAACCAGGGCCTCCCCAACATCATTGGATAAGAGCAAGTAGATTCTTCTAACCTGAGAACCACAAAGTTGGCTACAAACTACAATCCCCCAACTAAGATTTGCAAATTCCTCACAATCCCCAAAGGCTGAACCCGTCTCTGTCTGCCATCTTCACCTGAAAAAGGTGTTGGATCCTGTTTAAGAGATTCAGACGTCTGCATGTCGACTCTAGGAGAATATTAACTCTTGACATGCCATCCAAGAAAACTCATGGAACAAACACCTTTACAATAGATACCCCCACTACTAGTACCTTGTAATCCACATCCATTGGTAGGACTTCACATGCTTCTTCACAAAAACATTCTTCAGTTTCCCTACTTATTGCATGATTTGTACCTTCCACTACATTAGTTAATCTTTTCAACAACTGTTGGGAAAATGCAGGTACCAACCTCAACATTCTGTTTAAGTAAATTTTATTGGAGCTTACAACAAAGCTAAATCAAATTCATCACCACTGCCCTGCTCTTTCAGTACAGTCTTGCTTTTGTCTAATGTAGTTGGTTAGCCAAGGATCTTACAACAAACTGCCATTCTTTAGGTGACATATTCACTCCTTGGGACTCGCGTACTTCCTTGAGTGATTTTGTTCGCACTTCTTTCTTCTCCTTCCAATTTACAGTGTCCCGATCTTCTTTTTCATGCACAATTGCCTTTCCTGGCTTTCATTTTGATCTTGTTATAACCATGACTTCAATGCACCCACTTTTTTCAGGAACATCCTCAATTTGGATACATGTTGCACAAGCACAACTGTAATGCTTACCCATTCCTTGAGTATACTGACACTCTTGTACTTTTTGATCAGGTTTTTGTTTCTCCTAATGAAGTTGTACCCTGTCCTGAATCCATTCCTCCTCAATCCATTCCTCCAACAACACTAAATT